>NC_059328.1:131128544-131818544 GCF_018350155.1 Leopardus geoffroyi | reverse complement strand
CCTGGATTCTCAAGGACTTTGTTATATCAATTACCTTTTCTCTCTTCTGTATCCTCAAGCTTACTCTGTCTACTGAATTATTTTCAGAAGCACTTAAGTATATCAGATATCAGTTTTACTCCACAGAAGCTACTAGGCTCTTAATCACCTAGCCTTCTCCTCTCCTCCTTCCCTTCAAGGGCAAACTCCTGGAAAGGGATGGATGGTTACGGTACCTACTACTTCTTCGTCTAATATTAACCAACCACAAACATTTCATTAAATTCACCACCACTTCATTGGACCTCCTCTCTTAGCATTATATACATGTGCTAATTACTACCTTCTTGTTGAGACACTTTTTAGGTATTTCTCCAACCACTCTGGCTAACTAGCCTCAGCCTCTTTTCAGACACCCCTTTATCCAATCTTTAAATGCTGATCTCTGTTTTGTTCTAAATTCCAAATAACAACTACATTCTGATCATCCCTAGTTGTATATATACAGCTTAGAACCTATCCTATATTTCAACACATTTATCCACTATCCTACTAAATATCACTATATGCTTGTCCTACTAGTACTTTACATGAATTGTGTCATTATTTCTAGTAAGCTTGCTCTTCCTGCTGTATTCCTTTATTTATGTGTTGTTTTTTTTTTTGAACAACACCGACAGTCACCAAATGCCCCAGATAAGCCAAAAATTGAGTGCTGTGTTTGACTACTCACTCTCCTCACCACCCTCATCTATTTAGCCATCAGAGCCTGAGGATTCTACTTCCCGAAGCACTTTCAACAGTTCAACAGAAGCTAGTTCGAAATCGAGTTCTGTACTTCCGCAACACCTCTTCAAACTGGTCTTTTTCCTCCAGCCTTCGCTTTACTCTCACTACCTTCATTTCCAAGTTCTCCACACTGTAGCTACTGTTATTACACTAAAATCCAAATCTTGTTCTGTCATTTGTTAAGTTAAATCTTTGCTACTGTAAGTTAATTATTAAAGATGTGTATGCGAGTCAAAACTCAACAAGATGAGCTGTTTGACCTTCACAGACCCAGCCTTATTATTCCCTCCAAAATTGTTACTATTTTGGTTCCTTTGTATGTGATAAATATACTTAATTTTGAGTGAGTATATCCTTGCATTCTTCATGCTTTCTGTTGAATTGTGAAAAGAAAAAATGCAAACATTTACAAAATACACAAAAAAGTCACTACACTATTGCACAGTTTTTACCAGGATGACTATAATATTTCACCACATCACCAACTTCTGTTATAAACTTAATTATTTTTCTGTGACTTCAAAACTTTTTATTGGTTATTCTCTCTTTTAGCAATTCAGTTTGTCAGTTTCCAGATACAGCTGAATTATCTAAAAATTTTAAAAGTGTCTTTTCTTTCCAAAACAACACAATTTTTATAATGAAAACTAATACTATTTAAAACCTAAGTTTCTCTACAGTAACATAAAAATTATGTGAAATATAAGATAATTTATACTTAAGAAAACTTCCTTCTACCGTCTTATCAGTATTTTCTAAAGGAACTATGATATGCCTTGGTAATATCAGATTGTTTTGGAAAGTTAACTAAACATGAGTAACTAAAAAAAAAAAACCTTGGATACTGCTTGTCCCTAGTACTATACAGGAAAAAAGTGTAAGGAAATGAGAAACTAGATACTATGCTAAGAATTACAGGAATATGTGTCCTGCTGACTGGCATTAATTATGCTACATTTCTGTGTCTTTTTTTCTGTTTTGTTTTAAAATAAAGGAGGAAATATATGTAGAGCAGATGAGTTTCTCTGCAATAATTCCCTTTGCAAACTACATTTCTGGGTGTGTGATGGAGAAGACGACTGTGGAGACAACTCAGATGAAGCCCCTGATATGTGTGGTATGGCATTTCACATGAGTCTAGATTTTACTCTCACCTCTGAATCAAATGCACTGGCATGAGTCAATGAAGTGGTGAGGCGAACCACAAAGCCTGCCATCCTGTGGTTAGGTAGATAAAGTAAAACCACAGATACAGCTTTTGTTCAGGCAATAAGAGATTACCCTGTCCAACAGCTGATGAATTTACAGAGAACCCTCTTAAATCTGAACTTGCACATGTCAACACTACTCAAAGATAGGTATGGTCTGAACTATATAAGTTTCATATGAAGACTTCGGCTTTGTACCAAAGTGGTCCTTTAGGCTAAATCATTTTTTTTTTTTTGGACAGATAACCACATGGAAAAAATGTGAATAATAAAATCATGTAGTTCCACAAGTTACCCACTACTGAGACCAAGGTTGTTCAGAGAAGGAAGATCTATATGAAGATAATATGTGAATATATTAATATATTTAACATGTAAATATATCATTATATTTTAATATTTAAATATATTAAAATATATATTATTTATACATATATATTCTATGTTATAAATATAAATATATTAATAGATTTTTATATATATTTAGATGTAGGCAGGGAACTGAAATTAGGAGTTATTTAATATTTTAATCTTAAAATCCTGAAAAAGTTATTGTTTCTTCAAATTCAAGTTACTTTTAACTGATAATTGTCAACAGCGTACTTACACAACCAACAACTATCAACGTCCAATTTTCTTATATGTAGCAGAAATATTTAGCCCTTATTATTATTATTTGTATCTAATCTCAGCAAAAATGTATTTTACCACTAATTTAAAGAAAAATACTACTACTTTGGATACAATTAAATAGCACATCAGGTGAATTAAAGAAAACATAGACTGAGTGAGTATACATACTCAAATTCTTTGTTCTGTTTGGTGCACCAGGTTAAACCAATATTTTTGAATAGATGATGACATTGAATACTGACATTACAATTGAATAAAAATTTCAAAACAAGAAGACAGCTTTATTTTTAAAGGGATTTAAAACATAAAAATGACAGTTTTTGGAGAGTGTTCTCTGCAGGCACAACTGATGAGAGACATAACTAAGTTTCAATTTTTGTGTTACATAATCTTGCAAAATGGATTCTAGAGAATCACTAGAGATTATATTGTGTCTGAATTATAATATACGGAAAATACGAACTTATCTACCAGTTTCGAGCCAGAACCTATTATTTTTATAAATTATGTATATATATAAAATTATATATGTGTATATATTTATGTAATTATTTTTCTATTGTCTATTCAACTTCCGCACACAATTAGTGAGTAGAATAGCAAATGGTCGCTAACTAATTAACCATGTGAGGCTCCAGAGTCAGAGCCCCAGGACTACTTTCAGGGCCAGAAAGTGAGTCTCAGTGACAGCTGCTGGAAAACTTAAACTACATCCAGCTTGATTCTGTGCATGTTTTTACATTCCCCTCGGTCATCAGTATAAACATTGAGTCAATCTGTTATGTACCAGCGACTGTGCTAAGTAATTGGGATTATTAAAAAAAAAAATGAACAGCACATGGTTCTCTCTGACAAGATCTTAATCTGACTGTACAAATCGTAATTTTCATACATTGTATTTCAAGAAATGGTGGAATTAAGTAAAAGGTATAAGTAAGATAGAGAGGAATAAGATGAAGTCTACATAAAGAGGAATTCAGAAAGCTACAGTTTTGAAGGATCTAAACTAAAATACACTGTAGACATTATGAACAACGTGAAGAAAAGTGTCATTCATTCACTTAATAACTATTTGTTAAGTTAGAGACTATTATTATTTTTAGTAATATAATGATGAGAGAAACAGACATGGACCCTGACTTCACAGAACTGAGAATCTAGTAGAATAGGGATTCAAATGATCTAAAAAAAATATATGGCTACAAATGATGATACATGCATTGACAAAAAAGTAGAGTAAGTTATAAAAGAATAGACCCAGAGGGCTTTTATTCAATCTTGGGTTATGGAAAATAACATTTGAGTTACAGTCTGAGAGATAAATCATTGCCAAGTAGGTGAAAGGGATGGGGTGGAGGGAAGGTGGATGACACAATGTTGTAGACAAAGGAAACAAGATGTAGACAGACCCTGAAGCAAAGCAATCCATAGCTTACTGGAGGAACTGAAAGATCCATGTACTTGGAGCGTGCAGAACGGGTAGATATTGGTTTCAGATGAAACTGAAGAGACAGAAGAGTCTAGAACCTTGTAAATCTCTATAAGGATTTTTAGGTTTAGCCTAAAAACAATTAAGAATACTAAAACATTTTAAGCAGAACAGTTCTATAGTCCTATTTATATTTTACAAATACTGGATAGAAAGGTGCAAGTTTAAGTAAGATAATTGCTATACTCTAGGCAGGCCATGCTGTTAGCTTGGATTAAGATAATGATAGCACATGATGGCAAATATACCACAGATCTGAAGGTGGTTTGAAAAACAAAATAAATTGGATTAAATAATAGAGTAGATATATGGGGCAAGGGAGAGGAAGTTACTAAGTATAATGTATAAGGTGTTTTTGTTTGCACCGTTGAATACATGGGGAACATAGGAAGAGGAACAGTATTGTAAGTAAAGATTAAACGCCTGGTTTGAGAGACATTTGAGGAGACATTCAAGTATAGATTTCAAGTAGGCCCTAGATATTCGGTTCTGAAGTTTAAAAAGCTGATCTAGAGTTATAAATTTGAGAGTCAGAATGGATACTATGGAATTCTATGGGATAAAAAAGAGTCAGAATAGAATGGGAACAATGAATATTAAGGAATACCATGGTGTGAAAAAGAGAAAAAGGCCAGATAATCCAGATTATTTGTACTAAAGTGAGTTTCTAAGTTCTTAGAACAGTGTTAAAAGTATAATAAGTTACCAGTAAATATTTGTCAAAGAGCATGGGATCAACTGTCAATAGAGAGGGAAGTAAAGACAAAACCATTGGAGAATAGGAAAAGGTTGATAAATCAATGAGATAAAGTTTTACCATAGACAGAAAAAGGATATTAATGAGACTGGTTGAACTAGAAAGTTGGGAAAGTAAGAGGTGGTGGGCAGAACTTGCAGCATTCAAATTAGTGGCTTTGTAAACGAAGCAATTGGAGGAAACAGTATATCCAGGTGCACTTATGTGGATCAGTTAGTGTTCTTACCTGCAAGCAACAGGAAATGTCATTGACTGAATTAAGAAGAGAAATTTCTTGAAATCTTCCAATCTTCACAACCTTCTAGGGCAGTGGGTGGCTTAGGTGAATTAGAGTAAGAGGTCATTGGGTATGAGAAACTCAAGGCTCTAAGAGGTACAGCTATTGGTCGGTTTGTTCATGTGGATATTGATGTCATCTAGGATGTGGAAATGAGTTTGGATGGAGAGCAATGACTATGAAGGGTGGTGCTACAGTCTTTGGTAAATTGGGGAGGGGGTGATGTTTACAATAAAGGTTGATGAGAAAATGGCAATAAGAAAGATGTATAATCAAATGCATAATAGTTTTTGTTTTTATTTTTTTAAATAGAGTGTGATGATGTAACAAATTTCTGAAAGCTAAATTAGGAACTTAAGGGTGTATTTAAACATGAGATAATATGAGGTTTGAGTAATTTAAGAGACATTCCTAAAAGACCTAAAGGGGAAGAATTATGCTTGGAGTGGGAACCAGATTTCAATTAAACCAAGGAGGTCAAGAAAGAAGGAGTATGGCATATTTAAGGAGCTAATAAAGTAATATTGCTGGAATTTTAAGAGATACAAGGGATGAGTCTGTAGGAGTGACAGGGACAAAGTAATGATCAGTCTATTATGCCATGTAAAGTATCTTAAATATTATTCTGTAAGTGCTGGATAACTGTGGAAGAGATGATCAGATTAATGTGTCAGGTGGATTCTTCTGGTATCTTTTGGAAGATCTTACATTGGGCAGTGAAATGAAGACATTTAGGGTTCTACTTCAGTTTTCTCTGTAAGAGATAATGAAGAGCCAAGGTATTGTAACTGGTATGCATGGAAAGAAGAAGGCAAGTTTGGGGACTGTATCAGCAGGACTGTTGACTAATAAGAGTTGAAGGCCAATAAGTAGAATGCTTTAGAATAATCCCAGACTGTGGCTATGATGTACTACTAACTGAACTATGGAAATAACACATAGTTTATGCTCAGGGAGAAGGAAGTAATGGGAAGGTGATAAAGAATGGGGTTTTGACTTACTGAATTTGAAATTCTTGAGGGGATATCCTATAATCAATTATGAGATACTAGAATTAGACAGTGAATTGAAAGTTTGAAGGGTACTGTGTCAAGTAAATCCATGAGAATGAGAAGATCAGCAGAGAATTCAAGAGTGAGAAGATCAGAAAACCAATGAAAGAGTCCTGGAGTATTCCACATGTACAGATAAAGAGTCATTTAGAGATGTTTCCTACCCCAAGGGTGGAAGTCTTCAGTTAGATAATGATGGATAGGACAGGATAAAATTCTCCAGCTTTCACTGTTGTCTCTTTTACACACACACACACACACACACACACACACACACACACACACAGATACATATATACACACATATTAAAAATAAATAACAGGGGCGCCTGGGTGGCGCAGTCGGTTAAGCGTCCGACTTCAGCCAGGTCACGATCTCGCGGTCCGTGAGTTCGAGCCCCGCGTCGGGCTCTGGGCTGATGGCTCAGAGCCTGGAGCCTGTTTCCCATTCTGTGTCTCCCTCTCTCTCTGCCCCTCCCCCGTTCATGCTGTGTCTCTCTCTGTCCCAAAAATAAATAAACGTTGAAAAAAAAAATTAAAAAAAATAAAATAAAATAAATAAATAAATAAATAACAAATATCATTTATGTGACTCAAATACATATTCACACATTTCTGTACAGAAACACAGAGTAAGAAACACAGTTATAGTATTGTTGGGACATTTTTTTCACTGGATGACCTATTTTCAAATTTGGGCCTGTAACATATGCTTGCTCAAGCTCTCTTCTGTGTGAAATTGCTCTTTCAAATAGCTAAGTGTCCTGCCATGTTGTATAAACTGCAGGCATAAATTAATTTGGCACACCAAGTGAAGTCAGCTAAGATAAGGCATCTGGAAATGAGACCATGAAGTTTGGCTCTTTTTCTTACTTTATTTCATTGCAGCTGTGTACTCTTTTCTGTAGTTAGTATAAATAACTAGGATCATAGCTTCTATTATCACACATTTTCTAGTACCTGCATGTAGGCAATTTCCACAACAAAAGATATTCATAAAAACTAGATTATGGATTTCAAAAGAAGGAAACAACAAAAAAAGAAAGACCAAAACAAACAAACAAACAAAAGAATTGTAAGTCGTGACCCAAAGGAACTGCTTTCTCTTTTTCTTTTTTTTTTTTTCAGCCATGTTTCTTTGCCCACCCACAAGACCACACAGATGCAGAAATAACAGAATATGCCTGCAGCCTGAGCAAATGTGCAATGGGATTGATGACTGTGGGGACAATTCCGATGAAGATCACTGTGGTGGTAAATCCATTTAATGTGAAATAATTGGTTCAGTGACAGCTACAAGATAATATAATGGTTTGGGGGCTCAAAAAATTAAAATGAAGTATTTTCCATGTGGCATGTCTGAGGGTATTTTTTTTTTCAGACACTTGCTTTTCTGACAAGGTATGAAAATAATCTGCTAACATTCATTTGAATAGTAGAGCTATGTGGCTTTATGCAAAGTCTCTGCTAGTCTGTAAATCTCTATTGGTTATACACACTTTATTCCAGAAAATACTGCAAGAGAGAAAAAACATGGTGGTTTCAAAAGGTTCTCTGTTAAACAGCTCCTGGAGGGGAGAGTGCTGACAAAGATTGTATGTCTGTATACACAATCCTTTCTTCACAGTTGTGAAATTAACAAAACTCTTAAAACCAAAGGCTTTACTAATGTATGCAGGAAAATGATTTTGTGACAAACCCTGACTGGAACTGGTCTGAGGAAGTTTGTATTACTTTAAAAAGAAAGTCCCATTTAGGGTGAAATTCAAACATTTTCTTGTGGAAATACAGCGTTCCTTATTACAGGGTGAATGAACTGTTATTTTTCTGAAAGTCCAGAATTTCACAATCTTTTTATTTGGCCTACGAGCTTCAAATAAATGATCATGGAGCCATATTTTTCATAGTGTTTAGTAAGAACCTGTTAATTTACTCAATAAATTTGTTTTGGGGGCATCTGGGTGGCTCATTTGGTTAAGCACCTGACTTTGGCTCAGGTCATGATCTCACAGTTTCAGAGCCCTGCGTCCAGCTCTGTGCTAACAATGAGGAGCCTAGAGCCTGCTTTGGATTCTGTGTCTCCCTCTCTCTCTCTGCCCCTCATCTACTTGTGCTCTCTCTCTTTCTCTCTTTCTCTCTCAGAAATAATAAATGAATAAACTTAAAAATGATTTAAAACATGTGTTTTTATTCTTTGAAGCACTAATCATTTTTAATGACTTTATAGGTAAGCTTACATACAAAGCAAGACCATGTAAAAAAGATGAGTTTGCTTGCAATAATAAAAAATGTATCCCTATGGACCTCCAGTGTGATCAACTTGATGACTGTGGAGATGGTTCAGATGAACAAGGCTGCAGAATAAGTGAGTTTATATTCTGTTAAAGTGTAGCAAGATTCAAGTTCAATTTCTACTTCAACATGACTAAAATTTTCCTTACTGGTGTAACAAAATACTGTTTTCAAAGGCTTACTTGATGCCTTTTTTTTTTGTAAGCCTTTGCCAAAGCAGCCTTAGAATGCAAGTTAAATTAATATCAGAAAGCATGAGATGGAAGAAGTTGATTTTAGAATGACTATCCTTGTTAGTACTGAACCTGAGATCTCAGTATCCAATTACAGACTTTGATGTCAGCAAATAAATCTATATTCCTTAATATTTTATTTTATAAAGTATAAATTTAATAATTTTTTTGCCTCTTACAATATTTGAGTGAAAGATGGTCAAGGTCTTAATAATTTATTCCATGTTTTAAAATTTTAATCCATTGCCAAGTTATTCTTAAAGAAGACATTATCATTTTATGTCTTAGAGTGTGATGATATTTGACTTATTAGACCTTGGTTATTTTTGTGTTTGATATTTGATATGTGATTTTCCACATTAAGAAAAATAACCTAACTTATGACTCTAAATTCAGATTTCTCATAAAAGTCATAAAATACTTCCTATTATGGGGTCTCATTTCTTCACATTATGCATCTGAATTATTCCTCACTCAGTGATGAAACAATACCCACCAGGATATGGTCACATATATCTCAACTGAGGTCTAAGTCTACTGGTGTACCTTAATTAATTATAAAATATTCAAGAATCAGTGGGATGAATAATGGTTACAATTCTCATAATTAAAGTTCTCATATTTCAAAATTATTTGATATATGGAAGTAAAATAGAGCTAATTCAACATTATTTTCATGATAATTTTCCTCTCATTTATTTGCATTCTAAAATGTTTTCTGGAAGGGTGCCTGGGTGGCTTAGTCAGTTAAGTGTCTGACTCTTCATCTCAGCTCAGGTCTTCATCTCAGGGTCATGGGTTCAAGCCCCAGGTTGGACTCCATTCTGGCTGTAGAGCCTACTTAAAAAAAAAAAAAAAAGTTTTCTGGAATTGGAGATAAAGCTATGAAATTGCAACTACTATGCTGGAATTACAAATAACACATGGTCTGCCCTGACTTTTTTAACATTCCACTACCACTGGAGCGTGTTCCTCCTCGAATATATTTTCAAGCGAAAAAAAATGTTAAGAACTGATGATTTAGCATACTTGCTTCAGTAACATGGTAGTACCCTTGACCGAATTCCTGAGTACTAAATTTAGGTTAGCAATCAATGCCCACATCTTTAGGTAGCTTCTAGGAAACCATTTGATTCCTAGAGAAGGATGTAGTACTCATATATCATAACATTGCAGTGATAACTTGTCATTAGAAATATTGACTCTTGACTTCCTTTTACATAGTAGTGTACTTCAATCACAGCTATAAATATCAGCTATTGACAGTTTGGCCTAAACTATATTTAATATAAATGAGTTCAGTTTTTTATCTGCTTCTATACCTGTATAAGAAATAAGGGCTTATATAAAGAGAAGATCATAATCTTATAAATTCAAGAAGAGTTATCTATGGAATAATAAACGTAATTTCAAATTAAGAAAAAAAGTAAACTCCCACTTCAGGAATTAGAATTATATTAGTTTTGGGGCGCCTGGGTGGCGCAGTCGGTTAAGCGTCCGACTTCAGCCAGGTCACGATCTCGCGGTCCGGGAGTTCGAGCCCCGCGTCGGGCTCTGGGCTGATGGCTCAGAGCCTGGAGCCTGTTTCCGATTCTGTGTCTCCCTCTCTCTCTGCCCCTCCCCCGTTCATGCTCTGTCTCTCTCTGTCCCAAAAATAAATAAACGTTGAAAAAAAAAATTTTTTTTTAAAAATAAAAAAAAAAAAGAATTATATTAGTTTTGATGGTATTTTTAAATCCTAGCTCCTGCTGAATATACCTGTGAAGATAATGTGAATCCGTGTGGAGATGATGCATATTGTAATCAAATAAAAACATCTGTTTTTTGTCGCTGTAAGCCTGGATTTCAGAGAAACATGAAAAACAGACAGTGTGAAGGTATAGTACATTTCCTCAACAGCTTGCTCTTAAATCTTTAGGTAATAAAAGACTCATGAGGCTGCTAAATTGTGAGATGACATGGGACTGATTTTCATCAGAATGGTGTGTGTCCACGGGATGCCATTTTACCTACAAGAGTGGAAGTCCTTGGGGTCAAGAGCCTGTTTTGTTTGCATGGCTAAGCTAACCATTTCTGGGGCTACAAAGCCTTTTCTATAGCAGATTCAGACCTGTAGGAATTTCAATTGTACTGTTACAACTCTGTTTTGAAATGCAAATAACAAAATTGCTGGTTCAGGAACTATTGAAGAATTAGAGACACTTCATGAAAGAACATGTTTATAATGACCCATTTCTCTTGAGTTGTGGCATTTACAGTGCTGCAATAGGTAATTCACTTTAGAGAACTGTGGGCTTTTGTCCTAACACCATGTCTTAAACAGTGCTTTATATTATCTAGAGTGCCTTCTAAAATTTAAAGACAGGATCTAAGTAAATCTCTGTCAATTTACTTGAGATCATTTAAAACTTGAGCATATAGGATAGCCAGGATCTCATAGTAAATTATAGGTAAATATAACATACGTCAGACCTTTAACTATAGAACCATGAAATACAGACCTATATATACGTACTACCAGTTTTGCCGCTAAATTGGTATCATTGTGATTAGAGCCAAACCTAAATTGTGTTAAGTCTGGCTTCTCTAGGCTAAATTCAAGTGATAAAGTGCTTTCACCTACCAGCTTTCTTCTCTACTATCTCTGATATTCTGGGATAAAGAAAAGTGATTTTGTGTTGTGTTAATCAAAATGAGATTATTGAAATGAATTAATTATATTCACCCAAAAGGGGAAGAAGTATGACCATGTCATATTTATGTGCATTTTGAATTATATACTTGTATGGATTATTCATGACATTTTATTTCTCCATTAACATGTGAACACTGAAAACTGACAGCCTAGGTTTTGTCTATTTTAATTAAAAAAAAAGCAGATTATTTCTCAAGACTATATTATTTATTTTCCCCCAGACACTTTGTATCAATTGTATATAAATGTGCACACACACACACACACACACCCTCCCTCTTCAAGATTTTAATTTCAAATAACATTAATTTTCTAACATTTATTTGTGAATAATGGGCTCTATTTCTGTATATACTTACTAAATTTAAAAATCCCATTCTCAAAAGTTTCTTTATTTTTAATTATATTCTTTGCAAGCTATAAGCTTCAACTATACTCTTCATTTTAAGTTGCTATAAATCCAGTATTTTTGTTGTGCAAATTAGCAACTTCTGAACTCCAATAAAATTTGTATCTTTACTAAATGAAGTTTTGATGGTAAGGAAAAGCAATTTGATTTGGTACGGAGGAAGGGAAAGACATTACTTTGATTCATAATTCAAAGAATTCAAATGTGTTTGTGTTCTTCCTATATAGCTCAAAAAGAGAATAAGAAATCACTATTTGATGTTAGAGTCAAAACACTTTAATTAGAATACAGAAAGGGAAGACAAATTAAAGAAAATAACAGCAGAGAAGTAGAAATGGATTAATAGTTACTATATGCCAGGCACTGTTCTAGGTACACGACATGTGTGAGATTCTTCCTCTCCCTTCAAAAGTTCACAGTACAGACATTAGTATATACATATATAATAAAAATATATGTGTATTTTTAAGTAATCTCTCTGTGCAACGTGGAATCACAACCCTGAGATCAAGAGTCACATGCTTTACCAACTGAGCCAACCAGACGACACCCTGACATTAGTATAGAGATGAGAGACAAGGAGAAAATGGTGATTCTGGCCAATATGAGACCATGGGAGGGATTTTGAATCCACATCAAACGGAAACCAAAAAAATCAAATAACATCCCGTTCAAAGTTACAGGTGTCAAACAAATCAAGTACATTTATTGTAATGCTTTTTTGATGGCTAAATGCTGATAAGATATACTTTGCCTTATCCCTGGTACAATATTCACTAACAATACAGTTTTCATCTCTTTACCCTACGTTTCAATCCAACACAGAAATGAATTGTTGTGAAAGTACTTAAGTTCACCTTGGGCAAAGTATCACAGTAGAGACAACAGCATCAGAAAGCCTTACACTGTCATTTGCAAGTGTTTGTGGGAAAGTCCTGATCTCTACCACTGAGGCTTTGGAACACAGTTGAGAGTTAAATGAAAGATCATTATTATTGCTGAGCTTAATCTTGAATTTTCTAATTCAAAAGAAGGGTTTATCTCACAGATTTATTACATAATTAGGGCAACTATACATGATATAAGAAGCAGAGGAATTATGCTGAGAAAGCAGTAATTCACCAGAATAACCTTTTGTCATTGCTGGCCCTGCTTAAGCCATTAAAATTAGAGGCATGTGTTAAGCCACAGAATATTGCCTGTGATTTATTTATTTATTACTTATGGCGTATGTATATTTATTTACTTATAGACATTCATAGTTTTGTTGTTGTTTATTTTACATAGCCCTTCTGGTAACATCATCACATCGTATTTTTGAAGCCGGAAGTGTGTTACAAAGTGTAACTATATCTTCACTTTTTACCAAGAATTGTGTAAAATGAAGGGAATAAAATAAATGAATAATAATTTAAACCCTCAAGGTACTGACAGTCAAGTAGGGGATATGAATATATGACCACATACACGAAATGTAGTATTTACAGGGCTGTAAGAGAGATACGGTGGAGAAGCTATGGGATGGATAGTCACTACCATCCCGTGGTGGAGAACAATGAAGGTTTTACTTCAGGTGGATCTTGACAGATGAGTATAAATTCTCTGTGTGAAGGTGGGCAAGAGGATTATGGGACATTATATGATATGGACAAAGGTATGGACATAGGTAATCAGTTACCCAATTAAAAGGAAACCTAAAGAAGTGTTTGTTTGTTTGTTTGTTTGAGTAAATGAAAATACTAAGGAAGTTTGAAGAGGTATTTCAATGTTTTGGTTTAAAAAACAATCAACAAACACTTGATGAGTTATTATAGTGAAACTATTATGAAAAAATAATTGTTATGGCCAGAAAATATGACACAGCAAGTCACAGACTTGAGATTTTTTAAAAGACAATAAAAGAAATAGCAATAAAAAAGTTGAAGGAAGAAAAATAAATTTGTCTTTTTTGAAATGTGGAAAGAATGGGAGTCTCTTTGGGAGTATGATGATGCTATTTAGAGCTCTTCTCTTCTAGACCTTAATGAATGTTTGGTGTTTGGCACATGTTCCCACCAATGTATAAATGTGGAAGGGTCATATAAATGTGTGTGTGACCAGAATTTTCAGGAAAGGAACAACACCTGCATAGCAAAAGGTAAGGTTTTATCAATTATTTCAAATGCTGTTATAACTGCTTTAAGATCTTATGGGGAAAACAACATTTCATGTTATATTTTAGCCTTAATGCCTGAAAATATAAATAAATCTCTTTAATACTGACCTATTTGCCCAGGTGATTAGTTATCATTCTTAATTGATCTAATCTGGGATAGGTGTTAGACATAACTGTCAAATACATGGTTACTGTTAAGATCACTTCGTGTTTGAAAAATCTGTTCAAAAGGAGGGAAAAGTTTAAAAGCCGATGTGATAGAATATAAAGTATCTTTCTTCATCGGCTCTCAGTGTATTTGAGAAATATTTTTATACCAATGAAATAACAGGTTAAAGTTAGCATTATAAGGAGAATGGAATTTGGAGTAAGAATTTAAAAGGTTTTAGGGGCGCCTGGGTGGCTCAGTCGGTTGAGCGTCCGACTCCGTGAGTTCGAGCCCCGCGTCGGGCTCTGTGCTGACAGCTCAGAGCCTGGAGCCTGCTTCGGATTCTGTGTCTCCCTCTCTCTTGGACCCTCCCCTGTTCATGCTCTGTCTCTCTGTCTCAAAAATAAATAAAACATTTTTAAAAAATTAAAAAAAAGATTATAAAAAAAAGAATTTAAAAGGTTTTAAAATAAAATCATGCTTTAATTCAGACCTCCTTTACCTAAGACTATAATTTTAAAACGCGAAGTCAGGTATTTGGAGCTTTTTTAGATATTGATTTTAATGCTTATGTTTTTACTAAATAACATTGTAACATATTATTGGTTGTAGTACATAATTGGACAACGTTCATAGGACAGTTATTATCAGTGGAAAACAACATGATATAGTGGATGGGCTGTAGAGGTAGATGTACTTGAATTTGATCCTAGTATTGCCCCTCCTTTGCAATCTGTAGCATCAGGGAAGTTATTAAACTCTCTGAGCCTCATTTCCTCATCTGTAAAATGTAAATATGAATCCTTACTTTCCATGCCTGCCATAACATAGCTAACATAACCAAATGAGAACCTGTGGAGCTGAACTATACTTAATTGTTTGTTTAATTTGCAGATAGTATATATGCAATTCAACCTTTCTGGTTTCATTAATATTTTAGTTAATATATTCAGAATTCACATTAGGGTTTTACTTGTCTCAGTATACAAATGACATTAGTATCGTATTGTAGCTGTCAAAACTTCAAGCTATAGGACCCACGAGCAACACTCTAGACACATTAATGTAGTAAATGCTGATATCATAATAAAAAATTATAAATATTAGAAATACATAAGTATTAGAAGAAGACTCTCTACCTCTTAATTTTAATTTCTTAACCCAAAGCAACTCAGATGCATAAACTAAAATCTCAGGAATGTTTGAGGCTTAATGAGTACACAATATAACATCTGAATATTGAGAATCAAAGCATTAGAACATAATGCATTACAATTAATAAAATAGAAATCTCTCTTTATGAATAGGATATATACTACAAACACCTAATTTCTAGCCACAGACTAAGCTTTGCCTGAGAAAACCGACATCAATAACTCTTAGAAGTGTCTAGGTTAGTGTGTATTAGAAATAAGTCATGAAGACTAAAACATGATATAAAGTTGGTTGATTTTTATTAAGCAAGAAAATGTGTTAAGAATAATAATTCAAGATAATTTAAAAGTACAATTACTGATTTTACTTTAGTTGAAATTTACTTTATTTTTGTATTTCATTATAATAATCTCCAGGCTCTGAAGATCAAGTTCTCTACATTGCTAATGACACTGATATCCTGGGTTTTATATATCCATTCAACTACAGTGGCGATCATCAACAAATTTCTCATATTGAACATAATTCAAGGATAACAGGGATGGATGTATATTATCAAAGAGATATGATTATTTGGAGTACTCAGTTTAATCCAGGCGGGATCTTCTACAAAAGGATCCATGGCAGAGAAAAAAGGCAAGCAAACAGTGGCTTGATTGTAAGTAAATAACATTGACTATTTGAAGGCTCATACCTTTCCACCTTCCTGCTTTTTTTGTTTTTGTTTTTGTTTTTGTTTTTTATCTATCACAATATCTGACTATAGGAGGTAACTAATACATTCAATAATTTTTCCCAATATTCTCCCTGTATAAAAATAAAACACTTCCCTACTCATTTATTCTCACAGCTGCATATGATTTAATTGTATGATACTATGTTTTTGTTTTAATACATTTGCTTTAGCTATACAAGAATAGTAATGAATAATACCTGTTACTTCTAGTGCATTTTATATTTTGTATTATTTAACATTATATTATGATGTGAGTTTTTTTCATCATGAGATGAGGTTGGGTATCATTACTTTTTCACATTAGAAAATAAACTGCCAAAAATATGCAGGGAATATTGTTTCATTTTTAACAATATCAGAAATATACTTCTCTTCTAGGGCAAGAAATCAACTCAATTGTGTAACCATTTCTTCTGACTCTTGACAACTATATTTCAGGGAACATCCAAAACAGAGCAATATTTTTTGCTGGTATATGATGGACATGTTGATTATCGTGGTATTCCTTTTGAGAAAAAATAAACTAGAACATTTGTTTAGATCTGTGGTTGTACACTATCCTTTTTTTGTTTGTTTGTTTTAGGGCATGTCAATTTATTGTGTATTTTCTATTTTGAAGTAACCTGGGAGAAAATTGACAGATAAATACTTATTTTTATGGGGCATGGCCCATTCCCATACAACCAAAAAGTCAAGTGCTAAAACAGTAGGATATAATTGAAGCTTTGTATTTGAAAAGAATCAGAAGCACCTATCTGGAAGACTTTACTATCTTTTACAGTGGTATCTACCATAAAAATTTGAACTTCATGAATGGCATTTGAATGAGATTTGGAAGGTATTTTTATCAGGTAGATCACAATAATCTGGTTTTAAATGAAGTCATATTAACTTTGTAAATCAGCTTAGATTAAATTAACTTGAGTAAAAATCCATATGCATCAGAGTTGTTTCTTCAACTCCTTCCACACCAAAACACTGTTTTATATACCACCTTTAGTTCTATTAAGAACAGTTCTAGGAGAAAGCCAAGAAATTTACTAGATCACTCTGTCTTTCTTCACTCACTCACTTGCTATCAGCCAAAAGTTGGTCAGTCTTAACTAGCTTTAGCTTTCTGTATCCATAAAACACAAATCTGCTTTGCAACAACATTGCTCCTATGGTACCATTTCATCTCTTATAAAAATGAAGTGATAAAGAGTATGTACTGTGGAGTTACATTGCCTGGGTTTTAATTTTGTTCTTATTGCTTATTAGCCTTTTAGCTTCTCTGCCCTCTCTATTTCATGAGGTTTTAGTGAGGAATATATATATATACATATACACACATGTACTGTATTATGTTAGTATTAATAGTTCTTGGCACATAATAAGCACTATATAGATGATTGCTATTAACATGATGACGATGCCGATGATGACCATGATGTTGATGATAATTGACAAGATAATTTTCTCTATGATGCATATTATCACATGAAAAATTATTTGTAACTTACTTTTGTCTGAATTTTATTTTCTAAAAATATATCTTGAATTTGATACAATTTTTTCAGTAAAGCTTATTTGATAGTTATTTTAGTTTTGTCCTTGGGGAGATTAATTATAATCAATGTCTTCTAGTAAGCAGAGTTTATTGTAGATCAGAAACCAAATTTGATTACTGTTTGGTAATTAAGATTTTATTCTTAAACATAAAAATATATAAATATATGTGTTTTATGTGTATATTATATGTTGATGTGTATATATTTTAATATTTTAATTTTTAATTTTATGACTGTACTATAGAATCTTTTGTAACTAATGGTAAAGCTATTGATTAACGTTTTCCTCATAGGATGTGAAACCTCATTTTATCTTTTAATGGAAGTGATTACGTGTGTTGTATCATCTAGGCTTTGTTTTTCTCTCTTTCTTCAGACCTACCCACAGCTAACAGTATTTACTAGGTACATTTTCTAGGATTCCATCATAGCTGATTAAATGTCATGATTTGAAGATTGGAAACTCTGAGCCATGAGTTTTAGGGCCATGTTCTAGACATTGAGCACTCCATAGAAATTCCAACCAACACACTGCAAACAAAACAAAACTTAAGGCTATACAGATGAGGGAAATCTTTTAACTTCACTTCCTAAATCTCTTTTGTAACCCTGATACCTTAATATTATAAATATAGAATAAGTCCATTCTTAACATCTTTCTTTTTTAATAATTTATTGTCAAGTTACCTAACATACAGCATATACAGTATAGTCTTGGCTTTGGGAGTAGATTCCTATGATTAATCACTTACATCCCAACAAGTGCTCATCCCAACAAGTGCCCTCTCAAAGTCCATCACCCATTTCCCCACCCCTACACACTGTCCCCCTATGAACCCTCAATTTGGTCTCTGTGTTTAAGAGTCTCTTATGGTTTGCCTCCCTCTCTGTTTGCAACTTATTTTTCCTTCCCTTCCCCTATCGTTTTCTGTTAAGTTTCTCAAATTCCACAAATGAGTAAAAACATATGATATCTGTCTTTCTCTGACTTATTTCATTTAGCATAATACCCTCCTCCAGTTCCATCCATGTTGTTGCAAATTCATTCTTTTTCACTGCCAAGTTGTATTCCATGTATATATATACATACATACACACACCACATTTTCTTTATCCATTCATTAATGGATGGACATTTGGGCTCTTTCCATAGTTTGGCTATTGTTGATAATGCCACTGTAAATACTGGGGTGCATGTGCCCCTTCAAAGCAGCATCCCTGTATCCTTTGAATAAATATGTAGTAGTACAATCGCTGGGTCGTAGGGTAATTCTGTTTTTAATTTTTTGAGGAACCTCACACTGTTTTCCAGAGTGGTTGCACCAGTTTGCATTCCCACCAACAGAGAAAGTGTGTTCCCCTTTCTCCACATCCTTGCCAACATCTGCTATTCCCTGAGTTGTTATAGTTAGCCACTTAACCAGTGTGAGGTGGTATCTCAATGTGGTTTTGATTTGTATTTCCCTGATCATGAGAGATGTTGAGCATCTTTTCATGTGTCTGTTAGCCATCTGGATGTCTTCTTTGGAAAAAGTGTCTATTCATGCCTTTTGCCCATTTCTACACTGGATTATTTGTTTTTTGGGTGTTGAGTTTGGTAAGTTCTTTTTAGATTTTTGATACTACCCCTTTATTGGATACATCATTTGCAAATATCTTTTCCCATTCTGTTGGTTGCCTTTTACTTTTGTTGATTGTTTCCTTTGCTGTGCAGAAGCTTTTTATCTTGATAAGGTCTCAATGGTTCATTTTTGCATTTTTTCTCTTGCCTTTGGAGACATGTCAAGTGAGAACTTGCTGTAGCCAAGATCAAAGAAGTTGTTGCCTGTTTTCTCCTCTAAGATTTTGATGATTTCCTGTCTCACTTTTAGGTCTTTCATCCATTTTGAATTTATTTTCGTGTATGGTTTAAGAAAGTGGCACAGTTTCATTCTTCTGCTTGTTGCCGCCCAGCTCTCCCAGCACCATTTGCTGAAGAGACTTTTTTCCATTGGATATTCTTTCCTGCTTTGTCAAAGATTAGTTGGTCATACATTTGTGGGTCCATTTCTGGGTTCTCTAATCTATTCCATTGGTCTATGTGTCTGTTTTTGTTCCAGTACCAGACTGTCTTGATGATTACAGCTTTGTAGTACAGACTAAAGTCTGGGATTGTGATACCTCCAGCTTTGGTTGTCTTTTTCAACATAACTTTGGCATTTTGGGGTCTTTTGTGGTTCTATACAAATTTTAGATTTTTTCTTCTAGCTCTGTGAAGAATGCTGGTGCTATTTTGATTGGGATTGCATTGAAGGTGTAGATTGCTTTTGGTAGCCCTGACATTTTAACAGTTTTTGTTATTCCAGTCCATTAGCATGGAATGTTTTTCCATTTTTTTGTGTCTTCTTCATTTATTCATTAGTTTTCTATACTTTTCAACATATAAATCTTTTCTCTTTGGTTAGATTTATTCCTAGGTATATTATTATTCTTGGTGCAGTTGTAAATCGGATCGATTTCTTGATCTTTTTCTGTTGCTTCATTATTGGTGTGTAGAAATGCAACCGATTTCTTTATGTTGAATTATATCCTGCTACTTGCTGAATTTATGTATTAGTTCTAGCAGTTTTTTGGTGGAGTCATTCAGGTTTTCTGTGTAGAGTATCATGTCATCTGTGAAAAGTGAATGTTTGACTTCTTTCTTTGCCAGTTTGGATGCTTTTTATTTCATTTTGTTGTCTGATTGCAGAGCCTAGGACTTCCAACACTATATTAAACAACAGTGGTGAGAGTGGACATCACTGTCATGTTCCTAATCTCAGAGGGAAAGCTCTCAGTTTTTCCCCATTTAGGATGATATTACCTGTGGGCCTTTCATAGATGTCTTTTTTGATGTAAGGTTATGTTCCTTCTATCCTGACTTTCTGGAGGGTTTTTATTAAGAATAGATGCTGTATTTTGTCCAGTGCTTTTCTCCATCTATTGAAAGGGTCATATGGTTCTTATCCTTTCTTCTGTTACTGTGATGTATCATGTTGATTGATTTGCAAATATTGAACCAGCTCTGCAGCCAGGATTGGGCTTGATCATGGTGAATAATTCTTTTAATATACTGCTATATTTGATTTGCTGGTATCTTGTTGAGAATTTTTTATATCCATGTTCATGAGGGATATTGGCCTCTAACTCTCCTTTTTAGTGGGGTCTTTGGTTTGAGAATCAAGGTAATACTGGCTTCAGAGAATGAGTCCAGAAGCCTTCCTTCCTTTTTTTTTTTTTTTTTTTTGAAACAGCCCAGAAGAATAGGTATTAACTCTGCTTTAAATGTCTGGTAGAATTCCCCTGAGAAGCAATCTGGCCTATGACTCATTTGTTGGGAGATTTTGATAACCAACTCAATTTCTTTGCTGGTTATAAGTCTGTTCAACTTTTCTGTTTCTTCCTGTTTGAGTCTTGTTAGTGTGTGGGTGTCTAGGAATTTTCCCATTTCTTCCAGGTTGTCCAGTTTGTTGGCATAGAATTTTTCATAGTATTATCTGATAATTGCTTGTATTTCTGAGGGATTTTTTGTGATCTCTCTTTCATTTGTGATTTTATCTATTTGGGTCCTCTTTTTGAGAAGTCTGGCTCAAGGTTTATTAATGTTGTTTGTTCTTTCAAGAAACCAGCTCTTAGATTCATTGATCTGTTTTACTGTTTCTTTTTTTTTCTTTTTTTTTTTTTTTTTGATTCTATATTGTTTATTTCTGCTCTGATATTTACTTTTTCTCTTCTTCTGCTGGCTTTGGGCTTTCTTTGCTGATGTGTTTCTAATTCCTTTAGGTATGAGGTTAGGTTTTGTATTTGGGAACTTTCCTGTTTCTTGAGATTGGCCTGGATTGCAATGTATTTTCCTCTTAGGACTACCTTTGCTTCATCCCAAAGTGTCTGGACTGTCATGTTTTCATTTTCATTTGCTTCCATCTTTTTTTTTTTAATTTCTTCTTTAATTTACTGGTTGACCCATTCATTCTTTAGTAGGATGTTCTATAACCTCCATGTATTTGGAGGCTTTCCAAAATTTCTCTTGTGGTTGATTTCAAGCTTCATAGCATTGTGATCTGAAAATATGCATTGTAGGATCTCAATCCTTTTATATTTGTTGAAGGCTGTTTTGTGACCCAGTATGTGATTTATTTTGGAGAATGTTCCATATGCACTAGAGAAGAATGTGTATTCTGCTGCTTTTGGATGAAAAGTCTTGAATATATCTGTTAAGTCCATCTGGTCTAGTATGTCATTCAGAGCCACTGTTTTCTTACTGATTTTCTGCCTAGATGATCTGTCCGTTGTTGGAAGCAGAATATTAAAGTCCCCTACAATCACAGTATTGCTATCTATACATTTATTTATGTTTGTGATAAATTGATTTATATATTTGGGTTCCTCCATGTTGGGGGCATAAAAATTTACACCTGTTAGTTCTACTTGAATGATAGACCCCGTAATTATAATATAATGCCCTTCTTCATCTCTTGTTGCAGTGTTTATTTTAAAAATCTAATGTGTCTGATATAAGTATAGCTACTGCAGCTTTCTTTTGACATCCAGTAGCATGATAGATGGTTCTCCATCCCCTCATTTTCAATCTGCAGGTCTCCTCATGTCTAAAATGAGTCTCTTGTATGGGCGGCTGGGTGGCTCAGTTGGGTAAGTGTCTGACTTCGGCTCAGGTCATGATCTCACAGTTCGTGATTTCGAGCCCCGCATCAGGCTTCGTGCTGACAGCTCAGAGCCTGGAGCCTGCTTTGGATTCTGTGTCTCCTCTCTCTCTGACCCTTCTCTGCTCAAGCACTGCCTCTCTCTCTCTCTCAAAAAATAAATAAACCTTATTTTTTTTTTTTAAATAATAAAATGAGTCTCTTGTAGGCAGCATATAGATGGCTGCTGTTTTTTTTTAATCCATTCTGATACCCTGTGTTTTTTGATTGGGGCATTTAGTCCATTTCCATTCAGAGTGATTATTAAAAGATATGGATTTAGTGTCATTGTGTTATCTATAGGTTTCATGCTTGAGGTGATGCCTCTGGTCCTTTGTAGTCTTCGCTGCTTTCCACTCACAGAATACTCCTTAGGATCTCCTACATGGCTGGTTTAGTGGTCATGAACTCCTTTAGATATTGTTTGTCTGGGAAAGCCTTTCTCTCTCCTTCTGTTCTGAATGACAGCCTTCTGGATAAAGGATTCTTGGCTGCATTTTTTTTCCTATTCAGCACATTGAGTATTTCATGCCACTCCCTTCTGTCTTGCTAAGTTTTAGTAGACAGGTCTACTACTACCCTTATGTGTTTACCCTTGTAGGTTAAGGCACATTGTCCCTACCTGCTTTCAGAATTCTCTCTTCATCTTTGTATTTTTCCAATTTCACTATGACATGTCATGGTGTTGACCTGTTTATGTTGATTTTTAAGGGAGTTCTTTGTGCCTCCTGGACTTAGATGTCTGCATACTTCCCCAGATTAGGGAAGCTCTCAGCTATAATTTGTTCAAATAATCCTTCTGTCCCTTTCTCTCTCTTCTTCTTCTGTAACTCCTATGATATGGATATTATTTTCTTTCATTGAATCATTTAGATCTCTAACTCTCCCCTTGTGGTCTAGTAATTTCCTTTCCCTCTTTTTCTCAGCTTCATCATTTTCCATAATTTTATTCTGTTTCACCTATTCTCTCCTCTGCTTCTTCCACCACTGCATCTAGTTCATTTTGCATGTCATTTATAACATTTCTTAATTCATCATAACTATTTTTTAGGTCCTTGATCTCTGTAGCAATAGATTCTCTGCTATCTTCTATGCTTTTTTTCAAGCCCAGCTATTAGTCTTATGACTATTATTCTAAATTCTTGTTCATATATATTGTTTATATCTGTTTTGAGCAATTCTCTAGCTGTCATTTCTTCCTGAAATTTATTTGTAAGAGAATTTTTCCATTTCATCATTTTGGTTAGTTTTTTATCTTTTATGCGTTTTAATAGCTTGTTATGTGTCCTGTACCTGTGAGTACTACTATATTAAAAAGGGGTCACACACTGTCCAGAACCTGGCATTTCAATGTTTTTGGAGTGGTTGCATGCACTCTGTTGTTGAATCTTTGGTTGATTTATCTCACTGCTCGTAGTGGTGGACTGCACCTTCCGCCACGTGTGCTTTGATTTGTTCATTGAAGTAACCCTGGAAGAAAGGAGAAAAGTGGGAGAAGAAACCTTATCCCACACAAAGAGAGAAATGACAGGGGTGGAAAAAAAGACCAGGCAGAGAATCAAAGAAACTATAAGGCTTAATCCAGAGAGAGAGAGAGGAATATAAAGGAGATACAGAAAAGGTATAAAAAGAATAGAGTAAAAATGCCTGATTAAACAAACAGACAACCAGAACAGAGAAACAAAGAATGAAAACTATATATATATATATATATATATATATATATATATGAAATAAGAATTGACCAAAAATCAAATCAGAAACTGAGGCTCATTCCAAAGGAGGAAGAAATAGAGAGCAGAAAGAAAAAGAAGGGAAAAGAGAAATAGAGTAAAAAGAAAAAGGAAATATAAATAATAATAATTTAGAAATTAAAAAAAAACAGACATCATACAAAACCTCAGGACAGTTGTCCGTTGGTGTCTGGAAACCAGTGACTATGCTGTCTGTGCTGGTCTGGAGGAGAGGCTGTCTCGTTTGGTCAGTGTCAGTCCCATTCTGGTAGATAAGCAGTCACTTGGCACAGGGTTTGGTGTAAATGGGTGCCACCTCCACTGGGGGCCACTGTCCTGTTTCCTGAAGCCCCACTATGTTGATAATGGGGAGAAAAATGGAGACACCCCAATCTCTCCTCTCTGGACTGGGTGTCTCAAACCAAGGTGTTTAGGCAGCCCTCACAGAGTAGCCTGGGCAGCCTGCTTGCCCTGCTCCACATTCTCCCACACCTCCTAGGTGCTCAGCTGGGATTCAAAACCTGATGTCTTAAAGGACCCTGCTCTGCAGGGACCTGGTTCTGGAGTACCGACACTCTGCCCAGTTGACAAAGGGCCTCTGGCTGGTGCTTGCAGGGTCTTTTGTCCTGGGCGGGGGGGTAATCTACCCACTTCCCACAGTACTGAATGGAGGGGACTGTTCTCTCCCAGTACATCCCCGAGATTACTTTTGTGCCCTGGGGCCAGTTCCCCTCTCCACAAGGCACAAATACATGCTGGCTCTGGTCCAGAGAAACTACACAACCCTGAAAACTCCAATCATTAGCTTCTAAGGCTATTTGCAAAGTAGAAACTGGCTCTCTTAATATTTCTCATTCCCCAATCTCTGGTACAGAGAGGTTTTCCTCTTGTCCAAATACAATGCCACGCTTCCACAGCCAATCTCTTCCTTTTGTTTCTCCACCAAAGGGGTTCCCCACTTTGGGCCTACACAGCCCGTTTTATCTCTCCCAATTTGCATACATGCACCTCTGTCCACCCAAGCTGTCTCTTTCTACCTGTAGAGAATTTTTTGTCACTCTGCAGCCTCTATTTCTCATATTCCAAGGGTTCTGGCCTCAATACTGCTATGTTTGAGGGATGCAGGAATTTCTGCCATCTTCTCAAAGCCAAGAGACTTAACATCTTTTTTTTTTTTTTACTGGTTATTTATTTGTAAGAGAGACAGAGACAGAGTTGAGTGGCGGAGGGGCAGAGAGAAAGGGAGACACAGAATCAGAAGCAGGCTCCAGGCTCCAAGCTGTCAGCACAAAGCCCAATGAGGGGCTCAAACTCAGTAACAGTGAGATCGTGACCTGAACCGAAGTCAATGCTTAACCTACTGAGCCAGGCAGGTGCCCTGAAGAGACTTAACATCTTAATTTAATGAATAATGTGAATTCTCAAATGATTAAATGACTCATCCATGCCCATTCAGCTATATTGTGACCAAATTTGGAGTTTAACTTGAGTTAACTGTTACATCTCTTAGTTTATACTTACTTATTCCAAAAACAACTATCATATCCAAGTAGGAAATTTCTAAAGTCTCTTCCAGATAGCAAATATATATGCTTTCCAAAAAAATGTATGGCATAGTTTATGTCTATCTAGTTGTTTACTTGGACAATTTGTATTTATTCCTCTGAAATTCAGCTTATGTATAAAGATTTGATGTTTTACCCCTCTGAATTACTCTGCCATGTATCTGCTTTTTTATTTTGTTTTTTAATCATTCTCCAGCTAGTCATCCAATAATTTAATGAGCATGAAATCTATTTCATCTTCTAAGTTTTTATGCAAATAAGAAATGATACTGACCTGAGAATTCCCCACCCTTTGGAAAATGAAACTCAAGATTTTTCCCAAATCTGAATATGGAATATTGGTTTCTATCTCTGAATCCATAGGTGAAAGAAAGCAAACTACAAAAATGAAACTATGGATTTTTACTTAAAACTGCTTTATCAGTGAACCAAATGGAAGAAGTTAGCCATGTGATAGTAGGATGTCTTGAAAGCATATTTACAGTTACTAAAAATATTGGAGTATTTCCATCCCAGTAAAGTGTAGGAAAATAGTTGTATCAGAAATCAGAAGACTTACTCAGACAACTAAATGTTAACTGAAGTCCATTCCAAAGGAAGGTAATTTTCAATACGATCTTTTTTTGGAAGTCGTGAAGGGAATAGTCTTCTGTAATCTGTGAAAATGGCTTGAATGCTAATTATGATTATAAATTTAAATTTCAAATGCAGGCTAAGTTATTTATAGATAGAAATGCTTATGATTTTCTAGCCCCCTGGGCTATACAAAATGGATGGATTTTTTTTCCTTTAAGAAAATTAAATAATTTAAAACTTAAAAGGCTGACATGATTCAATCTATATGTAAAGCATAATGAGATTTCTGAATTTAAATTTTAGTAGTCAGAACAGAATATGATAGCATTATGCAACAATTGTACATACTTTCTGGCAATTTATCATTTCTAGTATGAAATGCTGTACAGCAAAGTACAGAATGACAAGCACTGTAAAGTAGGTCAATGTTTGGAAAAATGAAAATTATTGTAAAAATACAGATTCAATTTTTACCATTAAAGAGCTAAATATTCCTGAGCAAAACAAATGGTTTATCTGATTTACCTGATTTTTGAGAAATGAATATGAGATACCATTTTGGGCATATTCTTTATTGTGGCAGAGGAGGATGTTCAGAATGAACATGCTTACACTTTTATTCATTAATAATCGTATCTTTTCCTCAACAAGTTGATTAAGCAATTATTTTTTCCTGAAAGCTTTTAAGAAAACATCCAACTAAGTTTTATTTCATAGGTTTAAATTTTTTTTAATGTTTATTTTTGAGAGAGATTGAGAGCACAAGTGGGGGAGGTGCAGAGAGAGAGGGAGATAGAGGATCCACAGCATGCTCTGTGCTGAGAGCAGACAGCCCCATGTGGGGCTGGAACTCACGAACTGTGAGATCATGACCTGAGCCGAAGTTGAACATTTAACTGACTGAGATACCCAGGCACCCCAATAGGTTTCAATTTTTTTTTTTATTTTTTTTTAATGTTTATTTTTGACAGAGAGAGAGGGAGAGGCAGAGCAAGAGGGAGACACAGAATCTGAAACAGGCTCCAGGCTCTGAGCTGTCAGTACACAGCCAGACGCGGGGCCCGAACTCACGGACAGAGAGATCATGACCTGAGCCGAAGTCAGACGCTCAAACGACTGAGCCACCCAAATGCCCCAATAGCTTTCAATTTTTAACTGGAGTTGTAGCTATAAACCTCAAACCCAATATATGGGTTTGTGTGTACATCACACACACATAGACACATAGACACACACACACACATGCACACACACATTAGGTGTGCATTAGGTGTGCATATGTAACCACACATAAGTGTATGTGTGTGTATGTGTGTACATATTTTAGCAAAAACTTCAAAGTCTTGTTTTAGGAGCTTGGAATACTAGTAGAAATTGATAGTTTTTTTTTTCATTTTTTAATTTATTTTCTTTATTATTATAAATTTGTATTATTATAAACTCTATCGTGAAATTGTCTATTCACTTGGTAAGAATACTTTTCAAGCCATCTGAGTTTATTCAAACAGTTAACAATTACAATCATTTATTATGATTACTTTGGAAGAAATCTAAAACTATCAAACCATTAAATTATTGCCATTTTGTGGCTTGATTATTGTTGATTGCATAAGACAGACACTTAGCAATACGTACTGAGTGGAGTTAAATGGTTCTGTAACAGTTGTAATCAATACTCAAAATTTTACTGAATATAAATTTTATAAGGACTATATAAAACATGATTCCACAACTAATAATTCTGAGGCTATTATTGAATATATTGTATAGCATTTTAAAGTGAACCAGTCCAGTTTTCTCCATACCCAAAGCTTTATTTAAGGAGTTCTGTTTGTTAGGTTTGGTTTTCATTCCTGGGATGTAAAATGATAACGGAGTCTTATTTTCATAAAGCTTATATTCTGGGGAACAAAGACAAAGTCAAGTGAACTCATAAATAAATAAATGCCAAAACTTCCAATTTTGAAAATTATATTGCAGGAAATGCAGAATGGACCAAGAAAGAAAAACTCAGATATTCTAAGTCTTCTTTGGATAGGGTGATCAATAAAGGCCCATTTGAAGACAGGATATTTGAGCGAAGACCTAAAAGATGAGGAGGAAGTAATGTCATTTATGTCTAAGACAACTATTTCACTTTTATGTACAGGATGGATTTGGTGGGGGGAAAGGTGGAACAGAAAGAGACCACATAGGAGGACTGTGCTCCAACCTGGTACACAAATAGTGGTAGGTTGCAGTATTATAGTCTCAAAATGGAAGGAGGTGAGTAGTTAAACTAACAATGTTTGCAGATAGAATGAATGTAGAAAATGAGGATAGGAAGGACTCAAGACCTAGATTTTACAAATTGATGGATTGTGAAAATGGTAAACTATGGGTTCAGTTTTAGTCATGAGATCTAAGTGAGAGGCTGTAAGAGACCCAAGTGAGTTGCCAAATAGCCAGTGATGTATTCAAGTCTTGATCTTAGTCTCTGGACTGGAGATATACCTTCAGAAATAGAAGAATAGAGGAGATATCTAGAACCAGGAAGAGAGTACAGGTGAAGTAAAGAAGCACTCAGAACCAAGCTCTGAAGGCAGATTAAAATGATGACAGTGAGTGTGAAGTGTATTAGGAGAATACAAGAGAATGTAGAGACACAGAAACTAAGAGAAGAGAGTATTTTGAGAAGGAGATTGCAATTATATTTCTAGCACTGCCAAAGATCAAGTATGAGGACAAAGAACTATTCAGTAAGTTTTGTGACAGATATTAATTAAAGACATTGACAAATGCTGAAAGTCATAGAGGAAGCAGACATCAGAGAACAGTCCGTGGTTCTGCATCAGTGGTCCTCAAATGGGGATGATCTCCCACCCCAGGGGACATTTGGCAATGTCTGGAGATATTTTTTATTGTCCCAACTGAGGAGTACTGCTGGCATCATGTGAATATGGTAGAGGTCAGGGAGGCTGCTTAACACTCTACATAGGCTAGTCTCTCACAACATGGAATTATTCTAAAAGATCAGTAGTTGAGAAACCTTTTTCTACATCTTAATAATATCAGTCTCTCCAATTAAACTTTAGGTAGATTTTTTGTTTGTTACCTCATTTTATGTAATAATAATGCCGAAATACAAAATGATTGTAAGATGAATCATCAACATAGTTATTCTTTTATTATTTTATCTTATTTTCCCTTCTCTCTTAATATTAGAATACCTATAGGCCCCAACCTTGATCTCTTCTTGCTACCTTTCTGCACTTCCTTACAGATTTTATATAGTGTCATGGTTTAACACATATCCACATCCTAACAATTACCAAATTGATATCAGGTTTTGTTCAACTACTTACTTTGCTTTTTCTTTTGGATTTTAAAAAATGTTCCCAAAGTAGCATGCCTAAAAATAAATCTCTCATAATTCACAAAAACTGCTTCCCCAATCTCATTTAATGGCACATCCATTTTGCAGATTCTCAGAGTAAAAATTTTGGAGTCAATATTGATCCTTCTTCTCTCATAATTCCAAAATCAGGCAATCATATGTAACTTCTGTCTAGGAGCTAACTACCTTATGTCAGCTTGACTGCAAGTACCTACTTTTGAACCACTATCATCTTTCTTCTGATTTAGTGCAATAGACTCTTAACTGGTCTTGCTTTTCTTCTTACTCACCACACAGTCGCCAGAATTCTCCTTCTAAGACACAAATTAGATCACATGACATCTCTAATCAAAGATACCTAGTGGCCCCCCATTGCAAAAGATAAATTGCTCACAATATCTTACAAGGGTTTAAGAGATCTAGTCTCCTGTTACTTCTCTGACTTCATTTCCTATTAACTTTTCCCTTACTCACTCTTCTCCAGGGATGCTTTGGTATTTGGTATTTATAAAATCCATCAGTACCTACTAATGTAAGGCCTTTTCTGGAATGTTCTCTTGGTCTAAATGTTCTTCAGCCAGATATCCTACATGGCTCAATTCCTGAATTCCTTCATGAATTTGCTCAAATATCATCTTCTGAATACATGATATACTGATAGTTGCAATCTATTGTCCTCCCATTCTGGATCCTCAACACCGTACTCTTTTTTTGTTTTTCCATTCTCATAGTGCATATCTTTGATAAACTGCTGTATTATTTACTCATCTATTATGTTTATTATCTACTCTGTACCTTAACTTGCTAGAAGTAAATTCCCATGGCAGATATTTTTGCTGTTTTGGCCACTACTATATGTAATTGTAACATCTAGAGCAGAGCCTGTCCTAAAGCAGTTACATAATTTTTAAGAGGTTACAAGCAATAAATTACTTGAAAATCTTTGGTATACATTGGAATAGTATATTGATCTTGAAAGTTATACTTTACAAGTTTTTCTTCTCATCCTCAGTATTCATCCCAAGATCAAATATTTTTATCTCTAGATATATCCCATTTTTAACTACTTTTGTCTCACAAAAATTTAGATTGTGATTCCACATTCTCCTTTCTGAGGCCCATTGAGTAAACCTCCTCTGATTATCCTATATCCATTTCTGGTCCCCAGTCCTAAGCGATTCTCCACACCATAGCCAAAATAATCTTAAAACATTAATATAATCATATCTCCCCACTTCAATCCTTCCAATGGATTTCCATTGAAAAATCATTGGTTTAGGGGCCCTGGGTGGCTCAGTTGTTAAGCACCCAACTTCAGCTCAGGTCATGATCTCACGGTTCATGAGTTTGAGTCCCGCTTTGAGTTCTCTGAAGTCAGCGAAGAGCCTGCTTAAAATGCTCTGCACCCCCTGCCTCTCCCCCACTCATGCTGGCTTGCTCGCTCCCTCCCTTTCTCTCTCAAAAATAAATAAACTTAAAAAAAATAAATAAAAATCATTGGTTTATTAGCCTCTGCACGGTATCCATTCTCATCTTACACCACACCCTTCCCATTTCCTTACACACCTACGAACATACACCCTCAAACACACATTTTTTCTGGCTATGAATATACCATACTTAATTTCCAGGATTGCAACTTCATTTCAGAATCTTGAAGCATGCTCTTTCTTCTGCCTTCCTTAATTATCCTGGTGAACGAAAGCTCTTTTATTAAGAAGACATCACTTTCACTATATTAACATTGGTCTTGCTTAGGCAAGATCTTAGCATACATAATGTATTTTCAGGTCTTCCAAAATTGAACCAACTTGTACTGTTTGAAAGGACAGGCTCACAGAAAGATTGATTATCATCTAAAGAATGTCAGTTGAATGCCCAGGAAGTATCCTACAAGGTGACCTCATTTATTTATTCCAGGTTCCATTTAGACTTGGAAATCAAATTGTTAGTTTTTCTAGGGAGTAATAAGACAGTAGGAAATTTTCATGAATCTGACTGGAAAATGATATATAAAACTTAGTATCATGTATATTTACACACACACACACACACACACACACACACACACACACACATATATATTTGCAATCTGAATCTATCTGATGTATGAGATACATTGAAGTATAAGAGCCCAGTATTTTTATTCAAGTATAGTTAACATGCAGTGTTATATTAGTTTCAGGTGTACAGTATAATGATTCAACAATTCATACATTACTCAGTGTTCATCATATGATTAGTCTATATCACTTCTTCCCGCCCACTTCCCTTCTAGCATCCACCAGTTTGTTGTCTATATTTAAGAATCTAGTTTTTCTTTTGTCTCTTGTTGTTGTTGTTCATTTTTTTTTCTTGAATTTTACATATGAATGGAAATCATATGGTATTTTTTCTCTGACTTATTTCACTTAAGATTATATCCGCTAGATCCATTCATGTTGTCACAAATGGCAAGATTTCATTCTTTTCATGGTTGAGTAATATTCCATTATATATATATATATACATATACATACATACACACACACACATATATATACACACATACATACATACCACATCTTCTTTATCCATTCATCCATGGATGGACATTTAAGTTGCTTCCATATCTTGACTTCTGTAAATAATAATGCTGCTGTAAACATAGGGGTACATATATCTTTTAAAATTAGTGTTTTAGTGGAATTACTGGATCATATGGTCGTTCTATTTTTAATTTTTTGAGGAAACTCCATACTGTTTTCCACAGTGGATGCACCAGTTTGCATTTCCACCAACAGTACAATAGGGTTCCTTTTTCTTCACGTCCTCTCCAACACTTGTTGTTGTTGTTGTTGTGTGTGTGTGTGTGTGTGTGTGTGTGTTTTATTTTAGCCATCCTGACAGATGTGAAGTGACAACTCATTGTGATTTTTGCATTTTCCTGATGATTAGTGATGTTGAGCATCTTTTCATATGTCTGTTGGCCATCTGTATATCTTCTTTGGAAAATTGTCTATTCCATGTCCTCTGCCCATTTTTTGAATGGATTGTTTGGATTTTTGGTGTTGAGCTATAAAAATTATTTATACCAGAGGTCTTTATAAGATCCCAGTTTGTACATAATTGTATACATATGCATACACACACACACACACACATATATATATATGCTACATATACTGAATATTACTGTTCATTCATAAGATGTTTACTTAATGATTCTGGAGACCATATCAACATTTGCTTCTGTGACTCTTTTTCTATGAGTTTATTGCTGTCTTAACTCCTTTCTTATTGATATATGATTTATCCAATAACATCAATTTCTTGTGTCTCTTTAAGGTACAGGTGGGTTGCAAACCAGCCATAGGGCTAAGGTAAATGAGTGAAACAGATTTTACATAACATTAGGGACCTGGGTGAGTCCCACATTCCATTAAATCAAGGGTCAGCAGCTGCCTGCTATTCTGGAATATTGCCCTGCTTTTGATAGACTATCTTACATATACTTAATTTTTAAGAAAAACAAATTAGAATTTTTAAAGTGGTATCTTAATTTTAAAGTTAAAATTTACTTAAAAGGTTTTTTTTTACCTGAACTTAAAATTAGTTCTCAATCTATAATTTTGCAATCTCTGCTTTCAGATAGCTCTGCTTTCTATCTCAAGTGTTATGCTTGTTTAAATTGTAAACGTCAGAAGAAACCTTCCTTCCTTATTTCTAGGTCATTCACATAGGGGGATGATATCAAAATCATGCCATAAGTACTAACAAATTTTTCACATACTATTTATGAAAATTCATAATTAGCATTAGATACATCCTTAAAGCTATATAAAATGCAGGCTTATATAGAATGAATAATATTTCATTTCTTTAAATTTTTTTTAATGTTTATTTATTTTTGACAGAGAGAGCCAGAGTACAAGTAGGGAAGGAGAAAAGAGAGAGGGAGACACAGAATCCAAGCAGGCTCCCGGCTCTGAGCTGTCAGCACAGAGTCCGACATGGGGGTCAAACTCATGAACTGTGATATCATGACCTGAGCTGAAATTAGATGCTTAACCGACTGAGCCACCCAGGTGTCCTTAGAATGAAAAATATTTTAGATTGTTATATAATTCAATGTTTAGAATCAGAAGAATTTTACAGATCATCTAATCCGAAGCCTTTATTTTATATATCACAGAATTTGGAGAGAAACTAGGATTAGGTTTTACACCAAGTTTCTGATTCCAAATTTAATGTGCTTTTTAGCCTTCCATATCTTTTGTTTACCTGATAGTGTGTAGAAGGTTTTGAGAGCCAGTTTTGTACTTTTTTTTTTTTTTTGGAAGGAGGGTGGTAAATGATGAATAAAGAAAACTGAGTATGCTAAAAAAAGAGAAAAAAAGATAAAGTCACATACAATATTGAGTCTATAATCCAAAGACATATGTCGTCTTTTGGGAAATTGTCTGAGAATTACATACTTTTATTTAGTTCCTTTTCCCCCAGTAGGAGTTTGTGCCTATAGTGTGCCTTTTAAGGTGATACAGTCTTAATATAGATAATATAGCTTTAAAATTATTCAGATTGAAAAAATCTATTGTTCAGAATAAATTTTAGATAGAAGCCAGGAATTTCCTTCCTGACGTGTTTTTGGAACTCTTAGACATTCTAGCTCCAAATATAACTTTTTTTTTGGTTCTTTTAGATTTCCCCATTGCTATGAGCTTCTAGATAGAAATAATATATATCCACATATTTTATAATAGTATTAAGCCATGTAATTTAATAATGTTTAGAATTTTCATAGTCATTATTTTACTGCTATATCCTGGTTTATGAGAATTTAATCTGATTTGTATATTGTGGACCAAAAATGTAAAGGCACTTTTCACTTAGTATGTTAAACACCACACACACACACACCTAGAGCAGCTTTACATCTTTGTTTTAATAGCGTTATATTACAGGATAATTAACTTTAGTAAAATGAACCCGATTTTCTTTTCTCAGAAGAAAACATCACAGACAGATAAAATATGTGACTACTGTGATCTATCCTTGTGTTAACTGTATTTTCTTAAAGTATTGCTAACTATAGGAATTTTTTAAGAAGAGGACAGTATTTCCGTGGTTCAAATGCTTGAAGTCCCATTTCATAAGTTTTCCTCTTTCCTTGATTTAAATCAGATGTCTCCAGTGACTTCATTTTTTTAATGTTTATTTATTTATTTTGAGACAGAAAGACTGTGTGTGCAAGTGCTGGGGGAGGGGCAGAGAGAGAGGGAGAGAGCAGGCTCCATGCTGTCAGTACAGAGCCAGATGCGGAGCTTGATCTTACAAACCATGAGATCATGGCCTGAGCCCAAATCGAGTCAGAGGCTCAACAGAGTGAGCTACCCAGGCGCCCCCCCCCACCCCCCTCGCCCACTGTGGTTTCTAATCTTTAGTTTACTGAAGCTGGAATCGTGACAGTACCTTACCATCCACAGCTGTAAAGGATTAGTAGTTTAAAGTAGTAACCTCTAATTTTGTTACAATCAAGCTGCCAATTTTTCTGTAAGATTTAAGTGTTTCATTCATTGGACTAATATATCTCTACACGGAAGAATGCCTTAGGCCTCAAAACTTTGGCTCTGTATTTAGAGAGCTTATTAGGAATGAAATCGTCTGTCTGGAGAAAGCAGTCAAAATGTGTCTTCCACTTTGTGCAACAATATGAGCAACGCCTTTTGTTGTCAGGGTAACCACATGTCTCTGCAGTCTCTTAAATAGGACATATTTCTTGAGTGCCTCTAGCTCACAGGCCTATGTAACTAGTGAGCCAGCCAAAGGGGCTATGAAAGTTTTATATTTTTTTCTTCTTTTGAATCTGATGTTTGTTTGTTTGGTTTGTTTTGTTTTGAGCCTCTTTGGAAGCAAATGGCTTAGCTTTCCAGTTCTGTTTTCCCATGTCAGACTCCATTCCACTCCCAGAACCTAAGTTTACTTTTACTGTGTTTGGCCACTTTTTGTATTCACCTGTTTGGTTTTGAACCTCTCCACAAATTGTCTGTTTATTATATCAAGATCCAATAGGAATCTCTACTCCCACTTCGCAGCCAATATCCATTTAGTATCAGAATCCTTTTTATATGGCTAATACCATTCACAATCCTGGTCAAACTGAGCAATAAAGAGGGATTACTTCATTCCTATGGAACTCATTATAAAGGGTGATTCCCTCATTTGGGCTTAAGTTTCCTTGACAATAGGACCATCCTACTGCTTTCTTTTGTTATTGTTCTTTTTCTATTCAGTTCTGCTCTCCTCAGTGCTGAGAATCATTGAGCGTTCAGTATGTTAGGAGTCAATGAAGATGAACATCTGGTAGCATCTTCACCTTGATGCCATTATTCTCTGAGAATCATATTGTACTGATAATTTATGACCATATGTTGAATTTACTGGGTGTGACATCCTTTACCCCATATTCTAATTACTTTAGTTGATACTGGAATGAAATTAAGGATTCTTTGATCAGGGAACCAGAGAATAAATGTATACATTTAAATATCTCCATCAGTATCTCTTGTGCTTAGCATTGAAAAGTAACATTTTTCCCACTCCCTAAGCCATATTCCTACCCCTTGTAATGTGACATAAATTTTATTTATCCTTCTACAATTTGCCATTAGTAGATTCTTCACGAGCCTGCTTACCTGACAAAGTTATCACTTAATCAAACTTATGGATGTTCTATGAAAATTAAGACTTTGGATTTTTAATTGCCTGCAGTCCAGATTTAGAAGTATAGAATGGAAAGATAATCAGACTTTTTTGAGAATGAGTAAAAAAAAATGAAAATCCTGAATTCAAAAAGGTGTAACTTTGCATGAAATATGTCCTATTTTAGCAAGGATACTGTAAGGACAGAAAATCATGTGTATATATTTACATCTGATAAAAGGAAACTAAGTATTTTTCTATGCTCGTGCTAGACAACCAATATCATATGTTTTCCTGCTGAAGTTTTGCTTTACTAGTGCTAGAAAATGGCAAATATACTCCAGCAGATTCTAAACAGCTTATAATGGTTATTTTTCCACTGTCTCTCATATTTATAAATTTATGACTTACACTGACATGCCCATGCCATTTGTTGATGTGTTTACTCTTAAATGCTGCCAAGCCAGAAAAGAAAAAAGCATTACAGTTAATTTAAATGATACTGGAACATTTGAAAATAATCTTGTGGTTTGGCTAGGACAAATATTTATATTCTACCCACCTATGAGTATTATGTATACAGTGTTTCTAAAGCATATGGTATTGCAGAGTGCTTTTCAGTTAACAGCACTGGGCTATCACTGGGTAGAAGGATAGTATTTATTGTTAGAGTTGAGAAATAGGTTACTATAAATTTCATGATTTCAGCTTTTAAATCAAAAGGTGGAAAGTCTGATAATAAAGGTCATTAGAAATCTGTATGGGTTCTGTGTTTAGTTCAGGCCGTATTTCCTTCCTTGAGATGCCAGTAATCATACAGCAGACAGTGGCTTGCAATTCCTGTTTCTTGGCATCTCATGTTCTCTTTGAGAAGTTTAGTTTCTCTTCTTTTAATCCAAATCCACTTCCTCCTTCAGTAAAATCTGTTCACTAGTAATTCACACAAGAAACTATTATGTGTTAAAAACACATATTTCCACTGGTTGCAGGTCCTAATTAAGCTTTTACACATTGAATACATGTGTAGTTATAATCACCTTCAAATAATTGTTTCTATTCTTGATATAATACCCCTGGGAATCCTTTCTCATTTTTGGTTATGCACAATAAACCTGGCCATGTAAAATTAATTATGACACTAGTTCCTACTCGAAGTGATCAAGTTAATTGAAGGGCACAGAGCATATGTTATTTTTCTTGCTGTCTATTCGCAATGAACTCCCTTACTTTTTGTCTCACAATAATTCAATAATACTATATTAAGCAGAAAATCCAAAGCTAGTAAATTTAATATAAATGACAGAGATTGGAACTTTTCTTAAAATGTGTTCAAATATAGTATCTTTCTACATGTGTATCTGTACTAATATTCTTTTTCAATTTTTATATCAAATTGTATGGGGGAGCATACAGAACAACTGGGCCTTCCTTATATTGCGGAAAAGAGTGTATATTGGTACAAACTCTTTGAAAAAAAAAAGCTAGCAGTATCTATCCAAGCTAAGCATATGTATACTATAAGACTCAGCAGTTCTATTCCTTGTTGAAAACTCAACATAAATGGATGCTTTGTGTCCACCAAAGACATGTACAAGAATATTCATGACTTTGGTTGTAATGGCCTAAAACTGCAAATAATCCAAATGGACATCATCAGTAAAATGGTGAACAATTTATGGTATATTCACAAAGTGAAATATTACCCATCAATAAAAATGTATTAATAATTCACATGCACAACAATTTGGATGAATTTCATAGATACACTGTTGAGTAAAATAAGCCAGGAATAGAACAGTATGATGCTATTTATATAGATTTGTTTAAGGTATTTTATTTTGTTAGATATCAGAATTATTGTTAGTCACAGAGGAATACGGACCAGAAGAAGTCACAGGTGAACCTTCTACAATTGTAGAAATATTCTAGATTGTGGTTATACAAGGGCAGTCATAGGTTGAACTCCAGTGAATTATGCACTTAAGATTTGTGAAATCATATCTATAAAAATTAAGAAAAAAATGAAGTATTTAGTTATTTAAAAACCCTGTGTAATAATTAACACCTGACCATGTTAAATATTATTCCTATACAATATCAATGTATAAATACAGAACACCCCACCCCTGCTTTGCTTTTGAAAACACTGTTTTTTGCTTTGTTTTCTTTTAGTGTCCTGAATTTAAAAGGCCCAGGGACATAGCAGTTGACTGGGTTGCTGGAAATATTTATTGGACTGATCATTCTAGAATGCACTGGTTCAGTTACTATACCACTCACTGGACTAGTCTGAGGTACTCTATCAACGTAGGGCAGCTCAATGGCCCCAACTGCACCAGACTCTTAACAAACATGGCTGGAGAACCCTATGCTATTGCTGTAAATCCTAAAAGAGGGTAGGTTAATGAGTTGGTTATTTATTCTTCTTGATATGTGTATCCATTTTTAGAGATTTTCCCACCTGTGTACTGTAGTTTTCTTTCTGTAATAAGCGTTCAACATATAATAGATTTACAAGACTTCTAAAAATCCCTTTACTTATGTACAAAAGCATGTGCTTTTCGTACCAAATGGTGGCACAAAATATATGTTTTCCTGAGAGGTTGCTCCATTATACATTCTATGTGTGTGTGTGTATGTGTCTAATGTGTACGTTGCAGGTACATTGTTGCAATACACACAAAACCAATATTGTTAACCTAAAATTAAATTTTGAAGATATTAAACATAATATTGAACACATTAAGTGTAAGAGTATTAGTGTTTTGGCTATTTGTGACAATAAAAAATGAAGGTGTATGTGCAAACAAATCTAAACAATTTTAACACAAATATTTCCTTTCCTTTTCTTGAATTGTCCCTTTCTTACTCTTTTACTTTTTCATTTATAGGCAATGACCAAAAAGAAAGTAGAGAAATGTTAAATAAAGCTCCTAATTACTACCCACTCTCTATTGGAGTTTGCGAGTCCATAGATTTAGAATTGGGCCCCAAAATCTGCTTTTTCAGGGACTCTGGGGTGATTCTGGTGCACACAGTCTGAAGAGACATTGTGTTTGGGAGCAGAGTTGGGTTGTAACGGCACTCCAACCTAACCAACTTGACCTATCTCTTCAGGATGATGTACTGGACTGTCGTTGGGGACCACTCCCACATAGAAGAAGCAGCCATGGATGGCACTCTGAGAAGGATTTTAGTACAAAAGAATTTGCAAAGACCCACAGGTATGATGTGTTGCTGACACGGTCTAGAATGCGGAGCAATATGCTCGGCATATTAGTGTAACAAGACTTTCCACTTTTGTTGGCAATATAATCATTTTTACAAGCACATAAAATAATTTATAGTATGGCTTTATGAAAGTCATTAACATTTCATGTTGTATTTTGCCAACTTGAAAGTCAAGGCCTTATCATACTGCCAGTGATATTACAGGGATGTTATTTGAAAATTGCCTAAGTTGTAAGGCCGTTTGTAGGATTTCACACGCATAGAATTTCAACAGTTTACAGTGTAATAGGGTGTTTTTACCGATATAAGTTAATGATGTTGGGATAGATGGTACTATTTCTAGAGGATCAGAAGCTAAATGGACAAAGAGGTGGGAAAACATAAATAATTTTTAAGAAGAAGATTTGATGATTCCTGGCCCTTTCATTCACAGCCCTTTTTAATCAGACTTCAATAGCTTTCCCAGTTGTGTCATCTAAGCTATGCTCCAGACTCTCTGTACTCTCAGGACTGCTCAAGAACTCAGGTGTTTTTTCTGCCTCCCTGTTTTTCTCCCATTCCATTTGCCTCCCCACCTGCCCTTCTGACTTTTGTGCATCCAGCTGAATCTTACCCACCTTATAACATCTAACTTTAACACTTCCTCAATAAAACACTTTCAGAACTGCAAGGAACCTCAAGGATTTCATGCCACAAGCAACGCTTCCTGCCTACTATATCCCAAAGGAGAGAATACATTTTCTCTATCACATATTATTCAATCATTATGCTTTGTAGTATCTTATATAATTGAAATTTTATTCATATTTGGCACTTATATCCATTTTTTTAATGTTTACTTTGAGAAAGAGAGAGTGTGTTATGGGGGTAGGGCAGAAAGAGAGAGGGAGACATGGAATCTGGAGTAGGCTCCAGGGTCTGAGTTGTCAGCACAGAGCCCGACATGAAGCTCGAACTCACAGACTGTGAGATCATGACCTGAGCTGAAGCGGGACGATTAACCGGCTGAGCCACTGAGGTGGCCCGGCACTTATATTCTTATTAACTTTTAATGTGCTGTGTGATTTTTCCTTCAACTAGATTGTTTTTACTCTTTATGGGAAGGAGCAATCTTTGGGATTTAGTTCATTTACATAAGTGTGTCTCCATTCACTGGTTTAACAAGTACTAATTGAACACCCATCTGGCGGGAGAAATTTTTCCAGGTGCTGAAGACAAGTCCTTACTCTTGTGAAGTTGAAAATACCAACTCTCACGAACTTACCTTCCTCCAGAGGATAGAATATACAACATAAGTCATGTCAGATACTAATAAGTGCCATATAGAAAAGAATGGGCACTTATGGAACACTATTTTGATCAGGATTATCAGAGAAGCCATCTTAGAAAGGTGATATTTGAGAAGGGAACTTCATAGAAGTAGCAGGCTAATGTGAATATGTAAGCAAAGAACTTTCCAAACAGAGTGAAAATCAAGTTAAGAGTTAAGGATGAGCTTAACATTTGTCAAAAACAGCAAGAATGTTAGTATGCCTAGAAACATTTGAGCAGCTCAGGAAAGTGGTAGAAGTGTGGGTGCCCAGGTGGCCAGGTGAAGGTCATGTAGGACCTAGAACACACTGTTAAGGACTGGATTTTATTCCAGTTTTAAGGGGAGGCATGGAAGGCTACTGGAGAGGCAAATGGCATAATAGTCTCGTACGCTGTTTTCATTTTTTAAAGAACCTTAATTGTCTTAACTTTTTATTTCTAACTAATTTTGGACATATAGAAAAGTTCGAAAATTATTTTTTTTAAAGTTCTGTGATGTTAACAACTTACATAATCATAGTATGTGAGACATGATTTTCATATTAAGGAATGTTTCTGGCAGCAGTTTATAGAATTGCCTGTCACAGGGTTCTTAGGAAGGAGCCTGAGACAGGAATTCTTCTAAAGGTTATTTATGAGGGGAGTGCTATTCAGGAGATATCTGTAAAATATGGAGAGAGAAAAAGACTATGTCTCAGGTAAACTCTAATTTTGGCTTCAGCCACAGGGATGTGCCTTGGAGCATAGATCCCGTAACAGGGAAGGAGTCAGATTTTATATGATCCATCAGTCTTTGGTTGGCCTTTGGACTCAAACTTCCCAATCCAGACTGCTGCAGACAGTTGAGCACAAATCTCTGGGGAAGGAGGGCAAGTGTGATTCCTTAGCTGCAAACAGTGGATAGTGGAGAGGTATCCCTACCTACTAAAGGAAATCTGAGCTGGCCACCACAGCATCCCCTACAGTGGGTGAAATGCAAATGAACATTTTTCATGTGGTGACCACTCTGCCCAGCACTATGGGTAGCTTAATGATGAACATGGCATACTCCCTTTTCTCATGGAGTTGATATTTAAGGGAAAAAAATGAGGCATGCACTAAGTTTGAAGTTTTGGCACAATGAGAGAATTGTTACATGCCTTATGATATCATGGGAGTGCAAAGGCAAGAGAAATTATATCTAATACTGGAAAACTATGTGAAAGGTGTCATTTAAACACGTGCTTGAAGGATAGGTAGACATTTGAAAGGTGGACAGATAACTCACCATGGTATAGTTTTTATAAAGGTGTTCTTTTAGGTCAAATATATCGGTGTTGATCCCAGGGGATTATGTACCACCTGTGAGATCTCAGAAAGGAACTTACTATCTTCAAAGTTCGATTTTTACCATTAACAAACCAAGGGGGGATTATGACTAACTTATGATATTGTCGTATTTATTAAATGACATAGCACTCTGAGCCAGGGGCTGCAATGTGAAGCACATGGTATGTTCTATGATATTTGAAGTCATGAATCACCTAGAAGGGGATGGGATAGGTAATGTAACATGAACCTAGAATAGAGAGCTTTAAATACCAAAGTATTTTTATGTGATTTTTTAGTCAATAATAAACCACTGTACAATTTTGATTCAAGTAGTGATGTGAATAAGGTAGGTCTTCTTGCTTTGGTATCATTGTGCCAATGGAGTGAATAGATAGAGAGCTAAGAGACCAGCTAAAAATCCATTGAATGGTCCTAATGAGAGCAGAGAGTAGCACAACTAGAATGGTAACAGGTGAGAAGGGGAGAATGCATACAGAAGGGAAAGCAGAGTAAGCATAGAATTTATGAAATACATATGAGAATAGAGGTAGAGATAAGAAATATCTCAGAGGTTAAAATTCACAATAAATTAAACATCTTCTTATTTCCTTTCTTCATCCATTCCTCCTTAAATTAAAAAATATTGGATGCTCGGGGTGCCTGGGTGTATCAGTTGGTGGAGCATCCAACTTTTGATTTTGTCCCAGGTCATGATCTCACAGTTCGTGGGATTGAGCCCCACCATCAGGCTCTGTGTAGACACCATGAAACCTGCTTGAAATTCTTGCTTTCCTTCTCTCTGCCCTTCCCCAACTTGTGTGTGTGTGTGTGTGTATGCACACTCTCTCAAAAAAAAAAAATAAATAAACATTAAAAAAATTGGATGCTCACTATATGCCAGATACTATAGGTAATCAGATATATTATATGGGATATTTGGATCCCTACACTCACAGAGCTTAAATTCTAATATGGGGGACCATAAAAACAAAAACCAAACTGTGTGTGAGCACATCTGATAGGAGAGGGTGCACCATGCAGCAGGTGTCACTTTAATTATAGTGGAGAGGAAAGGCTTTCCAAGGTGCTGATTAAGATTAATTGCTAAACTATGTGAAGGGGTAGAAAAAAATGGGATGATGTTGCAACACGAAGCAAAGAATGGGACAGAGACCTGAAGGTAGGAAAGCCAAAGAGCATAGTAAACAAATTGGAAAATAGCATGAGACAAGGATTAGAGAGATGGGTAGGGGTCAGCCTAGGCAGGATCTCGGAGACCAAGACAAATACCATTGCTTCATGTTAAGTAGATAACCAGCTCTAATCAGACATCAGAGACATATCAAGAAAGAAGTTGGTGTGAGGCTTTCGACTCCATGTGATTGGGCATGTGGGAGTTTTCTTCTCAGTAAGTCTGCTTTGAAAACTTCTGCCCCACTCAACAGGAGTAGACTCTTGAAAGCTGTTTATTCACTCATTCAACTAATTTTTTGTGTGTGCTTACTGTGTGTCAGAGATAATTTTAGGCATTTGGAATACAGGAGTGAACATACAGATCCCTATTCTTCTAGTGGTTATGAGACAAAACCATATTTTAAAAAGTAAATTATAAAGTTGTGAGGTGTTTGGTGCTATGGAAAAAAAGAGTAAAAATAGAGTAAGAAGGGTCAGAAATGGTGGAGGCAAGTTTGCAGTGTGACATTAGTAGGTCTTCAGAGTAGAACTTTGAGAAGGTGACACTTGAACAGACTGTGTGTTGCTGTCAATCACCGGCAAATGTTGCAGGTGTGGTTATGGCCCCAGGTGAATCAGTCAGATGGAGATATCTCACAGATAACTGAAAATTTTAGTTCTACAGCTTAAAGCTTGGAGTTTAAACTTAACGTTTGGGGAATTAGCAAAGAAAGCTGATAATTAAAGTTGCTGGGGTTGTTCAGATGGACAAGAGAGGGGGGAAACAAAGCATCTTCTTAGGGTAGAATTTTGTGAGATGCTTATATTTAGAAGAGTCACAGTCATGGGGCACCTGGGTGGCGCAGTCGGTTAAGCGTCCGACTTCAGCCAGGTCACGATTTCGCGGTCCGCGAGTTCGAGCCCCGCGTCGGGCTCTGGGCTGATGGCTCAGAGCCTGGAGCCTGTTTCCGATTCTGTGTCTCCCTCTCTCTCTGCTCCTCCCCCATTCATGCTCTGTCTCTCTCTGTCCCAAAAATAAAAATAAAAATAAAAATAAAAATAAAAATAAAAATAAAAAAAAGAGTCACAGAACTGAAGACTGCAAAGATGTTTGCGCAACTGGAGCAAAACAATGGGATTCAGAATCAAAAAAGCTGCAGGAAGAGTCTCAAAAGAAATATGGTACACCTTATTGGGCATAGTATAATGACTTGCACAAAGAAAATATAAAGCAGCAGAAAGAGCTTAAGTCCGCCATTTATATAGGCTTGAGTTAAAACTGAGCAGCCTGCATAAAGTTTTGAGCATCAAATTTCTCATTTGTAAAATGTATATGATAATATCTACCTTATAGAGAATTCATAACAATTTAAATCAGATGTAAATCAATGTAAATTGATGAATATAATTCCCTGAATATCTAAGAGGCTAAGAATAATTATAAAAACAATCATATGCTAGGGGTGCTGGGTGGCTCAGTCGGTTAAGCATCTAGCTCTTGATTTCATCTTAGGTCATGATCTCAGGATTCATGAGATCGAGCCCTGTGTGGGGCTCTGTGCTGATGGCACGTAGCCTGCTTGGGATTCTCTTTCTCCCTCTCTGTCTCCCTCTCTCTCAAAATAAATAAATACACTTAAAGCAAATATATGCTAAAACCTTATATATGTATTCTATGTAACATCCATCATAACTTCCTAACACTGATAATTATTTTTATTCATTTAAAAATGTCATTTAGTATATTTTGTTAATTTTATTCATTTTCTTATGGCATATCAATTTGAATTCTGTAAGATTTTTAAAAATCCACAAGCCACTTATAAAAACCTATTACTTTACTTCATGCCCACCTGCTTCATAAGTGGCTTTCTTAATATTGGAAATGCTGGTTTTGTATTCATAGGCAGGATTTTATTCCGTCAGGCAGAAACATCTCAAATGTTATCTTTACAGGGATTAATAACTCTTGAGTATTGTCATGCTAAATGTTATTGATATAAAAATGAATCAAGAACAAATATCATGAGATCTTTAGGAAATAATAGATAATTAGGTTTCATAAACAGCATATTACTAGAAAGGTATAATGAAAAGTTGGCAATAAGTCATTGTTCTGCATCTATATGTATATGTACACATTATATGGAGAGAGGCATGTGTACCCTATGAGATATTCCTCTGTGGAAGTAAGTTCATTATTTATGTCTTCCCAGAAACATCTCAAGACTTGTTTGTACCTATTTTTTCTCTCTCTTTTTTTCTTGGCATATGTTTCTAAATATTCGCCCTGACTCCAAGGTTATTATATTGAAATCAGTAACTATAATAATACCTCTGTTAGCCTCCAAGTGCAACATGTTGTTCTTTACATCTTGGGTTTATTGGAAATGCTACCTTTCCTTTATGAATCCATGAATGAATGCATGCACTGAGATGTAGTACATTTGTTCGTATCTGTACTTTAATAGGGTACACAGGATATCTGCAGGATCGAACAGCAATAGAATAGATGTGAGCTTATCTCTACCCCTTTAGGTAACCCCTGTGTATTCCAAGGTTAGAATTGTACAATCCAATTGAACAGTTAGCCCACCACTTAGCTAGACCTATATTTGCTCACTACCAGCCTTACCATTACATACTTTACAAAATCATGATGGGAATACCTCAATTCTTTGGGCTTTCATAGCACTCGTTATCTCCATAGTTGATACTTCATCATCTACTTTAATGATACAGTAGAACGTGAACTCTTTAATATATATTCTGTGTACCCACCCAATCAGACCATAAACAACTTAAATCAAAATTATTACCGGTATTCCTATGCACATTGAAGAATATTACAGTGTCCGTAACTAGTGGGTGCTTAAGAATAATTATATATTGAATGAATGAAGAGATGAATGCCTACAATTTTTAACATTCTAACCCATGGTATGGTTTTATGGCCTCTTTTAACAAATGACACACTTGTCTTATTTTATTAGGCACAATATTAACAACAAAGGACATAATCTATCTTCTGATTCAGTCAATTGTGTGGTAGTTGAACTTCATACTCCATGAGAGTAGGAACATGATCCGTTTTGTTCTTTGCTACATACCTAGTACCTGACAGTGTATAGTACAAGGGAGGTGTCTTATGAATATATATTGGGTTAATGAATGATGTGTCAGGGAGGATACTTTCCAGCTCTCCCTCCAGTAAGAAGGCATGTAAGATTACATGTTTTTTTTATTTAGATACATATTATTTGATACCTAGAAGCTTATTTATGTTGCCTTTAGCTTCCCCCAAATCATGACAGTTTCTGAGAAATTAAGGAATTACATACTGGCCCTGAACTAGTTGTAATTATTCATTCAATCTGTAAATTATTTTCTATTATACAACAAAAAGTATCTAATTAAATAAAATGGATAGAACTTAGGACTATTTTGGAATTCCTTGATGCATTTATTTTACTCACACTCAGATAAGGGTGTGTGTGTGTGTGTGTGTGTGTGTGTGCACGCGCACGCGCTCGCATGTGTTTGTAACTTTAGTCTGGAATCTAAGACTGGAAGTAAGCAGTCTATCTCAAAAAATAGTTTTAACAATTAAAAAATAAATTTCACATAGTGGTAAATATTTTCAGTTTTTGGACCCTTTTTATCACCTCTTAAATCAAGAATATGGTAGTGCACACTTGCTGGTTAGTACTAACTTACAAATGTTGACTCTCCTTTCACACAGAATGTATGTAATCTTTTTCTCTATTTCTGAGAACACAGTGATTTTAATTTATTACTTTCTTCAAGTCTTCTCAAATACCCCATTGGTATTGTCGGTTCTCATAAGATTTTGCTTTGACCATTTCCATTTTCTTTTTCTTTTCTTTCTTTCTTTTTTTTTAAGACCATAGTGGATATAAAGGAACTCATGGGAGGGTCTTGGAAATTTTCAGAGTTCAACAAAAGTGAGATTCAAAAATCCCTAAAATGTAATAATAGTCTTGGTATCATGGGAGCCTTTATCATATATTCCTAAAACTTAGTGAGCCCATGTCTTTATCTTTTAAAAGCCTTCCAAATTGTGATTCCAAAATACTTGATTAGAACAAAGTGACATTTTATTTTAAATTTTCTGTACTTACACAGACTTGGTTGCAAATATCCATCATTCCCAGTTCAGATAAAAATGACTTTCTTGGGAATTGATTTTTTTTCTGTTTTATAATCAGTACTTTATTAAAGACAAAAAGGAGATGTGATATTTTAAAGATAGAAATGAACTTGTTCTTTCATATAAACTTCACTCTCATGTCTATAACAAGAAAAGTTAGTTGATTCCTTTATTAACTTTTTAATTTAAAAGACTATCTCTTTTATTAAAGGGCTTAAGGAAAAATCAAAATCATCGATTTGTGGATTTTTTGGAATATAAATCCCACTCATCTGAAAGCTTTGTTATATAATTTTTATCTAGATATAATTCATCCAATAGCACAATATGTGACCGGAGCTGATAAAGATGGGTTTGTCTTGGACAAGCCTAGACTAACAATGCAATATATGATACTTTTGAAAACTGTCTTACTGCTGCTGAATCTGAAGCAATAATATTGGTAATTAGACTGTATTACACACCCTTTGTTGTCTTTCCCACAGTTAACAAATTGGATATTAACAAATTTAATATCCAAAAGTGAAGGACAATTTTGGGGACAGCTTTTTAAAATCTACTTCTTTATTGTATCACATTGGTGAAAGAGAAAGAAAAAAGTTTTTTCAACCCTTCTTAGACAACTGTTCTGAAATATAATGGTGGCAGAAGGAAACTGGGTCATTTTATGGTTCATGTCGCCCATAGTTATACATGAAGAAGCAAAATCATAACTTCCAACATGACTCCAAATAGCAAATTAATCATCGAGTAGAAACTAGTAAAACACGGGCCACTCGTTTTCATTGCTAAGTCATTTCTTAAAAACTGATTGGGCATAGTACATCTTTATATTATACTCAAGAAGCAATATTTATATTTGATTTGATTACATTCAGGCTAGATCTACAAACAACTAAAAAAATATTCTTGAATTATCTTCACCATGAGTTTATTTGTTTATTTTTCACTCTGATTGTTAAATCTTGGACTGTCTACAGAGGAATCCAATTAACACAAATTCAACAATACCTTTCATTCAGTTGCATTGCCATTGAAGTGTATCTCAGTTATTTATTGAATGTTCTGATTGAGAAAGCTATCTAACTTTCAGCTGCCAAAGGCATTTTAGTTTCATTGTACAGTTTTTATAATGTAATACATCATATATACAGACTAGTCACAAAAATTAAATATCTATAACAGTGAAGACTAACTGTACAATTTATATGTTATAGATCTTACTTTTCTATATTGAAGGAAGTTTGCTTAAGACAGAAAGCTTTCTGTCGATGATATTTTTGCAAGAGGATACTGTCTGGACTCCAGTAACATTATGAAATAAAAAAACAAAAACCTGAATAAGTAGAAAAAACATTATTTTTTACCACATCTTATTTTAGTCGATTGTTATTCACTAACAGATACTGATGATAAAAATAAAGACAAGCAGTCCCAAAGAAAATTAATGATTCGAGTGAAAAAGTGTAAGCACAACTCGAACCTTAATTACGGAATTTGTCATTCATTCTTCTCTACTATAACCATCAATCTTTAGTCAGTTTAAACTTTAGTATGCACACAGGTGTCTCACAATACCATAGGCAAACTCCTAATGGGTGAAAATGTCTTATGATTAAGCCCATGAACCTTTTATATTTGAGAAATATACCTTCATGAGGATATCCAAAATATAACTAATTACACTGAATTATTTTAAATTTAAAAAATTAATGTTTATTTATTTTTGAGAGAGAGAGAGGCAGGGGCAGAGAGAGAGGGAGACATAGAATTCAAAGCAGGCTCCAGGCTCTGAGCCTGGGACCAACCTGGGGCTTGAACTAACAAATCATGACCTGAGCCAAAGTCAGATGATTGACCGACTGAGCAACCCAGGAGCCCCACACCCTGAGTTATTTTAAATAAAGGTTAGATAAGTGGTTTAAATGATTAGTTAATTCTGTATATATTAAAAAGATAAAAACTAAAATACGGAAAAGATTTTTTTAGAAAATAGCCATAATTAGGAAACCAGTAAGTGTGGAAATGAAGGATATTTACGGTAACTTTTCATATAGGAAGGAAAATTTTTACTATAGCCAATTAAATTCTAGGTAAGCTATCCACATTTAATTCAGATAAAGATTAGTTATTCATTTTTTTTTCTAATTTCTACAGTACCATAATGTAGACTGGGTAATTTCTTTGATATATGAAGAAAAATATCCATCATAATTATATATTAAGAAGCAGAAATATGATTTTAAATAATTTCACATTTATTTTTGTTTATTTATCCTTATGTATTGGTTTTGTAGGTCTGGCTGTGGATCATTTTAGTGAACGAATATACTGGGCTGACCTTGAGCTTTCTGTTATTGGCAGTGTTCTGTATGATGGCTCTGATTCAGTAGTCTCTGTCAGCAGCAAACAAGGTTTGTGAAGTGCTTTTGTTTTGTCTTTAATTATTATTGAGTATATTAAGTACTGATATGTAAATATAAATATGAAAGGTTTACGTTCTGAGTTTCCTCAATTTCTTTTTCCTTACAAGTTGTTGCTCTTACTATGGATTAAAACTTTTATTCCTGGTAGAAGAACAAAGAGGCCAGGCCAGAAGAACTTAGCTTAGGACAAACATGGTCCATTGCTTCTCAGATTCAGAAAATACTCATTCTGTTCCTTCTGTAAATATTACATTCTGGGCAGAACACTTGAGTTAATCAACATTAGTGCCTCTGAACACAAGTTTTTATTTGAAATTGCAGTGACAGCAAGCAGAAATGAATTATTGTAGGGCACCTGGGTGGCTTAATCGTTAAGCCTCTGACTTTGACTCAGGTAATGATCTCACAGTTTGTATGTTCGAATCCCACATCAGGTGAGCTCGTGCCCCACTTTGGGTGAACTTGAGCCCAGGGGGAGCTCCACTTCTCCTTCTCTCTCTCTCTCTCTCTCTCTCTCTCTCTCTCTCTCCCCCTTATGGGAGTCTTTGTCTGTCTGCCCCTCGCTCACTTGCACCCTCTCTCTCAAAAAAGAATTAAAATAAAATGCCTTTAAAAAATGAATGATTATATATAATAAAGCATCACTGTAACAATTGTTGCATTCAAGAGAAAAGCAGTGTGTAAAAATAACTTACCTCTACCTCCAGTGAGTGCAGAATCTACCTGTGCTCTTCTTTTGTGATACCCTTTCTTTTTTTTTTTTTTTAATTTTTTTTTCAACGTTTATTTATTTTTGGGACAGAGAGAGACAGAGCATGAACGGGGGAGGGGCAGAGAGAGAGGGAGACACAGAATCGGAAACAGGCTCCAGGCTCTGAGCCATCAGCCCAGAGCCTGATGCGGGGCTCGAACTCATGGACCGCAAGATCGTGACCTGGCTGAAGTCGGACGCTTAACCGACTGCGCAACCCAGGCGCCCCTGTGGTACCCTTTCTTATTCCTGCCTCTGTGACTACCTCCTATATTTTATTCTTTTTTTTTCTCCCACTTTCTTTGCCTGGCAACCTCAGTTCTTTCTGGTGAATTTAATTTCTTTCCCTTCTGGTTTATTTTTCCCTTCTCCACCACAACTTCTTCTCTTATTTACCACAAATTGTTTATCATATGGACTTGAAGTTTTTATATGTATATATTACATATACTGAATATAGCTCTGCTTCTTGTTTTTTTTTTAACAAAAGCAGAGAAGTTGAAAGAAAAATAATTAAATTGAACTTTCATTGTGCCTTTGCCTAATGTCTGTTTTTTCTATGATAGCCCTAGACAGACAAAAAAATTCCATATTACACCTGATTACAATAACGTTGACCTTTTCAGCTTAAGTATATTGAAGTAGCATATATAAGTTTTTAAAAAAGCATTTCATGTTTTACAGCCTCTAGATAATAATTAAAATATGAATGTCATTTTGCTTGTTATAAATTTCAGTATCAAAAGTTAGATTAATTATTCTTTTCATAAAACCTCTTAAAGTAACAGTTATTTCTTACAATGGGAAAAATGATGGCCTCTATTATTGTTAGCCACACTCGTCATGTGCACCATTGCTATTTGCCAGGTTCTTTTCTTGATCCCATTTCAAGACAACAATAGTAATGCCTTTTTCTCTTCTTTTCTTTTTGTCATTCAGGCAATCTAATTTGATCATTAAGTTGATCTAGAACACAAATTCAGAATTTTGTGAGCTTCCTAATTGTGTACAATGGATAAGGCTGGCCTGTACCTTTTCTTTTGTCTGCAAACTGTACAGAGAGATGACTCTGCATATAGTAAGCCCCCAGCAAATGCTTTGTGGGGCTGCAGATGGTTAAAGTGATGATAGAAATGTTTTTTTATGTTGTGAGTGATGTGTTTAGTATCTCATATATTCTTACTGCAAAGAAATTATTTATGACAACTTTTCAGCTAATAGTAAAAACATTATAATTCTCAAATTTTTTTAAACCACAGTAATAAGATTTTCTACATGATCTTAAATAAAATTGGTGTTAAGTCCAAGCATTTATTTACATTTTATAACTCTATTTTTTAACTATTTATAACTTTTATAACTCTATTTTTTAAAAATTCTAGGCTTGTTACATCCACATAGGATTGATATCTTTGAAGATTATATATATGGAGCAGGACCTAAAAATGGTGTATTTCGAGTACAAAAATTTGGCCATGGTTCAGTAGAGTACCTAGCTTTAGATGTTGATAAAACGAAAGGTGTTTTGATATCTCATCGCTATAAACAGCTAGACTGTAAGTATATTTTATACTGTTTTTGATATTGGTGAATTTTTTTCCTTATGACTCTCAGAAGACAGTATTTTAAAATATTTTAACTCTTTTAATGTCTTAATCCCAAGAGTTAAGTAACTTTAATTTTGAAATCACTAAATGTTTTAAATCACTACAATGAAGATATAAATGGTACAAAAGTTTATTTTGTGTTGGACTGTGTTTCCTTGAAATTAGAGTTGACTTGGTTATTTAAAACAAAAGTTTCCTTCTATTTTTCTAAAAGTCATAATAAAACCTGTGAGTCTATATATAAACCATGCAAGTAGTGAAATACATCATTAGCCATTTTGACTCTTGTTACTGATAACCAATAACAATCATAACATCAACATTCCATCTTTAAAATCATCCTGGGGTACTGCTTTCAAGGGTTATATTTTCTCTGATTGTGACTTTTTTATTGTTACTTTCCCTCCTAGAAAGGAATAGGTAAATGGTTGATGTAATTATCTTGAAAGGTATGTTCCAAACACAACTACCAAATATATTGAAGAACAAAGAAAAAAAAAGTGGCTGAAATAATGTCTTTATGTATGAGTTTACACTTCAAGAAACTGTGTAAGATTTGTTGATAATGTTTATAGCAAATAAAGAGATATTTACCTCATTCGGTACAATTATCTGGAAAGGCAACAATTGGTAATTATCTAAATCAGTTCTAGAAACATTAAAATAGCACATAGCCCCCTAAGAACTTTCTGAAATGCTATCCAAGGTTTTGTTGCTTTTTACCTGTGATCTGACATATTTAGTTCCAAGATTAATATGAGTACACTCTCTATCATCCTCTAGTTCTGTTTGATTCTTATTCATAGTCAAATATTACCACCTTCGTAAAAACTACATAAACAAATAAAACTCTGCCCTAAGTATAGTAGGTGTTTGAGTAGTGGTTCTAACAGAGTGAAAGCCATTTTTATAGTCATTCTAACGACAGATCCTCTAAGGAGAGCTGTGGAGTAATTTATGACTGCAGAAGATGCTAATTGGTGAGAAATTTAGACAAAAATAAATGTGGCAGACATTTACACGCACATAAACTCCAACCTGATGTAAAGGAAACCATGTCAAATGTGGTGTTTAGGAAAAAAAAAGTCATATCCTCTGTTTGTGTTTTGAACAAGTACATATGGGTTATAAGTCTTTGTAAGTACGAGGGGGAAGTTGTTTCTGTCTGTTCAGCAGTTCTGAAGCTATCTAAAATGAGGATTAGGTCCCTCAAGACTTCAGTTGGCTGGATTTGTTTTACGTAGACCCAAACTGTACTTCAGTATCTCAGAGCAATTCTTTTACCAAAAATATGTCAGATGGAAGAGTGACAAAGCATATATTTGGATACTTTCTTCTCTCTTGGGAGAGAAGAAATGTAAATCAGGGTAAATTTCCTGTTAATGATGGATGTTGGTTAACACTTTCTCTTTACGTATAAAGGAGAATGGTAACATTGAAAGGACATACACCCAAAAGCAATTTGATAGGATGTCTTTTCAACATTGCTACTGCATCCTTTCACCTTGTTAAATTTTACATTTTTGAAGCCTATTGTACTTATAGTTATGAATTTCTTTGTTTTCTTTTGTTTTAATCAGTACCCAATCCATGCTTGGACTTAGTGTGTGACTTCCTGTGTTTGCTGAATCCTTTTGGAGCCACCTGTGTGTGCCCAGAAGGAAAATACTTGATTAATGGTACTTGCAATGATGACAGCCTGTTAGGTAGGTAAACTTTATTATTCTGTAAATAATGAATTAATTTGTATGATAAATTTTCACAGCTATTGAAACTGAACAGAATTAGCTAGTCAATCATCAGTATAGCTGCCTTCATATCATTGGTTCTCGAATGCCTATGTAAACTACTCTCTCTCTGATGATGACTTTCTATCAATTTATTCCTCATTTATTCACAGAGCTGCACGGAGCACTTGCTATACATTTAAGACTAGATTAAGAACTTTGAAGTCAAATGCCAAATCAAGATACTTTTATATAGCTCTTTTACCAGCGAGGATTATGATATTTCCCAGGATGCCATTTTGTTATAAGGTTAAACCCAGCCATTTTAAGGTTTATTCATTCATCAGATTCATGGTGAACAACTTCCATGCACCAAACACTAATTTACAAACTGAGGATAAGAAATGAAGTTGTAGTCTCTTCCGTGTAAAATTTGATTCACAATACATACTACTAATAATACTAATAAATATTTTGAGGGCTTATGAGCAAAGCATAACACTAATTTAGAAGCTAAGGACTAATTTTGAAACAAAACTGACAAGATTTATTCAGTCTTAGAACTCATATTTTAGAAGCTACATTAACATTAAAGCAAACATTTTAAAAAGTGAAACATTATTTCAGATGCTTATAAGTAATAAATAGCAAAAAATCAAAAATAAAATAACAAAAATCAAAAACCAAAATAGTATTGAAGAGATGTCTCTCAATTATCCAGGTAAACTGACGTTAAGTTCCCTCATAATCAAGACATTAACCATAATGGAAAAACAAATTGCTATTAAGTGAAAAGAAAATTAACACTCAGTAAATTTTATGACACAGACAAAAATATAGGGCTCCAAAATCCCTTGAGGATCACAACATTTTCCACTGAGATACACTTAGGATCTCTTCATAGCAGGGTTTTCTACCTGCTATATTTTTCTCTGTTGGAACTCCTCACATAAACACTGTGCCTTTGCCCTTAGTAAACATGTCTACACCCATATCATGTTCTCATTGTTGTCTCCTGGGAGTTACATACAATCGGAAGACTTTTACCTTTACGATACTGTAAGTGTCCAAAACTATCACAGCTCTTTCATTTAATATATATTCTTTAAGCATTGGATATGCAAAGCTGAAGAGGATGTAAAGGTGAAATGATGAATAGATAGATTTTGTGTCAATTGAGATACATGGTACGGAAGAGACAGAGTTAAAACTACTGTGAGAATTCAGATGATCATCCAGTTAGAGAATCGATTACAGTTTCCTGTAGAATATGACCTTAGAACAAGGTCTGTAAAGACAGATGGGATTCAGATTAAGTGGGAATGAGGGATCAGAACATTAAGACAGAGGAACTGAAAAGTCATGAAAATAAGGCATGTAAAGAAAATAGTGAGTCATTTATTTTAGTTAGGGTGTAGCATGTGTGAAGTACTGTTGTGGGTGGCAAGGTTAGAACTTTCTTAACAGAGAGCTAATTGTAAATCATGATTGGTATTTTGGATGAGTACTTTAGTGCCAGTTCTTGAAGGGGAAGCTGTCACTGGCACTAGAATGCACCCTTTCTTTTTATTGATTATCTTTCCAACCAGAGTAGCTGTGATCTCAGCTGTGATGGTCAAGTAAGAGAATTACATGAACATTTTCAAATGTTATTAGGCACATTTTTCACTAGCTGCTCTGACATGGTCACGTAGGTAAACTATGTGTCGCCACATATTTCTCTTTAACCTCTCAGAAATAGATTTTTTTAAATATCAGTCTATCCTTGTGAGGAGATGTGCCACATTTTTACTAGTTCCACATACACTCTTAACCAATGATCTCACAGGTGCCCCCTATGTGCTGTGTCTACCTGTATTAGAGACCCCTCAGAGAGAGATTAAGATTCTGCACAGAAGTATTCTACTAATGCCACCAATGTGACTTTTACATCGATTCAGATGTTATCAGTGTTGTTTTTATGGTCAAGTTGCCTATACTTTTTGCTGTTTTCCCTTTATAACTCGACATTAATATCTCTTCTACATAACACTCCTTTTTTCTTCTTTGCTTAGTGTAAATAATTTATCTAATAATCCACGTTTATTTATCCAGTAATCCAACAAATATACGGGAAGAGGTTGGCCTGGGGTAGATCTGAGGTCGAGCTTTGTTTTAGGCCAAGATCTATCACTTAACTAATTTATGTGACCCTGTCTTCCCTTAGTCTCCATTTCTCCTGTATAAAATTAGGCTAAATATTACCACTAGTTGCAGTAATAATAAATATTTTTAAGGTTTATGAGCAAAGCACAATGTAAGTATATGTATATTATTGTATTTAATTCCCCCGAGATCCCCAGTGATAGTATTATCATTACCCCTATTTTTATAGATTAGGAAACTAAGGCAGGGAGAGGCTCAGTTGATTGTCATCCCAAGGTGAACCTAGGCATTCTACACTCTTAACTGTCACACAGCACACCCCAGTGCCTCTATGTCACCTGTATTGTCCATGTCCAGAGTCACTGAAAATACTGGAAAGGACCTATATAAACTGCCTAGCACAATGCTTTGTAAAAAGTAGGCACACAGCACTCTAAGATAAATCCATCATGAAGTAGGTAGGAAAATGAAGCAGGTTTTTCGCTATAGTACATCACCAAATTTTATAGTTTTATGTTTAGAATGAGAAAGCATGTTTGTCTATGCACTTATTCAAGATCTAAAACTTTTTAGGAAATTTCAGTTTTACTCTTTCAGATCTGATTGAAAGACATGATTCCAGGTACCTCCTAAAAGCTCATTTTGTAATTTAAAAGAAAATCTTACATTTTAAATAATCAGAGTGTTAAAAGTATTCATATTGGCCTCTATGCATATGAGTCTTGGTAGCAGACAGCTTGGACCACCTCAGTTAAGAATATAAATAAGGAGATTTCAGAATTATTGATTGGTGTAGATAAATGCCAATTAATTTTTTCCTGACATTAACATTTGATACAGCCAAGTTTTCTCCTCCTTATAATTACTTGTCTTTCTCTAGCTGCTATTGTTAAATGATGAGACACTGAATATTTTTAATCTTCATGTAAGAAATTTGAAATTCAAATGCTACTCATTCTTGGAAAAGTATTCACCTGCTCTTTCCTATAGTTGATTATAATTGCTGGAGCTTGGCTTCTAGGGGTGATTTAGTTATTGGCAAAAGCAGCCTTCTTTTTCATTATAAAACTATTACAGTTAGGTTTTGAAACCCCACTTCTATTTCATCAAACAGTGTTATATTTTAAAATTTCTGTTGCCTGCGAGACCCGTTGTAGAAATGCACTTGTCCTAACATGTAGAGATTTCGGCATTTTTTTTTAATTTTTTAATGTTTATCTATTTTTGAGAGAGAGAGAGAGAGTGTAAGCAGGGAAGGGGAAGAGAGAGAGAGGGAGACACAGAATCCGAAGTAGTCTGCAGCCTCTGAGCTGTCAGCACAGAGCCCAAAGTGGGGCTTGAACTCATGAACTGTGAGATCATGACCTGAGCTGAAATCGGATGCTTAACAGACTGAGCCACCCAGGCACCCCTGGATTTTGAATATCTATGTAGTTCACTTAGAACATTTACAGGTGAAAATGAACTCCCCACATAATAATCTTAACTGTGATCATAATGCCTTAAATATTTATCTTCACTGTTTACATTCACAGCTCCAATTAGGATCTTTTATGCTGAATGAATTAGAAATGTTTGGGTGAATTTTAAACTAAGAAAGCCTATAATTCCATTCTAGATCTTTCTTGAGAACTCAACCTCTATATTCAACTCTTTGCTTTATAATGAGGCAAGTCTCAGAATTGTCTAGTACAGCTGATAAATAGTCTCTATTGATGACAATGGATATGATATTTGAATCTTCTTTTTTTTTTTATTTGAAGTCACTGAGGTTCTTTACGGTGCTTTTATGATTATTGCAGTGATACATTAAAGCTTCTACTATGTATGGGCCAACATATCTTGAATAAGGAATACAGGCTATTTTGATTTGAACTTACTTCACTATAAAAGAGGCATGACTCTAGTAGAAGACATATTCTAGAGCTGAATGCTTCTTACAGTATTCTCAATCATTTGTGTTCCATTGGGCATTATGGCCTGCCCTAAGTAAAGCAGTATTTCTAATGGAGCAAGGCCATGTTAGCGCACATAGAAAAATAACCTGAAAAATTATTCCAAACCAATTCTTATCATAAATCAGACTCATCATATTTTTAAAAATAATTTTGCAACCCAAGGGAATGACTATCTTTTCTTATCCTCAACCAAAATGTATTAAGTAGACAGATGGTGCCTAATCATTTTCCATATGGAAATTTTACACATGGAAATGTTTCTGACACTGTTTTATCAACCTCTTTTACCAAATCTAAGTGACTTTTAGTTTTAAGTTGTTTATACATAGTTAATAAGGATGTATATCAAAGAATATACTTTCATTTAAATGTTTTTCTAGACCACAAATTATATGTGTGTGTGTGTGTGTGTGTGTGTATATATATATATATATATACACATATGTATATATACTCTAAATTTATCCTACATATTTTAGTTTGTTTACATATCAAATCGTCCTAAAAATAGGCCATGTTTGCTTATATCACAAAGAAAATGCATTGCTTATAAAATATTATATTTTTAGGAAGTTTCAGTTTGTTTTGTTAAAGTTTTAATAGATATAAGAAACGATTGATAATTCTTTATGCCTGAAGGATAACAGTTAATTCAATATTTGTATTCAACCTTCAACAGTGGTTAACATCTATTTCTCTGTTTTCAGGTAGTGTTTATACTATTTTGTTTCTTCTACTTTTATAGTAGAGGTATTTATTTGGAGAATTTTATTTAAAAAAGTAGATCCTAATATTTAATTTTTATTTATTTAAATTGTCCTTACTCTACCATCCATTGAATAGCATGCTAATTTGTACATTTCTTCTTATAACCAGATGATTCATGCAAACTGACTTGTGAAAATGGAGGAAGATGCCTTTTAAATGAGAAGGGTGATTTGAGGTGTCACTGTTGGCCTAGTTATTCAGGAGACAGATGTGAAGTCAATCACTGTAGCAACTACTGTCAAAATGGAGGAACTTGTATGCCATCAACACTGGGTAAATATGTGAATGTCACTGTATATTAAAATAATTTGCATTTTTCCTTATATGTGAAAAACATAAAGAAAATACTTAATGTTACAGATATAATTCCTGATGTCTTAATAAAGAATACATAGACACAAGTTAAATATAATTGTTAATTCACCATAATCAGTAGCGTTTGTTCTAAATTCAGTAGTGAAGTTCTAGTCACAAAATTAGCAATGGTACTGATCATTATCACGTGTTGAGTGCCTGACATGTATCAGGGCTCAGTGTTCATAGATATTTTGATGCTGGCTTAGAATGATTAAGTAACACCAGTTTTATAAGCCTTATATGTTTGTCTCCAAAATCTGTTCTTCTTTATTTTAATTTTATTTAATTTTGACATTTCAAGGTAGAGATTTTTTTTTAATTTATTTAAATTCCAGTTAGTTAGCATTCAGGTGTACAATATAGTGATTCAACACTTCATATAACACATGGTGCTCATCTCAACAAGTGCCCTCCTTAATCCCCATTGCCTATTCCACCTCCCATTCACCTCTCCTCTGGTAACCAGTTTGTCCTTTATAGATAATAGCTTTTTCTTGATTTACCTCTCCCTCTTCCCCCCCCTCCTTTGCTCCTTTGTTTTGTTTCTTAAAATCTACATATGAGTGAACTCATACGGTATTCTTTCTTGGACTGACTTCTTTCACTTAGCATAGTACTCTCTACCTCCATCCATGTTGTTGCAAATGGCAAAATTTCATTATTTTTGTGGCTGAGTAATATTTCATTGTGTGTGTATATTACATCTTTATCCATTCATCAGTCGATGGGCGTTTGGGCTGTTTTCATAATTTGCCTAGTGTAGATAATACTGCCTATTGTAGATAATACTGTAGATGATATTGTAGATAATACATTGGGGTTCATGTATCCCTTTGAATTAGTAATTTTCTATTCTTTGGGGGAATATCCAGTAGTGCAATTGCTGTATTGTAGGGTAGTTCTATATTCAACTTTTTGAGAAACTGTTTTCCAGAGTGGCTGCACCAGTTTACATTCTCACCAACAGTGCAAGAGGGTTACCCTTTCTCCATATCCTCACCAACACCTTTGTATTTTGTGTTATTGATTTTAGCCATTCTGACAGGTGTAAGGTAATATCTCATTGTAATTTTGATTTGTATTTTCCTGATGATCAGTGATGTGGAGCATGTTTTCATGTGTCTGTTGTCCATCTTGATGTCTTATTTGGAAGAATGTGTTCTGCCCATTTTTTAGTTGGATTATTCATTTTTTTGGATATGGAAGTTTTTTTTTTTTTTTCTTAATGTTTATTTATTTATTTGAGAGAGAGTGAGAGCAAGCAGTAGAGGGACAGAGAGAGGGAGAGAAAATCCCCAGCAGGCTTCACATTTTCAATGCAGAGCCCGACATGGGGCTTGAACTCACAAACTGAGATCATGACCTGAGTCAAAATCTAGAGTCAGATACTTAACTGACTGAGCCACCCAGGCACCCCTGGATGTTGAGTTTCAATAAGTTCTTTATAGGTTTTGGATACTAACCTTCTAAGATATGTCATTTGCAAATATCTTCTTCTATTCTGTAGGTTTCCTTTTAGTTTTGTTGATTGTTTCCTTCATATGCAGAAGCTTTTCTATTTTGATGAAATCTCAACAGTTTATCTTTGCTTTTGTTTCCCTGCCCTCAGGACACATATCTAGAAAGAAATTTCTGTGGCTGATAACAAAAAGAGTACTACTTGTGTTCTTCTCTAGGATTTTTATGGTTTCATGTCTCACTTTTAGATCTTTAATCCATTTTGAATTTACTTTTGTGTATGGTATAAGAAAATGGTCCAGTTTCATTCTTTTACATGTTCTTTTTTAATTAAACAGTTTGCCTAATGCTAAACATCATTTGCTTTCGAAAATTAAATTAGGGGGACCTGGTTGGCTCAGTCAGTTAAGCGTCTGACTCTTGGTTTTGGCTCAGACCATAATCTCATGGTTCATGTGTTTGAGCCCTGCATCGGGCCCTGTGCTGACAGTGTGGGGCCTGCTTGGGATTCTCTCTTTCCTCTCTCTCTCTCTCTCTCTCTCTCTCTCTCTCTCTCTCTGCCCCTAGTCCACTCACAAGCTCTCTCTCCCCAAATAAATAAATTTAAAAACTTAAACTAAGTTAAATTAGGTTAAATTAAAAAATTAAATATCAATATACTATATCATTATACCTGATAGCATCATAATTCCTATCTCAAATTATAACTACTTTGTTGGTATTGTAATACAGTGTATAATATGCTTTGAAAATATCATGTTACTACACGTTAAGATATACTTGAAATTCTTATTAAACTATGCAATAGCTGTGTTTGCAAAAAGGATTTTCTACAGTGCATAAGTGAACATTAAAACATATTTTTCTACTTAGTTCTATTATATTTAAAACATGTTCCCATGGGAAAAAATTAACCCCAATGCATAATAAAAATATAATTTGTAAATTCCAAAAATCAGTCTAAAAGACAGTATGCAACTATTAGAGTGCAATTTATGCACATTTAATTCTACTACAATAAATGCAAATTTAGTCAAATGGAAAATTAATCCATATGATCTTCACATTCCCTACACAGTTAATTTCTGTCTTACTGTGAATTCTCACTGCTTCTATTGCGTATTTTATTTTTTGAAGCATTTAGCATAATGCTAACTGAAAAGAGCCACATGAAGAAGCATTTTCAGTGGAGTTCAGAGGAACCAAACTGTTTCTGATTTGCATTCTAATAGTAAAAGCATTACTATTTCTTTAAATTTGCCTTTATGTCTACAAATATTTTTAACTTATGACTAATTGATAATTAAGGTATTCTAACTACTTAATAGAATTCTGAAAAAAAATTCAGCAAGTTGATTGAAATAAAAAGGCACCAGATCTTACTACATATTTTCACTCTGCCTAGGAGAAGCTACTCCTTATGGTAGAGTATATTCCATTGTTGTGGGAGAAACTGTAGTACTGGGACCATCATTGAATATGCAAATGAAAATTGAATTAATGTGAAGTAAAAGGATATTAGGACACTGTAATTGTATTTTTGTAACACAGATACCATTTTCTTTAGGGAAGAAGCTTTTCTTTTACAAATGAGTTGTATAAAGATTTTATAATTTGTTAATTTTCTCATTAAGATAATAAAAATTACTGGGTTACAACCAGATGACTTTCTTATATTTATCTTTAGAAATATTTAAGCCAAAAAAAGTTTGGTACTCCAGACTATGAATATCTACTCAACCAGCAATGGATCCACAAGGACAAATCTCTATTGATTTTGCTGTCCTGTTAATGGATCCCGAACTACATGTGGATACAGCACAACTTTTAGTGTTTGATTCAAATCATTTGTCCAGATCTTGCTGTATTCTTAGTACATGTATTTTATCTTTGCACCCAGATAGAGTATTAGATCTTGATTTACATAGATAACATGTTCAAAAAAATTATTTTTCAAATTAGTTATATAAATGAGTCCTTATATGAATTCAGCTTGATATATGGCCATGAAGTTTATTGTCTTATAGCATCTAATTATTTATAATAATATCATATCCAAATAAGTCATCTACAAAGCATTTTTTACTTTTAAAAATATGGGTTTATAAAAACATTGTTTACTATTATAGACTGTAGAACCTCATTATCTCCACACAAATGTTAATTTGTTAAATAAATCCCAGTGGGCAATTCATGGATTTATTCATTGTTGGTTTACTTACAGTTAAGCCTTTTGGCAAATTCCTATGTGGACACTATATGACTAGGGTTTGGGACAGCTTTAATTAAAATTTATAAGTTTATGACAGTTGTATAGAACTATAATAATCGAACAAAGGAAATGTCACCGGTTAATTAAAAGCACACATCTGAGAGGCATAATTAAAATTTTGCATCTAGGAATGAGTTTTTCCTCATTCCTTAAGTTGTTTTTTTTTTTGAAAGAGAGAAAGCTAAAAATAAAATATATGAACTATATTCATATAGAAAAGTACTATAAAATGAAATCGTTTGACATTGATTATATCAGCAAGGATGCATGTAGTTCATTTCTATGACCTCATAGGAGGAAATTAAGATAAAGTTTGCCTTGAGCAAAATAATGGAAATGAGAGTAAAGAATTGAATTTTTCAATCATTCTATTATAGAAAATAAAGAATAATTTAAGAATGTTTCTCATCATGGATATAATGAGGGTATTTATGTGATTAAATATATTTATATATTTACAATTAATCTTCACTTTTATAAATATTTATAATCTAAGGTATGTTGATGCTGTTTGGTATTTTCCTTACTCTTATAAGTCTATTATTTAAAATTTCAGTGTTCATATCAAAATGAATCGAGGTTTTCTACACAGCTGATTTAGAGTAGTAGAGCAAGAGAGTTTGTAAATTTGGGGCAATATAGCCAAATATTCCCACTCATACAGTTTGGAGTTATGCAGAAGGGAAAGCAGTTTTTAATTTGGGAAGTGTGAAAATACATAAAAGCAGGACTGGCTAGGCAAAGGAGTGACAATACAATTTTCTATAGTAGATAATATTTGTAATGAATACCTTAAATGAATATGAAAAGAAGAAGCAAAAACTCTGCTTGAGCCTTCTCTGTAACCACATCTGTGGACTTGGGCAATGAACGATTTTGTCCCCACAACTGAAACAGGAGTAAAGAGGAGTAAGGAAAGGCGGTGGGGGGTTGGGCGGGGGGAGATTCTTCTCACTATGTCTCCCTGCAACAGGCAGGGACTTTATAATTGTAAGCAAGTAGATGGTGAGACTTTCCTTTCTCATCCATTCAGGCTCTTTCTCTTCAGGACACTGCCCCCAATATGAAGGTGGCATAGATGATGGCACTGCCATCAAATATTGGCTGCCCTAAAAGTGTTCTCTCCAAGTGTTCTCTCTCCCAGTTAAGCTAGGAACTTTTGGATACCCTGAAAACATCATGGGAGTAGTGACAAAACATGAACACTGATGTGTCTCAAGTCACATCTGTACCTAGGACATGGAGTACACAACCACCTAATTAACATCATGATAAAGGGTACGCATGCCCACCTTTAACTGCCCATCTTTGTTTTTCTTTCACTTTTACTTATATGAGAGCAACTTTTCATTTAAATTAAGCTTAATGTCCTAGCTTCCTCAACATAAATATTGTTTATATTTAGGGAATGCTGAGAGCTGGATATTTGGTCCTACTTGCTTTTTTAAGAATCCAAGAGAATATTAAGTTGAAAATGTAAAATCGAAAACATAAAATAGTGCATATAATGTTAACAAATATGTGACATAGAAAGACATAGCTATGACAAATCAAGTAGGAAAAAAAAACAGAAAGCATACTGAGCAAATGACAGAAGACAAGTCTCACACATACACGCAAACATAGAAAAAAGGAAGATAAGAGGAAAAAGAGGGAGGAGGAGTTTGGAGAGGACAAAGCACAGGAGCCCAGTCGCACACACATGAAACCAGCATCTTCAAATCACTATAAGAAGAAAATGTTCAGGGTAAAAATCTTGACGCAGGTAATTTGAAAACACTCATCAAGGGTTTTAAAATTTTTCTGTGTTCTTTAATTAACTAATGTCAGTTTTATAAACATATCCCAAGGATTATATAATGATAAAAAACAAAATATTTAGAAGTGAAGATGTTCAATATACTGTTATTTATAATGTAAAATTAGAGATAGAAACCTGAGTTCAAATAGTATGTAAAACATACCTAAAAGATGAATGTTATATGATAAATAAAACCAGAATTGTGGAATATATAATAATATAGGAAAATATTCATATTGTACTGTATTGTATTTTTATTGAAGTATGGTTGGCACACAGTGTTACATTAATTTCATGTGTACAATTTGAGTGATTTGGCAACTCTATACGTTATGCTAAGCTCATCACAAGTGTAGCTACCATCTGTTACCATACAGTGCTATTAAGGTATCATTGACCATATTCCCAGTGCTGGTACCTTTCATCCTCATGACTTATTCATTCCATAACTGGTAGCCTGTACCTCCCACTCCCCTTCACCCATTTTGCCCATTCCCTAACCCCTCCCCTGTGGCAACCACCAGTTTGTTCTATGGGTCAACTCTTTATATATGTTTGTTTGGGTTTTTAGATTCCATAAATAAGTGGGATCATATGGAATTTTTCTTTCTCTATCTGAATTATTTCACTTAGCATAGTACCCTTTGGGTCCATCCATGTCATCACAGTGGCAAGATCTCATTCTTTTTCATGGCTGAATAATCTTCCATTGTACATATATATCCTATTTTTATTTATCTATCCACAGACACTTAGATTACTTCCGTATATTGGCTAGTATAAATAATGCTGCATCACTAATCATCAAGTAAATGGTAATCAAAACCACAATGAGATACCACCTCACACCAGTCAGAATAGCTAGTACCAAAAAAAAAAAAAAAACAAGAAATAACAAATGTTAGCAAGGATATGGAGAAAAGGGAACCCTCATGCACTGTTGGTAGGAATGAAAATTAGTGTAACCACTATGGAAAATGGTATTTTGAGGTTCCTCAAAAATTAAAAATAGAAACATCATAAGATCCAGTAATTCACATTGCATTTTGAAGTTAAAAAGGACAAGAAGTGGCTATATGAGTCCAAAATGGAAAAAATGCATACATAAAGTGTCTATATAAGGAAATAGATCCTTCTCTGTATGTATCTATTTTCTAAGTTCCCCAAGTAACATGCATTGCTGTTAGAAAGTAATAAAGTAATAATTATTATTATTGCCGATCACAGTAATTAATATATATTAATTAGACTGCTTATGAGTGGCGGGTGCTGTTCTCAGTCCTTGCACCTTCTCAAAAAACCTGTGAGAGACTGAAAGTAAGATTCTCTCTAATTCTGCTGCCGACTTTATGAAGCACAGTTACTGGTTCATTTGGACCACATGGTGGGAGCAGTACTAAGCTATTCAGTCTTATGACTTTCTAAGCTAATCTCGGATGGTTTGAGTTGGCTTCCTTCTATTCACAGAAAGGACAAAATATTTCAGTTTCATTTTCACAAAGCTGGCTGAAAACGAACTTTCCAGAGGTATAAATAGATTGTGACCTATAATTTGAAACATGTCAGAATATATTAAGTAGTACTGGGAGGGCGTTAGGTAAAGTCCACAGTTTTTCCTTTTCTTTTTCAGGTTTGGTGAATAGTTCTCTGTAATCTTTATGATGCTTAAGACAACTCGACAGCTATAGTCAACTTACTAAAATTATGTATAAATGGGCACTCACTTTCAGTGCAGGAAAACATTAAATAAAGTGGAAAAGTAGAATGTCAAATCTCTTTATCAAAAAGAGTAGCAATTTTTTAAAGCATTCAAAACTTTTATTGAATCTAAGTCTGAAGTGAAGACAGATTTCACAAAGCAGAGTAGTCTTGGGGGTAAGAGGTCAGGAGAAGAACTTTCTGATAGCAATCTAGTATCCAACTAAATAATGCTGTAGTGACTTATTTCTCAACTTACTATTTTTATCCTATATAAAAGAACAAGAATGTGGGTTTTGTTCAAATACTAAAGATGTTGTGAGTAAAGAGCATGTAACTTTTATTTTTTTTAATGTTTATTTATTTATTTTGAGAGACAGGGAGAGAGAGAGAGAGAGAAAATGAGTAGGGGAGAGGCAAGGAGAGAGGGGGAGAGAGGATCCCAAGCAGGCTCCACACTCAGCACAGAGCCTGACTCAGGGCTCAGTCTCACAAGTGTGAGATCATGACCTAAGCTGAAATCAAGAGTCAGATGCTTAACCGATTGAGCCACCCAGGTACCCCAAGAGTATGTAACTTTTAGAGGGTATTTTCATAGAGTATTTAAACATTTGTAAATACGTTCTGCAGTTTAAATGTCAATTAAATGCTATTACTTAGACTCAATGTGTTTATCAGACTATTTGAACTAAACAGTGACTGTATACGTAGAAGACCAGTAGGTAGAAAACATTACAACCAGGGATAAAAATTTACAAGCACCAGACTTACTCAACCAGTACCAAATCAAACAGTATAAGAGGCAAGGTTCACACTGACAAATGAGTATGAATTCAAATAAATTGCTTAGAAAGAGAACTGACTAATGATGCTCACTAGCAGGTATCTACCTCTCAGAAATAATAAACGCTGTCACTGTCTCATAGGAAGCTCACATGTAATTACTTTTGCTAGCATTTCTTCATGGTAATCAACCACACATGTTCAAGCATTATGCGAATATGAAAAAAAGGGTAATGATTTATTTGTCCAATATTGAGCAGAGAAGTAATTTTGCCTGCTTAAAGTCATACAATATTGATTAAATTGCACTGATGAGTAGCATCTTTATAATCAGCTTAAAAACTGTTTATTAAATAAATCTAGCTTTTAAAGACAGACACCAGTATTACATCAAGTTACTGAAAAATGCCAACAGATCACCTTTTTTTTTTAATGTTTATTCATTTTTGAGAAACAGAGAGAGACAGACTGTGAGCAGGGCAATGGGCAAAGAGAGAGGGAGACACAGAATCCAAAGTAGGCTCCAGGCTCTGAGCGGTCAGCCCAGAGCCCGATGCAGGACTCGAACTCATGAACCACGAGATCATGACCTGAGCTGAAGTCAGGAGCTTAACCGACTGAGCAACCCAGGTGCCCCCAACAGATCACCTTTATGATATTCAGATATAAATATATGCTTTTGAGAATCTTTATTGATATTTATTCATATATTATTTGACTCAAAGCTACACAGCAAATTTTACTCTAAAATTATTAGCAAATAGCAATTTCTATATGGAATATATATTCAGTAATTGTAATATTTTAGAAAATTTGCAGACATAATGTTAACTTTATTCTAGTGACTACTACATTTTGAATGCTTCATAAATGCCAAGAATTCTGGCAAATTTCCTAGATGTATTACCTTATTTAATGCTTATCACTCTGTAATGTCTACATTGTGGCATTTTTCAGATGTGAGCTAGAGTGGTTAAGAAAACTAGAATCCAAGAAACTAGATTATTCCAGAGTCAGTGCTCAAAGACATTACCTATTATCAATGACAATAAGCAATATTGTCTGCCCATATCAGAGAAAGAGGCTGGCTATGACTATATAACTAAAAGTAACGTATAGTCAAATAGGCCCATTTATCTAGAGGTAAACTATACCCAAATCCTATAAAGTTAATGCTCATTTAACAAGGAATAATGATAAATCATTGTGATATCCATGTGGTTGCCTATATAATAGAAAAGATTCAGTTTTCGTTAAATACTTTAAAACATTATTTTGAACTGATATATAGGTTGGGTAATGGGCATGTTATTTTCAAAAGAATACATATGGAAAATAATGTGTATGGGGATTCCATATGTAGTTTTTTAATAAAGGAATATGTACTCAGTTGAATTTAAATAATAACCTTTGTTGATAATTTATTTAACAATAATAGTAATATTAATACCAATACCACCACTACTACTAAGAGTAGTAATAATAATATAATAATATGAATAATAATATATGAATAATCAATATATGTTAACAATAATATTAATACTAATGGTAGTAATAATGATACCACCGCTACTAATTGAATACTTGCTGTATGGCAGACATTGTGCCATGTGGTTTACCAGCACATAGTAGGCATTACTATCACCAGTTTACAGAATGAGATGCAAAATGAGATCTAGTGAGGAAAGCTAAGTTTTCCAAAAACACACAATTAATAAATATCTAATAGGATTTGATTTCCAGGTCTGCCTAATACCAAAAAACAAACTAACAAATAATTTAACTTTGTACCAAATTTATTTAGTTTCTGTTAATTATTCTTATGAACTATTTCTGAATCAATCATCTTTACTGAGACTAGTTTTGGTACAGAAGGGTCTTGCAAGGCCAGTGAAGTTTAAAGAACTCTGTTAAATTCTAAGACATTTCCATTTTTCTTGTGAGCAATCCAATCTTTAGTTGTGTCAATGAGTATTCCTTAATAATATTTATTATTGATTATAGGTATTTAATGCCCTTAGTTATATTTTCACTGTATTTAACATTAGTTACTATTGGTTATCCAGTTAAATTTGAACAGTTTATTATTTATTTACCTTGTTGCATGAAAATTTGCTGGAACATTTTAGAGAATATATGCAACCAGTTCCCATTTATTTATGAATAGCAGATAAATTAATAATAAATTAATGGAGCAAATAAACTAAGCTCCATTTATTGTATACAGCTAGTAAGGCACTTTGCTAACATATCGTGTCATGTTGAACTTGAGTATGGAGCAGACCTAGCACTGAGAGAACCTAGTCTACAGAAATCTACAGAACCTATGCTACCAGAACAATGTTTGTGAGAAGAATTTTCTCCCCTGTGGGTCCTACTGAGCATCCAGAGACATGCTCGAGACATATGACAAAGACTGAGAATTAAGGTCTGTCATTTAGAAAGGACAATGAGCCTAGAGTCAGAAAAATGAGCCTGAAGCATTCAGATAGAGAGACAAATATTGAAGCCATGAAATTGTATTATATCACCAAAAAGAAGTTTGGAAGAACATATTTTAAGACCCAGAATGAGAAAACATAAAGGCAATTGAAAAGGACAATTACAGAAAAAGGGAAATCAACAGTAGCAGTATTTTAGAAACCAAGCAGAGATAGAAATTTTAAGAGTAGATGTGTAATAAAAAATAAAAAAAAATAAATTTCAAAAATAAAATGTGTAAAATTATGGAGAACATTTGAAAAGGATGATTAAAAAGAAATCAGTGGATTCAGTGATTAAGAGATCAGAGATAAGCTTTGCAAGAGGACATAAATATACAGTAAAGACAACACCACACATTAACATCTCGATTCCTAAACCTTTCTTTCTGCTAGGGAATCAGAATTCATTTATGTGAGCAATACATACATATTGAAAGGTCTGGCTTCTCTTCTGAAATAAAGAAGCATGTTGAGAAAGTAAAGAGAGAAAGTTTGAAAATGTTGGAGTCTGAGAGTGAGGTTCATGGAGAATTTCTGCTTTATCCCATTGCTGCCATACAAATTCAAATTTAACTTTGTCTTAAATAGATAATGGAGATAAAATGTGTAATCTAAGACAGTTTTCCAAAAGATTTTCTTAGAATGTTACAGTGTTTTTTTTTTAGGACACCGTTCCAAAGTCATACTTCTATATGGTGAATCTCATTCAGTTGAAACAACAACAACAACAGTAATAAACAATTAGAACTAAAGTGTCACTGAGTACTTTCTATGTGCCTAGAACGTTTAGAAATGCTTTTCATGTATAATCTCATTTATTTTCTCTGATTCTACACAACAACCCTATGAGAAAGGTACTATTATTATCCCCATTTTTGCATAGGGGAAATGAGAAGTGACGCCCATGTTCCCACAACCAGTAATTGGCACAGATGTGTATATCCAGGCAGTCTGACAACCCACACTTTTAAGCCCTGAATGCTATAGAAACCAGACAGATTAGAGCCAACAAACTGAACCTCCCCTTCCTTCCTCAGGTTAATTGATGCTTTGTCTGATTACACTACCCTTGTAGGCTGTCAACTCAGCTCCCTGGATGCATCACTGCTGTAAATCTATACCTTAGTCATTGTAACAGCACTGTTGCCTTTTCAAATGCCAAAATCAAATTGAGCTACCTAAAAAATCTCTATAAATGAATCCAATGCAACTTGTTAGGATGCACACAGAGAGATTCATGAGTGTATCAGATGGAGCCCATTATAAAATTCTGTGACAGAAAGTTCGTTTCCCATCAGCAATCAAAAGATCTGCTGTATCAACACAGTTTCAAGTTGTTGGTGTTCCCCTGAATATGAACATTTCTCTTGTCAAAAAGAAATCTTCTTTTTAAAAGAAAAGAAGAGCCTTTTCCAAATAATTCAGCCAGAATCTAAATGATTTGAGGCATATGCCAGGGAAGAGGGTTTAGGGAACCTGGCCACTGCCCTAGTTGACATGAAAGCATGATGTCATTCTCTCAGTGACTGGGACAGAGAAGTTTTCAAGTGCCATAGTGGGTTGCATTTGTTTCCTTTAAACTCCTGTTATTTTAATGTTCTTCACTCTTAATTAAAAAAAACCTAAAAAATAATGTAGAAAAACATAAATCTACAGTGTTTAAGTCCTACCATCATATGACCCTTTTTTCTGATTGTTCTATGCGTTTTGATTGCTCCTATATTTTCTGTGCTGTTTGTTTCACCTTTAGTTCATGTTAATTTGTGTTCCTGTTTATATGTTCTGTTTCTCTGTAAGGCATTCACTGGTTCTTACTGATGAAGATAAATTACTTCTTTTGTTCAGGGCTTTCATTTTCCTTAGTAACTGTGTTCCAACAATTCTCTGTCCTCTTCATCTTCAAGCACTATTCATTCTCTTGTTGTGTCTATTTTTTATCCATTATTGTTCCCATGAAGAAATTTTGTCTATATGTAAGTATCAACTAGAAAATTCACTACCATTATAAGAAAAATATTTACCTAAAAGTTTTAAAGCCATTTTCTGGGAATGGTAAACATGATGTTACTCAGCTTTCAATGTACATACAATTTACCTTGTTTCTCAACCTATTAATAAGCGTTTATCTGCCACCAAACTAATCACATTTATAAATAACTTTTAAAGCAATGCTACTCACCATAAAAATGTATATAACTTTCTTCATTGAGAAGCAGTAGCTTCAAGCATGTTTAAGTATATGGAGCACTTTCAAAGCAAAATAAATAAATTGTGGAAGCTTGATTTATTTATTCTCTTGGAAACGAGGGTGCATTTTATTTTAGAGACATTTTATTCACTTACGAATGCTTTTCAAAAAAAAACGTAGAATGTAGAATCTATGGCAATAGAGAAAACTTATATCATTTTCACAGTTCAAGTCTTAAGCCTTATCTCATACATTTTTATGACCATTCTAATTATGACTCATGTCTACAAAGGTGAGAGAGGAGATGGTTGGATAGTCTCTAATACTAGTCAACTGACATTTCTGAGTCCTAGTTAATTCAGATCTATACCTGAATTTCTTTTTTATTCCCTGTCATGTTATTTCTTTACATTTGCACAACCTCTCAACTTCATTCTTTGCCCATTACAAATGAGAGCCATTATTTCATTTTGTTTTCCTTAATCTCTCCTACAGAGCTAGTTCTGTCCTCCATTTTCCACTTCGTCCTTGATGAAGGCGGTTAGAGAGACTCATTCCTGATATAACAGTTAACTGTGTTATGTTCCAAACACCTTAAAGGATCGTTCACCTTTTCTTCTGAAGTTCGTTCTTACAGAGCAAATAAAAATATCCATAGATGGTCCCTTAGATTTGCTCCTGTGTGCTGTTAACATTAGGCTTTCAATCATCTTTCCAGACTGCAAGTAACAGTACTTTCCCATGAATAAAAGTATCAAAATGAAATAAAATAGGACTTAATAAGTGCTTATATACTAAATACAGTATGTATATTGACATCAACTAAAATTACTAATTACATAAATATTATAGAAGGCATGCCCACTTTAAACTTTTAAAAATATTTATTTATAAATCTAAGCTCATGCCTTACCAGTGGTAGTACATGATGATTGAATACTGAGAAATAGGATTGTTTCCATTTTATATTCTAATAGCTAATACAAGCTATCAAAAATAATTTAAAAAGCAAAATGGACATGATGAGAAAAGTATAAAGAATAACACAAGTACTTCAGAACATACTACACCTGTATAAATGTGTAATTAATCATAAAATGCACTCTGGTTGTTTTACCTGAGGTGAACCTGACTTATCTTCTATGCTGGGCTCTATTGAAACATGGGAACATTGACACCCACAGAGGTCATGTTATTGCCTAAATTCACAGATGAATTAGTGGACAAACCTTGAACGGAATCCTGGCTTCCTGTTTCTTACCTAGTGAGGATTCCATGAAAACAATTTCAGTCAAATAATTTCCTTTTTGTTATGTTTTCTTTTCCAACAGGAAGACCCACCTGCAGCTGTGCACTGGGGTTCACTGGACCAAACTGTGGGAAGACCGTCTGTGAGGATTTCTGTCAAAATGGAGGAGCCTGCAGTGTCACTGCCGGCAACCAGCCCTCCTGCCACTGCCAGCCTGAGCACACCGGAGACAGATGCCAGTACTGTAAGTGAGAGTGACTCCCACAACACAGTCTGATAGCATGCTTTCATGTTTACATTAAGTAACTTTCTTATCTCTATTTTCCCTCCCTCCTCTCAATTTCAACAACCCCCTATTTTTCAGGGTCACTCCCTCCATCACCCCAACTCTCAACAATTATTTACATTGTTTCTCATCCTTCTCATTTTAAAGATTCTGTTTCTTCCTTCCCTACCTTAGGCTCCATAAACCATCACTGTAATCGTCCCCTTGTATATACCCTCAATTTCCTTTTTCCTTCTTCCCCTTCTATTACACTTTCCTAGAAAATTGTAACCATGGTTAAATCCAATTCTCCGTCTGTTCTGAACTGGTGTCCCACTGCTGGATGCAATGGAAAAAGAACATGTAATCATACAGACTGGTCTCACCTGAGATTTTATCACTAATTTCAAATGGGCACTTACTATGGCTTCTAGTATTTTGCTAATGTATCAACTCTCCTAGATGTCTATGTCAAATCTTCATCTTTCTCCTCAAACTTCCAATACCTGCTCCCCAAGTTTATCCTCAGTTCAGGAACTTAATATCATTTTTTAAAAAATATTTATTTTTTTCAGAGAGAAAGAGAACGTGCTTATGCCTGTGAGGTGGGGGAGGGGCAAAGGAGAGGGAGAGAGAATCTTAAGCAGACTCCATGCCCAGCCTGATGCAGGACTGGATCTCTGACTGTGAGATCATGACCTGAGCTGAAATCAAGAGTCAGACTGAAAGAGCCACCCAGGCACTCCAGGAATTTGCTTTCTATTTCATTGATCAAAATAGAATCTATCTAGAGAGAACTACCACAAGCTCTCACCATCACATCCCTCAAACTACTTTATCTTATATCCATGTACTCTGTCTTATGAGCAGGAACCCCATGCTACGTCTAATGCTATGCTATCCACTCATACATTAAATCCCTTTTAGCTACTCATAGACACATCTCTTACAACTGTCCCCTTTTTATCAGTATATTCCTCTCTCCCTAGCTCTTCCTTGAACAACCTTGCCTTGTGCCCACATCTCATTCTACCCACAACTTTATTTCCCTGCTTATTTTTTTTTACCCTCATTACTATCCAAAATAGAAGCATTATTCTAATGAGTTGTTATATGCTACAGTTCCCTATTTTTCTTTTGACCTCACCTCTGTCAGGTTTTTATCTTCACTATTTTGCTGAAATATCTTTCATCAGACAAGTTAATTAATTTATTTTATTGTCATCCATGTTCTCATATCCAATTGCCAATTATCAATTCTTATCTTACCCCACATTCAGCAGTTAATCACTCCCTAGTTAAAAAATGGCCATTTCTTTACATTTGCCACTCTCTTGTTTCCACTCCCATTTTACTGGCTGCTTCTTTTCACCGTCTTTGGCTGTTTCCTCCTCATCTCTCTGACCTTTAAACATTGGAGCAGCTGATGACTGTACTTATGCCTCCTTTTTTTCTCAAAAACACTCATTCCTTGAGCCTGTGACTCAAAGGAACACTTTCATAAACAGTTTTAAAAATACACTTTCCCAAACATCACCTCCAAAGATTCTGATTCTGTTAGGCTGCAATATTATTTAAAGTTTTCCACATGTGTCACATATGTGACCAAAATTGAGACCTACTACCTAGAGAATTTCAACTAATTGTATGATTTTTAATATTGTCCAGATACAAATGATTCCAAATGTATATCTCTGGCTAAACTTATCTCCTGAATTCCAGATTTTTATACCTAAGTATCTATTGGACACTTTGAGCTGGCTCTAAATTAACTTGATTTTCTTACTCAAACTTACTTCTATCACAGTTTTCCCTATGTCTATAAAAGGAAACATGATTCAGGTGCAAAAATCTTGGATTCATTTTTTTTTATTTAATCTAACCCACTATTTTAACTTTTTAAAGATTTTTATATTTATTTTAATTCCAGTATAGTTAATGTACCGTGCCATATTAGTTTCAGGTGTACAATATAGTAATTCAACAATCCCATCCATCACCCAGTGCTCATCACCATAAGTGTACTCCTTAATCATCTTAATCCATCATCTATTTTGGATTCATTCTTGACTGCTCTCTTTGTTTACACCTCAGTTTCTTTCTCACTTTTTTTTCCTGTAAGACATACCCAGAATTTGAACGCTTCTCACTAGCTCCATCCCCACTGCCTTCATCAAAACTACTGGCATTTCTTATCTGGATTATTACTAACTGATCTCCATGTTTTCTCTCTGTACCCTCTCTACCTATTCTCAAAAGAGTAGCCACAGCTGTATGTTGTATTCATAATAAAAAGAATGGTTTTTTATATCAATCACATTTACTGAGATCTTTCTAAATCCACGCACTCTTGTAGTTACTTCTTTTTTGACATTAATTCTAATAACCCATTTAATCCCACTAATGAACTAGGTGTTGTCTTTATTCTCATTTTACAGAGGAGGCTACTGAGGAGGCACAAAGACCCTCCTGAAGATGGCACAGTTAGTAAATGGGAGAGCCAGGAATCTCCCACAGGCAATCCAACCCTTAAAGTTACTCAATGTTCTGGCCCCAGTTTGCTATCCGTTCAAACCCTCACACAGAGTAGCCTAGGTCTCTGGTCACGATAGGAAGTACATGGAACAGCATTGAATCAAGCAATATGCACTGACTGAATTGAGAAGCAAAGACAATATTAAATATGTTCTCTCTGGTGTTACAGTGTGCGGGGGCACTTCTGCGGTAGCAAAGAGACAAATTTGGTTTCAAATTGGTGTTTCCTTTTTTAAGTATATTCTTTTCTTCCTTTTTTTTAAGTTTATTTATTTATTTTGAGAGGTTGGGGAGGGGGGAAAGCAAAGAGAGAGGGATAGAGAATCCCAAGAAGGCTCCTCACTGTCAGCATGGGCTGGAACTCATGAACCGTGAGATCATGACCTGAGCCAAAATCAAGAGTCAGATGTTTAACTGACTGAGCCATCCAGGTGCCCCTAAATGTATATTCTGCTCCTGTAGACTAGCCTCTTGACATATATAGATGCCACTACCCTCAGCCAATGCTCTTTTCACATTGCTTACCTAATTTATCTCTCAAATGATGTTTCACAGGCCAGCAGAGTTTATCTGGCAAAAACAGTCCAGTCATATGCAGGTATCCCCACTCACATATTGTTTAAGGTCTTCATCGCTCTCCCCTCCCTCTTGTTCCTCTCAAGCTAGCAGAATATTTCAGCACAACTTCCACTTACTGACTCATGAGTTTTTTCTTTTCAGTTCCAATATTCTCACAACCCTGAAAGATTTCCAAGTGAACCAGGGACATCGCCAACTATTATTCTGCATAATGCAGACCCTCATTACTATCCAGATTATTTTTGCAGCCTCTCCTTTACTCTAGTAAAGGAGAACTTATCATGCTTCTCCACATGTCAGTTCCCCTGGCATTGTTACTTTCTCCTGGTATTCTCTTCCTCTGGAATGGACTTTCCTTGGATTCTTCCTCACCTTCATCTCTCCATGCAAAATTCTATCTTTCTGTCCCCGTCCAGTTTAAAGGGCATTTCCTTTTTGAAGTTGTTCACATCTACCCTCAGTTTGAACGAATCCCTTTCTCTTCTGAATTTTCAAGTCACTGCTTCTTTACCTCTGTCTGTTTCTATTCATTTTTATCTGATATTATTGTTAATTGTGTGCATTCCTCCTATTTGTCTAAGATGACCTCTTTGAAATTACACCCAACAATGGCATTTGTCGAATAAATAAATAATCATAGATAAATAAGTGAAAGCAGTTTGGAGACGAGTTAATAAAAGAACAATCAACTTAATGTACAAGAGCTACATTTAATCAGGGTACAACCATCTGGTATTTTTCTGTGCAGCTTTTCTCTGTTCCCAATTGGTCCATCATCATAGGATGTCGATCTTTTTCTTTAATTAAAAAAAATTTTAAGAAGCATTGCCATTTTTTATTCTCTTTGATCTAACTTAAAAAATTGCTATGTGGCCATCGTTACAGCAATTTGGTTTCTTAAAAAGAATAAATTCCGTTAGCATATATTTTAATTGGCAACTTAATGGAATCACAGTCTGAGGTAGCCTGATGCATTATAAAAGGCTGCATTATCATTTTATTATCACTATTAGCAGTCATAGCACTTCCCACCTTTTACTGCAAAGCACTTATTAAAATTAACCAATTAATCCTTAGACAGAGGTTAAATAACTTGCTCAAGGTCCCAAAGTAGTAATATTGTAGTCAGAATCGGACCCCAGGAGTTGTTGATCAAGATGTCAACAAACATTCCTGCAGTATGGTGATGCTGTTCTTTGGCAGCAAAATAAGTCTGTGGACAGTGTCATTAAAATGATAAATCCAGCAGCTGACAAAAGCATAATAAATTGAGGATCTATTATATGTGAGTCGGCAAGGTTCAGTGGACCTGGTATTCTGTCAAAATTGTATCTTGCATATATACAAAATCTTCTCTCCATAAATGAAGGAATGACAGAATGGTTCATTACAGTGCCTAATTAAAGGTCCATTAGTGGGAGGTAAAACATCAGTTCTTAGTTGTGCTGAGTAAAAACATTTCACAATTCTAATGGCAATATAAAATCCTGAGGTCTAAATAGAAATTAATTTTAACAGCAGCACTCAGGGAGGATAGACAGAGATAAATAATGGCAAAGTAAAATTAAGTATTCTTTAAGTAAGTTGTTTAAGAACAAATACAGCTCCATTTTGTGCAGATCTGGAGCAAGGATTTCTAGGATAAATCAAAAAAAATTATAAGCATGGCATTTTGCATTTAAATCTAGGTGTTAAATATGAGGTTATTAGTAATTAAATAGTGATAATATTAAGACAAAAGGGCCAATGAGGGCCAGCTCAAATCTGTGTCTAAGAGCTGGGTGTTAAAATCAAATAGCAATCTGTTTGTGCTCTCATTGATATTTTTAATCAGTAATATGCTTGGAGAACCATTATAATTTCAGTTACCATTCAGTTTATTAGAAATACACCTGTAGGGGGCCCCTGGGTAGCTCAGTTGGTGAAGCATCTGATTCTTAACTCTTGTTGAGCCCCATGTAGGGCTCTGCACTGACAGAGTAGAGCCTGCTTAGGATTCTCATTCTCTCTCTCCCTTTCCCTCTTTCTCTGCCCCTCACCCACTGGTGGACTCACTCTCTCCCTCTCAAAATAAAGAAATAAACTTAAAAAAAAAGAAAGAAAGCAATATACCTTTATGGTTTATTCCCTTTGGTTCCAATAAATACAGACATTAAGTACTAGCTCAAGTTTATAAAATTAGGAATACTCAGACAGTAATCCAACCATTTCATCTATTGTAACTGGTTTTAGAACTGTAGTCTATCAAGTACCTTATAAAAGTTATAAAGCATAGATGTTTTCAACCACATGTGATGACATCATGGGATTATTTTTACCATTTGCTTTGCAGAGCAATTTTGTTTCACTAGTCAATTGGTCAGTGAATATGTTTGGTGTTCACCATGGGCCTGTCACTGTTAGGCATTGCAAAAAGAGCTGTGTCAGAGATATTCCTTGCCCTCAAAGGGTTTAGAAGCTAATGTGTGATTCTAAAAATGATATGACTTATGTTATAAGTCAGGTTAATGAAATACAGTGGCTAGCAGACTCCTGGAAAGAATACAGAATTCGGCCTGTAGGAAAGATTTCTAGAAGGAAGTGACATGTAAGCTGAGGCCAGAAGAAAGAAGAAGCTAACCAGATGAAGAGAAGCAGTGAGTGGAATAGAATTTACAAAAGCCCAGAGGGGAAAGACTTTTTCTATTTATCTTTTCTGTTTCTATTTGATTTTCCTAGGGGAGGGTCACCAAGGGAAATAATAAATCATTGAAAACATATAATGTATAGGTCACAGAGAAATGTGGTGCTATACATTATTTTATGTAATATATGAACATCTGATGTTTTACCAGATTCTCATACAACCCTGTGAAGTTAGTATTATTAGTCTAGTTTTACAATTGCCAAAAATGAGATTAAGCCATTCTCCCTAATCTGCTCCATTAAAGAACATAGGAGCCATAATTTGTACCCTTGTGGGTCTGCCTCCAAAAGTAGCTTCTTCTGTTGTATTTTCCTGTCACCTGATATCCTGACCATTCTGCTGCATCTTTTTAGGCTCATTATGAGAACATTCAAAGCTCATGTCACTCATGGGTTGCCAGTTTCTACTCCAATGAAAACAGGTGTTAATAAGAATTTTAATCTGGAGTTGATTAAACCAATGGCAAGCCCAAACAGAAGAGACCAAAGGATTTTAATAACGACCAGGAAAATAGAATAAAATGTTTTCAGTTGTCGCTGTCAGTATGAAGGACAATTAGAACTAAGCCTAGAATGCTAGGAAAGGATCATGAGAAACTAGCTATTTCTTAAGTATGAGAACTAGCTATTTCTTAAGTGTGCAAGTATTCACGATTCTTAGAGGATTCACAACTAGAGTGACAAAGTAATTTGGAGCTTGGGCTAAGGGTCCCCTGATTCTTTTTCTCTTGGTGAGAAGACAAGCACTGCCTTTATTCAGGCCTCTTGCCTGGATTACTACAATGCATTCACTGCCCTATTCTTTCTTCCAACCCTGGAAACCCATTCATTGTCTCTAAAATGTGCCCCTTTATGGGACACGTGGGTGGCTCAGTAGGTTAACTGTCTGACTTCAACTCAGGTCGTATCTCCCAGTCCATGGGTTTGAACCCCGCATCGAGCTCTGTGCCTCCAGCTCGGAGCCTGGAACCTGCTTCAGATTCTCTCTGCCCTCCACCCATTCACACTCTGTCTCTGTCTCTGTCTCTGTCTCTCTCTCTCTCTCTCTCTGTCTCTCAAAAATAAATAAACATTAAAAATAGTAAAAATAGAAAAAGTAAAATGTGCCCCTTTACACATGGGCTCCTCAATGTCCCTAACCTCTCTAGTCCTCCTACTTTGTCTTCTTAACCTGCCTTTGCCCTAGGACACCCAGCACTTCTCTTTGACATTTTCACCCTGTGTTTATATCATCATTCATGTTCTTGACTCTCTACCCCCCTAGAATATGAAACAGGCCGTGATGTTATGCATACCTCATCAATCTTGGGGTTTAATTCAGTGCTTGGACTTAGGTATGTGAATAAATGTAAACAAAGTAGAAAGGGCTTATTTCCTGCCAGCCAGGCCCATTTTTTGTCTGTGCTCTGACAAGATTCCGCTTACAAAAGTTCTAGGCCACCTTTACTGAGCAGCTGATTAAGACATGAATTCCATGAGAAACTTTGTGCTTGTGTTTTCAGCTTGAAAAAAAAAATAGTGTAAAAATAGAATTAAGTTTGAATTCATCGGTGTAAAGGAAAATGAATACATTTCTTTTCTCATGTGACAATGATAGAAGAATAGTAAGCTAGGATAGGGTAATGTAATAATTTTATTGTCTTATTCTGCATGGTTTAGAGGAAGTTGTCAGAATTAGAGAAATATTACTGAAGATAATTTTACCTAGTATAAAACTGGAATTATTCAAAACAGATATTTACTATTACTGTTATGCTATCATTTGGAAATATAAAAATAATAAGAGGGAAAAGATTTAGGGATGATGTGCATATATAAAAAAGAATTTATTGGAAACTGAGGTAATTTTTTCCAAGCAGATATTATGTCATATGTGAGTCAAAGTACATGTTCTGATTATTAAAATTAATTTATTCAACAGATTATACTGAACACTTATGGGTATTATTTATTGTTTGAGGCATTGGGGATTTATCAGTATAAAGGCTCTTTGAAGATACTTGCCCCATAATTTTTGGTGAATAAAAAAACCAGTGGCATATCTTTGTAGATTAAAAGCCAGACACAGCTGCACTTAAACTTCCATAGTCAAAAAGGATCACATATCAGAAATGGACTTTATTTCATGTTCTTAAGAAGCATACCATTATTGTTTTATGCAATTGTTTCAAATTCCAATAACATGTTTGTAAAGTGAACTATGGATAAACTTTTATCTCTATGCCATGTAACTTAGACTTGGGATATTACTAATTATGTTTAATAATTTCAGTAACTATTATTTAAAAAAATCCTTTATTTAAGAATGCTTAGGGGCGCCTGGGTGGCGCAGTCGGTTAAGCGTCCGACTTCAGCCAGGTCATGATCTCACGGTCCGTGAGTTCGAGCCCCGCGTCGGGCTCTGGGCTGATGGCTCAGAGCCTGGAGCCTGTTTCCGATTCTGTGTCTCCCTCTCTCTCTGCCCCTCCCCCGTTCATGCTCTGTCTCTCTCTGTCCCAAAAATAAATAAAAACGTTGAAAAAAAAATTAAAAAAAAAAGAATGCTTAATTGCTTTTTCTGGCAACATAGCAGTAACTTTTTCTATGCCGGGTTCATTTGATTTTGAGACAACTCTAATCTCATAATACTCTTAAAGCAGTATTCTTCACCCAGTAATCAGGCCAAGTTTAGATAGTTTAATCTTCTACTTTTATGCTATATTAGAGCTACTGATAAGTATTTACCCTTCTTTTTCCAACTTAAGGAAGAATATTATTACAAAATAATGTGAAAGATAATGAAACGCAGCCTCAAAGCTGCTTATGGAAAGGTTGAAAATAACATGTCACACACACGTAATGGTTACTAAGTGTCTAAAGAGGGATTTATATTGAATTAAACTGAACATGCCCAATTGGGAACCCTCAAAAGGAAGAAAAGAAGGGAGGTAGGGAGGAAGGGAGGGGAAGAAAGTTTGGAGGGAGGGAAAGAAGGCAGGCAGGCAGGCTTTTTATGAACAGAAGCTGTCCGTGATTGTGATTCTGCTGTCCCTGATGTTAGGTAAACTAAATGGATTCATAAATAATTATCTGCAAATAGAATTGTGTACTTGAAAATAATATATTACACAAATCATGCACAGATAGAGATACAGATTGAACAAAACATTTACTTGAGGCTTACCTCAAACCAAGCAAATTGTTTCTAGTTAAATGCATTTGCTAACAAAACATTTAAAACAATGAATTTCATGTAGATTTAAGAGTAAATTTAAAACACATTATTTATAACAGATTTGGAATGTCAACTGACATATTTTGAAAAAAATGCTATGAGTCAGAAATCTTTAAATCCTTTAATACTTTGTATTTATTTTGAGAGACAGAGAGGCAGAGAGAGAGAGAGAAAGAGAGAGAGAGATAAAGAATGAGTGGGGGAAGGACAGAGAGAGAGGGGGAGTGAGAATCCCAAGCAGTTTCTGTGCTGTCAGCACAGAACCCAGTGTGGGACTCGATCTCAGGAACCATGAGATCATGGACTGAGCCAAAATCAAGAGTCAGACGTATAACCTACTGAGCCACCCAGTCACCCCAGGAATCTTTAAATACTCTAAAAGAAGAAAACAAAATAAGATTCCTATCTATAGTTAACAGGATAATCATGGTTTTTACTATTAAAGATTTCATCACTATAAGCTGGTATTGTGATTACTCAGTTTTATGCAAAAATAGACCTCTTTTGGTAGTAAATACTAGGCTAGAAAAAATTTGTATTCATCTTAATTATTGATAAAAATGGCAAAAAACTAGTGTGCCATCATTGGTTCTCAAGGTGAAAAATAAAAGTCCCCAAATCTTATAGCTTTTGGGGTTTTGTTTGTTTTTTTACTTGACAGATTTTTTTATTTACTTTTATTTTTTTAATATGAAATTTATTGTCAAATTGGTTTCCATACAACACCCAGTGCTCATCCCAAAAGGTGCCCTCCTCAATACCCATCACCCCGCCTCCCTCCCACCCCCCATAAACCCTCAGTTTGTTCTCAGTTTTTAAGAGTCTTTTATGGGGCGCCTGGGTGGCGCAGTCGGTTGAGCATCCGACTTCAGCCAGGTCACGATCTCGCGGTCTGTGAGTTCGAGCCCCGCGTCGGGCTCTGGGCGGATGGCTCAGAGCCTGGAGCCTGTTTCCGATTCTGTGTCTCCCTCTCTCTCTGCGCCTCCCCCATTCATGCTCTGTCTCTCTCTGTCCCAAAAATAAATAAACGTTGAAAAAAAAAATTTTTTAAAAAAAAAGAGTCTTTTATGCTTTGGCTCTCTTCCTCTCTAACCTCTTTTTTTTTTCTTCCCCTCCCCCATAGACTTCTGTTAAGTTTCTCAGGATCCACCTAAGAGTGAAAACATATGGTATCTGTCTTTCTCTGTATGACTTATTTCACTTAACATCACACTCTCCAGTTCCATCCACATTGCTACAAAGGGCCATATTTCATTCTTTCTCATTGCCATGTAGTATTCCATTCTGTATATAAACCACAATTTCTTTATCCATTGGTCAGTTGATGGACATTGAGGCTCTTTCCATAATTTGTCTATTGTTGAGAGTGCTGCTTTAAACATTGGGGTACAAGTGCCCCTATGCATCAACACTCCTGTATCCCTTGGGTCAATTCCTAGCAGTGCTATTGCTGGGTCATAGGGTAGGTCTATTTTTAATTTTTTGAGGAATCTCCACACCGTTTTCCAGAGTGGCTGCACCAGTTTGCATTCCCACCAATAGTGCAAGAGGGTTCCTGTTTCTCCACATCCTCTCCAGCATCTATAGTCTCCTGATTTGTTCATTTTAGCCACTCTCACGGAAATGAGGTGATATCTGAGTGTGGTTTTGATTTGTATTTCCCTGATGAGGAGTGACATTGAGCATCTTTTCATGTGCCTGTTGGCCATCCTGATGTCTTCTTTAGAGAAGTGGCTATTCATGTTGTCTGCCCATTTCTTCACTGGATTATTTGTTTTTCGGGTGTGGAGTTTGGTGAGCTCTTTATAGATTTTGGATACTAGCCCTTTGTCTGATATGTCATTTGCAAATATCTTTTCCCATTCTGTTGGTTGCCTTTTAGTTTTGTTGTTTCGTTTGCAGTGCAGAAGTTTTTATTTTCATGAGGTCCCAATAGTTCATTTTAGCTTTTAATTCCCTTGCCCTTGGGTATGTGTCAAGTAAGAAATTGCTGCAGCTGAGGTCAGAGAGGTTTTTTCTGCTTTCTCCTCTAGGGTTTTGATGGTTTCCTGTCTCACATTCAGGTCCTTTATCCTTTTGAGTTTGTTTTTGTGAATGGTGTAAGAAAGTGGTGTAGTTTCATCCTTCTGCATGTTGCCGTCCAGTTCTCCCAGCACCATTTGTTAAAGAGACTGTCTTTTTTCCATTGGATATTCTTTCCTGCTTTGTCAAAGATTAGTTGGCCATACTTTTGTGGGTCTAGTTCTGGGGTTTCTATTCTATTCCATTGGTCTATGTGTCTGTTTTTGTGCCAATACCATGCTGTCTTGATGATGACAGCTTTGTAGTAGCGGCTAACGTCTGGGATTGTGATGCCTCCTGCTTTGGTCTTCTTCTTCAAAATTCCTTTGGCTATTCGGGGCCTTTTGTGGTTCCATACAAATTTTACAATTGCTTGTTCTAGCTTCGAGAAGAATGCTGGTGCAATTTGATTGGGATTGCATTGAATCTGTAGATAGCTTTGGGTAGTATTGACATTTTAACAATATTTATTCCTCCATTCCATGAGCATGGAATGTTTTTCCATTTCTTTATGTCTTCTTAAATTTTCTTCATAAGCTTTCTATAGTTTTCAGCATACAGATCTTTTACATCTTTGGCTAGATTTATCCCTAGGTATTTTATGCTTCTTGGGGCAATTATGAATGGGACCAGTTTCTTTATTTGTCTTTCTCTTGCTTCATTATTAGTGTATAAGAATGCAACTGATTTTTGTACATTGATTTTGTGTCCTGTGACTTTGCTGAATTCATGTATCAGTTCTAGCAGACTTTTGGTGGAGTCTATCAGATTTTCCATGTATAATATCATGTCATCTGCAAAAAGCAAAAGCTTGACTTCATCTTTGCCAATTTTGATGCCTTTGATTTCCTTTTGTTGTCTGATTGCTGATGCTAGAACTTCCAACACTATGTTAAACAACAGTGGTGAGAGTGGACATCCCTGTCGTGTTCCTGATCTCAGGGAGAAAGCTCTTGGTTTTCCCCATTGAGGATGATATTAACTGTGGGCTTTTCATAAATGGCTTTTATGATGTTTAAGTATGTTCCTTCTATCCCGACTTTCTCGAGGGTTTTTATTAAGAAAGGATGCTGAATTTTGTCAAATGCATTTTCTGCATCGATTGACAGGATCATATGGTTCTTATCTTTTATTTTATTAATGTGATGTATCACATTGATTGATTTACGAATGTTGAATCAGCCCTGCATCCCAGGAATGAATCCCACTTGATCATGGTGAATCATTCTTTTTATATGCTGTTGAATTCGATTTGCTAGTATCTTATTGAGAATTTTTGCATCCATATTCATCAGGGATATTGGCCTGTAATTCTCTTTTTTTTTCTGGGTGTCTGTCTGGTTTAGGAATCAAAGTAATGCTGGCTTCCTAGAATGAGTCTGGAAGTTTTCCTTCCCTTTCTATTTTTTGGCAAAGCTTGAGAAGGATAGGTATTATTTCTGTTTTACATGCCTGGTAGAATTCCCCTGGAAGCCATCTGGTTCTGGACTCTTATTTGTTGGGAGATTTTTTATAACTGATTCAATTTCTTCACTGGTTATAGATCTGTTCAAGCTTTCTATTTCTCCCTGTTTGACTTTTGGGAGTGTGTGAGTGTTTAGGAATTTGTCCATTTCTTCCAGGTTGTCCAGTTTGTTGGCATATGAGTTTTCACAGTATTCCCTGATAATAGCTTGTATTTCTGAGGGATTGGTTGTAATAATTCCATTTTTATTCATGATTTTATCTATCTGGGTCCTCTCCCTTTTCTTTTTGAGAAGCCTGGCTAGAGGTTTATCAATTTTGTTTATTTTTTCAAAAAACCAACTCTTGGTTTCGTTGATCTGCTCTACAGTTTTTTTTTAGATTCTATATTGTTTATTTCTACTCTGATATTTATTATTTCTCTTCTTCTGCTGGGTTTAGGCTGTCTTTGCTGTTCTGCTTCTATTTCCTTTAGGTGTGCTGTTAGATTTTGTATTTGGGATTTTTCTTGTTTCTTGAGATAGGCCTTGACTGCAATGTATTTTCCTCTCAGGACTGCCTTCGCTGCATCCCAAAGCATTTGGATTGTTGTATTTTCATTTTCATTTGTTTCCATATATTTTTTTAATTTCTTCTCTAGTTGCCTGGTTGACCCATTCATTCTTTAGTAGGGTGTTCTTTAACCTCCATGCTTTTGGAGGTTTTCCAGGCTTTTTCCTGTGGTTGATTTCAAGCTTCATAGCATTGTGGTCTGAAAGTATGCATGGTATGATCTCAATTCTTGTATACTTATGAAGGGCTGTTTTGTGACCCAGTATGTGATCTATCTTGGAGAATGTTCCATGTGCACTCGAGAAGAAAGTATATTCTGTTGCTTTGGGATGCAGAGTTCTAAATATATCTGTCAAGTCCATCTGATCCAATGTGTCATTCAGGGCCCTTGTTTCTTTATTGATCCTGTGTCTAGATGACCTCCTTTGTTGTAAGTGAAGTATTAAAGTCCCCTGCAATTACCACATTCTTATCAATAAGGTTGCTTATGTTGGTGATTGTTTTATATATTTGGGGGCTCCTGTATTTGATGCATAGACATTTATAATTGTTAGCTCTTCGTGATGGATAGACCCTGTAATTATTATATAATGCCGTTCTTCATCTCTTGTTACAACCTTTAATTTAAAGTCTAGTTTGTCTGATATAAGCATGGCTACTCCAGCTTTCTTTTGACTTCCAGTAGCATGATAGATAGTTCTCCATCCCCTCACTTTCAATCTGAAGGTGTCCTCAGGTCTAAAATTAGTCTCTTGTAGACAGCAAATAGATGGGTCTTGTTGTTTTATCCATTCCGATACCCTGTGTCTTTTGGTTGGAGCATTTCATCCATTTACATTCAGTGTTATTATTGAAAGATATGGGGTTGGAGTCATTGTGATATCTGTAGGTTTCATGCTTGTAGCAATGTCTCTGGTACCTTGTCTTACAGGATCCCCCTTAGGATCTCTTGTAGGGCTGGTTTAGTGGTGAAGAATTCCTTCAGTTTTTGTTTGTTTGGGAAGACCTTTATCTCTCCTTCTATTCTAAATGATAGACTTGCTGGATAAAGGGTTCTTGGCTGCCTGTTTTTTCTGTTTATCACATTGAAGATTTCCTGCCATTCCTTTCTGGCTGCCAGGTTTCAGTAGATAAACCCGTCACTAGTCTTATCAGTCTCCCTTCATATGTTAGAGCATGTTTATCCCTAGCTGCTTTCAGAATTTTCTCTTTATCCTTTATCCTTTATCTCTTTATCGATTCAAGTTATGTCTGGAGGGAGTTCTATGTGCCTCTTGGATTTCAATGCCTTTTTCCCTCCCCAGATCAGGGAAGTTCTCAGCTATGATTTCTTCAAGTACACCTTCAGCACCTTTCCCTCTCTATTCCTCCTCTGGAATCCCAATTATGCATATGTTCTTGCATTTAATTCTGTCACTTAGTTCTCTAATTCTCCCCTCATACTCCTGGATTTTTTTATCTCTCTTTTTCTCAGCTTCCTCTTTTTCCATAATTTTATCTTCTAATTCACCTCTTCTCTCTTCTGCCTCTTCAATCCGAGCTGTGGTCGCCTCCATTTTATTTTGCACCTCATTTATAGCATTTTTTCAGCTCCTCCTGTTTCTTTTTTTTTTTTTTTTCCAACGTTTATTTATTTTTGGGACAGAGAGAGACAGAGCATGAACGGGGGAGGGGCAGAGAGAGAGGGAGACACAGAATCGGAAACAGGCTCCAGGCTCTGAGCCATCAGCCCAGAGCCTGATGCGGGGCTCGAACTCACGGACCGCGAGATCGTGACCTGGCTGAAGTCGGACGCTTAACCGACTGCGCCACCCAGGCGCCCCATAGCTCCTCCTGTTTCTTAGTCCCTTGATCTCTGTAGCAATAGATTCTCTGCTGTCCTCTATACTTTTTTCAAGCCCAGCGATTAATTTTATGACTATTATTTTAAATTCATTTTGTTATATTGCTTAAATTGTTTTTCATCAGTTGGTTAGCTGTCACTACTTCCTGGAGTTTCTTCTGCGGAGAATTCTTCTGTTTCATCATTTTGGATAGTCCCTGGAGTGGCACAGAACTGCAGGGCTCTTCCCCTGTGCTGTCTGGAGTAACTTGTGTTGGTGGGCGGGGCCACAGTCAGACCTGATGTCTGCCCCCATCCCACTGCTGGGGCCACAGTCAGACTGGTGTGTACCTTATCTTCCCCTCTCCCAGGGGCAGGACTCACTGTGGAGTGGTGTGGGCCCTGTCTGGGCTACTGGCACACTGCCAGGCTTGTGGTGCTGCTTCTATGGGATCTGGCGTATTAGTTGGGGTGGATCTGCAAGGTGCACAGGGGCAGGAAGGGCAGGCTCAGCTCGCTTTGCCTTCAGTGATCCACTTCTGGAGGGGCCCTGCGGCTCCATCACTAGGAGGGAGGCAGACCCATCAGAGGGATGTATCCGCAGAAGCACAGCGTTAGGTGTTTGTGCAGTGCAAGCAAGTTCCCTCACGGGAACTGGTCCCATTTGGGATTTTGGCTGGGGAATGGATGAGAGAGATGGCACTGGCCAGGGCCTTTGTTCCCCACCAAGCTGAGCTCTGTCTTCTGGGGCTCAACGACTCTCCCTCTATCCCTCCCGCTCTCGGAGCAGAGCTGTTGACTTACAGCATTCCACATGTTAAGTCCTGCTGGCTGTCAGAACACACTCTGTCCAGGCCCTCTGCTTTTCCAAGTCAGACTCGGGGGCTCTGCCTTGGTGGGCGGGCTGCCCCTCCACCGCCTGGCTCCCTCCCACCAGTCCATGTAGTGCACACTGCCTCTTCGCCCTTCCTACCCTCATCCATGGGCTTCTCATCTATGCTTGGCTCCGGAGAGTCATTCTGCTAGTCTTCTGGCGGTTTTCTGGGTTATTTAGGCAGATGTGGCTGGAATCTAAGTGGTCAGCAGGATGCGGTGAGCCCAGTGTCTCCTATGCTGCCATCTTCCCATAAGCTCTTTTAGAATATAGCCAAACTCATAGCTTTTGAGTCCCAGAGTGCAAAAGGCCAGAGAAAATGGGTGGATTTGTAATTTACCTTAGGATTATGTAACCCATCAGATAAAGAAGAGACTTCTGTTTTAATCAAAACAGTGCATTAATAATAGTGTTTATTTGTTCAGTATTATTCTCATGAATGAAAAATATAATTACAAGTTTGATTTCAATAAATAAATATGTTTTAAAATCCATAATTTTCCAACAGATGAAGTAACAATACAGAACAAAAGTTAAATAAAAGGAGATTTTTCAGTATATAAATGCTAATTATATGAAAATTAACTATTAGGATGAAAAAAAAAACACATTTATTGAGGATTGCCACCAGAGAATCAGATACATCTTAAGTATAAGACACTTTGAGAAATAGATTGATTTGACTTGATTCAGAATACTACTAGAAGATTAATTCAAAAGTCAAGTAACTGAATTTGAATTTTTAGATTTACATTATCACTTGAATATCCATGACTAAATCCTTGGTAACAATATGATTTAATTTACAGTTTGATGAAATAACTTGTACTTTATTAGTTTTTAGAAATGAGAAAAATCTATATTGTAATAATCTGAGAGCAAGCTTTTCTTAAAAACCAATTTAAATAATCAACATAGTGGCAGAAACGAACAAATTGGTATGGTGTGACCATGTAATGAATGACACCTTATTTAACTAACTACTAAATTATTGTCTGAGTCCAAGAACTCATGACACTTCCATGGTACCTTCCAGACCACAAATAAGTAAGCTAGAATTTTTCAACTCCAGATTTCCTGTTACTTACTTCTTAGTGTAGACACTTCTTAGTATAGGCTTCTGATTCTTTTAAGAGTATCTTGCCCAAATAAAACAAATACATAAAATATAATTTAATTTCAGTAGGTTTCTGGATCTTCACTGAAAATACTCTCTAAGTTCTCTTTTCTGGAATCTGTCAAGCTGTAATCCTGATGTGAGGAAGAAATTTTTAGAGGTGATAATAGGGAATTTAAAAAAATTTTTTTCAGACCATTTAAAAGTATATAAAGTAGAAATCTGTAGAGTTACAAATAGTATTCTACAACTTTGGATTTCAGATTATTTTCATCATCATAGTTGACACTCACATGGTTTATAAAATAAATAATGATAATAATTAAAACTATCTGCTTCTCGGGGCGCCTGGGTGGCGCAGTCGGTTAAGCGTCCGACTTCAGCCAGGTCACGATCTCGCGGTCCGGGAGTTCGAGCCCCGCGTCGGGCTCTGGGCTGATGGCTCGGAGCCTGGAGCCTGTTTCCGATTCTGTGTCTCCCTCTCTCTCTGCACCTCCCCCATTCATGCTCTGTCTCTCTCTGTCCCACAAATAAATAAACGTTGAAAAAAAAAATTAAAAAAAAAAAAACTATCTGCTTCTCAAAGTTGGAAGTTTCAAGTGAGGTAAAGTCCTCTGCAAATTTTAAAATCAAATTCCTTTTTAAAAATTTTAATTTTGGGGGCGCCTGGGTGGCGCAGTCGGTTAAGCGTCCGACTTCAGCCAGGTCACGATCTCGCGGTCCATGAGTTCAAGCCCCGCGTCAGGCTCTGGGCTGATGGCTCAGAGCCTGGAGCCTGTTTCCGATTCTGTGTCTCCCTCTCTCTCTGCCCCTCCCCCGTTCATGCTCTGTCTCTCTCTGTCCCCCCCCCAAAAAAAAAAAAGAAAAGAAAAACGTTGAAAAAAAATTTTTAATTTTTTAAAATTGATTTATTTAGAGAGAGAAAGTGAGACCATGGAGGAGACACAAAGAGAAAAAGAGAGATTCCTAAGGAGTCTCTACGCTGTCAGCCCAGAGCCCAATTCAGGGCTCAAACCCACCAACTGTGGGATTGTGATCTGAACTGAAACCAAGAGTTGAACGTTTAACCAACTGAACCACCTAGGCACCTATAAAATTTTCACTTTAATAGATATTCTGAGTGCCTATCATTTATAATATGTAATTAAAATATGTTATAATATGTGTTTAAAGGTTATATATATTTAGGTAATATATAATTTGGGTAATAAAAAATAGATATATTACAAATGGCTCACATGAGCAGGCCTCTATATAAAAAAGATTTATTTTATGGCCTACATGAATATGGTTTCAGATGTTTTTTTTTTTTTAAATAATTTCTGAAATGATCCTAAGTGCAGAATGGAATTATATATTCCATGAAAGTAAGTAGATCAGACCACTGAAGAAAATAATTTCTTGCATAGGTATACTTCCAAACTCAGATTAGTTTCTGACTACAAAGTGAAACCTACTGGAAGCTGAAAAGTTTAGTCTAATTCTACAGAATGTCCCCTTTCAGAGAAGTTGGCAGGTCACATCCTTCTTTCACATGGCAGCCTAGAGTGTCTAGTAATTGCTTCTTTGATGTAGCAGCTGAGTGTTTCATGCAAGGACCAAATTTCCAGGGCCCCTTTAACTAGGACTTGATGACGTCTATCATTGCCATCTGATTCTCCTCTTTCATCTGTCACCTATTTATAACTGCATTTGGGGTTTTAAAACTAAAAAAAAAAAAAAAAAGTCAGCAGTATGCCTCCTGTTCTCTGTCTTCTGAAGTGCCCTGCTTTCCAATGATCATTCAGTTTGTAATTCAACAAATATTAATAGAGCATCTAATATATTCCAGCCACTGAAGCTTAGGATTTAGTCATGAATAAACTGAAAACTGCATTCATGGTGTACTGTAGTATTTATAAATAATGCACAAACATGTTTGATGTCAGGTGGTGATAAATGCATGGCAAATTAAGAACCTAAATAGTGTCCCAATGGAGAGAAAAGTCAGGGGGCTACAGAAGGAAAACACATTTGTTCCTGAATCAAAAGTTTCTTGCTACAGTACCTTTTACTACACTGTGTGCATAAAAGAGTAATGATTTTATCTCATCTTTATCTTAAGGATGTTGTGGAAGAACAGTACTCTTTGTAAACAAAAAGGATCTTGGATTAAATTATGTTACTAACTAATCACAGCAATTTAATGCATACTTCTAATCATGTTAAAGGTTAAATGCTACTAATAATGAAATTAAAGTGATTTTCTATAACCTTGGAATTATTATGGGTCTCAGTAGAGAGCTGATTAATTTATATCAATAGTAGGAAACTTGCACGTTTGACCAGCAAAAATCTTTTACAGTGTGCTACATATTAGTCTCCCAAGTGACCTTTTCAAAGTGACTTTCTCAGTGTTTTAGTGAACTCTGATTAATTAGTAATCACTTCTATATAATCCATTATTTTTCTTCCTGCTATCACACTAGTGTCGAAACCTTTCTCTATCTATATTAATATCAATATATTGATAGAGAGAAGTACATATATATTATGTATTTTGCAAAGTAACATATTGAAGAAAAACTAGAAAGGAGGTCACATTTAAGTATATCAGAAATCCTTACTTTGACATTTACATGTGAAGTGAGTAGCTTGGAAGAAGGAAGAAAATAAGGATGGAAGAATGAAAGGGAGAAGGGAGAGATGTATGCACGAAGGAGCTACGTAAGTTTTTCTAGGGTGACCTCATTTTATCCCAGGATAATGATCCAGGACATTCTCTCAGGCCACAGCATGGGGAGGATAATTTTGTTCATGGTACTACCATCTGAGAAGATCTTTTCCATGATTACCTCCTGTCCAGCATTCTTCACCTCCATGAGACCCTTTCCAGTTTTCTAAAAATGAGTTATTACTTTGTGCTCTGAATTTTCTTTTTAAAAAATATTTCCATGTGCTGATTAGCCAAATCTTTTATTGTTCTTGATTTTTTTTCTCAAACATGTTAGCCCTGAGTGTTCTATCAAAGCATGAGAATTCTGAGGGCATAAGCAATATTAACCCAATAGATACTATTGACATGGTAGATGTTGATAAATTTTAACAGCTTGAAATTACTTATACCTTAGTTAATACATACTCCATGCCTTAATGAAGAAATCAGGGACTGAATGTGGTAAATGGCTTATTTATGGTCAAAGATGTCCCACCTTATAGGAGCATGCTTCATTCTCATTGTTTTTTAAGCCATCTTCTGCTTATTCACTTATTTGGTTTTTGTTAGCCTCATCTTATAAAATCACATGTAGCTGTCATCTGCAAGTCAGCTTGCTTTCAAGTCTCAAATGACTCTCTACCACTTTATAAATAGTTACTTGCTAAACCTTTTATAGCTGGATTCTTTTAAAAATAGAAGAACACTCAACCCAGAAATAATTACTTGCTAAAACCTTTTATGGCTGGATTGCTTTAAAAAGAGAGGAACACTCAACCCAGAACATGATTTATAAACAAAAGTTATAAAGGCTTCTCTGATATTTAAAAAAATATTGCCATGATAGTTTTAGGAGTTAATTTTTGACTATTACTAAAATGATTGATGCTATCATGGTTAATACACATTTTGAAACAGCAATCTGTCAAAAATTTATTGGTGCTACTTTCAAAATCTCGCCCCACATGTCTTGCTTAAATCAACAGTTTGATAGCTTGGCTTTCTGAATTTTACATTTTCCTTTTACCTGGATACTCAGAGATGGCAGTGTTTGCTCAGAATGGATTTTATTCTTTTAAATTTTTCAGTGTTCTCTATAGAAATATTTGGGATCTATTTCTATATTTAGTAATAAATTAGAAAATGCTAATTTTCTTAGACACGCTTTCCTGATGAAAATTTATCAGCTCTAATCAGAGTTTTGCACACATTTTTTCCCTAGTGAATATTTAATTGGCATACCTGGATTCAATGTTTGCCTACTTTATTAAACTCGGCTCTGAAATTGGAAGATATATTTAGGACTATGCAATAAGTTTAATTATTAAAATATCTTAGGTTATGTAAAACATTTGAGAACTGTAAAAAAGAACAACTTTAATATTTCTTAAATCTGTTTTTCTGTTTCATTACATAAGCCTTCAAAGATAACCATCATAAATTCTAAGCAAATTTAAACAAGTTACTTTATGTCTTCTGCCTCCTAAACCGCGCTATATGAAAAACCGACTTCAGAGAAGGAAAGGCCACAATCATTCTTATTAATATATTTAAGAATCTTAGAGCCTTTCCAGAATCCTTCTAAATGTTTTCATCTTAAATTAGATGTCAGTAAATGTTAGCACTTCAGACATGCCTTAGTTTATGATTTCTTGGCTGTCATTTTGGCTTCTTATTTGTGTGGAGGGACCCAGAGTTGATCCTTCTTGATAATGAAGAGATCACATGGAGTTTCCTTCAAAGAGCTGTAAACCGATGATCAGTGGCTGGAGAGGCAAAAATCCAACTGAGGTTGGGTGGGAAGCTGAGAATGATGCGTGAAATGTGAACATGTGGATGAGCTGTGGGAGTCCGGCTTGAATTCCTGAGCTCTGATATTGCAGCTTGTGGTGGTACCAAGTAAGCTTTCCTGGGCCTGCTGCTCTTGCTGTTACAGGGCCCTTTATCAGTCTGCCTGATGGTGAAACCCCCAGATATCTATGTAGATGGGGACTCTCTTAATTTTAGATACATATAAGGGAAAGAGAACACCGAAGATATTTAAAATTACTCTCTAGAGGTTTGTGTGTGCATGTGTGTTTTCTTCTGAGCAAATATACGAATTATTAAATAAGAAAAAAATAAGAGTTTACTGTTTACAATTAAGCTTATTTGGCCTTGAAATTCTGTTCTCCCACTTATTGTTGTATGACCTTGGCAAGGTGCTTATCCTCCTTGTGCCTCAGTTTACTTACCTATAAAATGAGAATAATACCATATAACGCATGACACTACAACAAAGAGATGAGCTGTCATGTAGAAGACAGCTACAATCGAGTATTTATCATCATCATAATCATCATTCCCGTCGTTTAATTCAAAACAGGCCCTAGTTGGCCTTAATGCTATAAAGGGCATTGTTGAGGACAGGTGGGGGAGGAGGGAATCGTGATATAATCTTAGACACATTTAGTAATACTGTCTCTGTTCAAAGATGATCGATGGGTATACTGGATAAATTTGTCAAGTAACTCAGATGAGGTCACATTGTTAGCCAGATTAAGGACTGAATTTAACCTCCAAATCCTTCATGTTCTAGCCAATGATTTTGTTTCTTTTTCTTATTATGTCAGCCTAGCATAAGTATTCATCAAAAGTTTATAAAATACCATTGTTGGCTGTCTTCCACATTTTATACATACATAGAAGCTGCCGTAAACCTCCTTGTAGGGAAGATATTAACAAAATTCATAGAACCTACTGCTCCTGGGATGCAATTAAATATCAGTGAAGGTGGAGTGTGAATTGCACTGAAACTTGAGCTCAGTTGTAGAATGCCTGGGGATATACACTGTGGATAATTCTACCTAGTCTTCTTTGTGAAAGTAATACAGCCCTACCTTCTGGTTTATTGCTGTTGCTGATGTTGTATGTGCAGTCCTAAATTACCAAATGCTTACTTAAATTATGAATCTTAAAGCCAATTCACGTATTTTTTTAAAACCAGGTCAAAATTAAGTGAGGTAGAACAATTGATGTATATACATGTAATTGTATAATATAGTCTCCCGTATATGAGTATCTGTATTACCAATTAAAGACTTTCTAATTTCTGCATTATTCTTCCTATCTTCAGCTTCTGTTTAGGTGGTATTTAATGTTGGTTTTGTTTCCTTTAAATAAATTTCACACTCCACTAACTATTACAATGTGAATAGCCCAGTTGCAAATATGAGTTAATGGCTAAATAGTCTTGGCAATTACTTTTCAATAGAAAGAAATATTTGGGAAAGAAGTTAAATGCAGCTAGAGATTTTATAGACATCTGGCTCACCATGAATATTCATAAACTTGTATATATAACCATACAACTCATATTTTTATGCAGTCTATTAAGATTCTCTAAAAAAGATTAAAGGAAGAAGTATTTCCTTATATTTCTGGTTGCTTGAAAAGGAAAGAGAAAGACAGAGTGCAATAATGGTATCCCTTGAAAATTATTTTATTTCTGTTGCAGAAAATAGCCACTCACTTATTCTCCAGTTACTATTCACCTAATTACCATATGAATACTCTGTAATTATATATCCATCGTTGTCCTTTAGATTACATGATTGTGTTTAGTGCTACTGTGCAGTTCTTAGTGTAATTACCCTACAGAGGTTATAACAATTTTATATTGTGAATATAAAGTGTTATTATATAATTTCATGGTAATCCTACTTTCTTAGCACAGATTAATTACATTTCATTATTGCTCCTTTTTATCATATGTGGAACATATCAATTGTTATGCCATTCAGGTCAATAAAATGAGTAAACCTTATGAGGTGGAAGCTTTCATAAGAAGGAAGATTTTGTTGGTAGTCGTATTTACACTCTCTTGCCACAGCAGATATTCTTCAGATCAGTTTTGGTTCCTTTTTTCTTCTTGTCTTAACCTTTCAATTGGGTTGTCAGCTCTCAGAGACCTGGTGGCCTTTCTCATATTTCTGTCCTCTTCCTGCAGCTCCCAGTATACAATTAGGCAGATGCATGTTCCTCAGCAAATAATCAACTATGGATCCTCCACTTACATTTTATTGTCATGGTTAAATTACTCATGTTGTTTAAAACAGAATCAACCATATTGTTCTACCAGCCTTCCTGTCCATATATTCAAACTGTTCTCTCTGAATGCTTACTGGTTCATCTGGCTAGACTTTTTCATCTTTAACATTTGGTTTCTTCCCCATTTCATGCCCTCCAACAAAGTGAGAGTGTTCTCTCACTTACGTTTCTTTTAACTTGTCTTCTTTTCCTCTACCACATTTTTTACTTTATTTCCAATAACTATTAAGCCAAATTTAAATTTGGGGGGAAAACAGATGGTTTTGGGGGGAGAAGGGTGTGTGTGTGTGTGTGGATCTGTGGATCTGTGTTGGAAATTAGAAGACAGTCCCTTTACTGTACACCTTGGTGTTAACCCATCAGCAATATCTCTACCTCTTTTTTTCTCTGATAGGAATCATTAGGTTTTTATTTAGACTTGCCTACTGCCTCATGATCAGTAACAAGTCACTTAGTCAAAGCTGAAAATGAAAAAAAAAAAAAAAAGCAGAAGGCTATATAACTTCTCAAGGGTAAGGAATAATTTGTAGGAATAATTTGTAGGTTTGTAGGAATAATTAAGAGCCATAGTGGCACAGGATCATTAAAAATATTGAAATATTATGGGGCACCTGGCTGGCTCATTCTGTAGAACACACGACTCTTAATGTAGGCGTTGTAAGTTCGAGTCCCATGTTGGGTATAGAAATTACCTAAAAATAGAATCTTTAAAAATATATATTGATAAATGTTACTTAAGAAAATGTATATCTATTTTACAGAAAGATGACTTTCAAAATGGTTTTAGAGCATTTTTGGTGCTTAAAGTGGTAAGCCCTATGCGGTAACTATTTTTTAGTGCTCTGGGATAAGAAAAGTGTTCTGAATTTCAGGAAATGCTAAACTTTTCTGCTCATTTCAGAGCTTACTATGTCAGGGTGGAATCCTTAGAAACAAAGCGAGCAAGTGCATACCAAGGGAGCCTGCTCAGGAGCCTTCTCATATACCATTCTTCATACTTTGCTAAATTTCTGCTGGTTTGGGAAGTGCTAATGAAGTATTATTTTCTTCATTATTTTCCTCTCTTTTCTAAGAGAGGCTTAGAATTTAAATATGAGTGTGTAGTAATTATTTGGGAGTGTATAGAGAGGTGACACTGGTGAAAATACTGTACACATTTATTCAGGTTTTGCATAGGTGCTTATAATTCAAAGTGGGTTGGAACTGAGAAGACAATGAGAGAGAAATTAGGTGGTTCTCCAATGACTTATACACTGTTGCCGTATACTGAGATAATTAGAACGTGAACTCCTATTAAATAAAGTTACATTCTCCTGTGTTTAGGAATCCTAGAGTTAGAATTGAGTAAATAGGAAAGTCTTTAAAACAGAGAGAAAGAGCGAGAGAGCGAGAGAGCGAGAGAGAGAAGGGAAGGGGAGGGGTGGGGAGGGGGGAAGAGAAGAGAAGAGAAGAGAAGAGAAGAGAAGAGAAGAGAAGAGAAGAGAAGAGAAGAGAAGAGAAAGAAGAGAGAAGGGCGAGGGAGGAGGGAGGGGAGGAGAGAGGAGAGAAGAAAGGAGAGGAGAGAAGAGGAGAGGGACAATATGCATGCAAAGAGAGTGAATATTTTGGGCCCTAGAATCCTAATAGTGGTGTAGAAAATAATCCAGCTGAACCAAGAACTCCAGCAACTTCTACATGCCCCACATCTGAAGCCTAAGAGTGAGAGATAGAACATTTTCATAGAAAGGCATCGGGAGCAACTCTGGCAGGATCGGAGTATAGTGAGCAACTCTGCCTGAATTTCAACATAGCATCAAGTATGAAACATGTGAAGTGGGGAAAATGAAATGTCTTCCATTTGAATATCTGTAGAGAAAGGGTTCTGAGTCTAAAATGATTTCTGGCTATTTTAGAAGGAAAAACTGGTATGGCTTAACAGCATGCAATTTAGAATTATTTATTAAAGTGCAAATTCTATTATCTGCTTATTTCAAAATTTTATCTTAAGCAAATATTTCTTTTACATTCTTTGGATTCCACTTTTATGCCATGAGGCCAATCAACTGCATTGAATAATGTGCATCTGACATGCTAGGAAAAAATATTGAAAGCATTAAAGGTTAGAGAATTTTCCTTAACGCATAAAAAGTAGACCATGAATTTCTTTGAAAAGAAGTGTTTATAAAGAGAAAACCTATTTAGCCTTGTTAGCAAATTAACCAGAATTTTTAAAATATTCTACTTGCAGCTTATGTGCCATTAGATTAGAAAAAATCTTTTTATTGAAGCATAATATAAATAGAAAATTTTTAAATCACAAGTTTACAGTTCAGTAAATTATCACCAGGTGTACAAACCAGCATAAACCAACATCCAGGTCAAGAATAAACATTACTGGTACCTCAGATGTAACTTGATGTTCTTAATCACTATCCCTTCCCTCCTCTCCAAAGATAAGTCCTTTTTGACTTCTAAAACCCTAGATTAGTTTGGCCTTTCTAATTTTATAGAAAAAAAAATAGTGTGTATATTTTTGTGTCCAGCTTTTTTCTCTCATTGTTTTTGTGAGATTCATCAATTTTGTTCCTTATAGGCTGTACTGCTTTCATTTTTTATTTGTCTGTTATGTATGTGTGTGTCTGTGTGTGTGTGTGTATACATATATATGTATGTATATACACACGCATATATATATATATTTATAGGTATATTTCATTGTATGAGTGAACCACAGTTTATCCTTTCTTCTTGCAATGAACGTTTGGATTATTTGTAGTTTGGACCTATTTCTAAAAAGGTCACTATGCTTATTATATATATGTATTTTTTTATGCACATATGCATGCCTTCCTCTTTGATATATATTTAGTGCAAATGTTAGGTCATAAGGTGTGGGTATGTTCAAATTTAGTAGATACTGTCTTTGTTTTCCAAATCAATTGAATCAATTTATATTTCTACTAGTAGTGTATGAGATTTCCTGTTATTGATTGTCAATTTGGTGGGAGTTCAATGGTATTTCTTTGAGATATTTATTTGTATTCTCTTGAACACCAGTGAGTTGTGTATATTATCACATCTTTTTAATCTTAGTCTAAGACAGATTTAATTTATGTACCAAAATTACTTATAGTTAGTAAGTTATAAGTAAGTATTTAACTTTGCCCTTTACCACTAGAGGCAAGTGAGAACTGTTCCTTACTACAGTGTACTATAGGGCAATCAGCAACCATCAAAATGTTAATCCATTATTTTCTACTTTCTCATGTCTTCTCAGTAATGTGGTTATAAAAACAAAATGGTCCAAAAGTTTAGATTAAAAATTACATTTTTAGTAGGGCTCACATACTTAGTTGAGAAATAAACTATTTTAGGTAAATTGAATCCTTTTGCAAGTATCAAACAATGTAGTTGCTTTGCTAATCAGTAAAATTTGTCTCTGTGTTATTTCTTATGTGTTCCCTAGTTCCCAGATTCTAGGTCCTCAACCAGTTCCATGGGAATCACCTGGGCCCCATTTCAGATTTATGAATTAGAATCTAGGCATGGGTGGGCAGTGATGACAGGGATGAGCACTGGAATTTGCATTTGCAAATAAGTTACCTACCTGATTTTGATTAGCTAACCACTATGGATAAGACATAACATGTTGATCTTGTTAGGCTACATCAACTAACTTGTATGTCCCATCAGATAACTGAACCAGGATCAAAGGGTGACATTGGAAGCAGTTGGGGAATGATCTGAAAGGAGCTCTCTATCAGTAAGAGGTGCTGAACAATCTGAACTAATGAGAGTTGTTCTTTAGAGATTTCTGCCTTGAATAGGAGAGATCATCATATAGACTGCAGAGCATACATTCTTCATAAGCAAAAACAGAATGTGTGATGGTGCATACTATAACTGCCAAGCCAATAACTGCAAACAGACACCATCATGGACAGATACCACTAACATTGACTTAGTTCTTAGATCTTCAAGTTTCTCACCTTTTCAAAATGCTACTTTTCTTAAATATAGCCAAAACCATGTGAATAGGCTTAAGCATTGAATCTCAGTGAGGGTACTTGGCATAATGCAACAGCAAGCAGAAGAATGCTTGAAATAAATTTCCATAAATATGAAGCAAGCCTGTCAATAAATTTAATTTCTGTCTGATTTAATAAAGGGCTAAATATACAAACATGAGAGTTATAAATTATGTTTTAATTTTCTTCACCTACTATAACTGTCATACAGCAGGTTAAAGTTTATAAATTGAGATTTTTATCACAGCTAATCTCATTTAACATCGCTTCACAATTAGATAGCTAAAAGGAAATTGCAGCTTCTAAACACAAAGTGTGAGGTAGATCTAATCAAGTTCTTTTGCCTAAGATTATTGTATTATGAATTTCAATATTTTGAATGTTATAAATTATATTCACATATAAACACACATATATACTTGCTTTTCAAAAGACTGAGGCAGAATGTCTAATTACAAAGATAGATTGGTTATTGTATCATTAAATTGTTTTTGTTTTATTACATACACTAGGTATAGCAATATTTGAAGAAATCTTCTTTTGTAGTTGAGAAAATTATCTATAATGTTCATTAGGAAAGATGTTTTAAAACAAAAGCCTCACACTCTGTTGAGGTTTTCCCTCTGACTGGGAAGTCAGGCTCTAAACGAGGAAGGAAACAATAGCCTAAACTTCTGTTTACTCCTTACCCATGATGGATCAGTTTCCCAGTTCACTTTTCTCTTGATGTTCCATGAGAGGCACATCTCTGTGTTTGCTCACCTGCCAGGGCATTCGAAAATACTGGGCCTGTTCTGCTGTGTGTAGAGGGTGACTTCTTCACACCACACAAAGGGCTGATGCAGAGGCTGGGTCCCCCACCCACCAGACACTACCCTGTTCTCGAGATGAAAAGAAGTACAAAGAAAGGAAACAACAAATGATTCTTAAAGAAATCTTGAGTATTTCTGCTCATTTCAGAATAGTTATAGTGCCCATTAGAAGGAAATGAAGGAAACTTGTTAGCTTAAACTTTAACATTCAGAACCAAAAGAGTTTCTCAGTTAGCATTATATCAGTATAACTCAACATTTTTTTTTTTAGCCAGATGAAATGATGTGTGGCTGGCAAAAAGGGAAATCAATAGCATTATTAAAGAATTCTAGTTACATGTAATTACAAAGTGATTTTGTAAGCTAATCTACTTATTATTAACCATTTTTTATATTTAGATGTTTTCATTAATTTACTTATTTTTGTATTTCTTTCAGGATTGACTGTTTTTAAATATTAAATGAAATGGTAACATGTATTGTGACTGAAAAAAATCATATAGTATAATTTCTTTTTCTCTGGTGTGCATTCTGCCTAGATGTTTGTCACCACTACTGTGTGAATTCTGAATCCTGTACCATCGGGGATGATGGAAGTGTTGAATGCGTCTGTCCAATACGCTATGAAGGTCCAAAATGTGAGGTTGACAAATGTATAAGGTGCCATGGGGGCCACTGCATTATAAATAAAGACAGTGAAGATATATTTTGCAAGTAAGTGAACATCCAGCTTAATTTATAAAAGCATTTGAACCCAAAAGGATGTAGCAGTTCAACAATAAACATGAAAATAATGTAAATTATTTTTATCCTAAAATTCTTTTAGTGATCATTTCATCTTTGTTTGTTTGTTTGTTTTTGGTTGTAAATAAAATTCAGTTCATCCCAATTGACTGAACTTATTCAACGCCTATTTTGTGCAGCTGGGGAACATGAGAATTCATCATGTACTCATGTAATGATGTGGTCAGATTATTATATATATAGAATATTCCTAATAGTAAGCAAGAAATAGTGAGATGCAACATACCTTGAAAAATCTATATGCAGTATCCCTAAATTAGAAGAGCTGAGGCTTTTGTTTCATTACTATCATTTATAGTAAGTGTTTACTTTTCTGTTGTTAGAAAATGTGCCTGCGGGGGAGGAGCAAAAGACTTGTCTAATGGAAATACATTTTTTAATTTAGGTTTTTAATTTGACTTTAAACATTATAGTCCAAAATAAGTAGAAGTAATAATGTTCCCTAAGAGGCAACTATAATAAAAATTCCAAGTTAGACTTTGGTTACATTGCCTTTTGCCCTTTGGCTTTAAGATCAAGAGATTGGAAAACAGAATTAAAAAAAAAGAAGAAAAGAAAGAGAGAAAGGAAGGAAGGAAGGAAGAAGAAAAGACAGAAAGAAAGAAAGAAAAAGAAAGAAAGAAAGAAGAAAGAAAGAAAGAAAGAAAAAGAAAGGAGAAAGAAAGAAAGAAAGAAAGAAAGAAAGAAAGAAAGAAAGAAAGAAAGAAAGAAGGAAAGGAAGAAAGGAAGAGAGAAAGAGGGGCGCCTGGGTGACTCAGTCAGTTAAGCATCCAACTTCAGTTCAGGTCATGATATCACGGTCGGTGGGTTCGGGCACCGGATAGGGCTCTGTACTATCATAACAGCTCAGAGCCTGGAACCTGCTTTAGATTCTGTGTCTCCTCTCTCTCTGCCCCTCCCTGGTTCTCTCTCTCTCTCTCTCTCTCTCTCTCTCTCTCTCAAAGAATAAACACTAAAAAATTAAAAAAGAAAAGAAAAGAGATCATGGCAGCTAAAGGGCAATGCCATTCAGTTTCTATCGTGAAACAAGTTTATGCCACTGAGGTTAAAGATCAGTCCTTACTCTGAGCTTCTTTCAACAACCTCTTAAAAGAAGAGCCTTTAAAGCACTGGACTCTATCGCTTGCCTTGGTTAGGAGTATAATAAATGAGAATATGAGATGGAAAGCGTGCTGTAAAGTGTTCATGCTGTGGCTTCCACCGAGACAGCTCTGGGAGGGTGTCAGCCCTGAGTTATGTCGCTCTGCCAAACAAGGCCCAATAAAATTTTATTACAAACAGCATCGACAGTTTTTTTCTTTTTTATTTACTCTCATTTTAGAATTTACTCTAATGATTTGTGTTATAATTATGAATGACATTTACTCAAACCCTCAAATTGGGTCATTTGAAAGTACATTATTTTTTAAGTAAAGTAATTGAAAATACGACTAATTATAAATATGTGCCTTTGATAAGTATATAAAAGCAAATGCATTTTCATATAAACTACCAAAATCATGTTTGCTCAGTAAGCTCATCAGCTCTTTGTGATGAAACTTTATCATGACAGAACTTTGTTTCCATTAGCGGGTGTACGTTTTTCTTAATGTCCAGCGCACTGCATCAGAAATGCACTCTAGGGGAGTCTGGGTGGCTCTGTTGGTTAAGCATCTGACTTCAGCTCAGGTCATGATCTCACAGCTTGTGAGTTTGAGCCCCATGTCAGGATCTGTGCTGACAGCTCAGAGGCCTGGAGCCTGCTTCAGATTCTCTCTCTCTCTCTCTCTCTCTCTCTCTCTCTCTGCCCCTTCCCTGCTCACTCTCTGTCTCTCAAAAATAAATAAAGACATTAAAAATATTAAAAGAAAAAAAAGCGCTCTAGGGTCTAGCTTACAACTCCATTCCATTCACACAGGAAATAATAGACTCTTATCTAAGACAGGATATGAGTTGCAATTTCCTTCCCACTTTACCTTGAAAAAGCTCAAGAAGAGATACAAACACCATTTCCATTACAAGGGGGAGGTCCCATGTGAAGAAAGAAGGGCAGACTCTTTAGGCTCTCAGTACAGCCTACTATACAAAGGAAATTGACTTCACCAAGCTAGAAACACCAGAGCCTCATATCCTGACTTGGCTATGGAGATCCAACATTGTAGTTCTTGACTCATAAAAGATCCTTTTGGAAAAGTATGTGTCAGATGGATAAATAAGAGTTACTGACAACGAGCAGACAGTGGAAGTTTAAAACCAGGAGTATAATATTTGGTCATATAGGCTGCATAACATCTAAGCATGATAATACAAACAAGATTGGGTAGTCTGAAACTTATTAGACAAGTTTGTTTTCATTTTTATGATACTTTTCTTCTTGGCATTAAATGAAGTTTACAGTGGTGCTAGAATTTCTGTCACATAGCTAAATAACTGATACCAAAACAAAGCCACAACTGAGTTAAAGTAAATCTTTTACATAAATAGGAAAATTGAAGCCTCCATGTATTCATGTGATTCCAAATAGTCAGGTGTGTTTCTAACACACAGTCTATGAGCTGTCAACTAGAATAGATACTCTGTCAAGGATAATAAGTATATTCTTTAAACATGGAGCTAATTGTATATTTTTCTCTTATGTGGAAATCTAAGTAAATATTGATGAAGAAAGACTCGATCATAATTTTGAATAGCCTAAATAATACCTTTGCAATGTCAGTTGTTATGGGAATTTTTTCTCTGTACTGGACAACTGGTAATTAACTTTTGGAAAGTGATGTATCACAAACTCTGTGTGTGTGTATGTGTGTGTGTGTGTGTCACACTTGCCTCTAAGAAATAAAATGATGAAAACCCATGTTAAAATATGAGCTGAACTCTGATGCATCATAATGATTTGAGTAATTTTTACTTTATATTTGAAATATATACAAATTTCTGTCTTCAATTTAGGATTCAAACAAAACCTTTAGAAAGAGAAAGAGGCAACATCTTTTATAACTCTTGAAAGAAGGAGTTTAAAAGCAATGAGTAGGATATTTTTATCTTTAAAAGCTGATATTTGGTGTATAGTTATCTTTTTTTCTCAGAAATTCTTTAATGGATAATGAGCTATTTTTTCACTTTGCCATTGTCCTTTTGATAGAACAGAAACTATAACTTTCTGCTCTTTGATTTTCAATGAGGCTGAGATGGAGGGCAAGGAACATTCTCCCAGATCCGTTAAACCTATCAGATACCAATACTGTTAAATGTATACTTGACTCACTTTGTGTCCATATTTACACACCTATAGATTATAAAGGCATTCTGTGTTAAGTCTTGTAAACTTTAAATTGCTTCCTCTCCATGTTTGGTTCTACATTCACATATTTCCATTTTATATCCAGTGCATAGTTGACTCATTGCTTCTGTTCATCTTGAAAAGAAATGTGATTTTAAAATCTAGGCTCTTAAAAAACATCTTTAAATTAAACACCTGGGAAAGTAATAAGCTGTGTGGTGGATTTCCTGCATCCTTATCACCTACCTGCCATAAAATAAATATTCACAGAATAAATTAACCAGGACCACCAAATAATCATTTCAGGCATCCAACCGATGGATGGATGGATACTCTTTGATGGGTGTAACACAATAGAAATCCATCGTGGAGACTGTCAAAGTGATCAGTGATATTGCAACCTGATTTATGTGTCATGCTTATGTCCATATTTATTGTGACACCACTGATTGCTTCATAGCACTTAGTGCCAACATGGTCTTATAATCAGAATAGTGGCACGATCTGTTGTAATTCTGATTTGGGCCAAGGTTTGTATGAATCTATTACCCTACTTCTCATTCAAGAGACCCGATGATAATTTGGAATGACTGTGCACTTTTGTCTGCCCCCCCCAACAATTTTCAGTGTCCAATCTAGTAGTATTTATTTAGATAAAAATATAACACAGCAAATAAGAAATTTCTGTATTTTTCCTATTTTAACTGAGCTTGGGTTTTTTTGTTTGTTTGTTTGTTTTTGTTTTTGTTTTCCATGTAGCAATAACCATGGTGTTTATTCTTATCTCAGACAGATAATGTGCTGTAAATTAGAATTGCTTCCATAAGAAAACCTACCTCCTTACCCTATTGCCAAATTATGTATTGTTCCTATAACATTTCTATTTTTACAATGAACTGCCCATGATCTTGTGTGTGTGTGTGTGTGTGTGTGTGTGTGTGTGTGTGTTAGAATAAAAACATTGACTTTACAGTACATAATCGAAGAGAAAAGGCGACTACTGGATAATCTTATACTTTCTTACAAAATCTGGAATCTGAAACTCTTAACAGTGTTTTTGGACCAGATTTTCCAGTTTACAACAGATAGCTGAAGCATTTGCTTCCAGAATATTTGATCATGTGGTTTGTAATTCACACTGATGTCACCAAACACTAGTTAAATGAAAAGGGAATAAGATACAAATGCTGATGTCTCCCTGCAGTGTAAGTGATAGACATTAGAGCATATTTTTTTACACATATCTCTAACTATATTACAATTTTATATTAAGCAAGTGGGTTGAAAATTTAAAAATTACCAAAAGAAAAAAAATTGTTATCATTTTGTTAAAAAAAAAATCTTTGCCTACAGGAAGTCTGTCTTTCTGAAAACTTACTTTTAGCCAGGCACATTCCATTACTTCTCTATGATGAATATTCTTATCTGCAGAGAGTTTATGTCAGCTTTTGACAATAATGATGCCACTAACAATGAGGTTTCTTTTTTCTTTTGTTGCTGCAGCTGCACTAATGGAAAGATTGCCTCTAGCTGTCAGTTATGTGATGGCTACTGTTACAATGGTGGCACATGCCAGCTGGACCCTGAGACAAATGTACCTGTGTGTCTGTGAGTATTATATAATTTTGTGGGCTTGTTATAGTATGACTTTGTATGTACATGGAATCCTTCCTCTATTGTTCTCCTCTCTTGGAGTAATCCATTTTAAATGAATGTTTCACGGACATCTCTGATCAAGTATTGTCCCTCATTGGCTCATGTGCTACAGAATCTCCTCCTTCATCAATTTGCTAGTGATTTCATAAGGAAGAGCTCATTCAGTTCTTAGCATCATACCCATTGAAGACATTCATAGATCTTTGAACTTGGAAATGCCAGGTAAAATTATTCTAATTTCATTGACCTTATTTAGATATGTGAAACCCAGACATAATCATATTTATGTATACTTGGTATTTACAGCTATCCTTTTAAAAAGAAACTGTGGCATTTTTTCAAATGTATAATGGTGTTATTTGATGTTTATATCAGGTGTAGAGTGTTGTATTATGTAAACCTATTAAGCCCCTGTCTCCTTTGGAGTACATTAACTTGAATCTGGGTTTCTAAACATTTAGAAAGTATTGGGAGATTCTCTGCTCATGAGAAAAATCTAGAATTTAATATTTTCCCTCTTAAATACCTGACAGTCCAGAATGGACAACTTGAAATAAAACCATTTCACTTATGTGGTTTCTATTTTGAGTTTTCTTTGATCACTGCTTGACTAGAAGGATAATGCCCACATATGATCCATATCCACGATCTGTCCCCACCTTGTCAGAGTAGCATGTGATGAGTGTGAATGAAAGAGAAATGGACTTACTTGACAAAGTTTGATTCATGTTACTATCTCTGTATGAAATGAACTTGAAACATATTTAGAAAAAAAGTCAGCCGCTTTATTTAGCTGTATTTTACTGAAATTCTGCAGATGCTCTGTGGGGTTTAAAAGTCAGCGCTGTGACCAGAAAGAGAACCCTTGTGATCACTACTGTCAGAATGAGGGGATTTGCACTTTAACTGCGTTTAATGAGCCGAGATGCAAGTAGGTTTAACCTTCCACTTACCACTGCGCTTCGTGTGACATCATTTCAGGCCACAGTTCATTGGTTTAAATCATGAACATCCACATGCATTTCACAGTGTATACTTAATCTCGGGGCTCATCTGTGTCACACACACACTTAACCTTTGCTTCGCTCACCAACAAGTGTATGCACCACAGTCAGCTAGAGTGTCTAGAAATATAATGGAGGGAATGAGAAAGCTCATGGAACTGTCTAATGAAAACACATTTGCTAGAATAGTGGCTTTTAATTAGAGAAGTGCAGAAGCAGGTGTTCTTAGACTCTATTGCTATAGTCTATACTATATTTGGAATGGTGGCTTTTGTTTAGTAACTGACTTTTAATTTCAAGTACTGATGAACCAATACATTATTTTGTTTCCCAAAATTTTACTGAGAACAATTACACTTACAGAAGAAATAGGTATGTGGTAAAAATTTTGTTTCCTCATAGTTTAAATCTTTTTTTTTTTTCCTGACTCAATTTGTCAATAAAAAAATAAACTCATTTCCTCCGAGAAATTTCAGAGACCACCTTTGGGGTCAATGTTCATCACAATGGAAGTTATTTTTGCATTTTTCACTTGAGCTTTAAAGATAGATCATATCCGCGATCGCCTTTAATACTCAATGTCATAAACAGAGGCTATGATTGGTATCTAATAGCTCCATGGTGGTGTCAAAGTGTACTTAGAAATGGTCTTTAAGCACAAGTGTATTGACACTCAGTTATTTCATTATCAGAACTCTATAGTCGTGTTCACAAAGATCTATTTTGTTATTCAAGAAAATGTTATTCTTTAGATTATAGTCCAAAAATATGGGAAATGACTAAAGTAATCACATAGGGAAAAATGCTATTCTTTCTTTTTTCCTGAAGATATTTGAATATGTTAAACTAATATCCCTATGTAAACTACATCCAAAAATATCTCTTTAAATTTTAGTCTACAAAATGTGTATAGACGGATCTGTTGAGGCATTGATGCACTTCTCAGCTCATACTCAGGTTTGTACCTTGTGCACGTGAAGACAAGAGGAGACTCTTTTTCAGTTCTGCCTCTACCTGGATCCATCCTAAATTTCTTCAGTCATTCAGCAAATATTAATAGACCCCGAAAGTATGCTAAATCCTAGACAAGTGAAGATGAATGAAATTTAGCCCCCATCATTAAGGAGCTCATTAATTATTGGGGTTAAAATATCATAAACAGCTAATTAACCTTTAATAATGTAGGTGTGGCCACAGGAAAAAGAGAGGGCAATGGAATCTTAGCAGGGCAAGTGATTTGTTCACAATGAGAAATGAAAGCTTTACAGAAAAAGGCAATCTTTTGTGGTTCTTGTAGTTCATGAAATTCAGTAAGGTTGGGAATAGCATTCTGAAAAGAAAGAATAACATAAGTAAAGACATGGTTGTGAGACTTAATGGCCTATTTGGGGAGCTGTGAGTGGTTGAACATAGCTAGAATGAAGGGTGACTGTAGTTGGGAAGGAGAGGGGATTGAGGACACAAAACTGGAAAGATGAGTTGGGATCCTATTTATGTCAAAGTTAGGGGATTACATAGGATCCCAAAAGGAATGAGTAGCCAAAGAGATTTGAGGCAGAGGCTTGAGCTGAAGGAATTGGCTTTTGAAGGTGATGCTCATTGGCATGTGGGGGAGAGCGCTGGAGATCAGCTGCAGAAACCCCATAGAAGATTTGGAAATCCTTGAGGAGAAAAGTGATGAGAGTTTCAACCTGGACAGTGCAACTGGAAGGAAGAAGAGCAAGGTCAGGAGATTCATGGATATTTCAGAATTAATAAGTCCAGAGTGAGCCTTGACCAAGCATTGATCTAGGTACTCATGTTACTTCATTTCTAGGATACCGGTAATGCCTGTTCTGGGGCCGAGTCTTCATTTGTCTTGTCTCTCTTGCACTATGTCCAGGAAAAGTACAAATAACATTTCAGACTCACCCTCCTTCCTCCCTATAAATGGTCCTAGAACATGCCTTCCCTGAGAATGCTCCGGTGTCCCTAGAATCGATATCGCTCATGGGCACAGCAGCTCACAATAATGTTCTGTTCCATTTTTTACTCTTACCAAGTTTCATCAGAGGCACCTGACCTATTAAGGTCTATAAGACTTATTCACCTATAAGACTATTTCATAAACTCAGCAAGGAAAAAAATACATTAATGGAAATGTTTAGAACAAAAATATTTTACTTTTGTGTATATTTGTCTACATTTGGTTTTATGGAAATTCTGTCTGTGCTTTGGTTTTTTACTATCTAAGATTTATTCTGATGGTAGCAGTAATGCTTACTGAATCTCTCAAAAAAACTTAAGGTATAAAAGAAGCAAAATATAGGTAATGATATTCTGCTATCATCCATTCATTAATTCTTCACCAAATGTTTATTGATAACCTGTGATGAATGAGACCCTGTGTAAATTTGGAAGGCTAATTAATAACAGCTAACCAACTTAGCAAATATTTTCTGCCAAGCACTGTGTTAAGCGCTTTATATATTTTGTGTGAAGCTAGAATATTATGCTATTGTTATTATTGTGATTATCATCATTATCATCATCATGTAATTACTATCCCCATTTCACAGATGGTAACACTGATGTTACATGCTAGGAACCAGTGGATACCTGAAACTCAAACCATACTTTGATTCTAAAATTCATACCTTGGTTATAACTCTTATGCTGTACTGCTTTCTCTATGTTGTAGTAACTCCAACATGGTTTTTACCTTTGAAGAGCTTAAACTTTATTTTGGTAGATGAATGGGTTTACAAAACTTAAAATCCTATTTGACAATTGTAATAACTAAATAGATGATGAAGATTAAGGAGGGTACTTGTGATGAGCACTGAGTGTTTATGTGACGAATTACTAACTTCTACTGAAGCGAATATTATACTACATGTTAACTAACTGGAATGTCAATAAAATTTTGAAACAAAAAAGAAAAAAAAAGAAATATGACTAAAGTGTTGTGGGAAAACATTTCAATAGAGATCATTTCATGATTACTTTATAGATGAAGTGATATTTTCACAGTATTATGGGGAAAAAATGTGTAATAGTTTTACAGATAGGAAATGGCTGAAAAGCTTCCTTAAAGAGGAAAAGTTCTGAAAGTAAGGTAATGTTTGTTGAGAACAGAGCACATCCTACACAGCAAATTGGGAAGAGAGAAGACTAGAGAGATATGTTGGGGCCAATTGGTGAGGTACATTTTATGCCATGACACAAGAGTGGGTTTACAAAATGAAGAATAGAGGATTAAGGATGGATTCTAGGAAATACCACTGTTTGATACTGTGTTATAGAGGAATCAACAAAAGTAAATGAGAAGAAATGGAAATTGGAGGGAACTCGTCAAAGAGTAGAATCCTCCAAGTCAAAGGAGTAGAGAGTGTCAAAGAATATCAACTCAAAAAAAGGAAGGAAGGAAGGAAGGAAGGAAGGAAGGAAGGAAGGAAGGAAGAATATATGTCAACTCCAGAAAGTTTAAGGAGGATGAGAATTATAAATGGCTATTGGATTTTGCCATTGGATGGGCATTAAGGGAGGTGTTTTGAAATCTCTATATGACAGGAGAATATTAAGCCCTCTGGATATCTTTCTAGTAGTCGATTCTTCTTATAAGGGGAGCTTTTTGGAAACACAGATTTCAGCCTCAGATTTCAATTGGAAGCGGTCATGTACCTTTAATGAAAAGCTAGTATGTACTATTTCATCTAAAAGCCTTACAGGAAACAAAAATTGCTTTAAGAGATAAGATATAGTGCTTGCTTTAGTTTTGTTGGTAGTACATTTTTCTTTTTTTCGTAGAGTGGAAAACTATTTGAACGTGCAGAATTTACACACATTTGGAAAGTCTATATGAAGTATTCAGATCTATGAAGGTGACAGGTTTTTTTTTTTTCCACATAGAAATTTTATTACTGTATCCTTCAATTTAAGGAATAGATTTGTTTTTTGAAAGCCTTCACTTTTGTCTCTTGATGGCCATTTTCACTTATTACTATGTGTGGAGGAAAAAGAAAACTCCACAGAAAAGCCTACACAAAAATAAAATCTAGGATTTTTTATGTATATTTGGAGAGAGTATTGATATTTTTTAAAGTAAGTATATCGCATAATGTTAAAAACCAAATTTAAAAAAATCTAATGTGTGCTATTTTGACAATACTATATAAATTTTGTTGTGAGGATTAGAAATTACCAATAATGCAAAAAAGTATTCAATTCAGTATCAAGTTAACTGTGTCCTTCTACCTCTAAGATATCTTGCTAGGGTCAGACTTTTATTTGTATTGGATTTAACTTTCTTTAAACCATAGACTTAATTCCACAGCATTATCTTCCAGCAGTATTTACAGTACATTTCATCCTCCAATAAAATCATGTTTATAGCTACTCTACTTCTCCTACCGCTACTCCTATACTTATATAGATGCAAGCACACATACAGCCTTGCCCCATAACCACAGGACCATTCCTCTCTTAGGTGTCTTCACTCAGTTCATTGAACTGAAATGCTTCACCTTTTTTTCTGCTTACCTCTTATTATCCCACTAGTCTCAACTCAGATATCATCTGTTTGTGCATATGGTAGTGAATAATAAATCTTAATTGATTCGGCTTAACTGAATTTCTCAAAAGGGAAGAATCAAAATTTAGTGAGGAAAAAAGTATTTTATAACATGTAGTATATTTTTATATGTATTAAATATTGTATATGTTTATATATAATTATGTCATTAGTTGGAAGCAGAACCAAAAGGTGTATGTGTCAAAGAGTAGAAAAGTCATATACATATATTTTATATATATTTTGAAATATTTCTATGTATTCTATAGAGAGAGAAGAGAAAGAAAAGAGGGAGAGAGAACCAGGAAATTCACTGGTGTAATATAATTCAGTCGAAATCCAAAGGCCTGAGAAACAAGGTAGCTGATGATATAAGTCCCAGTCTGAGTCCAACATATCTCTCTAGTCTTCTCTCTTCCCAATTTGCCATGTAGGATGTGTTCTGTTCTCAACAAACATCACCTTACTTTCAGGCCTTTTCCTCTTTCAAGGAAGGTTTTTAGCTGTTTCCTATCTGAAACCAGGTGTTGATGTCTGAGGGCAGGAAAAAATGGATGTCTCAGCTCAAGCAGGGATAGCGTATTTGCCTTTCCTGTGCCATTTTGTTCTATTCAGACACTCAGCAGATTGTATGATGCCCACCCTCATGGTTAAGGGATATCTTACTCAATTTACCAATTAAAATGCTAATCTCTTCCTGGGACACCTTCACAGACACACCCAGAAATAATGTTTTACCAGCTGAGCATCTCTTAGCCCAGTCAAGTTGTCACATAAAATTGTAAATTTTGCTCTTTGTTACTGTTATGAGCTGGACTGTGTCCCTTCCAAATTCAGGTGTTGAAGCTCTAAGCCTCAGTACCTCACAATGAGACTGTATTTGGAGAAAGGGGCTTTAAAGATGTGATTAAATTAAAACAGGGTCCTTGGGGTGGCCCTAATCCAGTATGACTTGTGTCCCTGTAGGAAGAGATTAGGACATAGAGATACATGCACAGAGAGATGGATTCTGTATGGCTGGTGTCTTTATAAGCAGAGGATATTAGGATACAGGCACACAGAGGAGGAAATCATGTGAAGACAGGAAGAAAATGGTCTCTACAAGCTAAGGAGAGAGGCGTTAGAAGAAACCAAACATGCCAACACCTTGATCTCAGACTTCTAGCTTTCAGAGCTAGGCTCCACAGCAGACCCATCCCACTGAAGACTAGGAAGTTATTGAAATGTACTAAAAAACTTCTCCTGGGTATAAATAACCAGTGTTTAAGGACTCAAGAAAAATATAAGACAATGAAGAAGTCAGGAATTACTCCCTTTAGAACTCTTCTTCCTGGGGTGCCTGGGTGGCTTAGGCAGTGAAGTTTCCAACTTCATGATCTCACAGTTCATAGGTTCGAGCCCCGTGTCAGGCTCTGTGCTGACAGCTGAGAGCCTAGAGACTGCTTTGGATTCTGTCTCTCTCTCACTTTCTCTCTCTCTCTCTGCCCCTCCCCCACTCATGCTCTGTCTCTGTCTCTCAAAGATAAATATTAAAAATTATAAAATAATAAAAAAAACTCTTCTGTTGTCTGGATTTTGAATGCATATTCAAATCCTTACTCTGCTCACATGTGTCTTCTGTATTGATGGTACCAGAGAGATCCATTTGTTGGCTGATACCATCACTATCAAAGTGAGACAGACAGTAAGGAAGTTCTGTTGATTCTACAAGATACAGTAAGTGGAAAGAAAATGGGTTTTAGAGTCATGCTTACCTGGATTCATATAGTCCTTCCTCCAGTTACTTTTGGTGTGGCCTAGTGGCCAGTCTAAACCATAGATTTTTTTCTTCTTTAGGAAGATAAATCTAGCATGTATATATAAAACCATCATAGGAAAGATATATTTTCTGAGCACACTTATTCTGAAAATGTGTGTTTAGAGCCACTAGACCTTTGTTTCTGCTTGGGTGTGACCATGACTACAGATCCAGACTTACTGTTAGCTATTATTTTTAAATCTTGGTGATCTAACACTGTGTACATGGTTTTATTTTAGGTAACTTGCTTAAGTATTCTTGGATATCCCAAACTCTAGTTCCTGTCTTTGGCAGGTGGCTCTTGGCTGAAATCTCAACATTGTAGTTAGAATAGCAAAGATTTGAAAATTCTATATTTGTTTTTTGTACACATTACATTTTTTATCCAATTTTTCTTCATACTATGATTTTTTCTGAGAAATCATTCAAGGTTTTCTGTACTCCAAAAGATATCTTGTCAACTTTGTCCATTTGGACAGACTTCGGTAGAAAATGATGTAAAGAATACCTTCTCAGAGTAGAATAAAAGAACTCCTTAACGTCAATATTAAATACATTTTCATTGTGTTATTTTTATTAGACCATAAATTTTAATTTTAGAAATAAAAGTTAGCAATACTTTTTTAGAATGTCCATATTTCTAGTAACAACCACTATTGTATTTTATTTCTGTTCATTCAGTTTCTTGATGCAAATATATACTTGAAAATGATTATATACTAAAATAAGATCACATGATAGACACTCTTTTATATTTATTTATTTTGCAATACATTCAACACATCATTCCATATCAATGTATATAATTAGATGCTTTTATTCTTAGTGGTTGCCCAGCGTTCCACTGTGTTGTTCCCTACTTTAATCAACCATATATCATTCAATTAGATGTGTGATTTAGTTTTTTTGCTTTATCCTTTTGTTAACTATTTTTTCCAAGGATTAAAAAAAACATGCTTTCTCATTAGTTTTCTCTGATTAACACACAGAAGTGGAAATACTGGGTCCAAAAGTACAGACTTTATGAATGAAACTAGGTATGATTTTGAGCAAGTGACATTATGTCTTTGTGTCACATTGTTCTTGTTTGTAAAGTGATATGTTTGGAATAATTGTTCACTTATACTAGGTCTATAAGGTACAATATATTTAAATCTGGTCCTATTTGAATTTTTGTTTACAAACTGGTTTAAAATTGGATCAGTCACAACCACAGATACAAATTGTCCCTAAATCTCTAAAATATCTATGAAGATATTGAGAAGACAAAATTATACATTAGCAGCAAAATTAAGAATAGAAAATCTATTAATACTATGCAGCAACTGAGGAGCTGATCATAAAATTTTTGGTTCACAATTAAATATTTGTGTTCAGTTTTTCTCTATGGTTTTACAGTTTATTTTCTGATACTTTAAAATAATATACCAGGATATAACTAAGTAGATGAGTAGCCTAGTAATGCCTAAGTGCAAAAGAGATAATAGTTCTTTCCACATATTTCTTATTATAACCCCTAGTCTAGTATATCCAAAGTCTATAAGAACCAGAATCTCAGGTGTCTGTCCCTTGATTGGCTCATATTTTTCCCTTTTAGACAATAAAAATACTGCTAATCTTCATATCCATTTATCAACAAATATTTACTGAGTACTTCCTATATACCAACAATATCCTAGGCACCAAAGGATTTTTCAGTGAACAAAACACACAAAAAAAAATGGTTACCTATTATTGGTTGAATTTGGGTAATGTTTACTTTTTAAAGATATTTTTCTATGTAATTCATATTCTTTTTCAAAAACAAAAGAAAAAATCCAGTTTTTAAGTTATTTGTATCATCTGAAAAGGGAGAACAGAAAAGATCTAACTGATAGTGCATTGCTTCTGAAATCATATCAATTCAGGCACTGTTTTGAAATGGCAATATGGCAAAACTCCAAGACATTTCTTATAATATATGTTATTGCTTCTTGCCCATAGCAAGAACGGTTCTCCATTTGGTCAAAAACAAGATAGCAATGTTAGTTTTTATGTTTTACTTCTTCATTTCAAACAAAAGCTACAAATAACATACTGTGAGCATTTTCCCCTAATCCATTACTTTTTTCTTCTTTTTTTTTCTTTTTGGTTTAGTTAGATTTATATGGGCATCTGTTTTTCATCTTTCTTAGGAAAAATGGTTTTCCACGAAATTATCTCCTTTCCTTGATCACTCATGTGAGTGTGTGTGTGTGTGTGTGTGTGTGTGTGTGTTTACATTTTTCATGCTCCTCTATGATTTTCCATATCTTATGGCTAGAATTGACCTCTCATCTGTGTGTGGCCTTTGGACATGGAACATATTTCTATGAAATTGGCCTGGGAATGCTGCCTGTTGTACACTCCATGGCCTCTTTAAATTTATGTGCCTGTTTCTCTCTGGCAGATTGTAAATTCCTTCAAGTAAGAAGTTGTATCTGATTTATCTGTTTTGCTCCAATAGCTAACACATGTTCTGCATGTAGTATGTTCTTAACTAATGCTGCTAAAAAATAATGTCTTGGTGCCTATATTGTATTGTGAGCTCTGACAGCCTGTGATATGATCATCTTTCTATCATCATTGTAATACCACATCTTACTTTGTTATTAAATTTTCAAAAACTGCAAGAGTTAGAAAAAGATAGAAGAGTGATTTTATCATGATTTTTTATTCTCTTTTTCGTCTTTATGATACCATCTAAAGCTGCCCCAGGGTGTTTCCTGAGTGCTCTGGAACCCAGGTTAAATAGCTTTCTATAGAGAACTGAACAGGCTTAATTCACCACCTTAACTTATTAGAAGAACACAATTTTATTCATTTTTGTTCTCTCTCCTCTTTGCCCTTTGTTTGCTCACTGATTTTGCTCTGGGAATCTCTATCAAAAATGGAGAGAGAAGAGGAAAGTAAGATATAGCCCCTGCCCTCGAGGGCCCCTGAGTCTATTTGAGGACAGAGATGATGCAAGAAGGAATATGGCAGGGGCTCTGGAGATTTGAGTGGTGTAAATAAATGATGCTTATAAAGGAGTATTGGACAGTAATAGTAGACAGTGAAATAATTGTGAGGACCATAGAATGCTTAGCTGGAAATTTGAAAGTCATCAGTAGGGGAACACTGATAACATTTGAAATAGGAAGTATCACAGTCATAGGAATGTTTTAGAAAGGTCTTGTTGACATGGTGCTCCTCAGGAACAAGCAGCCATGAGTTTGAAAAATAAAAGATTTTTAAAATGAATCCCAACTTGCAATGTAAAGGAAAAAGGTACTTTTCCATTAAAAAATGGTCTTTTTTAATTTTATTTTTTATTTGAGAGAGAGAGAAAGCAGGGGAGAGGGGGAGGGGGAAAAGGGGGGGGAGAGAGAGAGAGAGAGAATGAATATGAACCAGGCTTCACTCTCAGCGTGGAGCCCAATGCAGGGCTTGATCCCATGACCCTGGGATCATGACCTAAGCCACAATTAAGTGTCATAAACTCAACCCACTGAGCCACCAAGCCACCCCTAAAAAATGTCTTTTAAAAGTTGTTTGTGGTAAATAAGGCATACAAGGGCCAAGTATAGAGGACATTGTACCTCGGGATTGCAGTTTGTTTTGCTTATTTATAGTTTTTTCTACTCTGGCTCCTTTGTCATCTTACTATGGAAATGCTAATAGCATGTACTTCCTAAGACTTCCTAAGAAATATAATATATATAAAGAACACAGAGTATTGTTCTTCAATGTAGTAAACATTAAAAAAAAAAAAAACTTAAAAGTAAAATCTTAAAGCTGCTGCAATACACCAGACATAAATGATCACAATCAGAAATAATCTGGGCTTCTAGGATTCTGAAGATGAAAAATAAAGTGCAGGATGTTTTTAAAGTGCTTATTATTGAAAATAAGGCAATATATGGCATAATTAAAAGACAAGTAGTTGATGATGGTAACTGGGAGGGGAACTACACTAACTACAGCACAGCTCAAGTCCTATTGAGAAAGAAAGGGCAGTGGGTCCGCCCTCCATTACCTTAGAAAACACACAGAGGAATTAGCTTTATAAACATTTTTGAAGCAGATTTTTAAAATGCAGAAGAATGCAAAATTAATATCTAAATACCAAAGGGACCTTCATTAAGAGACCAATCTGAATTAGTCATTTCGTCATTTTCTTTGGTTTTGTGATTGTTCCAATCTAATTATTTTATTAAAAGTTCAGCATTATTTTTCTAAGTCCTTAGGGTGAGAAACACATAAGGAAATGTACAGGTACTACAGAAGGCTTTGTCAAGACTTTTGGGAAGAGGATAATGAGTTCTGTTTCTGTCACAAATTTTAAAGAGGTAGGAATTATTCTCTACCTCACAGCTAATTAAGGCTTTGGTTTCTGAAAACACTGGCCTTGCAGAAAGGAGACTACACACAAGGTTTACTCTTCTCCGGTCTCCCTGTCAGGCTGAGCAGCACTCTTCCATGTGGACCAGCGACCTTGTGGCCCCCATAGAGAATACTTGAGAAGAGCCCAAGGTACTTGTCATGACTGATTTCAAACAGATCACAACTTTTCAGCAGGGTTATTGATTAATTCAACTTTAGTGGCCTGTGTTGTCCACATTTCAAGAGTTTTAGGTCATCACACGTTCCTTATGTGCTTTCTGCCCCTTGGCATACTTTCAAATCACAAAATATGAGATGTGCATGTGGTCGGAGTAGTAAAGGCCAAGAAAAGCTGTCACATCAGTATCTATCCTTTATGATCCCTGGTAACAAGTTGTAGGTTGTCCCAGCTTTCACCATGCTTGACATGCCATCGGGAAAACATGCAAAACAGATACATTACATCTTTCTGTACAAGTTTTAATTCCAGTTTTTGCTTTGAGAGTACAGGTGTCACTGCTTAGCAAAAAACACTTATTACCGAGTTGTATATATTGTGCAGCCATTGTTTTAAAGCTTTGATGTTGTCACGTGATTTTCCCTTGATTTGGAGATACTTTCTTGGCCTTTCATATAATCAGCAAATCAGAAAAACCAAAGAAACCAAACCCAATATAACTACATAATATTTTCATTTGTTAATGTTACCTCTGTTAACAGTTTAATTTTTTCTATTTAGACTGCTTTCTCCAGGTTTTACTGCTATAGAAAACAGTCACCATTTCAGATGCTTTTAACAACAAAGGCTTATTTCTTGCTCATATCCCATGCTGGAACAAGTCAAGAAAATGAGATCAATCAATCTTCAACCCAGTACTTGACCCCAAACTAATTATATACACATACAAGAAAAGGATCAGACACATATGGTTTAACTAGCATCATTGATTCAAGAGTAAAAACGTAACGATTCCTCATACTACCATTATTCAAGAAAATATGTTCTTTCTCCTTTTTTTATAGTAAAATAGTAGCAGAAAGAAGTCATTTTGTTAAGAGTATAACACTTTAAGCCTAATACTTCTCCCTAATACTTTAAACCTAATCAGAAACTACAATTACATAGATATTGGCATGATATATACAATCTTTAAATTATATATATATATATACATATACACACATATGATATATATATATATATATATGTATATATATATACGTATATATATATATAATCAGTATGTCATTTAATCTCCCAAGGAAGCTTTTTTTTTCAGCTTTTGTAATAATCAACTTACCTTGAAAGTAAAATAAAAGGACGGATGAAGGGAAAATGTTTTGAGGCAGTAAAAGAAAAACATACAACATAGAAAAGTATCATATAAAGTAAAAGAGGAAGTGGATTTAAGAGGAAAACCAAGGTGACATCATAAGAGGCTATACTGTTGGGCAATGTGAGACAAAGCAGAAAGTATTGCTGTCTCCCACTATTATGAACTGAAAACTGAAATGGGCGAATTGCCTGATGATACATCCTTTGTGAGGAGGGGAGAATAGATTACAATAGAGTTCTGTTTGATTCCAAAATTCACACCTGCTGTTTGTGTCACACCATACCAGCACTTTAATTTCAAACAATAGTGTAAATTAATTGATTGAATTAAATTACATTTAATTGCATATATTGTATATATGTGTATATATATACATACATGTGTGTGTGCCTGTGTATTATATTATGCATATATATGGATATATATGTCATTTATATAAGTATATATGTATACATATGTATACATGTATATATATAATGTGTATCTATTCATATATATATTTTCCATGGCAAAGTATTCATCAGGCAAGCCCTTCTAGAATTTGTGTCATGGAAAGAAAAGCATTTCTTTGTTGGCTGCATCCTGGGACAAGAACTGAAGTATCACACAATTTGTATCATTGAAGAAGTAAAAATTTTACATGCCCAAGTGGCTAGAATGTGATCATCTGATTTTATAAAGGGAAGAATTAATAAATGAAAAGGGGAAGGGAAGGAGAAAGGAAACAAAAAAAAAAAAAAAAAAGAAAGGAAGGAAGAAACTATTTGCCTTTTACTGTGGTTCTTATATATAAAGTGTTTCACATAGTGGGAAATGACTGATCAGTAACAAGCTGAAAGCATGTTTTATGAATGGTGCTATATATTCTTCATAGAATAGATTATGGCACATGTATATGACACGTCTCTACACATGTGTAGTCAATCATACGTGTTCAACCATGTGTCCTCCATCCTTCATGATTTCATTCATTCATTTTGTCAAATGGCAAACATATTGATTGACCAGACATACACATTGACCATGTGCTAGACACTGTTCAACAAATGAGAGCATACAAAGATGAATAATAGTTGTCAATCAGTCTAGCATAGTCATAGGAAAATACACATTTAGATATTTATGAATGTATATAGAGAGAATTTGAAATTATAATCTACCATATTCATGATTGTATATCAAATGCATAAAAATATTTTAACTACCCCTAGATTGTAGTTTTCTCCATAATGTAAAATATTACTATAATATTTTATAGGATTTTAGATTGATTAAAGACTTTTTGTCTTAATTTCCTGAATCAATTTTTAGCCCATTGCCTGCATAAACCTTCTCACCTTGTCAGAAATGTAATCTAACACTTGGATTAGGAAAGAAACGTGTTAATAGGCATCTTTCATCATAAGGCCTCCAAAGTATTTGTCTGCAACATGCCTCTATAAATGTTGACAAATCTGGTGACTGTTGTATGACTAATTAACATTTACACAGGATACATAAATTTGTTAATTTATACTGAAGTTTGACTTTAGCAAATCATTCTCATATGCTTTATCTAAATTACTTGTTGTGTTTCTAAAACAATTAAATGTAAAAATATCTTTTGAAAGTTCAGGTCCTAGATTTTGAGGAAGGCTGAAATGTGGTAATTGGGAAGTTGACATCAATACTAATAAAAGTTTCCTTAATCAAGTAGAAGTGTTTGATAGAAAGCTTTGGTGTTACCTTTTGGTGGATAGGTAGTAATCTTGTAAGTAGAACAAAGGGAATGCTGAAGTACCAAAAAGGAGAAGGCAATTTTTATATCAGAACCACTTTTCAATGATTTAGGCTATAAATTACTATGGTTAGCATCAATATCCCAGCACATGAGCACCACAATAGAAATTAAATATATTTTTTAGAGAATTAAAGTTATATTGGTCTTACAGACATTCACACACTCAAAACCTTGTGATAACACTTGCTGATCTCCCTACCATTGCCCCAAATTTGCATGGGATTAACGTACCTTTAACAATACCTAGTAAGTGCATTTGGATATATCAGACATCCTCATAATAATTTGTTTCAGTTTTCACCACCCCGTACCACAGAATCTCTAAGAATTAGGAAAGGGCCTTCATGAGTTTTTTTTTTAATAGAAAAATTCTTTATTGTTTACCCTTATTTTGTGCTAGATCATAAAATATTCAGGTGGCAAACTAGTTACTTTGTGCACATGGCAGTAAGCATAGAGAATTCAACACCCCCCCCCCCCACATACACACAGTTTAGTATGTTTTTAAGATGGTTGTGGGACTAGACTTTTGTCTTGGCAATGTATAGAGAGAGCTTTCTACATTACAGTGTGTATCCTGTTTTGTCTTCCACCTTTGGCTGTAGCATTATAACCACTGTTTCTAATGTTTTTATGACTTCAGTTACATCCACCATATTACTTAGTACTAATTTTATGATTATTCTTTTCCCCTTTCATTTGGTGTGTTCAGTGTATTCAGTGAAGTGGAAATTGTCCACACACTCTTAAAAACACCTCATACTTTTTAGATTTGCTTTATATAAAATTTTCTGGAAACTAGATAATAAAAAAATTTCCATTACCAAAGTTTTTTTTAATGTTTATTCTGTCTGTCAGCATTTCACACTTTGGTGGCCATTTCTGCTCAAGTGGCCTGCACATAATTTTATGTTTAAACATTTCTAACTTAAACCACCCAATCTTAAACGACTTCCCTTTCTGGATAATTTCTTGGCAAACTAGATTTGATCTTTTCTTTTATAACCCTCCTTACTTCTTAAAATAAATCACTTTAATCCATTCTGGTTTTTTTCATGCCCATTTCTTCAATTTCTTTTTCATTTTTAAAACTTTTCCTAAAATAATTGTTGGTCAGAGTATATTGAATATCTCATTTTCTATTTATTTATTTTTTTATATTAATACTTCTCAGAAATCAAGAACTCCTTCCTGGTGCACCTGAGTGGCTCACTTAAGTGTCCAACTCTTGATTTCCTCTTAGGTCATTTCTTGATCTCACATTTCTTGAGATAGAGCCCCGCAATGGGCTCTGTGCTGACAGGGCAGAGCCTGGTAGGGATTCTTTCTCTCCTTCTTTCTCTGCCCTTACCCCTCTTATGCTCTTTCTCTATCTCTCTCAAAACAAATAAAATTAACTTAAAAAAAAAAAACTCTTTCTGACCAAATTGTCTTAGTATTAAAATAAAATTAGTTTTGTCTTACTAATTTTATCAGTACTAGGTAACACAATGATTTAATGGAATATTTTAAAACTGTACATTATTCTAGAGTTGAATCAAGTATACTTATAAAAATAACATAAATTTAAGCTATGTTTCTTAAGCCTTCTGAAGAAAACAAAACAGGGTAAGACCTAGATGTTGCCATGTAGGAAGTAACAGTTAAATTAATAGGACTACATAAATGGAAATTGTAGTACAAAGCTGTATGTAAAAAATACCACATACGTGAAATATAGTGAATAGCTTAGGAAGTTAAAATTGTATTCAGTATTAATATAGATGAATTTATAAATTATGGATATTTAAAGATATATTCGGCACATCTACAATATTTTGGAACCAACATAAAATTGTGAAGTTGATATCAAGAAGGATATAAATACTCTTTAATAACATGTGCCTCATTGTCACTGCTAGAGACAGAATGTTAAACATTACTGACCACAAGTGTGAACCAGTGTGGTAATTCCTACAATTCTACTAGTAAAATAATGCACGATTTCCTTTTGTGCAGATAATAGTTTGACTTTCTTATTAAGGAGCTGGTACTCTCCTGGGCATGAGGGAGTAAAGAAAAACATTTCTTCCTATTCCTGCATTGAATTAGAAGGATCATGGCATTGTCATAGAAAACAATGATGAAATCATAACACCACATTTTATTTCTACCAGTTATTAGCTATGCTTTTCTGGCAAATTATTTGAGCATGTACTTCCTGCTTTCACACAGTGCATAATTTGAACTAGGCTATTATAGAAGCGAATAAGATTATTTTTGATACGAATGTACTTATCCTAAGATCTGGCACAAAGTTCAGCAAATGCTAATTGGAATTTTTAGGCAAAATTTCACCTCAGAGTTAGGGCAGGGAATTTTTGAGGCATGTTACAAAAAAGAATCATTAGGTATATATGAAAAGAACTTTAGCTCAGAAGGTTGTGAAACAATAACAGATTAAAAGGTGTTTTACAGGAAAATTAACAAGTGAATACATAACTAAACATCTAAATATATAACATTTTTCAGTATTACTATCTGTGAGGAGAGGAGTACACAAGGTACTGGGAGCTACATAGAGATTTTCAAAGTTAGGAACACCATGCAAATGTCCTGTTGCCAACACCATGAGTAAAATTTGCAAAATTACTTGTAAAAAAATATTTGGCAAATGGCTTAATTTTTAAAAATTTCTTTACATAGGGGTGCCTGGGTGGCTTAGTCAGTTGAGTGTCTGACTTTAGCTCAGGTCATGATCTCACTGTCGGTGAGTTCAAGCCCTGCGTCGGGCTCTGTGCTGACAGCTGGGAGCCTGTTTCAGATTCTATGTCTCCCTCTCTCTCTGCCCCTTCCCCACTCATGCTGTGTCTCTCTCTGTCAAAAATAAACAAACATTAATTTTTTTTTGTAATTTCTTTACATAATATATATGGCAATACTACAAAATAAGTCTGGTTAACAAAATGTAATATTTTTTATTTTTATTGAGGTTTTTGGAGCACCAAAATATGCATTCAAAACATGCATGGCACAAGTTTTGTAAGGCTTCCTTAATCCCTTTGTGTCACTGTTTCCTCCTGTGAGATTTTTTTTTCTTCTGAGTGTCTCGATCATCATGGTTAATAAGGGCAGCCTCATATATATATACGTATATATATGGAGAAATTCAATTCCAAATTGCTTTAAGGTTCACCTTTGAATTTTACTTTGGTCCGAAGAGTCCCATGACCTTTAAGTTTGATGAAAAGAGGGAGTAGTTATTAATCTCATTATTTTATTTTGAAGTTCTCCCAAAGCAGGTGACTCGAGACATTTCTGCAAAATGACATTCGTAGACCATGTAAGTTGATCATTGTTACACAGTAAAAGGCAATATCTCAGATTTTAATACACCTTCCGTATTTTTTATCTGATGTTCTCAATTCTCGGTCACTCTACTTCTTCAGAGCCAGCGCTATTTTGGACAGTTTAATTATATGTCTTATGTCTATGCTTAAATGTAAAAACTGTTCCTTTTTAAAGATTATTTTTATACCCTTATATATGCCAAAATTATGATATTCCAAAAATGTTCACTCTTCTTCATTTTAATATCTGCTATACTATTCCTTTTACACGAAGTTATTTCATTGTGCCTCAGAATATTATAATTGAAAGAGTATATTGTAACTATACAATAATTTCAAAGAATTATTTTTTCTTAAGTTTATTTTTTTAATTTAATCCAAATTACATCCATATAGTGCAACAATGATTTCAGGAGTAGATTCCTTAATGCCCCTTTCATTCAGCCCATCCCCCTTCCACAACCCCTCCAGTAACTCTCTGTTTGTTCTCCATATTTAAGAGTCTCTTATGTTTTGTCCCCCTCCCTGTTTTTATATTATTTTTTGCTTCCCTTCCCTTGTGTTCATCTGTTCTGTCTTAAAGTCCTCATATGAGTGAAGTCATATGATATTTTTCTTTCTCTATTTTCACTTAGCATAATACTCTCTAGTTCCATCCATGTAGTTGCAAATGGCAAGATTTCATTCTTTTTGATTGCTGAGTAATACTCCACTGTGTGTGTGTATAAATATATATGTGTGTGTGTGTAAATATATATATATATACACACACATATATATACATATATAAAATAAATGAAATATAAAATATGTTGTAATTAAGTCTATTGTATACATATAGGTATAATAAAAGTGGAAGAATAAGATTAAGAAAACAATGCAGCAGTTAATTATCTTTCGTTTTAATGTCAATAGCCTTAGAGAGAAGGGAAGAAGTCAAAAACAAAGTGAAATCTATAACGCTTTACCAGGCAGCTATTGACTTTAAGAAATTGTTAGGAGCCATAAAAAAGAATGAAATCTTGCCATTTGCCACAAAATAGAAATACAGAGTATAATGCTAAGAGAAGAGGATCAGAGAAAGACAAATATAGTATCATCTCATTCATACGGGAAATTTAAGAAACAAAACAGATGAGCAAAGGAAAAAAGGAGAGAAAGAGACAAACCAAGAAACAGGCCCTTAACTATAGAGAACAAACTGACGATTACCACAGGGGAGGTAGGTAAGGGGATAGAGGAAATAGGGGATTGGGATCGAAGAGTACACTTATCACAATGAAAAAAAATAAAAAGATTAAAAACTTCTAGGAGTAATATCTTTATATGATGTTGTGAAGAAAGAAGGATAAATGATAGTTTAAATAAATCTCTCTCTACCTTCTTCTCTATATCCATGTCCCAACAATACTAGTTAAAATTTGCCAAAGTGTCAGGGCGCCTAGATGGCTCAGTCAGTTAAGCATCCATCTTCAGCTCATGTCATGATCTTACGGCTTGTGAGTTTGAGCCCTGTGTCAGGCTCTGTGCTAACAGCTTAGAGCCTGAAGGCTGCTTTGGATTCTGTGTCTCCCTCTCTCTCTCTACGCCTCCCCCACTCATGATCTGTCTCTGTCTCAAAAATAAATAAGCATTAATTTTTTTTTAATTCACCAAAGTGTTTAAATAGTTAAATAATTCAGACCACCATGGTGACAAACACAAGAAAAGGAAGCTAATTTTTATTGTCCTAAGGTTAAGGATAGTAGGAAACAATTATAGAATAAGTGTAAAGGAATGATATACAATGTACAGGCGTTTGTGCTAGTAAGAAATAGATATAGATATAGATATCTACGTATAATCTATAGATTATAATCTATATCTATCTATATCTCTATCTATATCTATCTCTCTATATATAGATAGATAGAGAGAGAGATAGATAGATATAGATATAGATATATATTATATAGGGAGGGCCATGAAGGACTAACTTGAATACAATTGTCTGAGAATGATTAGCAGGGAGCAGTGGATTGCAACAGTACAGATTAAAGATGACCAGGGCATGGACTGTGGATTTTGCTTGAGGAAAAATGAAAACGAGATGCCAAAGATATTATTGTCAGCATGATAATGCAAATGATTCAGTGAGGAATTGGACAGGAAATTTTGATGATCCTCAGACATTCCGATTCCTAAATGCTCTGCCATTAATGGCTTTGATCATTGTAGTCTGCTCACAGTATGAAGATTTATGAATTTCTGTAAAGATGGTAAAAATACTTGGTCTTAAATCAACCACTGGAAGAAGAACTCGTGGAGCAGCAAATGCCTTAAGTAGTCATTGTGTAATGTAGGCAACAAGAGTAATGATTTCTATGTAATATCTCAAAAGAGATTATTTTTTGAAATGGGAACAAATGTAGAACAGTAGAACATATTTTATATTTGGCCATAAAACATTGTTTTATAAGGAGTATAGGGAAAATTGCAAGGTGATCATCAGCTGATTAAGATGTATAACAGTTAAAATTAATTATTTCTCCAGCACAGTCTCTGAGAGTTATTTCCAGTATGCAATAAGTAAAATATTCCCTAAAGATTAGGAATTTAATCGTGCTTCCATAGTTTAAAACAGAAAAGCTTTATTACCATGAGCAGGTGATTTGTTTTATCCATAATAATTACTGGATTCCAAGCTATGGATAAAATAGGTAATTAATCAATACTGTTAACAAATACCACCTGTCCTACCTAAATGATTTCAGTTTAGAATTAAGAATCACACTATATTTATCTTGTTTAAAAATCTCTCTTTACTCTTTTGGAGTTCTAAAGCGATATTTTTCATAACTTCCTAAAGTACTTGAAATACATGACGTTCATATCAGAACACAATCTGGTCAATTAGTATTTAATCCTTCCATTCCTGAGCCTTTTTTTTTTTTTTACTTCCAAGCATCTCAGTGTAATGATGAGCCCAGAGGTTCTTGTCATAACAAAAATATATATCGTAATCGTAACATAACAAAATATATCTCAGGTCATTCCTCTTATTTAACATCAGCTCTGATTTAGGTTTGTTTTCTTTTGGTTCAGCTTGGTTACCAAAAGAGGTAATGTAAAGAGCAAATTTTTATATTTTAATTTGTAATTCAATGTAATTAGACAAAAATAACCTTTTATACATCAGCTATATAATGAAATTATTAAGCAATTGGTATTGGTTTTCTCCCCACCCCCACCCCCCATTGGAGTATGAAACATCCTCAGGAAGATTTGACAAACGTAAAGTTACATTAAAAAAAATTTTTTTTTGCAGTGATGAGAATTCATTCTGATGTGTTTACAAATTCATTCTAAACACCTTATTCCAAATTATCTGTGGGTTGTGTCAAGAATTAAAAAGTGTAAAGAATTGGAACAATTTTCTAGGTAATTCATCTGCAAAACCACAACTGAAGAGGAAAATAAATGATTTTTAAAAATCAACAAGTTTATTCATTGTTCACTTTACTATAATTACGTGAAAAGGCGCTCATTCCATTACCTCAATTCAGGAATGTAGACAGTCATTGACCTGGCCCTAAACCTTATTTATCTATTTTAATGATTTATTGCATTATGGTATATAGTAAATGTGTATAGGAAATATGTATGTAAGCTTTTTATAAAGAATGTAAACAAAAAGGTAAGATGATGCATGAATGACGACCTAATACTAATATATTATTTTTCATTTAAACCATACTCCATACTCATACTTTTACAATATCATTATTAATCAAATAACTATATTCTTGAGTTGTAACATTATTGTCAATTATGCTGGCATTGATGTTTTAATGAAACAAATTTTTTTCACAATTTGAATTTTTTAGTAATTATTTTATGAGATTTTTCCCATGTTTTAGGAGAGCCAATACTTTCTTCATGAATATCCCAGATAATTCACATGGCATCATTGAAGCCTAGTTCCAAAAACAGCTTCAGCTATCTGAATTGGCTATGACAGAATTGGCAGAAACCTTGAAATTGCAGTTATTTAGTCTGGCCACCATGCCCAGAAAGATCTACTTGGAATGGTTCTGGAAGCTGTTCTTTTATTGTGTGCAACTATTCTTAATATGGTAGTATTTGACAGTCATTTTAGGTAAGAACTGAAGCCAATTAAATGGTTTCTCTGTGGATTTCCTCTGACAGATGCACAGAGGCATCTTGTGTTAGCCAATAGGCATTATTTAAACATAGCTAAAACCATTCCAGCATTTATTTTGATGCAACCAGCTAATTATATGGCTGTGATTTATGTTTAAGTAAAGGATTTTAATCAGATCTATTATTTTCATCCTCTGCTGTACTCTTATCACAGAGTCATGGTACCTCTAAGGGGAAATGGGAAGACAACTTCTCCCACGAAAATCCTGGGCACATTCTCTTGTTTCCATACTAATAGGAGTCTGATTTTAAATGGGAAAACACTGTTATTTCCCTATCCGTGATTAGAAAAGTAAAAATTATGTAGCTTGAACTGAGACAGATGACCATTTGCTGTTTTGTGTTTAGTTACACTTTGGACATAGAGCAAGCCAGAAAAAAAAAAAAAAAAAAAAACCATAAACTTAATAAAGATGGATTTGCTTGAAGGGCAAACTCAGTTTTTATGGTGGTTACTTATAATTTTCAGTACTTTTTAAATGAATTCCCAGTTCTTAAGATTTCAGTTTTTCTATAAAATGTGCTAAATTGATGATTTGACATAAAGAAAAATGACTATAAACCTAAAATTTTTAAAGTATTTCAACAAGTGAAGTACAGTTGAAGTTACCCTCAGCATATTGGCAATACACAGGACATTAGCAGAAATCTCGACCTAGTATTTACGAATCTGTAATGGCTGGCTCCTCTAGTTCATTTTGTTGGAAGTTAATACATTAGCAGACTTGTGAGTTTTGTTATGAACCAATTTTTTTTCTTTTTTTATTTTTTTATTTTTCTAGATGCTCCACCAACTGGTCAGGCACACAATGTGAGAGACCAGCCCCAAAAAGCAGCAAGTCTGATAATATTAACACAAGTAAGTTCCTCAGCTTAACATGATGAATGTTCTACATGGTACAGAAATCATTCTCTTATGCCATTACTGGGGGACTTGAGTCTTGGAATTTCTCCTTCAAGGAATTTTTCAGGAGATATATTGCAATCCAGGTGTTTTGGGAAGGATAGAGCACTGAGCTCACATGGTGACAAGATCCAGCATTTACGTGTTCTTTCAGGTAGAAAGAGTTCAAACTTTGGCAGGTTTCAGAATGCACATCTGCAAACCTAGCATAAGTTTTTCTTGGGAAATGGGAAACGTCAGTGTACTAAGGCTTCAAATATCACAGTGGATATGAGAATGCTCCAGAAAAAAAAGCAATTCCATGTTTTAATTAGAGCAAAGTATATTTTTTTGAAATGCATTTCAGTATGTTTTTGGAGAGCATACGTGACTGGTGAGTCTTAAAGAAAAGTATATTAACAAGAAAATCTTAATAAGGATCATGGGTTGATTTATTGCTTATCTTTAAAGTATTGGTTTTGAAGTGTATTAAAATGTAGTTTAACATTTTTCAAATCCTTTTTTTGTGCAGTTATAGTCTTAGGGCAGGTCACTGATATGAAAGTCCATCTACATCATCATTTGTGTGTCTACGCATGTATTTTTAACAACTTTAAACAATTTTATGATAATTTTCAAAATGAAAGTTTCCCAATTTACACATATTGTCACTAATTTTATTATGAGTGAAGCACTTTTGAAATATGTAATATCTATCAAGTGGGTAAATATATTCTTGAAGAAGAAAAATTATATCCCTGATTGACAAATGCTTACTTCAGCATTTTTGTCTCTAGTCCATCACTGCTGGTGAAAAAAAAACTTCATTTTTTTTTAATTTTTTTCAACGTTTATTTATTCTTCAGAGATAGAGAGAGACAAAGCATGAGGAGGGGAGGGGCAGAGAGAGAGGGAGACACAGAATCCAAAGCATCCTCCATGCTCTGAGCTGTCAGCACAGAGCCCGATGCGGGGCTTGAATCCACAAACCATGAGATCGTGACCCAGGCCCAAGTCAGACACTTAACTGACTGAGCCACCCAGGTACCCCTGAAAAAACTTTCTTGAAAACAAAAAACATACTATGGAGTTTGTAAAAAAGGCAAGGAACTATCAGAGGCAAAAGTATGCAATTTTTATATCCTAGATGTAGGATCCTAGTGTTTGCTGATCTACTTGTTTGTTCCAACTGCCCCCAGATAGTTTCTCTATCACTGCTTGAAATTCTCTAAGCAAAACTGTCCAAATTTCCACCATTTAGAAATTAATTTGGTCAAATATACATGAGCATCTTTGAAAAATGTCAAATAGGTCTAGAATAAATAGCCTAGACATGAATATTTGAATTTGCAGAGATGAGTAATCATTGGTCATATAATATTATTGGGGGTTTACCCTGGAATTTGTGTGTTCTCCTTAGGGAAAGGAAAGGAGGGAAAGGGAAAGGAAAAGGAAGAGAAAGAAGGAGAAGGGAAGACAAAGGGAAGGGCAGGGCATTAAGAAAACTATGGGGACATTACTGTAGGAATAGAGTACTGGAATTTGAGAAACTGGTTCATAAAAGTTAGTACAGGACACGAATATGCCTTGCCTAATTTGATATTGAAAAAGGAGAGGGAAAGAAATACTTCCTTTTCTCTCTTCCCAGGATGTAGGGCTTATACCCATATTACAAATAATAGTTCTGGAGCCATACTAATTTATATATGATTTTGTAAACCAGCTACAAAACTCAGCAATCATTAATAGCATTGTTTTTTAGCGAAAAGTACATTTCGAGTTACTAACCTATAGAACACACTGAATTTATAAGTTGAGAATTTTGAAGAAAAGTTATTTTAGCCTTTTGTTTATGGTGATTTCTCAGATAAATGAGATACATAGCCTTTAACAGAGTCAAAAACAACTTTATTGATAAACTCTCTGAAAAGAAAGAAGGATACAGAGTAGTATGTCAATTGAATTTTTTTAATTTGGCATAAGTTCCATCCACAAGGGAAAGCTTGGTGTTTGGAAGGTGGATTGGAGGAGGGAATGCCAGATGTTTTTATTGGAGGGTGCTATCTCCAATTATTTGCATGGCCATAAAGCTCCCTTATAAGGCCGATGCCTTTCATTGCATGCAACAGTTCTGAGAAGGGACTATCAAAAAGAAGGAGTTGCAAGTATTTGTAGCCCTTTTTTCAAAGATTCTAACGTTCTTCCTTCCATCACTGATTTAAAGTCGTTAAATTTAATAGAAGCATCAATGCACATTGAAAGGGCTATTAGTTCTGTAAATGTCAAATTTTCCTAAATTTGAGCAAAGTTGACCACATAATGACACTATTAAAAGGTACTTATCATCAGACATTTATGCTTAGCGAAACTTGCCTCAATAACTCTGGAAGAAGGAAAAAAAAGTAAACTGATCCCACCTGAGGTAAGAGGATTATTTTTATTCTCTGTTAAAGCCCTGTGGTTTTGAATGGTTGTCAAATGTTCCCCAAACTTGGAGAGAAGTCATCCACCCAATAGGAAAAGACAGATACTTTAGCAGTGTGTTTTCAGATCTGCATTTCCACTAAGAGTGAAGCATTCCTTAACTTTCAGACCTTGGAATAATAAAGAATACACGGCTTCTGTTGGCCTGATGACTGTCAACTGGCAAGGAGATTTACCTTTCCAATTGATGCACAGATTTCTTAATCATCTTGGAGTAGTCATACTGATGTTTTCTGGCTGTTGCTGTTGAAAGATTCTAAAACTCAGCCTGTGGAATTAAACAGATCTATTATCCTAGAATATTCTGCTGAGGTTCCACTTAAAAAAGCTAGTCTGACTCTTCTGAAGTTATTTTGAAGAGTTTAAAATTAAACATGATAAAATATTCCTTGTATACTTCTATTTCAATTTTACCTAAGGTTTTAAGGGAGTGAATGCTCAATGTTTGAATTATGCTGTTCATATTTGCTAAAATTAAGGAGGATAAAAATATACTCAGCATTTGTGAGGCAGTAATATTCAGATGCTGTATTTTAAGACAGTGACAACAGAGAAGTGATATCTGTTAGGGGTCTGTGTTTCCTTTTTTCCTATCTTGCCCTTATCTCTTTTATACCATCCTGTTTCAAAATAGAAAAAAAATTAATTATGTTATACCAAGGACCCAAAACTTTGTAAATTTAGAGAGATAACTGAAAAATGCAACAAAATAATGCCTTTGTCCTAATTCTCCCAAGGCATATTTATCAAGCCTCAACTAAGTGTCAAGTACTGAATTAGATCCCAGCCACAAGTCAGTGAGTGAGACAGACTGCCTCTTCTATGAAACTGAGGTTCTAGAAAGGTAAACAGCAATACAACAAGGAAGCAAACAAGTGAGCATGCAGATTTATAAAATAATTGTAAGTTTTTATTGGTCCTGTGAAGGAAGCAAAAGTGAAGCAAAAATAGAGAATGGCAGAGGAGAACTGAGGTCAGGAGTGATTTCTCTGAGGTGATGGTATGTAAACTGAGATTTGAAGGATTAAAAAGAGAAGAGGCTAAGAGGCTATTTCAAACACAAGGGCAGGAGGTACAAAAACCCTGGAACAGGAAAGAGTTAAAGATGTCCAAGGGATTGAAAGACCAGTGTGCTGGCATCAAGGGGACAAGAGGGACAGTGATACAAAGGGAAGATATTTTTTTTATGACTGTTAATATTACAGTTTATCCCAGTGCCAAAGAGAAAATATCCTACTCACAAAAACATACCCACTTTCACATTTATGGATATGTGTAAACATCCATTTAAAAGCAGAATATATAGCAACAAGTCAAAAGAGGTCAACTGTAATGATATGTTTAATATTTATACCTTTCTACCAATAAACAAAAGGTCCTTTTCCTCTACTTCCAGGACACTGAATTATTCTGGCTCCCTTCTTACCTCTCTTGAAGCAATTCTGTCTTCTTTGTGAGATATTCTTTCTCTATTTCTTCTGGATAACTCATTCTCCACTTCCCACTATACACACCCTCCACGGTGATTCATAATTCCTCAACCTCACTTACCAACTCTATGTTGACTACCCCTACATTTCTGTTCTCAATCCTGGTTTGTCTGCTGAGTTTGAGACATAGATCCCACTGCACAATTGCAATATCCATGTCTAGATCCATGGCAATGTCTGTGTCATCTGTATTCCATGGGAATCTCAAACTGAACATGTCCCAAAGTGAACTCACCACCTTCCCCAACTCAGGCAGAGTGGCAACACATATTTTTAATTATTTAATAAACATGTGTGTCATACTTCCTGTATGATGGTCAATCCTATTTACATTACTATGATGTAATATTAATGATGACACTCATTTTATGGATGTGTGAACTGAGACAAAGATAACTAATTTGCCACAGGATATGTTGCTAATAAGCTGAGGTTTAGACAAAGATAGCCTGGCTCCGGAGTCTATTCTCTCAACTGCTGTGCTATCCTGACTCTCCCCAGGAGAAGGTCTCTTCAATAGAACAATTTGATAATATAGTCCTTTCTAATGGGGAGGTGTTACCTAAAGAGGCTTCAGAACAGTGTTGCAAAGGAAGGTTTGTTCTATGTGAGAAGGTTATTGAGATGTTGAGATATCGTCTCCATCTTTAATAAGTACAGAATGTGCTTTTTTAAAAAAAATCAGTTTAGAACAATCCACCAATAACTTACTGCTAAAAAAAATCATCTGCAAAAGACCTTGATTGATATATGTTACAATATATTTACTTCTATATATTCTACTTTGGAAAAAAAATTACTTTGATAAATATCTGTCTTATAATTCTAAAAGTATATGTTGTTGACAATGATTCCCTTCAATATAAAATTTTATGAAACCAAATTTTTAAAACTTGCCCAACTGCCACCCTGAATTAGTTATTGGCTACACTAAGCATTATTGCAGTTACCTTAATTGGTTGTATAAACTTTAGAAGTCTAGACTCTTAAACAGAGTGCTGCAATGTAAGCAACTGGAACTGCCATCTGTGATGGGAGAAAGAAAAAGAAAAAGGTTGGTAAGTTTTTTAGCATGTATATATAACAGCATATCTACCTTATATGGGAATTAAACTATATACAACAAATACATTTTATAATAATATGCAATTGCAGTGATGGGAAGTAACTTTATGTACCTTAAAACCAGGATTGGTAAGTATTTAACATCTACCAATTTACCAGATATTTTAGCAAAAAACAAAAAAGAAAGATAATGAAGTAAGGATATTTATAAAGTCATGATCAGTCAGTTGAAGTCAGAGTTTATGAAGAGACCAAGCTGTTCACTGGTATTTAAAACTTGTGAATAAATGTTAATTACTATCCAAGGTGCCAGATTCTCTACTTTCATTAATTACTAATAAATTACACATTCATATAAAGTTCACTTTCCTAAAACCAAGATGATAATATAATACCAAACTCACTAAGTAGTATAGTTTGGTAAGAATATGAAATAATAAAATGAATTTTACACTTTAGGAACAGACTACATAAGGCAAGTCATATTTTTTTTCTTGCATGGAAGATGTAGTTATTTGGTTATTTTAAACAAATGATATTTAAAGTTCCAAATTGGATTATGTTACACATGAGATTTCCTTAATAAAGACTTTCTGGTATCTTGGTAAGCGATCTCCGGGATGGACTATTTTTCACATAGATATCTTCTGTCTAGAGTTATCAAAACTGATCTTACTGTTTTATTGTCCCTAAGCAGCTGCTTATTGTGCTAAACATTACCATTCATTTCTGCCACAGTATTTTACATGCACATGTATTTGCAGAGGGAGATTAATATATTTAATAATTCCTAATGTTTCATTCTTGAGCCATTCAAAATCCCCGCATTAAATTTCAATTAGTTTGGGGTTTCATTTGTTTTAGTTTCCACATGACTCAACTGAATCAACCAGATGCTATTCTAAATAGACAAAGCCTTTGTCTCAAGATATTTGTTGGAAAAGTTAACATTAGGTGCTTGATAGAGGAACTTCATACTCCTGTTATTAAGCACACCTCACATTCAAGTTTCTTCCTGCATAAGTTACATAACTATAGGTGTATCTTCCTATGGATCACGTTATCAGCAAAGGGGTATTGTCTCCTCCCTCTCTTGGTGGGAGGGGGGTGGGATGCAGGGGGTGGGGAGAAAAAGGTTGCTATTGTTGCCAAGCTAGAAAAGGAGGGCAGAGGTTCTCAATTTTGTTTCTCCCCTATGTTCAGATGCATAAAAACTAAGACCCAGTTGCTCTGACCACTCTTGAAGATCTATTCCATAGATATTTTATTCCATTTTGAAGATAGGTGATAGAACCTAAGATCATTTTTTAAAATACATGGGGAAAAAAAGGTGAAAATGGACATTTATAACAAAACCAACTTCTCAGATCTACTTTGCTGAAACTATTCTGGGGCTAGAACCTAAGAAAAACAATCCCTTTTGCTCTTCCTCTCCCCCCCCCCCATTTTGTTGAATCAAGCTAACAGGCCTGTGTAGTAGGTCTTCTTGTCTGTTTTATTGGTGAGGAGCATGAGCCTCAAGTTTTAAATAACCTATCCAAGGTCTCAATCTATGTTGTGAAACTGATATTTAAGCCTATGTCCATCTGAATCCAATGCTGATGATCTTCCATTTGACTAGGCTGCCATCAGATGCCTAGATACACTAGGTACATGTACTCATTGAGAGAGAGTATTTATAGCTAAAGGAACAACAGTAAAGGTGGGATTATGGCCAGTGGAATTGTATAAATTTGTGTTCAGTCACCACTGATTTACAAGAAGTTACCAGCATGTATTTACTTCTATCATTGCAAGTAAATGTGTATAGTGGGAATCAGACTCTGCCTGACAAAGATAACAGCATTTCTAAACCTCAAGGTATTTAACAGCAACACATAAATGAAAGATATCTAAAGAAACATTTCCAGCAAATCAGTATTTAATACAAGAGTGATTTTTCAGTAACATAGTTATGAACTAGGAATATAGATGTTTGGCCTGAGCTTTACTTTCATTACATCAGTGGTCAAATGATTTAGTGTAATAAGGTGTTCAGTTATATAAATCTTTAATTCACTTTATTTATGTGTTCTCCTATTCATTCTTTTTTTTTTCTTTTTCTTTTTTTTTTTTTTTTTTTTTAATAGGAAGCATTGCCATCATTGTGCCTCTTGTCCTCCTGGTGACTTTGATAACAACCTTAGTAATTGGTTTAGTGCTTTGTAAAAGAAAAAGAAGGTAAGATTCAATTATTTAGACAGTCAGTAAGTAAATTACACACACAGTTACAGAAATGTAGGAATGTTTTCCTTTTAATTCTTAAAAACATTAGTTATTCCAACTGCAAAATCTTGTTTTCAAACCATTTTATCCCTCTATTTCATTTTAAAGTGAGTAAAATTCAGACAGCTCTTCTCCCTTGTTATGTTGATGGAATGGATCCATTTATATATTCTAACAAAACTAACAAGGGGACATATTAATTAAAATTTCAGTAGAATTTTACATTTGTGGTAGTTTTTCCATGAAACACCAAGAGTCTCTGAAGTGTATCCTATTATCTTGATGTGTAGGATTAGTAATATCAATACAATGATACTGAATATGTGTTGTATATCACAAATTGTGCATTAAATTCACAAATTCTGTATTTATTTTATATATTCCTGGAAGTATAATTTTTCCATTATTTGAATAGGCAATTATAAAGATCTGGAAGCAGTAGGTTGTCTATAGAGTTATTATCCAGAACCAAGGAAGACCTGGGTATTGAAAACAATCTATTTCAAAGATTCTTTATCACTATTTGTTAGTCATGGTTTTCAGAAATAAAGGGTAAAATTTAATTTAAAAAATTATTAAGGGGGTCCCTGGATGGCTCAGTTGGTTGAACATCCAACTTCAGCTCAGGTCTTGATCTCACAACTCCTGAGTTTGAGCCCTGCACTGGTCTCTGTGCTGACAGCTCAGAGCCTGGAGTCTGCTTCTGATTCTGTGTCTCCCTCGCTCTCTGCCCCTCCCCCACTCGTGCTCTGTCTCTCTCTCTCTCAAAAATAAGTAAACATTAAATTTTTTTAATTATTAACTAGTGAATATTCAATTTCAACTAATGTATTAGCTATTTAGGAGGAATATGTTCCAAGTGCATTTTTTTATTGTTAAGTCTAAATACTTTTGGGAAAAAACTTAATCACATTTAGACTTTTTTTTTGTCCTTCCATGACTTGAAAATATCATTTGTTTTAACTGCACTTTATTTATTAACTTTCTGTGATTTACTTTAAAATAAGACAGTAAATCTACAAATATGATAGTTTTATGTATCATGATCGTAATACTGAGACAACTTACATTAATGTTCACATATTCTAGGACAAAAACTATTAGAAGACAGCCTATTATCAATGGAGGAATCAATGTAGAAATTGGCAATCCATCTTATAACATGTATGAGGTGGATCATGATCACAACGATGGAGGTCTTTTAGATCCTGGGTTTATGGTAGATGCAACAAAGGTAATATGTTTTAAGACGATGGACAGACAGTAAGCACTAACATTCTTGAGTTGCTTATCTGTAATACAGTCCTTAAGTTTATCAGCATTTCTTTTATCTGAAGTTATAGTAAAGAACTTTAGGATGCATTGAATGTTATAGTCTCTTTTAAAGAAAAAATAAAATTAAGGACTGCATTCACCTGAAGCATGAAGTTAAGATAACATGTTTTGGAAAAATATATATTTATTCATTCATTTCGTTTATATAAGTATAATTTACTTAAAATAATGTCTTATTCAAATATGTTGAGATGCTAGCACATCTATATATACAGTGTAGTAGAAAAATACTGTCTGATTTATTTTTTAATAAGAAGAGTGCAGTACTTCATTGTCACAATAAGTATTTTATTTCCAGTAGTGCTCCATTGATTCAACTAAGCTGTGTCCTTGAATTTGCTTGTAATCAAATTACTTTTCAAAAATATTTTTTCTATCCACTAGAATAGCCCTCCTATTAATTTGGGTAATGTTGTGATACACATAGTCTAAAAATCTGCCTTTTTTGGGTAAAGTTTCTGTTATTATTGTATGCTCAGATTAGCACTTTTTAAGAGAAAGAGATAAATGATGCAATTCTCCAGATAAAGTAAACTTGCTAAGATTCACTATGTTGTATTATCTTCATATTTTGCATGATAATTATAGAATATTTTATTATGAATTAAGAGCATCATTTTGCTAATTATAGAATGATTTTCCTTAGCTTATTCATTCATTTATTGGATACGTATTTATTTTCTGATATTTTACAAGTGCTTTGTCCAAAAGGTACCTTTATATTGTAAATAATCAAAGTGAACAATCTATGTCCAAATGGTTTTGCATTCATAGCAAGAGCTGTTCCCAAAGATGTTGAATTACCGTCCCATTCATTCAAGCTAGTTCTGAATCTATGGCCACACTCTCTAAGCCTGAAAATGATGGTCAAACATTTGTTTCTCTGAAAAGGAATCAATTATTATTGCATGTATAAATTTTTACACTATCAGAGGCTAGTGTAGTGATTTTTTTCCTAATTAGAAATAAATTTACATTAATTATTAATTCATTAACTAACTCCTACATTTTAATCATGAAATAAATCCTGGAAACCTAAGTGTCAGTGTTTTCTACTTAAAATTAAAAGTCTATATACTTTGTGCACATTAGTATTTGATAATTTTTCTATGAAGAAGAAAGACATCTTAAATAATAGAATTCTCATATTCTTTGAATTTTTCTTAGGAAAAAAGTACAGTGTAAGTATAATATTAACTGATAAGGAGCTACTTTATATAGTTTTCATAAGAAGGAGAGTTCTCATTTTCCCCATAATTTTTATTTCTGGTGATAGAATTAGGTAAATTTTGGATAAAGAAAATAGCTTTTCAGTACTCCATTAAAAATTTTTCCACATTTACTCTAGGAAGATAAAAACTATGCTTCAGTGCCCCTCAAATATACTTTTAATGTACTTTGCACATAACACTCAGTAAATATTTACCAATTTGCTGACTGATTGACCAAAATTACCTTAATGCGACTTAAATGGCTGAGTCTAGTTAGCTTCTGATTTTTGAAACGTAAATATGAGTTGTTGCCTAAGAAGTAACTGCAAAAAACACAGCTAGTCCTATTAGGTATAAACACTTTTGGAAAGCAGAAGGGCACACCAAAGCAACCTTCATGATCAAATGTTTTTCATAGAGTATTTGCTGTGTCACAGTGGTTTGGTAGAGTCATGACGTGATCACATAAAAATTGTGTAACACATAAAGAGGATTTTATAGAACAGTCATTTTCATTATTTTCAAAATGGATAAAATTTATATTTCAATCATACCTTCTAATCAAAATAACTGAAATAGTAAATAAAGTTAATAAAAAGATTTGCCTATGGAGGCAATTAGAGAATAGTTGAAAATTACAAAAAAAAGTGAAATTAGTATTTACTAATTCATCTCAAACCTTACTTATTTTCAATATTTTTATAAAAATGAGATCTTTATAGAGGAAAATAAAGAGGCAATATTGACCTAATTTTATACTTAAAATCTTTCTCTGAGACCCTTGCCCTTGTCCAAACTTTGTGATTATTCAATGTTAAGAGTTGATAGTTAATTTTTTTTCAATTCACCTTTAACGTACTTTAGAGTATGTATATTCATTAATATTTGTATGCTCTTCAACTTTTCATCCAGTACTTTTCCCCATTTTGGGCCACTAATGAATACTCTATCCTGAATATGAGTGTACCAGATTGGCTAATTCTGCCCCTAGACCCAGGAAAGTCTAAAGTCAGTATTTTTGCATGACTCAGTGAACTAGTATAAATAGTAACCCATCTGGAAAGCCTGATTTCCAAAACAGATTTTTTTAAAATATCAAATTTTTAATTTTTTAATTTTTTTAAATATACAGTGGTGATGAATCTTCAAATAGAAGCAGTCAGAGATTTAAGTCTTAGGAATGGGCTACTGTCAAAACTCTTTCAAAGAGACAAAACTTTAAGTGAAGGATGCTTGTGGTTTTTTTCACAGAGCTGTTAGCAAAGATACAATTTATTTGGGAAGGATGAAGTTAAATAAATAGAAATGAATGGAGGTCTCTAGATGCATGGCATGTCTATCAGTAAGCTGCACATAATAGAAATGTCTACTTGTGAAGCACAGATCCAATAATAATAGTTTTTTTTTTTCTTAATCTATTAAAGTTACTATGCATGCACTGTTCATGCCCCAGGGCTAATGATTTTTTTATACTATTTTTATGACTTAATATGAGTTTATGTTAATGAAAATCATTCCATGATATTAGATCAGAAACTAAAATTCTCTGTTTACATACAGGCCAGGTACATAGGGGGAGGGTCCAGCGCTTTCAAGCTTCCACACACAGCGCCGCCCATCTACCTAAACTCTGATTTGAAAGGACCACTTACTGCTGGGGTGAGAGAAGAAAGTTCATTATTCCATATCCATTCCATCACAGAACCCCTCACAATGAAAGATGATGGCTAGACTTAGATAAGGGCTGTCTTTAATTGAGTTTTAATTAACAAGAGGTTTCAAAACAGCATTAAAATCAGGACTTATGTTTTATGTCTTGCCTATGCAAGATCATATATAAGACATGTTATCATTTTAGACAAGCTATTAAGTAGAAATACTTCTGCTGATTTTGAAAATGTCACAGCACTTTAACAATAAAAATGAGTATTGGCTATTCTTAGAAATCTCTAGTCAGAAATTTAAATAATTTAAACTGAAATTCATGTTTGATTTGATTTGCCTCCTATTAAGATGTTTTCTTGAGCGGATACAAGTTTGATATCCAATTAAATAAAAATATATTACAAAATGTGGTGTCATATTGAGAAATTAGAAATGGTCTAATGAAACCCTTCTTAAACATTTTTTTTTAATTGAGTAACAAGTTTTTAGAGGAAGGTACTCAGTCTACAGTTACATGGTGCATGGTGGATGAAAGAGGGATAAAATAGGGGTATCAAGATTCCTAGGGATGCATATGTTCTCCCTTGTACCTCTCTCCCATCAGCTGTTGTCCATTCTCATTCTTTATCATGTTTGTCTCATTCGCATGACTCAAAGATTATATATTTCTTGTTCGTAACTAAGATTTAGTGTTCTGCTTTTGGGAAGATGAAACAAAACTAAACAAAGACTAGGAAATGAATTCTTGGGTTAAGTTTCAACTCATAAAATCATGAACATTGCAGGTTTTTCAACTGAAAGAGATCACTTCTTCTGCATGTCTCAATTCCACTTCACAGCCCTCTATATGAAAATTAAGAAGACTGTGGACTTCACAATTCCTTGAAAGAATCCAAAATACTTCCTGTGATAAATACATATAGGTTGTCTGAAGCAAAAATATTGTCTTTATTTTAAAGTCTATTCCACCAATATACTTTACTGTTATTTTCTTTGTTTCCTATTTTTGACTTCATAGTGAAAAATTATAAGCCTCAAGCAATTAGATGACTTTCTGTAAACACATATTTCCTGCTGCTGCTATGGCAATAAGGGGACAAACACATTGACTGGAAATGTGATGATTTGGTCTAATGTTTTACACTTTTAAATAAGTCTCAGTGAATATTGTTGTCACAAAGATATCCTTGGGCTTTTACTATCATGTCAAAGCTCCACTTAGATTCCCAAGTTACCTGAAAAACGTACAATTATGTTTTAATCTGACACCATGCAGAAGTCAACTAAAGCCTGTCAACAGAATTTAAATTACATTTATATAGGGGCGCCTGGGTGGCGCAGTCGGTTAAGCGTCCGACTTCAGCCAGGTCACGATCTCGCGGTCCGTGAGTTTGAGCCCCGCGTCGGGCTCTGGGCTGATGGCTCAGAGCCTGGAGCCTGTTTCCGATTCTGTGTCTCCCTCTCTCTCTGCCCCTCCCCCGTTCATGCTCTGTCTCTCTCTGTCCCAAAAATAAATAAACGTTGAAAAAAAAAATTAAATTACATTTATATAATTACTATTTAGCAAATTAAATGTATTTCCTATAAATGTTGTTAACATTAAAAGACAAATATCCTAGAAAATAACTAATGTGTTCAAAACTGATAATAAAGTTGTATTTATCTCTTTTTTCTCTCCTTCAGCCAACAAATTACTCCAATCCAGTGTATGCAAAATTATATATGGATGGGCAAAACTGTCGAAACTCCTTAGGAAGTGTTGATGAAAGGAAAGAACTGCTTCCAAAGAAAATAGAAATTGGGATAAGAGAGACAGTGGCATAATCAGCTATACCTTTTATATGCTGTATAAATGTATAAAATATAAGGATGACTTTTGTATGTTCCAATAGTATTTTACTTGTTTTGGCATCAGCATTACCTCTTTCTTTATCTTTTTCCTGGTTAATTGTTTTCTGAGTTTTCTGGGTTTTGTTTTTTGCTGATGACTGTTGATTGACCATTTGTATGGTATTTTTATGAAAAAGAACTGCACTACAATACAATTTACAACAATGCTGCTGATATGATTCACCTTTGAATTTGTTAAAATTAAAAACAACATATTCCTTTGTAGTGTGAATATGAGCAATCTATTTTGTATGAACTTTTTTGGTTCTACTTAATCAACCAAGAGAATCTCTGCACTTTTTCACTGTACGATCTGGAAGCTGTAAAACAATGTCATTTTATTTTTCCATTTAAATTGATGGAAGAATGATTGAATGGTCAACTCTCTTCTTTGTGCCCATTAAGATTGATTCAGACTGCTGAAAATATCCAGCCCTCACAAGTCCAGCATCACCTGCTTTGAAATTAGCCTTAGATTGCCACATGATAGATGAGAATTTTGAGGAAAAACTTTTAAAAACATATAAAATTAATAATGTGCATGGATACATACGACTACATTTGCAAAAATTTAGTGTACTCTATGTGATATACTAAACATATACACCCTGTAAACAATAGTTATATTTAGGTGGTAGAACATAGCAAAAAATATAATCAGAAGCGGAAAAACCACACCTGCTATGGGATAAGACCTTTTGTTCTCCCTCAGTCCTGAGGTCAACAGCCAGCAGAGAGCACAACAGGGCATTGGGTACGCATGCCTTAGGAAGTTCTTCCCAGTCATGTGCATTTTGTGGAAGATTAACCCAACCCCTTACCACACAGAACACTGAACAATAATATATAAGCACACAAATTGATGACAGAATTTCAATTATGTGAATGCATTCTCTTTGCTAGGTCAAAAGGAACGGCAAAACAGCCATTGCCATGTAGAGTACTTGGGAAATATTTTCAATACACAATACGGCTAACCCATCACTTGCCCTATTCAAAATGTATTCTTAAAGGACTTTCCAAGTTATAGAAGAAAACTTATCTACCCCAACTCAAAGGTGGAGAGTAGAAATGCTGACCAGTTACTCTGGTACTCCGGTTTCTTTGGTTTATGCAAAACACATGGACCCCATTCACTCTTTTGTTTATTTGTTTTCAAATTTTGATTGAAACAAGTACAATTTATTTAAGTTGTATAAAAAGGATAGCATTTTTATACAGATATCTTTAAAGGCACAAAAGATTTATTCACAAGGTATGGAGGGCTTTTTGTTCCTCTGATAGACATGACTGACTTTTAGCTGTCATAATGTATTAACCTAACAGATGAAATATGTTTGTGGTTGCTCTTTATCCCTTTGTACAAGCATTAAAAAAAACTGCTGTTTTATAAAGAGACTTTTTGTTGTACTATGTGCATGCATACTACCTATTTCTAAACTTTGCCATATTGAGGCCTTTATAAACTATTGATTTATGTAATACTAGTGCAATTTTGCTTGAACAATGTTATGCATATCATAAACTTTTTCAGGTTCTTGTTTAAGTACATTTTTTAAATTGAACAGTATTTTTCATTTTGGTTATAATAGTCATTTTGCCTATGTTTCTACAATGAAGTGTTAAATACTTTATAAAAAATTGTTGACTGACTTATTTAAATGAAATTCTACATATTTAAGTGCTTGTGTTGGGTAATTTTTAAAAGAAAAGTCCTTTCTTTGTGCAGTGTAATATTCTTAGGAAACTTTCAGTAAACATGAGACATAATTTCGTTACATCCTTAGAACATACTTTCTGGGGTAGGATTGATTTCATTACATCACTTATAAAAGCACAACAGAGAAAGCATTTTCTCTCTTCTTGAAGCAGAAACATTTTCCTTACTTTATATTTCCCTCCATCTTACATTGCTTATTGCAGACTCTTGTATTACAATAGAAAGAGAGGTAGGTTTTTTATCCAGTAGTGTGACAATTGTATTGAAATAAGCCAAAACTCTTCTGCCCTTCCCATTCTCAAAAAGTGTACTTTGTGCAAAACTCAGATTCCATTAGATGCTAGTTAGGTGTTGTTTTGTGTTTGAATGGTTTTTGCTATGCCTACCTGGAGTATCGGAATGGAGAAGTACATATAGGTGGGTCTGATTTACTGAAGCTATCACTGAGTTATGTTAGTTATATTATCTAAAGGGGCTTTTTAGGGGCGCCTGGGTGGCGCGGTTGGTTAAGCGTCCGACTTCAGCCAGGTCACGATCTCGTGGTCCGTGAGTTCGAGCCCCGCATCAGGCTCTGGGCTGATGGCTCAGAGCCTGGAGCCTGTTTCCGATTCTGTGTCTCCCTCTCTCTCTGCCCCTCCCCCGTTCATGCTCTGTCTCTCTCTGTCCCAAAAATAAATAAACGTAAAAAAAAAAAAAGGGGGGGGGGCTTTTTGTATCAGAGCTTTATAAATGTAACTGAAATTATTATTTGAAAGAAACAGAACCTATAGACTGAAGTGATCTTAATACAATTAATAGTGGTATAAATATCTAGCAAATCATTTATGATACACAACCAACAAACCAACACTCAGAATCTGGCACAATGACCTGTTTTCTCACTAGGACATTGATGAAAGCCATAGTTGAGAGAGCTCAGGATACTTTTTAACCCCTACATTCCATCTACATAGGTCGTTATGTCCACATTATGCTTCACCATCCCATGTTAGTTCATTCAAGTCTGCATCAGAGTTCATTGTCTTTCTTTCTGCCGTTACTTTGCCTTCAGTCCTTACAGGACAAAGATATTTTTTCAACTACTTAAATTTATTTATATAGCTCTAGCTCTTTCTGTTTCAAGTCTCTTATGCAAGAAATTCAGGTGTATAATTCTCCTCCACAGTGACCATACTTTATAAATGCCATCACCAAAATGCTTCCTAAAATATACCTTTGAGCTCTGATGGAACATATTTTCTAAAAATGGGTGCTTCATTGTAAATTCTCCTTTCTACCCAAATGATTATTCATCCAAAGTAGGGGTTTTAAACCTCTTGATGTTTGGGGCCAGTTGATTCTCTGTTGTCCTTTACAAGGTTGGATAGTTAGCAGGGCTCTGCCTTCTGTCCATTAGATGCTACTAGTACCACCCAAAGTTGCAACAACCAAAATGCCTACAGACTTTGCCAAAATTCTCCTGAGGAACAAAACTGCACTTTTATTTAGAACAGATGATCTAGAGCTATGTTCTGCCTTCCGCTATTAAAAAAGTCTCAGCTGTAACAGCTAACCCTCAGCATCAAAATAATGGCACTCCCAAGTTTTTAAGTCTTTAATGCTTATGATGCATGAGTTATAGAAATTTGGTATTAGTAAAGTGCCTGTACATTAAAAAAAAAAAAAAAAGCATCACTAAGGGACAAAAGTTTCACTTGGAAACTTTTACAATTTTGTGTAAATTGGGCCATTTTAGTTTATGTAACTTTTATTTGTGGCCATTTAATGTCATTTATGATTGTTTTATTTTGTTTTGTGCTTGATTATATGCTTGTTTTGTTGGTTCTTGATGTTGAGATTTAAGCTTGTACTTTTTTTGTAGGAATGTTACTTTCTATTTTTATGATGACTCATATATGAAGTTCAATATTCAATGTATGTTATAGCTACCATAAATGAACTATAATATGCAAAATATCCACAATTTCCAAACCCTAACAGGAAAAATTGCTACATGTGATGAAGGGAATAGAAAAAAATACACTGCTTATTTTTCTTTATCCTTTCTTGTGTCCATATCTTCACATAGCTACTCTGGATATAAAATCTGATTCCTCTCTAAGAAAACTACTACTATTTACAGTGTCAACTCTTTCGTGCAGTTTTATTTAAATTATGAGTCAAAGAATCCCACAGACTTGAGCAAAATATTAACTGACCACTTTTTGAAAGCTGTATTTTTCATCTTACGCCACATTCCAATTCTCATCAGCTTAATTAATGGAAAATTTTCTCAATATTAGGTGATATAATTTAATGTAAATTAGAGTCATTGTTTAAATAGAAATCCTTAAATTATAACTTATAAGAAAAGGAGACACTCAAGCACTTTTTGTGAAGCTGACTACTGGGTAATACAGCAAAAAAAAAAAAAAAAATGATTTTGTTCTATGTATTTTGAATGTGAGAAAAACAAAAAGAGCCAGAAAATAGTTAATTTTCCACTTCTGCTACCAATTCCATTGCTAACTTAACATATTCAAAAAGCTAACACATCGAGGAAAAGATAAAGTTAATTAACAACTACAGAAGTAGTTTTATTCAGAAAAACATTTAGTTTTTGATAATATCCAGGGGCCCAGGAACATGTACTTCATAATTTGCTGTACATGTATCTAGTCTAAAAAAAAAGAAATGAAATAAGGTCTTTGGTTTAAATTTTCTGTATAGATATTACACCTAAGTGGCTGTAATTTATTCTGAAAAATAGTTTCTAGTGATATCACTTTTTTTGTATCCAAAGTGATCAAAAATCAAAAGAAAAATTAGTACTAAAGATGGCCTATTTGATAAATTCTATGCTTAGAATGTATTCATTGTCTCTGACGGATAGTCTGCCCCTTTTTAGCTGGGGTTTGTAAGATAACGGTGAACTTAAGCAATGCAGTACTGACGCTTTACTCATTTGTTCACTCCAAGATAATTTTTCAGCGTAACTTCTTCTGCAGTTTTAATACATAAAGTATGAGCTTCCTGATGCAATTGATTTCCAGACTATTCATGCCATAGTGGCTTGGAAACCAGTAATAAAACTGTTGTAAGCTTTCAAAAGATAATGTCCATAGTGAATACCAGAGACATCTTATTCAGATCAGTAATTTAAGTATGAGTGAGAAAATATTTTTTCACACACAGAATAAACTGTGAAATATAATCAAGAAAAATAATGTAGGAGTTTGGAATATAAGTCTGCTTATGGAGATACTTAAAAGCAATACACAGAAGCACTTGAGTGGCTCAGTCGGTTAAGCTCAGTCCTGATTTTAGCTCAGGTCGTGATCTCACGATTCATGGGATGAGCCCCACATCAGTCTCTGTGCTATCAGCATGGAGCCTGCTTGGGATTCTCTCTCTCCCACTCTGTCCACCCCCCACTCTGTCTCACTCTCTCTCACAATAGAATAAACATGTAAAATATATATACAAAGTTTAGGTTTAGAGTGACTTGACTAATGAGCTAAACATTTCTCAGTGGATAATGTACAAAGATAGGTAGGAAAAAACTGGACAATGAGACTGCAAACAGAAGTAACCTCCATCCCTGCAGTCAGCTAGCATCAGTGGTATCTTTGTGGAAATTTATATAAATATACAACAACAACAACCACCTCACGTATTTTCACACACTGACTTTGATCTCCCATTAATTGTGAAGATGGCTCTGCTCTGCTATTTTATGTAAAATTCAATGATGTTTAGCTTCTCTGGATTATAATTTCAGTAGTCAGTACCCTTATCCAGAATGATAACTAATCCCTAGTTTCTTATTCCTAAATATAAAATCATATTTCTTTCCATTTGCTTCTTTTTCTCCCCAAAGTGACAGTATAAGAAACCAATATTCCTCTTTGACTATTTTGTCATAACCTGTATTGCTTATTCCACTGTAAAAAAAATTTAGAAAATAAATATTAAAAAAAGAAAAATTACCACTAAGTTAAAGCACTAGAAATAACCAGTTACCATTTTCAAGAATTTTGATTTGTTGTAGATCATGCATAAATTTAAATTTTCTATCCCACTTTTAAAATATAACATTTAACATTGAAATATTTGGTTTTATGTCTTTCTCATGCTTTTATTTAATCACTTATTTTTATTCAGTTTCTGTCTATTTTTTTAAATGTTTATTTATTTACTTTGAGAGAGAGAGAGAGAGATTGAGAATTCCAAGCTGTCTGTCTGCACTGTCACCACAGAGCCTAACACAGGGCTTGATCTCACAGACTGTGAGATCATGACCTGAGCTGAAATCAAAAGTTGGACACTTAACTGACTGAGCAACACAGGTGCCCCTCAATTTCTGTTTATTCTATGTTGATTTTATATTGCTTGGTTTTATTTTTCTCTCTTGATTTAAAAGTTATTCATTTATTATTTGTTTTACTGTTAGAATATTTTTAAAGTTAAAAGTATTTAACAATTAATCCAAAATTTAAAAATAAGTCTTTTTGTTTTTCTTCTAAGATGAGAAGTTTAGCATTCTTAGATTCTCCTAATCTAACTTGCCTTCATAGTCTTTGATATAGTTTGTGGTTTTATCTTCATAATATTTAACTGAATTAGTATTTTTACATTTTTTTGTCTTCTCTTTGTTATTTGGAAATTTTCAACTATTTTTACGTTTAGTATTTCTCTTTTAAAACTCATTATTCCTAGGGACTCCTGGGTGGCTCAGTTGGTTAAGTGTCCCACTCTTGATTTCAGCTCAGGTCATGATCTCTTGGGTCATAAGATCAAGCCCCGTGTCAGGCTCTGCATTGACAGCACAGAGTCTGCTTGGGATTCTCTCTCTCTCCCTCTCTCTGCCCCTCTTCCACTCTCTCTCCCTCTCAAAATAAATAAGCATTTTTCAAAATACCTTATCAGTCCTTTTACTATATGATTTTTTCATTCTTAATTTCTCTAATTCTGACTTATTTTATTGGTATATTTCATCAAACATCCTTATAAAAAACCTTCATCTGTGGTATATTTGCTGAACTGTTGTATTTATACAAATATGTCTCCAAGACCTTAAATTACAAATGTCAACTCAACTCAGTGGAGCTTTTTGCTTCCTCTAAAATTAGGTTGCACCTGCCTCACACTATTTTCTGGTATTCAGTGTTGTTAAGGATAAGTCTGAGACCAAACAGATTTTTCTTTTTTTGTAACATTTCTCCCTAGACTTAAAAGCCCAAAGCTAATTATAATAAAAGTATTTTGCCACATATGTTTTTATTAATTTTTTCTACTTACAATCTGTTTTCATCTGAGATTCGTTTTCTTCAAGATGTCTTTATTATTTCTGTGCAGATTGTTTTATTTACTACACAGAAACAGTAGTTCCTAGGTTAAGTCTTTCTTTTTCTCACATATGTATCATTTTAATAATTTTTCTTGTTTTTCTTTTATTCTAAGAGAGATTTTCAGGTTTCTGACCTGCATTTTTAATTTTCTTTTTTTCCCTGCGGACTCAACTGATTTTTCATGTGTGCATATATGCATGAGTCTCAGAATGAATGTTTCCTTATTTTACTCAGCTTTGTTTTTAACTTAGTTTTTTATTGTCCCGTGTAGTGTATTTTCTTCTCAGAGCTTTCTGCCGAGGTGTCATAGTATCTATTTCCTGTGTCCTACTCACAATACCAACTAATTTCCAAAATTATCTTTTTCAAAAATTCTGTAAGTCTAAGGCATGATGCTCTGATGTCTTTGTGCTATGAAATTAAAAAATAATAATAACAGTTCAAGATGCTTTTTATTTTCTCTTTTCTATTTACCAATGTTTAATTACAGATACAACATTCTACTTCCAGTGATGCCCAGTATACAATATTTATTTGTTTCCACATTCCATCAATTATATGCCTCTTACATAACTTTCTTGGGCCTATAACTGCAGGACTATTTCTCCCTCATTTATCCTAGTGGGTCTTTCCTAGAACCCTATATAATTATTTTCATACTCATATCCCTATATTTTTATTTACTTAAATAATGACAGAGAAGTACATGAAAACATCAATGCTCCTGTATACCATAATACCAGGATTTTTTCTGTAATTTACACCGAGTTATATTCCCAAATATCTTGTCTTATATTGTGCTCTAACCTTCTGTAAATTTATTAGGGGAGAGACAGGCTTTTTTAGTGTATTCACACCAATTCCCTTCCTTGAAAACCGTCTCAGATATCTGCCCTATTTTCTGGCAGCATCACTCTTTGAAAGATAGTAGAACCTTGGATTGGTAGCAGTGACTGTTCAGTGGAAGGATGGCTAACAACTTCCTTTTCTAATACAGATCCCAAAACTTTGCATCTTGATACAGAGCATGGGGTTTGGGGAGGGGGGATGAGCTAAAAGGGTAAGGGGCATTAAGGAGTCTACTCCTGAATCATTGTTGCACTATATGCTACCTAATTTGGATGTATATTTAAAAAAATTAAATTAGGAGAGGTAGGGAAGATGGCAGTGTAGGAGGATGCTGGGCTCACCTCGTCCTTCTGATCACTTAGATTCCATCCACATCGGCCTAAATAACCCAGAAAACTGCCAGAAGACTAGCAGAGCGGACTCTCTGGAGCCAAGCGTAGACAAGAGGCCCACGGAAGAGGGTAGGAAGGGCGGAAAGGCGGTGCACGCTATACAGACTGGCTTGTGGTAGAGGAGCAGCCCGCCCACCAAGGCAGAGCCCCAGAGTCTGACTTAAAAAGTGGAGGGGCCAGACTGCATGAGTTCGGACAGCCAGAGGGACTTACCATCTGGAATGTTATAAGTCAACAGCTCTGCTCGGAGAGCAGGAGGGCAAGAGGACACCTGGTGGGAAATGTGTTGAGCTCTGGAAGACAGAGCTTAGCTTAGAAGAAAACAAAGGCCCTGGCCAGTGCCATCTCCCTCTCCCATCCCCCAGCCGAAATCCCCAAGGGAACCAGTTCCTGTCACCAAACTTGCTTGCACCGCGCAAACACCCAACGCTGTGTTTCTGTGGATCCATCCCTCTGACAGGTCTGCCTCCCTCCTGGTGCTGCAGGGTCCCTCCTGAAGGAGCCCACTGAAAACAAAGGGAGCTAAGCCTACCCCTCCCACCCCTGTGCACCTTGCTGTTCCACCCTGGCTAATACGCCAGATCCCATTGAAGCAGCACCACAAGCCTGGCAGTGTGCAAGTAGCCCAAACAGGGGCCACACCACTCCACAGTGAGTCCTGCTCCTGGGAGAGGGGAAGATAAGGTACACAGCAGTCTGACTGTGGCCCCAGCGGTGGGCTGGGGGCAGACATGGGGTCTGACTGCGGCCCCGCCCACCAGCACAAGTTACTCTGGACAACACAGGGGAAGTGCTCTGCAGTTGGGAGCCACCACAGGGACTACATAAAATGAAGAAATGGAAGAACTCTCCTCAAAAGAAACTCAAGGAAGTAGCGACAGCTAACAAATTGATCAAAAACGACTTAAGCAATATAACAGAACAAGAATTTAGAATAATAGTCATAAAATTAATCACTGGTCTTGAAAAAAGCATAGAGGACAGCAGAGAATCTATTGCTACAGAGATCAAGGGACTACGAAATAGTCATGAGGAGCTAAAAAATACTATAAATGAGGTACAAAATAGAATGCAGGTGGCCATAGCACAGATTGAAGCGGCAGAAGAGAGAATAGGTGAATTAGAAGATACAATTAATGGAAAAAGAGGAAGCTAAGAAAAAGAGGGATAAAAATTCCAGGAGTATGAGGGGAGAATTAGAGAACTAAGTGATGCAATCAAACTGAACAATATCTGTATCATAGGAATTCCAGAAGAGGAAGAGAGAAAGAAAGAGGTGAAGGTATAACTGAACAAATCATAGCTGAGAACCTCCCTGATCAGGGGAAGGTGAAAGGCAATGAAATCTAAGAGGCACAGAAATCCCTTCAGACATAACTTGAATTGATCTTCTGCACAACATATCATACTGAACCTAGCAAAATACAAGGATAAAGAGAAAAATCTGAGAGCAGCTAGGGATAAACAGGCTCTAACTTACAAAGGGAGACTCATGAGACTAGGGGCAGACCTATCTACTGAAACTTGGCAGGCCAGAAAGGAATGGCAGGAAATCTTCAATGTGATGAACAGAAAAAATACGCAGCTGAGAATCCTTTATCCAGCAAGTCTGTCATTCAAAATAGAAGGAGAGATAAAGGTCTTCCCAAACAAACAAAAACTGAAGGAATTTGTCACCACTAAACCAGCCCTACAAGAGATCCTAAGGGGGATTCTGTGAGTGAAATGTTGCAAGGACCACAAAGTATCAGACATAACTACAAGCATGAAACATACAGACATCACAATGATTCTAAACCCATATCTTTCTATGATAACACTGAATGTAAATGGACTAAATGCTCCAACCAAAAGACATAGGGTATCAGAATGGATAAAAAAAAAAAAAAAAAAAAAAAAAAAAAACAACAACAACAACAACCAACCAAGACCCATGTATTTGCTGTCTACAAAAGACTCATTTTAGACCTGAGGACATCATCAGATTGAAAGTGAGGGGATGGAGAACTATCATGCTACTGGAAGTCAAAAGAAAGCTGGAATAGCCATACTTATATCAGACAAACTAGACTTTAAATTAAAGGCTGTAACAAGAGATGAAGAAGGACATTATATAATAATTACAGGGTCTAACCATCAGGAAGAGCTAACAATTATAAAAGTCTATGCGCCGAATACGGGAGCCCCCAAATATATAAAACAATTACTCATAAACATAAGCAACCTTATTGATAAGAATGTGGTAATTGCAGGGGACTTTAACACCCCACTTACAGAAATGGATAGATCATCTAGACACACGATCAATAAACAAACAAGGGCCCTGAATGATACATTGGATCAGATGGATTTGACAGATATATTTACAACTCTGCATCCCAAAGAAACAGAATATACTTTCTTCTTGAGTGCACATGGAACATTCTCCAAGATAGATCACATACTGGGTCACAAAACAGCCTTTCATAAGTATACAAAAACTGAGATCATACCATGCACACTTTCAGACCACAATGCTATGAAGCTTGAAATCAACCACAGGAAAAAGTCTGGAAAACCTCTAAAAGCATGGAGGTTAAAGAACACCCTAGTAAAGAATGAATGGGCCAACCAGGCAATTAGAGAAGAAATTTAAAAATATATGGAAACAAATGAAAATGAAAATACAACAATCCAAACGCTTTGGGATGCAGTGAAGGCAGTCCTGAGAGGAATATACATTGCAATCCAGGCCCATCTCACGAAACAAGAAAAATCCCAAATACAAAATCTAACAGCACACCTAAAGGAAATAGAGCAGAACAGCAAAGACACCCCAAACCCAGCAGAAGAAGAGAAATAATAAAGATCAGGGCAGAAATAAACAATATAGAATCTAAAAACACTGTACAGCAGATCAACAAAACCAAGAGTTGTTTTTTTGAAAAATAAACAAAATTGATAAACCTTTAGCCAGGCTCTTCAAAAAGCAAAGGGAGATGACCCAAATAGATAAAATCATGAATGAAAATGGAATTATTACAACCAATCCCTCAGAAATACAAGCTATTATCAGGGAATACTATGAAAAATTATATGCCAACAAACTGGACAACCTGGAAGAAATGGACAAATTCCTATGCACGCACCCACTTCCAAAACTCAAACACGAAGAAATAGAAAACTTAAGCAGAAATAGAAAACTTAAACAGCAAAGATTGTTACCAAAAATCTCCCAACAAATAAGAGTCCAGGACCAGATGTCTTTCCTGGGGAATTCTACCAGACATTTAAAGCAGATAATATCTCTCCTTCTCAAGTTCTTCCAAAAAATAGAAAGGGAAGGAAAACTTCAAGACTCATTCTATGAAGCCAGCATTACTTTTATTCCCAAACCAGACAGACACCCAGCAAAAAAAGAGAGCTACAGGCCAATATCCCTGATGAATATGGGTGCAAAAATTCTCAACAAGATACTAGCAAATTAAATTCAACAGCATATAAAAAGAATTATTCACCATGACCAAGTGGGATTCATTCCTGGGATGCAGGGCTGGTTCAACATTAGTAAATCAATCAACGTGTTACATCACATTAATAAAAGAAAAGAACCATATGATCCTGTCAAACCATTCAGAGAAGGCATTTGACAAAATTCAGCATCTTTCTTAATAAAAACCCTCAAGAAAGTCGGGATAGAAGGAATATACTTAAACATCATAAAAGCCATTTATGAAAAGCCTGCAGCTAATATCATCCTCAATGGGGAAAAAATGAGAGCTTTCCTCCTGAGATCAGGAACATGACAGGGATGTCCACTCTCACTACTGTTTTTTAACATAGTGATGTAAGTTCTAACATCAGCAATCAGACAACAAAAGGAAATCAAAGGCATCAAAATTGGCAAAGATGAAGTCAAGCTTTCACTTTTTGCAGATGACATATTATACATGGAAAACCGGAAAGACCCCACCAAAAGTCTGCTAGAACTGATACAAGTATTCAGCAAAGTCGCAGGATACAAAATCAAGGTACAGAAATCAGTTGCATTCTTATACACTAACAATGAAGCAACAGAAAGACAAATAAAGAAACTGATCCCATTCACAATTGCACCAAGAACCATAAAATACCTATGAATAAACCTAACCAAAGATGTAAAAGATCTATATGCTGAAAACTATAGAAAGCTTAGGAAGGTAATTGAAGAAGATATAAAGAAATGGAAAGACATTCCATGTTCATGGATAGGAAGAATAAATATTGTTAAAATGTCAATACTACTCAAAGCTATCTACGCATTCAATGCTATCCCGATCAAAATTGCACCAGCATTCTTCTCGAAGCTAGAACAAGCAATCCTAAAATTTGTATGGAACCACAAAAGACCCCAAAATAGTCAAAGTAATATTGAAGAAGAAGACCAAAGCGGGAGGTATCACAATCCCAGACTTTAGCCTCTACTACAAAGCTGTCATCATCAAGACAGAATGGTATTGGCACAAAAACAGACACACAGACCAATGGAATAGAATAGAAATCCCAGAACTAGACCCACAAAAGTATGGCCAACTAATCTTTGACAAAGCAGGAAAGAATATGGAAAAAGCAGGAAAGCAGTGGAAAAACGACAGTCTCTTTAACAAATGGTGCTGGGAGAACTGGACAGCAACATGCGGAAGGTTGAAACTAGACCACTTTCTCACACCATTCACAAAAATAAACTCAAAATGGATAAAGGACCTCAATGTGAGACAGGAAACCATCAAAGCCCTAGAGGAGAAAGCAGGAAAAAACCTCTCAGACCTCAGCCGCAGCAATTTCTTACTTGACACATCTCCAAAGGCAAGGGAATTAAAAGCAAAAATGAACTATTTGGACCTCTGAAGATAAAAAGTTTCTGCACTGCAAAGGAAACAATCAACAAAACTAAAAGGCAACCAACAGAATGGGAAAAGATATTTGCAAATGACATATCGGACAAAGGGCTAGTATCCAAAATCTATAAAGAACTCACCAAACTCCACACCCGAAAAAAAAAATAATAATGCAGTGAAGGAATGAGCAGACAACATGAATAGGTACTTCTCTAAAGAAGACATCCAGGTGGCCAACAGGCACATGAAAAGATGCTCAATGTCACTCCTCATCAGGGAAATACAAATCAAAACCACACTCAGATATCACCTCACTCCAGTCAGAGTGGCTAAAATGAACAAATCAGTAGACTATAGATGCTGGAGAGGATGTGGAGAAATGGGAACTCTCTTGCACTGTTGGAGGGAATGCAAACTGGTGCAGCCACTCTGGAAAACGGTGTGGAGATTCCTCAAAAAATTTAAAATAGATCTATCCTATAACCCAGCAATAGCACTGCTAGGAATTGACCCAAGGGATACAGGAGTGCTGATGCATAGGGGCACTTGTATCCCCAATGTTTATAGCAGCACTTTCAACAAGAGCCAAATTATGGAAAGAGCCTAAATGTCCATCAACTGATGAATGGATAAAAAAAAATTGTGGTTTATATACACAATGGAATACTACTTAGCAATGAGAAAGAATGAAATATGGCCTTTTGTAGCAACGTGGATGGAACTGGAGAGTGTTATGCTAAGTGAAATAAGGCATACAGAGAAAGACAGACACCATATGTTTTCACTCTTATGTGGATCCTGAGAAACTTAACAGAAGACCATGGGGGAGGGGAAGGAAAACAAAAAAGAGAGGGAGGGAGCCAAACCATAAGCAGCTCTTAAAAACTGACAACAAACTGAGGCTTTGGAAGGGTTTGGGAGAACAAACTGATGGGGAGTGGGAGGGAGGAGAGGGTGGGTGATGGGTATTGAGGAGGCCACCTGTTAGCAAGAGCATGGGGTATTGTATGGAAACCAATTTGACAATAAATTTCATATTAAAAAAAAAATTAAACTAAAAAGGAAGAAAAAAAACTTGGCCTCTGTGCTTAGTGTATATATTAGCTTTCTACTGCTGCCATAACAAATTACCACAAATTTACCATGTACAACTTTCTAGTTCTGCAGATAAGAGGTCTACTTTGGCCTGACTAGATTCTCTGCTCCAGCCTTCACAAGTCAAAATTAAGGTATACACCATATGAGTTCTTATCCATAGCTCTGGGATGGGTTGCTTCCAAGCTCATTAATATCCATAGCAGAACCTAGTTTCTTGCAGTTGTAGAACCAAGGTTTCAGGTTCCTTGCTGGCTGTCAAGTGGGTCCAACTTTAGTACCCAGAGGTATCTCTCTGGTCCTTGTATATAGGCTCTATGTCCCAGAACTTTGTTTGATATTTCCCTCATGCTAATAGTATCCCTGGTTTAACTTCTACTGATCCCTACCCCTTCAGTCAGAAGAAGCTCTTCATGTTTAAGGGCTCATGTGATTAGATTGAATCATCCTGGATAATATCTTCATTTTAGGTTCCACAGCCTTAAATAAGTCTGCAAAGTCCCTTCTTCTACGTAAGAGAACATATTCACAGATTTGAAGGATTAGGGCATGCACACATTTATGGGGCATTATTTGGCCTATAGTACATTCTTGATTTCTGCCCTGGGGCATCTCTGAGCTGGTGTAAAAAGCTAGCTCTAGATGTTCTTTCATGGTATTAAACAAATTCTCTCATATTCTTCCTTGCTGGTCCAACACCTTTATAATCCACTCTGGAATGTACTCCCCCAGGTTTTACAGTTCTTCCTTACTCAAGCTGCACTCTTAGATGACCTTGATTATTTGATAACAAATGATAGAAAGACCAACCATGGGGGAAACAAGGAATTCTACAGGAACCCACTTGGAACTCAGGCATGTGTGACCTGGAGATATGAAGGTTTTAGTGCTCCATGGAGCAACCATTAACCAGTAAAAAATGCCTCTTACTTCTTTTAGACAGCCAATTCTGTGCATCATTCTTCCCATTTCTTTGGAAGTTCTCTAAGAAATAAGCCCAAGTTTTCCATAGTGGTGATCGTTTTTAAAAGTACTTATTTGTATAGCTTTTGCACTATTCCAAATTTCCCACATATAGTCTCCAGATCACTACCCAATATGAACTGCTTGCACAAATCCCTTGTCTCAATGTCTGTTTTGGGAAATATGAAGTGATCTGTCAAAGTAAAGTATGAGGGAGGAATTCTAAAACAGATTCACCCACCAGCCAGATATGATAAGGACCCCATTATTAGTGATAAGTGGGGTGATGATTACCCTGACACGCAGTAGCACCACAATTTCTAAGAGTCTCACTGGCAGTGACAGGAACGAATTATAAATAGAAGATCAAATGTTCCCTTACATAGCAGCTGTGGTTCTTAAACAATATGGAACAATAGTAATTATAAAGATTGTACTGTTGGGTGACGTATTTAAGCCTTAAAAAAAAGAAAATAATAAACTCAGGTTAGCCAATAATCAACTCAAGGTGTACTGTGTAGGTCAGAAGACCAAAGAGATCTATGTCAATTACCTGTCTTAATCTTGCAATGAAAAAAAGAAATACTCAGAACTTTTGAGGCTGTTAGATATAGTACCCAAATTGATGAAGATACCAAGGTACTTTAAAATCATCATGTCCAACATTTAGTGGGAGCCTATGGAGTCCAAATAATGAAAAAAGTTCTGGCCCAAATTTATCTTACAGTTGATCTAGGACATCCAGGATCTATCCAGAAGCTATTCCCTGGCCCATCAAAACACAATTGGGATGTATATACTGAGTATCTGGCAGAACTCTGATATGCATTTGTGGAGGAAAAGTGATTAAAATAAGAGTTAAGAAGAAGTTCCCAAAATGCCCTATTTTCTAGCCAAAATAGAGAGAGGGAGAGGGGGAGAGAGAGAGAGAAAGAAAGAAAAGCAAGAACAAATTCCCAGAGAAACTTCAGAGATTTGTGCCACAATTAAAGACTTAAAATATATGGTGGCAGTGATTCCCATCTTAAACCATTTGTCTAAATAATAAATAAAAAAAACATACTGTGGGAGTTTGCAGCTATTGATCTGGCAAATGCATTCTTCTCATTTCCTATCAGAGGAAGGATCAAAAGTCTTCTTTTATGCATGAAGAACAGCAATTTACATTCACTGTTGACCACAGAACTATGATCACCCTCTTTCAGGATCCTTAATCATCTCACATTTGCAGAAGAACCACATGCGGAAGGTCATTCATAAGTTTAGTAAATACAGGCATATCAAATACAAACATTCTATACTAATATGTATAGTTTTTTTAAAATTTAAAATTATTTGCAAGACTGACATTATTGGGACCATTTTGGTAGTGCTATAACTCTAGGTGAAGTTTAGAACTGAATTAATTTTTGTCTAAATGTTTTTATTTAAAAAATAATTGAGTGCTAAACACTGCCACAATTTTACATTCCATTTGTTTTCTGTGGACTTCTCAAATTCTGTGTTACTTTCCCTTTTTAAAAAACGTTTATTTATTTTATGAGGGAGGGAGAGACAGAGAGAGAGAGAGAGAGAGAGCGAGCACACGCACGCGTGCATGAGCAGGGAAGGGACATAGAGGCAGAGGGAGAAAGAGAATCCCAAGTAGGCTCCATGCTCAGCACAGAGCCTGATATAGGGCTCAATTTCATGACTGCAAGGTCACAATATGAGCCACTATCAAGAGATGAACACTTGGAGAAGCCAAGATGGCAGAACAGCATGGAATTTTTTTTCTGTGTGTCTCAGGTGCATGAAATACAGCCAAACCAACACTAAATCATCCTGCACAACTAGAAAACTGATCTGAGGATTAACATAACAACCTGCACAACCTGAACCACAGAATTCAGCAGGTATGATGTGTGGAGAGGTGAATGGGGGGAGAGAGAAGCTGTGGAAGGCAGGGAGCTGCTTCTGCATGCGGATGAGACAGACAGGGGTGAAGGGCAGAATACGGGAAAAGGACGCCCCTCCCCCCCAAAAGTAGCTGGAGAGAAAGTGGAAGAGTGGAAACAGCCACAGGGACTGAAATAAATGGGGAGAAAGAGAAAGGAGGGGGTTTAAATTCCATTAGGACTCTATAAACGGGGGGAGTGCGGAGTCTGAAAATCTGCAGCTCGACACCTGGCAGTGCTCTAGTGAGAACAGTGAATCCCCAGGACCAGAGTGAAATCTGGAGGTTGTTGGGCCACACAGGGAGAGTCAGTTCTCCTGCTGGGAGGACATCTGGTAGAGGCTGTATGGCCCCCCAACAGGTAATGACACCAGTGGACCTGGGAGAAACCACATTTGCTGGTGTTGGAACAAAGTCGCTGGGGGTGAAGCCTGGGGCCAGATGTGTGTTGTGATTTTCCGCAATCCCTGAAACGCTGCTGCTATATGGTCACGTGGACTTTATCTGGGCCAGGCTGGCACCCAGCCACAGTCTCTAGGCATTTGAAGCAACACGGTCCTGCAAACAATCCTAAGTGCTGCCGGCACCTGGCCATTGTTCGATGAGACCATCCCACAGAAGGCAGAATGAGTAACAGTCACAGTCCCTCAGAAATAAGGGTTCAGGAAAAACAGCAACATCTGACATAAAACTCAGGAGGGAGGTTCTGCCTGGGTCTTGGTCACAGAAAGTGTAAAAGCGGGGAGTGGATGGAAGCCGAAGAAAAAATGACAGGTGTGTGATTGCTGATGGGGTAGAACAGTGTTCCGATACTAGGCACTGAGTAGCTGGGTGACGCAGTTTTCACCGCTTCTGCACGTGTGCATAAACACCTACAAGTGCCACAACAATCCACCCCAGTAAGCTAAACAGTGCCATCTAGTGCAGAATGGAGCCATTAGACTAAGCCTCACTGAACTGGCCAACCTCGCTCTTCAGGGACACAAGTCACTCTGACTACTTACTTTATGGACTATTAAGCACTTCATAGTTTGACCTCTAAGGGAAAACAAAGTAATTCCAGTCATATTTTAGTATGTTTGCCAGTCCATCTATTCAATTGCTTTCTTTTTTTTCTTTTTTCTCTTTTTTGTTACTTTTCTTTTTCTTAAATACAGAAAGAGAAAAACTCATTTTTCTTTTAAATTTTTATTAAAATATCTCTTTATTTTCCTACATATGATGTTTGTTTTCTGTAAATTTTTTCAACCTCTATTTTACTTCCACCATTTCATTTTAGTCTACTTCAGTGTAAACATTTTTCCAAATTTTCACATGATTTAGTTTTTGTTTTCTTTCCCCTTTTTTCTCCAATCTGTCAAGCCCTTTCCAACACCCAGACAAAAACACACCTAGGATCTAGCAACATTTATTCAAGTGTTCTATGTGTGTGTTTTTGTTACCAAGTTTTTAATTTTAATATTATTTTAATTTTAATTTCTTTAATTTTCATTTTTTTACCTCACTAATTCCTTTTCTCCCTTCAGAATGACAAAACAAAGGAATTCACCTCAAAAGAAAGAGCAGAAAGAAACCACAGACAGGAACTTAAGCAACAGATACAAGCAAGATGTCTGAACAAGAATTTAGAATCAAAATATTATAAATACTACCTGGAGTTGACAATAGCTTAGAATCCCTTTCTGTGGAGATAATAGAAGTAACAGTCAGGATGAAATAAAAAAATGTTATAATTGAGCTGCAATCTCAAATGACTGCCATGGTGGCAAGGATGGATGAGGCAGAACAGAGAATCAGCAACACAGAGGACAAACTTATGGAGCATAATGAGGCAGAAAAAAAGAGGGATATTGAGGCAAGAGAGCACAATTTAAGATTTAGAGAAATCAGTGACTCATTAAAAAAGAACAACATCAGAATCATAGAGGTCCCAGATGATGAAGAGAGAGAAATAGGAGTAGAAGGGTTATGTGAGCAAATCATAGCGGAAACCTTTCCTAACCTGGGGGAAGGCACAGACATCAAAATCTAGGAAGCACAGAGGACTTCATTAGATTAAGCAAAAACCAACCATCAACAAGGCATACCATAGTCAAAATACTCAGGCAAGGAGAGAATCATGAAAGCAGCAAGGGGAAAAAAGTCATTAACCTGCAAGGGAAGACAGATCAGGTTTGCAGCAGACCTATCCACAGACTTGGCAGGCCAGAAAGGAGTGGCAGGACATATTCAATGTGCTGAATCAGAAAACTATGCAGCCAAGAATTCTTTATCCAGCAAGGCTGTCATTCAAAATAGAAGGAGAGATTAAAAGTTGCCCAGACAAACAAAGATTAAAGGAGTTTATGACCACTAAACCAGACCTGCAAGAAATTCTAAGGGGAGAAAAGATGGGAAAAAAAACCAAAAAAACAAAAAACAAATAAGTAAAGGCAAAAGCAACAAAGATAGAAAGGCAGGGAACACCAGCAGAAACTCCAACTCTACAAGCATCATAACAGCAATAAATTCATATCTTTCAGTATTCACTCTAAATGTCCATGGACTAAATGCTCCCATCAAAAGACATAGGGTAACACAATGGATAAGAAACCAAGATCCATCTATATGCTGTTTACAAGAGAACCACTTTGGACCTAAAGACGCCTTCCGATGAAAGTAAGTGGAATGGAGGGGAACCAAGGAAGATGGCGGCGTAGGAGAACGCTGGGCTCACCTCGCGTCCTGCTGATCACTTAGATTCCACCTACACCTGCCTAACTAACCCAGAAAACCACCAGAGGATTAGCAGAATGGAGTCGCCGGAGCCAAGCGCAGACGAGAGGCCCACGGAAGAGGGTAGGAAGGGCGGAGAGGCGGTGCACGCTGCACGGACTGGCGGGAGGGAGCTGGGGCAGAGGGGCAGCCTGCCGGCCAAGCAGAGCCCCCGAGTCTGGCTTGCAAAAGCGGAGGGGCCGGACGGACTGTGTTCCAACAGCAAGCGGGACTTAGCATCTGGGAGGTCATAAGTTAACAGCTCTGCTCAGAAAGCAGGAAGGCTGGAGGACAAAGGGAGGGAGAGCTGCTGAGCCCCCGGACAAAAGAGCTCAGTTTGGTGGGGAACAAAGGCACTCGCCAGCGCCATCTCCCTCACCCATCACCCAGCCAAAATCCCAAAGGGAACCAGTTCCTGCCAGGGAACTTGCTCGCTCCACGCAAACACCCAACTCTGTGCTTCTGCGGAGCCAAACCTCCGGCAGCAGATCTGACTCCCTCCCGCTGCCACAGGACCCCTCCTGAAGTGGATCACCTAAGGAGAAGCGAGCTAAGCCTGCCCCTCCTGCCCCCGTGCACCTTGCCTACCCACCCCAGCTAATACGCCAGGTCCCCAGCACCATAAGCCTGGCAGTGTGCAAGTAGCCCAGACGGGCCACGCCACCCCACAGTGAATCCCGCCCCTAGGAGAGGGGAAGAGAAGGCACACACCAGTCTGATTGTGGCCCCAGTGGTGGGCTGGAGGCAGACATCAGGTCTGAATGCGGCCCCACCCACCAACTCCAGTTATACACCATGCACAGGGGAAGTGCCCTGCAGGTCCTCACCACGCCAGGGACTATCCAAAATGACCAAACGGAAGAATTCCCCTCAGAAGAATCTCCAGGAAATAACAACAGCTAATGAGCTGATCAAAAATAATTTAAATAATATAACAGAAAGTGAATTTAGAATAATAGTCATAAAATTAATTGCTGGGCTTGAAAACAGTATAGAAGACAGCAGAGAAACTCTTGCTACAGAGATCAAGGGACTAAGGAACAGTCAGGAGGAGCTGAAAAATGCTTTAAACGAAATGCAAAACAAAATGGAAACGACGACGGCTCGGATTGAAGAGGCAGAGGAGAGAATAGGTGAACTAGAAGATAAAGTTATGGAAAAAGAGGAAGCTGAGAAAAAGAGAGATAAAAAAATCCAGGAGTATGAGGGGAAAATTAGAGAAATAAGTGATACACTAAAAAGAAATAATATACGCATAATTGGTATCCCAGAGGAGGAAGAGAGAGGGAAAGGTGCTGAAGGGGTACTTGAAGAAATAATAGCTGGGGCGCCTGGGTGGCGCAGTCGGTTAAGCGTCCGACTTCAGCCAGGTCACGATCTCGCGGTCCGGGAGTTCGAGCCCCGCGTCGGGCTCTGGGCTGATGGCTCGGAGCCTGGAGCCTGTTTCCGATTCTGTGTCTCCCTCTCTCTCTGCCCCTCCCCCGTTCATGCTCTGTCTCTCTCTGTCCCAAAAATAAATAAAAAAAAAAGTTGAAAAAAAAAAATTTAAAAAAAAAAAAAAAAAAAGAAATAATAGCTGAGAACTTCCCTGAACTGGGGAAGGAAAACGGCACTGAAATCCAAGAGTCACAGAGAACTCCCTTCAGACGTAACTTGAACCGATCTTCTGCACGACATATCATAGTGAAACTCGCAATACAAGGATAAAGAGAAAATTCTGAAAGCAGCAAGGGGTAAAGGTGCCCTAACATATAAAGGGAGACCTATAAGACTCGTGACTGATCTCTCTTTTGAAACTTGGCAGGCCAGAAAGAATTGGCATGAGATCTTTAATGTCCTGAACAGAAAAAATATGCAGCCGAGAATCCTTTATCCAGCAAGTCTGTCATTTAGAATAGAAAGAGAGATAAAGGTCTTCCCAAACAAACAAAAACTGAAGGAATTTGTCACCACTAAAACAGCCCTACAAGAGATCCTAAGGGGGATCCTGTGAGACAAAGTACCAGAGACATCACTACAAGCATAAATCATACAGACATCACAATGACTCTAAACCCATATCTTTCTATAGTAACACTGAATGTAAATGGATTAAATGCGCCAACCAAAAGATATAGGGTATCAGAATGGATTAAAACAAAAAAGACCCATTTCTTTGCTGCCTGTAAGAGACTCATTTTAGACCTGAGGACACCTTCAGATTGAGAGTGAGGGGATGGAGAACTATTTATCATGCTACTGGAAGCCAAAAGAAAGCTGGAGTAGCCATACTTATATCAGAAAAACTAGACTTTAAATTAAAGGCTGTAACAAGAGATGAAGAAGGGCATATTTAATAATAACAGGGTCTATCCACCAGGAAGAGCTAACAATTATAAATGTCTATGTGCCGAATACCGGAGCCCCCAAATATATAAAACAATTACTCATAAACATAAGCAACCTTATTGATAAGAATGTGGTAATTGCAGGGGACTTTAACACCCCACTTACAGAAATGGATAGATCATCTAGACACACGATCAATAAAGAAACAAGGGCCCTGAATGACACATTGGATCAGATGGACTTGACAGATATATTTAGAACTCTGCATCCCAAAGCAACAGAATATACTTTCTTCTCGAGTGCACATGGAACATTCTCCAAGATAGATCACATACTGGGTCACAAAACAGCCCTTCATAAGTATACAAGAATTGAAATTATACCATGCACACTTTCAGACCACAATGCTATGAAGCTTGAAATCAACCACAGGAAAAAGTCTGGAAAACCTCCAAAAACATGGAGGTTAAATTACACCCTACTAAAGAATGAGTGGGTCAACCAGACAATTAGAGAAGAAATAAAAAAATATATGGAAACAAACGAAAATGAAAATACAACAATCCAAATGCTTTGGGATGCAGCGAAGGCAGTCCTGAGAGGAAAATACATTGCAATCCAGGCCTATCTCAAGAAACAAGAAAAATCCCAAATACAAAATCTAACAGCACACCTAAAGGAAATAGAAGCAGAACAGCAAAGGCAGCCTAAACCCAGCTGAAGAAGAGAAATAATAAAGATCAGAGCAGAAATAAACAATATAGAGTCTAAAAAAACTGTAGAGCAGATCAACAAAACCAAGAGTTGTTTTTTTGAAAAAATTAGCAAAATTGACAAACCTCTAGCCAGGCTTCTCAAAAAGAAAATGGAGATGACCCAAATAGATAAAATCATGAATGAAAATGGAATTATTACAACCAATCCCTCAGAGATACAAACAATTATCAGGGAATACTATGAAAAATTATATGCCAACAAATTGGACAACCTGGAAGAAATGGACAAATTCCTAAACACCCACACTCTTCCAAAACTCAATCAGGAGGAAATAGAAAGCTTGAACAGACCCATAACCAGCGAAGAAATTGAATCGGTTATCAAAAATCTCCCAACAGGAGCGCCTGGGTGGCGCCGTCGGTTAAGCGTCCGACTTCAGCCAGGTCATGATCTCGCGGTCCGTGAGTTCGAGCCCCGCGTCAGGCTCTGGGCTGATGGCTCAGAGCCTGGAGCTTGTTTCCCATTCTGTGTCTCCCTCTCTCTCTGCCCCTCCCCCGTTCATGCTCTGTCTCTCTCTGTCCCAAAAAAATAAATAAATAAACGTTGAAAAAAAAAATTAAAAAAAAAAAAATCTCCCAACAAATAAGATTCCAGGACCAGATGGCTTCCCAGGGGAGTTCTACCAGACGTTTAAAGCAGAGAGAATACCTATCCTTCTCAAGCTATTCCAAGAAATAGAAAGGGAAGGAAAACTTCCAGACTCATTCTATGAAGCCAGTATTACTTTGATTCCTAAACCTGACAGAGACCCAGTAAAAAAAGAGAACTACAGGCCAATATCCTTGATGAATATGGATGCAAAAATTCTCAATAAGATACTAGCAAATCGAATTCAACAGCATATAAAAAGAATGATTCACCATGATCAAGTGGGATTCATTCCTGGGATGCAGGGCTGGTCCAACATTCGCAAATCAATCAATGTGATACATCACATTAATAAAAGAAAAGATAAGAACCATATGATCCTGTCAATCGATGCAGAAAAGGCCTTTGACAAAATCCAGCACCCTTTCTTAATAAAAATCCTCGAGAAAGTTGGGATAGAAGGAACATACTTAAAGATCATAAAAGCCATTTATGAAAAGCCCACAGCTAACATCATCCTCAATGGGGAAAAACTGAGAGCTTTTTCTCTGAGATCAGGAACACGACAGGGATGTCCACTCTCACCGCTGTTGTTTAACATAGTGCTGGAAGTTCTAGCATCAGCAATCAGACAACAAAAGGAAATCAAAGGCATCAAAATTGGCAAAGATGAAGTCAAGCTTTCACTTTTTGCAGATGACATGATATTATACATGGAAAATCTGATAGACTCCACCAAAAGTCTGCTAGAACTGATACATGAATTCAGCATAGTCGCAGGGTACAAAATCAAGGTACAGAAATCAGTTGCATTCTTATACACTAACAATGAAGCAACAGAAAGACAAATAAAGAAACTGATCCCATTCACAATTGCACCAAGAACCATAAAATACCTAGGAATAAATCTAACCAAAGATGTAAAAGATCTGTATGCTGAAAAATATAGAAAGCTTAGGAAGGTAATTGAAGAAGATATAAAGAAATGGAAAGACATTCCCTGCTCATGGATTAGAAGAATAAATATTGTCAATATGTCAATACTACCCAAAGCTATCTACACATTCAATGCAATCCCAATCAAAATTGCACCAGCATTCTTCTCAAAGCTAGAACAAGCCATCCTAAAATTCATATGGAACCACAAAAGGCCCCGAATAGCCAAAGGAATTTTGAAGAAGAAGACCAAAGCAGGAGGCATCACAATCCAAGACTTTAGCCTCTACTACAAAGCTGTCATCATCAAGATAGCATGGTATTGGCACAAAAACAGACACATAGACCAATGGAATAGAATAGAAACCTCAGAACTAGACCCACAAACGTATGGCCAACTCATCTTTGACAAAGCAGGAAAGAACATCCAATGGAAAAAAGACAGTCTCTTTAACAAATGGTGCTGGGAGAACTGGACAGCAACATGCAGAAGGTTGAAACTAGACCACTTTCTCACACCATTCACAAAAATAAACTCAAAATGGATAAAGGACCTCATTGTGAGACAGGAAACCATCAAAACCCTAGAGGAGAAAGCAGGAAAAGACCTCTCTGACCTCAGCAGTAGCAATCTCTTACTCGACACATCCCCAAAGCAAGGGAATTAAAAGCAAAAATGAATTACTGGGACCTTATGAAGATAAAAAGCTTCTGCACAGCAAAGGAAACAACCAACAAAACTAAAAGGCAACCAACGGAATGGGAAAAGATATTTGCAAATGACATATCAGACAAAGGGCTAGTATCCAAAATCTATAAAGAGCTCACCAAACTCCACACCCGAAAAACAAATAACCCGGTGAAGAAATGGGCAGAAAACATGAATAGACACTTCTCTAAAGAAGACATCCGGATGGCCAACAGGAACATGAAAAGTTGCTCAACGTCGCTCCTTATCATGGAAATACAAATCAAAACCACACTCAGATATCACCTCATGCCAGTCAGAGTGGCCAAAATAAACAAATCAGGAGACTATAGATGCTGGAGAGGATGTGGAGAAACGGGAACCCTCTTGCACTGTTGGTGGGAATGCAAATTGCTGCAGCCACTCTGGAAAACAGTGTGGAGGCTCCTCAGAGAATTAAAAATAGACCTACCCTATGACCCAGCAGTAGCACTGCTAGGAATTGACCCAAGGGATACAGGAGTACTGATGCACAGGGGCACTTGTACCCCAATGTTTATAGCAGCACTCTCAACAATAGCCAAATTATGGAAAGAGCCTAAATGTCCATCAACTGATGAATGGATAAAGAAATTGTGGTTTATGTACACAATGGAGTACTACATGGCAATGAGAAAGAACGAAATATGGCCCCTTTTTTTTTTTTTTCAACGTTTATTTATTTTTGGGACAGAGAGAGACAGAGCATGAACGGGGGAGGGACAGAGAGAGAGAGGGAGACACAGAATGGGAAACAGGCTCCAGGCTCTGAGCCATCAGCCCAGAGCCTGACGCGGGGCTCGAACTCACGGACCGCGAGATCGTGACCTGGCTGAAGTCGGATGCTTAACCGACTGCGCCACCCAGGCGCCCCGATGGCCCTTTGTAGCAACGTGGATGGAACTGGAGAGTGTTATGCTAAGTGAAATAAGCCATACAGAGAAAGACAGATACCATGTTTTCACTCTTATGTGGATCCTGAGAAACTTAGAATCTCATGGTGGAGGGGAAGGAAAAAAAAAAAAAAAAAGAGAGAGAGGTTAGAGTGGGAGAGAGCCAAAGCATAAGAGACTCTTAAAAACTGAGAACAAACTGAGGGTTGATGGGGGGTGGGAGGGAAGGGAGGGTGGGTGATGGGTATTGAGGAGGGCACCTTTTGGGATGAGCACTGGGTGTTGTATGGAAACCAATTTGACAATAAATTTCATATATTGGAAAAAAAATAAATGAAATAAGGCATTTTCTAAAGCAGTGGAATATACATTCTTCTCCAGTGCACATGGAACATTCTCCAGAGAAGATCACATACTGGGACACAAATCAGCCCTCAACAAGTACAAAAAGATCGAGATCACACCATGCATGTTTTCAGACCACAATGCTGTGAAACTCAAAATCAACCACAAGAAAAAAAATTTGGAAAGGTAACAAGTACTTGGAGACCAAAGAACATCCTACTAAAGAATGAATGAGCTAACCAAGAAGGTAAGGAGGAAATTAAAAAGTACATGGAAGACAATGAAATGATAACACCACAGCCCAAAACTTCTGGGATGCAAGAAAGGCAGTCATAAGAGGGAAGTACATAGCAATCCAGGCCTTCCTAAAGAAGGAAGAAAGATCTCAGATACATAACCTAACCTTATGCCTTAAAAGAGCTGGAAAAAGGAACAGCAAATAAAACCCAAAACCAGTAGAAGACAGGAAATAATAAAGATTAGAGCAGAAATTAGTGCTATCAAAACAAACAAAAAAAACAAACAGAAAAAAAAAAAAAAAAAGAAACCCATGAAACAGATCAATGAAACCTGGAGCTGGTTCTTTGAAAGAATTAACACAGTTGATAAAACCACTAGCCAGTTTGGTCAAAAAGAAGAAGGAAAGAGGCCAAATAAGTAAAATCGAGAAAGAAGGAGGAGAGATCACAACACCACAAAATAGAAACTGTAAAAAGAATATTATGAGCAATTATACACCAATAAAATGGGCAATCCGGAAGAAATGGACAAATTCCTAGAAACATATACACTACCAAAAATGAAACAGGAAGAAATAGAATAGAAAAGTTAACAGACCCATAGCCAGTAAAGAAATCAAATTATTAATCAAAAATCTGCCCAAAAACAAGAGGCCAGGGCGGGATGGCTTTCCAGGGGAATTCTACCAAACATTTAAGGAAGAGTTAATACCTATTCTCTTGAAGCTGTCCAAAAATAGAAATGGAATGAAAACTTTCAAACTCTTTCTATGAAGCCAGCATTACCTTGATTCCAAAACCAGACAGAGACCCCGCTCAAAAGGAGAACTATAGACCAATTTCCCTGATGAATATGGATGCAAAAATCCTCAACATGATATTAACCAACCGCATCCAACCATACATTAAAAAAATTATTCACCACAACCAAGTGGAATTTATACCTGTGATGCAGGGCTGGTTCAATATCCGTAAGGCAATCAAGGTGATTCATCACATCAATAAAAGAAAGGACAAGAACCACATGATCCTCTCAATAGATGCAGAGAAAGCATTTGACAAAATACAGAATCCTTTCTTGATAAAAACCCTCAAGAAAGTAGGGATATGAGGATCATAGGTTGAGATCATAAAAGTCATATATGAAACACACAACACTAATATCATCTTCAATGGGGAAAAAGTTAGAGCTTTCCCCCAAAGGTGAGGAACAAGACAGGCATGTCCACTCTCCCAACTGTTATACAACATAGTATAACCTCTGCAATCAGACAACACCAAAGAATAAAAGGTATCCAAATCAGCCAGGAGGACGTCAAACTTTCACTCTTCACAGAAGACATGATATTCTATATGGAAAACCCAAAAGATTCCACCAAAAAACTGCTAGAACTGATTCATGAATTCAGCAATGTCGTAGGATATAAAATCAATGCACAGAAATCGGTTGCATTCCTATACACCAACAATGAAGCAACAGAAAGAGAAATCAAGGAATTAATCCCATCTATAATTGCACGAAAAACCATAAATACCTAGGGATAAATCCAACCAAACAGGTAAAAAATCTATACACTGAAAACTATAGAGCTTATGAAAGAAATGAAGACACACACAAACACACAAAAGGAAAACTATTCCATACTCCTGAATTGGAAGAACAAATATTGTTCAAATGTCAATACTACCCAAAGCGATCTACATATTCCATGCAATCCCAATCAAAATAACACCAGCATGCTTCACAGAGCTAGAACAAATAATCCTAAAATTTGTCTGCAACCACAAAAGACCCCAAATAGCCAAAGCAATCTTGCAAAAGAAAATCAAAGCAGCAAGCATCACAATCCCAGACTTCAAGCTGTACTACCAAGCTGTAATCATCAAGATAGTATGGTACTGGCACAAAAACAGATACTCGGATCAATGGAACAGAATAGAGAACCCAGAAATGGATCCACAAATGTATGGCTAACTAATCTTTGACAAGGCAGGAAAAGAATATCCAATGGAATAAAGACAGTCTCTTCAGCAAGTGGTGCTGGGAAAACTGGACAGTGACATGCAGAAAAATGAACCTGGACCACTTTCTCACACCGGACACAAAAATAAACTCAAAATAATGAAATACCTAAATCTAAGACAGGAAGCCATCCAAATTCTTGAGGAGAAAGCAAGCAAAAACCTCTTTGACCTTGGCCACAGCAACTTCTTACTCAACATGTCCCCAGGGCAAGGGTAACAAAAGCAAAAATGAACTATTGGGACCTCATCAAAGTAAAAAGCTTCTGCACAGCAAAGGAAACATTCAGCAAAAGTAAAAGGCAACCAACGGAATGGGAGAAGATTTTTGCAAACGACATATCAGATAAAGGGTTAGTATCCAAAATCTGTAAAGAACTCATCAAACTCAACACCCAAAAAAACACATAATCCAGTGAATAATTGTGCAAAAGGCATGAATTGACACTTCTCCAAAGAAGACATTCAGATGGCCAACCAACACATGAAAAAATGCTGAACATCACTCATTGTCAGGGAAATAGAAATCAAAACCACAATGAGATACCACCTCACACCTGTCAGAATGGCTAACATTAACAACTCAGGCAACAACAGATGTTGGCAAGGATGTGGAGAAAGAGGATCTCTTTTGCATTGTTGGTGGGATGCAAGCTGGTGTAGCCACTTTGGAAAACGGTATGGAGGTTCCTCAAAAAATTAAAAATAGTACTACCCTAAAACCCAACAATTGCACTACTAGGTATTTATCCAAGGGATACAGGTATGCTGTTTCAAAGGGACACATGCACCCCAACGTTTAAAGCAGCACTATTGACGATAGCCAAAGTATGAAAAGAGCCCAAATGTCCATCAACGGATGAATGGATAAAGAAGATGTAGTATACATATACAATGGAGTATTACTCAGCAATCAAAAAGAATGAAATGTTGCCATTTGCAACTACGTGAATAGAACTAGAGGATATTATGCTAAGTGAAATTAGTCGGTCAGTGAAAGATAAATATCACATGACTTCACTCATATGATGACTTTAAGATATTTCACAGATGAACATAAGGGAAGGGAAGCAAAAGTAATATAAAAACAGGAAGGGGGACAAAACATAAGACCCTCTTAAATATGGAGAACAGACAGAGGGTTACTGGAGGGGTTGTGGGACGGGGGATGGGCTAAATGGGTAAGTGACATTAAGGAATCTGGTCCTGAAATCATTGTTGCACTATATGCTAACTAATTTGGATATAAATTTAAAAAATAAAATTAAAAAAAAAAGAGGTGGACACTTAACCAACTAGCCATCCAGCACCCCTGTTCTTTATTTTTAATACAATTTTTGTTCAGTTAAGATAAAATTTTGCATACAGATTTCTCAGTTTCTTGCTTAATTATATTTAAAATAAGCTTTTATTCACCTTAAAAATTGCAACCAAAAATATAAATCTTTCTGACTATTTACTTTCCCATCACTATTACTTGCAGCATAATGCCAGCAAAATATTCCTTTTTGGCCTATATTAGATCGTAAAATGAACTCTGAATCTTATGCTTGTAAGTGAATGTATATAAATATTTGAAATGAATGTCTTCAATGGATTCTGCAAGACAAGATCCCGACCCTTGACTCTCAATTAATTAGTATAAAGAAAGAAAATCTAGACAAACAGCCTCCCTATTCATTTGATAGCTAATTAAAATGCATACTCTGTAGAAGTCACTTGACTCTCAATTACAATTAAATATGCAAGGTTATCAGAACATTGCAAGCAGAAAGCTGAAAGTAATCTTCCCCGTTAGAGAGAACACATCAAGGATGGTTCTGTGCAGTAAGGAGAGGTTTCATGTATCACAGCTAGCTGTGTTGTTCATTGACTGTTCCCACAGGGCAATAGAAACAATAATATCACTGCTGATCCTAGGATCCCATCAGCTGTAGTAGGCTCAAGGTCAAAACCTAGTGAACTGTTAAAATTGTTTGTGGACCCCTCAAATATCAACTAGAATGGTCTAAAAAAATAGCTGTCAAGATTTGCCTGTTGCTCTAATGGTGTTAGGTTAATTTTGTCATAAAATTAATGATGCACTTAAAATGAAGAGATTTATGGTATCTGTGAGCACTTCTAATCGAGTTAACCCAACAGAGTAGCTTACAATTCACACAACTCCAAAAAAAGAATGATTAATAAGGTGCCCAAATTGTATCCTCCCTTTTTGACTGAAATCTTCAATAGGCTATTAAAATAATTACCTCATTCTTACTTCAAGTATTGTTTTCTTTAAACCAGAATCCATATTTTTTCATAAGATGACAGTGTTTTTCATGAATTCTAAGACCATGTTCATATATTAATTTATGAGTAAAAGCCTTTTTGAGCCCTAGAAGAAAACCTTACTATATATGTATAATTAAAACATGGTCCCCTTACTTATTTAGTTTCTATTCTGAAAATGTAGGATGCTTTAATTGGGCATCACCACCTGAATTTTAAAAAGGCATTCATGCATTAAGTCAAATACTGAAGAGACATTGATAAAAATGCCTGTACCTAAAATGCTAAATATCCTGCATATTTCAGTGAGACTATTATGACAGGGATGAAGAACAGGCCCACTCTGCTCCATTTGATGGCTATATCTGAGACAGAAATGGCAGCTGGAAGATTGTAACAAGACCTGGCTAAATGTGTGTCATTTCTTCTTTACAAAAATCACTTTCATGCCACTAGATTTATGAGGTGCCAGCTTCCCATTATAGAGCTTTTGGCTGAGATGGGAGATAGTTATCACTATATCCAGTTCACTGTGTGGCAAGAGGGAAGTGCCAAATTTGATTCATCTTCCAGTACAGATTTCAACAAAAGAATGGTCAGTTTTGTATCATTGAAACAACTGGAAAAATCTGGCAATTCATATTTAAAATTTAAAAAGACACGGTTTCACTCCTGAAACCAGTACTATACTGTATGTTAACTACCTTGAAATTAAATTTTTAAAAATTAACTAATTAATTAAAAAAATAAAAAGACATGTCCTCTACATATCCAAACTCTACACAATAAGATGAAGAATTTCAGACTTTAGACCCTTATAATTGGACAGGGCTCTATAATTAAGCCAATAGCATCTGTTGACCATTAAGTATAAGGCCTTTGTTTTTCCTGGTATTTTGACTGTAATTAATAAATATAATTTCTGATTAATAGAACTTTTGGTTTTAAAGTGCTATCTGTATGAAATGAATCTTAAATCCACTGTTACATCTTTCTGCATTTGTATTAATATTAAAGTGTATTTGTGACATAGGCAATGTAACTAAATTTAAAATTGTTTTCTTTCACCTGGGTTTGGGGATTGAGTCATGGATGTTAAATCATGGATTGTCATTTCAATGATTCCTTGAAATCCTAGTTTTGCCTTTGAAGGTGGTATCAGAGCACCGCATGGACAAATATGGCAGTTGCTAGTTCTAAAAGCAGCCCCAATGTCTCAGAGCTATGCTCAAACAGTGCAACATAATGCATGTGATACTAAGTTTAGCCCTGAGTACATGTTTTTTATCCATACAAACTCCCAGAGTTATTCATCTCATGGATTTCTTTTCACTGCATGAGGTAACATATACATTAACTGCATGTTAACACGTATAAACTGTGAATTAGCTAAAATGGCTCTTTTCAGGTACCAGGGAATTATTTCAAGAATTTAGTGTTTCTGTGTATTCGAGAACACATTATAGGCATGATATTCCAAATTTCACAAGGCATGTCCAATGTACCTATCCATCTCTTTTGCGCTGAAATGAGGCCTAACTTACAATGGTTTCCAAAATAGCTAGGCAATTTGTTCACATACTATCAACAAAGTTGTGTGTGAAGGGTCACATTTTCCCTACGCTTTTTCGAGTAAGCTTTGTGTTGAAAATTTTTCTTAGTATTATAAGATAACCTGAGATTTCTTTTTTCATTTTTAAGTTTTTATCTAAATTCCAGTTAGTTAACATTCAGTGTAATATTAATCTCAGATATACAATATAGTGATTCAGCGCTTCCATACATCCTCTGGTGTTCATCACAAGTGCACTCCTTCATCTCCATCAGCTGTTTAACCCATTACCCCACCCACCGCCTCTCTGGTAACCATCAGTTTGTTCTAATTAACAGTCTGTTTCTTAACCCGGATCAACACTAAACCATCCTGCACACCTAGAAATCTGATCTGAGGATTAACACACCAATCTGTACAACAACCTGAACCACAGAACTCAGCAGGTACGTGGTGCAGAGAAGCTGTGGAGGACAGGGAGCTGTTTTTGCTTGAGGAGAGAGGACGGAGACAGGGGGAGAGTACGGGAAAAGCACCTGCCCCAAAAGCAGCTGCACTGAATGTGGAAAAGTGGAAACAGCCGCAGGGACTGAACTGAAAGGGAGAAGGGAGAAAGGAGAAAGGAGAAAGGAGAAAGGAGAGGGTTTAAATTACATTAAAACTCTATTAACGGGGAGGGGGCGGGGAACAGAGTCTGAAACTCTGCAAATCAATTACCTGGCGTTGCTCTGGTGAGAAGGGTGAATCTCCAGGGGCAGAGAGCATGGTCCACACAGGATGTGGTGGTTCCCCTGCTGGACGACGTCTCCCAGTGGACCGCGGAGAACGAGGACATTCACTGGTGCTGGAACAAGGACGTTAAGGGTGAAGCCTGGCGCCAGATGTGTGCTGTGATTTTCCATAATCCCTGAAACGCTGCTGCTACACTATCTCGCGAACTTTTTCTGGGGCCGGCTGGCACCCGGCTGCAGTCTCAGGGCACCGGCAGCAGCACAGTCCAGCAAACGTTCCTGGGTGCCGCCAGCACCGGCCATTGGTCAGTGAGACCCTTCCCCAGAGGATCTGAGCAGGTCAAAGCCACAGTCCCTCAGAAGTGAGGGGTCGGGAAACACAGCCGCATCTGAGATGAAACTCAGGAGACAGGCGCTGCCTAGCAGCCTGACGGCCTGGTCACGGACAGTGTCAAAGCGGGGAGTAGATGGAAACCAGCAAAAAAGGAGGGGTATTTGATTGCCGGTCAGGGAGAGCACAGAGTTCCAATACTGGAGATCGGGTATCTGGGAGACGCCATTTTCACCCCTCCCGCTCATGCGCAGACACGCCTACACACGCTGTAACAATCTACCCCAGTACGCTAAGCGGCGCCATCTAGTGGAGAACAGAGCCATTACACTAAACCCCGCCCAACTGGGCCAAGAGCCCTCCAGACAAACACCAGAAGTCTCTCCGCCTGCTTAGTTTGAGGACTACAAAGTGCTTCATAGCTTGACTTCCATGGGAAATCAGATGTAACTGCAATCGTATTTCATTCTGTTCGCCTGTTCACTGGTCCTTACATTCAATTTTTTCTCTTTTACTTTTCTTATTCCTGAATACATAAAGAGAAAAAAATTATTTCTATTTTCGGTTTTTATTAAAAAAGATTTGTCTTTAATTTTTTTCTACTATATTTTTTGCTTTTTTGTAAATTTTTAAAATTCTATTTTACTTTCATCATTTCATTTTATTCTATTTTACTAGATGAATCTTTTCAAATTTTCAAACCTTTTCCTTCTTTTCCTGTTTTTTTTTCTTTTTGTCTTTTTTCTTTTTCTTGTATTTTCTTATCTTTCCATTTTTTCTCTAATCTATCAAGCTTCTTTCAACAACCAAACCAAAACACACCTAGGATCTAGCTTCCTTTATTTGATTTCTTTGAGTTGTTTTTAATTTTTTAATTAATTATTATTTTTTTTTACTTTATTAATTCCTTTTCTTCCTTCAAAAGGACAAAACGGAGGAATTCACCCCAAAAGAAAGAACAGGAAGACATGACAGCCCGGGACTTAAGCAACACAATGTAAGAATTTGAGAAATCAGTGACTCACTAGAAAGGAGGATTCTTACAATGTAAGAATTAGAGACATCAGTGACTCACTAGAAAGGAGGATTCTTACAATGTAAGAATTAGAGAAATCAGTGACTCACTAGAAAGGAGGATTCTTACATTGTGCTGTTTCGTCTTATTTGCCTCCCTCTTTTTTTCTGCTTCATTATTCTCCATAAGTTTGTCCTCTATATTGCTGATTCTCTGCTCTGGCTCAACCATCCTTGCCTCCGTGGCATCCATTTGAGATTGCAGCTCAGTTATAGCATTTTTTATTTCAACCTGACTAGCTTTTACTTCTTTTATGTCCACAGAAAGGGATTCTAATCTATTTTCAACCCCAGCTAGCATTCTTATTATCATGGTTCTAAATTCTGGTTCAGACATCTTGCTTGTATCTGTGTTGCTTAAGTCCCGGGCTGTCATGTCTTCCTGTTCTTTCTTTTGGGGTGAATTCCTCCGTTTTGTCCTTTTGAAGGAAGAAAAGGAATTAATAAAGTAAAAAAAAATAATAATTAATTAAAAAATTAAAAACAACTCAAAGAAATCAAATAAAGGAAGCTAGATCCTAGGTGTGTTTTGGTTTGGTTGTTGAAAGAAGCTTGATAGATTAGAGAAAAAATGGAAAGATAAGAAAATACAAGAAAAAGAAAAAAGACAAAAAGAAAAAAAAACAGGAAAAGAAGGAAAAGGTTTGAAAATTTGAAAAGATTCATCTAGTAAAATAGAATAAAATGAAATGATGAAAGTAAAATAGAATTTTAAAAATTTACAAAAAAGCAAAAAATATAGTAGAAAAAAATTAAAGACAAATCTTTTTTAATAAAAACCGAAAATAGAAATAATTTTTTTCTCTTTATGTATTCAGGAATAAGAAAAGTAAAAGAGAAAAAATTGAATGTAAGGACCAGTGAACAGGCGAACAGAATGAAATACGATTGCAGTTACATCTGATTTCCCATGGAAGTCAAGCTATGAAGCACTTTGTAGTCCTCAAACTAAGCAGGCGGAGAGACTTCTGGTGTTTGTCTGGAGGGCTCTTGGCCCAGTTGGGCGGGGTTTAGTGTAATGGCTCTGTTCTCCACTAGATGGCGCCGCTTAGCGTACTGGGGTAGATTGTTACAGCGTGTGTAGGCGTGTCTGCGCATGAGCGGGAGGGGTGAAAATGGCGTCTCCCAGATACCCGATCTCCAGTATTGGAACTCTGTGCTCTCCCTGACCGGCAATCAAATACCCCTCCTTTTTTGCTGGTTTCCATCTACTCCCCGCTTTGACACTGTCCGTGACCAGGCCGTCAGGCTGCTAGGCAGCGCCTGTCTCCTGAGTTTCATCTCAGATGCGGCTGTGTTTCCCGACCCCTCACTTCTGAGGGACTGTGGCTTTGACCTGCTCAGATCCTCTGGGGAAGGGTCTCACTGACCAATGGCCGGTGCTGGCGGCACCCAGGAACGTTTGCTGGACTGTGCTGCTGCCGGTGCCCTGAGACTGCAGCCGGGTGCCAGCCGGCCCCAGAAAAAGTTCGCGAGATAGTGTAGCAGCAGCGTTTCAGGGATTATGGAAAATCACAGCACACATCTGGCGCCAGGCTTCACCCTTAACGTCCTTGTTCCAGCACCAGTGAATGTCCTCGTTCTCCGCGGTCCACTGGGAGACGTCGTCCAGCAGGGGAACCACCACATCCTGTGTGGACCATGCTCTCTGCCCCTGGAGATTCACCCTTCTCACCAGAGCAACGCCAGGTAATTGATTTGCAGAGTTTCAGACTCTGTTCCCCGCCCCCTCCCCGTTAATAGAGTTTTAATGTAATTTAAACCCTCTCCTTTCTCCTTTCTCCTTTCTCCTTTCTCCCTTCTCCCTTTCAGTTCAGTCCCTGCGGCTGTTTCCACTTTTCCACATTCAGTGCAGCTGCTTTTGGGGCAGGTGCTTTTCCCGTACTCTCCCCCTGTCTCCGTCCTCTCTCCTCAAGCAAAAACAGCTCCCTGTCCTCCACAGCTTCTCTGCACCACGTACCTGCTGAGTTCTGTGGTTCAGGTTGTTGTACAGATTGGTGTGTTAATCCTCAGATCAGATTTCTAGGTGTGCAGGATGGTTTAGTGTTGATCTGGCTGCATCTCAGAGACCAGAGACGCAAAGAAAACCTCGATGCTTTTCCAACATTTTGGCCCCTCCCCTAGGAAATTAAAATTTGCATGCATCAGTGAAGCTATCTAATTTCTTGGAAGTTACATTAAGAATATCTGTGTTTATAAGACCTGATATGCTGGAACTCAAGATAGATTGACAAATATGTGCAAATGTGATTGGGTGGATGGATGAATAATTAGTCCTTCCAGATATGTAGCACTGATAAGTAAAATGTTAGTGTTTTGAAAATGTTGTAATTTAAGGTTTCTTAGATTATATTCCAATCATGTATATTAGATTACACCAAAAAAACACAAGATTTTATCCTCGATCTGTGTAAAATATATATAAATATTGAATGAAAACAAGGTTAAAAATGTTTATGTCTATCAAATTGAAAGGTGACATGTATTGACAGCATAATTTCTAGTGAAAATTTACTTTTCATGAAAAAGAAAAAAAAGATACAATGCTGATTCCTGTCAGCTGTTGTGAATTTCAAACTATAATCTGAATATAGATGGTCCCCATTTTACAATGGTTTGGTTTACAATTTTTTGTCTTAATGGTGCAAAATGTGCCCCCTTTCAGTAGAAATCATACTTCACATTTTGAATTTTGATTCTTCTGGACTAGTGATATGTCGTATGATACTGTTTCATGATGCAACAATGAGTCACAGCTTCCAGTCAGCCACATGATCACAAAGGTAAACAGTGGATGCACTTACATTCTGTACCCATACGACAATTTTTGTTCAGTACAGTATTTTTTCAATTACATCTGATGTTTAACACTTTATTATAAAATAGTCTTGTATTAGATTATTTTGCTCATTTGTAGGCTAATGTGAGCATTCTGAGCACTTTTGAAGTAGGCTAGGCTAAGCTATGATGTTCGGTAGGTTAGGCATATTAAATGCATTATCGACTTATGGTAGTTTCAATTTACAATGGGTTTATCATGATGTAATCTCATTGTAAGTCAAGGGAGAGCTGTACTAGTTGCCTCCACTTTTCAATTTTCACTACCACTTCCTGTCTTTTCCACTCCACCACACCGTCATCACTGCAATGAACGTTCACACCCACTTTGTTTATTTCATTCAGGGATTATACCAATAGTTTGTAGTAGTATCTTTTTAGTTACTTAGCACTCACTCAGATTATTTCCCTGGGGACATGTTTTTTTTCATTTCCCCTATCAGAGTAGTTATATGCTCATCTAAAAAAGAATAGAAATGGGGCGCCTGGGTGGCGCAGTGGGTTAAGCGTCCGACTTCAGCCAGGTCACGATCTCGCGGTCCGTGAGTTCGAGCCCCGCGTCAGGCTCTGGGCTGATGGCTCAGAGCCTGGAGCCTGTTTCCGATTCTGTGTCTCCCTCTCTCTCTGCCCCTCCCCCGTTCATGCTCTGTCTTTCTCTGTCCCAAAGATAAATAAACGTTGAAAAAAAAAAATTTAAAAATAAAAAAATAAAATAAAAAAGAATAGAAAGGAAGAGAAATGTCAATACAAGCTAGGAAAAGATGATCTGGGTGTGTGAAGATAGGAGTTGAAAAAAAAAAACAGTAAAGATTTGGGTTGTCTTTAAGATTCAATAGTTACAGTTTTCTAGTTATTACTGTTAATCAAGTGTCCATAAAAATTAACTTTTATATGCAGTTTTTCAAGTACTTTCATAACCTTACCCTTGCTTCCATTCTCCTACAACATTAGGAGACCAAATGAGCCTCCTAGCTACCACAAAGAATCTGTATCATAACATACTGTTAAATACCATAACCAATCAGATCTAAAGCAATTAGTAACATGGTGATTTTGAAAGAATACAACATCTTCAACAAAGAGCTCCTAAACAAAGATTATCTGTTGGATGAGTCCCAACTTGAAAAGAAACAGGACTTTGCATCATGCCCTTGTTCAGTCATTGGCTAGTTTCTCTAGAAAAGCTTGATCTTGACTCAAAAGCTGAGGCAGACTGACAGTTGGAGGCTTTCATCCTACTGTAAATTTGCAGCTGTTCGGTCATTCCTTTCTTGAAGCAAGATGTGGATTGCATATCTCCATTTTTGGAACATTTTTTGGTATTCACTACATATTTACTGGGTGTCTGATAAGTAAAACGGTATCTGTAATTTGTAAAAAAAAAAAATGCTAAAATATGGTCAACACAGTAAAGAATTTATGATTATTTATCTAAATAGAACACGTACACAAAAAAACAATTCTCTCTACACTTTTCTCTGGCTTCAGTCTTTTCCACTGAAGGTCTGTATCTATAGGACTTGCTGCTAATCAGAGCTATCATTGTGTACTCGATTGATTACCTCTGGGTTTCCATTTAGTGTTCAGTTTTGTCTCATATAATAGGATTGTGTTTCCATGTTCTTTCACCTTAATCCTGATCAGTTAGTAATATCCAGGAATATTTCTGTTCTTCTAGGAACAGCTATACTTCTCTGTACTAGGGCCTTAATTATCCTGATTTTCTCAGGACATCTCCTTTTCCCCACTCAGAACTAAAACCTTTTTCTATACCACCTTTCACTTATCTATATACTTTTATTACTCCCTAGAACTATTACTTCCCTTCTTGTCTCCTAATAATTTAAGTGTCCCTTTGGGTTCTTTCTTCTATGGCCTGCTTAACTAATGAATGCCTTCAAATGATCATGCAGAATGCAAGAGAGACCCCTAGCCTCATGAACCCTGTGCCTGTACCATTTGTTCTCCTTCCCAATTCAGGCTCTTAATTTAGGGCTCCCCAGATCCATCAATATAGGGAATTTCCTTAAAAAATATATACGTATTGCTAAGATTATATATATCTTGGGGAAATGAAAAAATATATTAAATATGTGTTGGCTGTTAATTGTTTAATTAGATGAGGTACAGGTAACTTTAGACTCATCATCAAATGTTTTATTTCCTGTCATTTTTAAATTTCCCCCTAAATAAAACAGTTGGTTCATTAATAATTAAACCCCCATCTCTCTGAATGAGTGTAAAGAGTAAACAAGCCAATTAAAGTAATTCTCTTTGCAATACTGATATAAAAACCCTGGAGGAGCTGCATCAGGGAAACTGGGTTCAGCTTCTACTAGCTGGGCCTGAGCCAGGGCATCTCTGTGAGAAGCTTGAACTCAGAGGAAATGAATATGAAAGGGTGCTCGTTGTTTTTTGGGAACTGTTAAAAAATTGGATTTGAGCACCCCATGTGGAAGCCCATACGCCTTTGTAGTCTGACTTTGTAACTCCTCTTATAAATAGAGATAGAAGCAATGGTGTAGCCATTCTGAGGGTAAGGCTAAAGAGGCATTGAGCATTTCTGCTTATTTACTTGGCATCCTACTCAGCTGCTGCACGAGGGCCTGGTTGAACTTAACAAAAGATGGAAGACCATGAGGGTAAGAGATAAGTCTCCAGGTAAGGCTCCCTGGACCAGCCAGCCCTCAGCCAAACGGGCAGATGATGAGACCAGTTTACCCAGAACTATCCAGCTGAGCCCAGTCCAAATTGCCATGCAGTAGAACTTTATTAAGACGCAAATTGTTAAGGTGGTTTGTTATGCAGAGAAAGCTTATTGATATACCTAATGATGTCCAGATGGCCTAAGAAAATGTCACTAGCAGTACAATTACTGCCAGTCGCATTCACTCAAAGCGGGATGCCTGGTTCATGATTATCTCACCTTGACAATAGTAGTGGGAGAGTGTGGATACAGGAAATTTGGTTCTTTTTACTTACTGTCCACTAGAGTGATAAGCATAGATATTTTCCTTTTGATTTAGTGGTGTCGTGAGTGCCCAAGTCAATCAGAATATGTCGGTATGTTATACTATATGCACACATTATGGAATTCTCAGTTTCCATTAAGGTCAGAGTCATCTGCAGTATAATCTAACATAGTGCCCTATCCAATGGCTAGGATATAGTTAGATCTGAAATCTAACTTATGCTAACAACTATCATGAAAGAGGTCTAAATGGTATGGCTTGGAGGGTCAATGAATAGAGGTGATCAGTGATTACTTCACAGATAAAGGAATGTGAAACAATTCTGAAAACATGGATAGAATCTCTGCAGGAGAGAAAATGAGAGAAAAATATTCAAGACCAAAGGAATTATTTAAACCTAGAGCATACGTTTGAGATATGGCGGAGGGAGAAGGGAAGATTTCATGAAGGTGGTAGTGGTTGGAAAACATAAAATCAGTGAAGAGTTAAGGAATGGAATGCCTCAGTAGTGGACTGAATTTGTACCTGACTTTGACTTATGTAGAACAGGCTGTCCTTAGAAGTTTCTGAACAAGCAAAGGGTAGAAGCAGAGTTGGTCTCTACATAGCTGAACCATGTGGCAGATACTGAATAGATTTTAGGGGATCAAGATGGAATGGAATGAGCTATTGTGAGATGGTCCAGTGAAGAGTTAATGGACTACAGAAATAGCAACATGTATGATGAAGATAATCTGAAGGAATATGTGATTGATGGGATACAGAGTTTTAGGGACTCTAAAATTTTAAATTCTGGTTCCTAATACATTGGTATGTCTCAGACAGAAATACAAAACTTGGATAAACAGTTGTTTGGAGATTAATGCTTAGTTCAGTTTGGAACATGATGAATTTGTAAGTGTGAAAAAATGTCAGTAGCAAGAAAGGTGATACTAAGTCTTAGGAGATGGACCATATAATGTTACAAATGTTTAGTTATTTCAAGATAAACTAAACTTATTGGAAAATAATTGAGAGCAGAACTTTGGGAAAAGTAAAAAAAAAGAAAAAGAAAAAAAAATATAAAGAATGTCTTTGCAAAATTCACTTCATAGCTCTGAATTTTAATTTGCTTGGTTTTTGTTTTCTTTTTTTGGAAAGAAATCAAAGAAAGAGAGCTGTATAGAAGGAAGTATGAAAATGTGACATATTTAAAACTTAACATCTGCATGCCACAGAAAGGAAAGTGAGAGAAAAATTTGACAAACGTTTCTTTTAGCTCAAGATTTATTATGAGGTGTTTGCAAATTATCTCTCTAATTTTGAATATAAATTACAGAATAACTAATACACAGTTGTTATGGTGTAGTTTGTGTCATCTGATCATTTGAGTCTTGGCGCTTATTAACTATTTTTTCTTATAGAAGCTGGTTCAAAGAGCAAAATAACTCCTGAAAAAAAAAAGTCAAAATATAAAAAGCATACTCAATGCTTTGGATAGAGAAGGCCGATGATAAATACATGACTGTTCTTTAGGTAGAATTCTTTGCCATGCTATAAAATAATTGTAGGTATTACATGTATTTATACATCTATATACTTTGTAAGAATTTATGTTTACATCTAGCAAACAACTTAGAAAATAGCTTTATACTGACTGAAAGGAAAATGGAATAAGAGTGTGAAGGAAAAATAGCAGCTTTTTTCTCCACCTTTGAATATACTATTAAAGCCAATCGTTTGGAAGAAACAAATCATAGGATGATGTATGCTATCCAGTTATATCAGAAAACCATAGAGTGAAGTGTCAAGCTAGGAAAAAATAAATAAAATTGGTGTTTAAATGTACCAGTTGTAGCCAGAACTTGATGAATGTAAATATATTCCTACTATGAAATCTTTATTTTCTTAATCAATGACCTATAAAACATTAAAATGATCGGTTCCAGGCAGAGTGTGGTAGGAAAAAAGTATATATATATCTGACCATCCTTCACGGTGCCAAGCTGGAATTGCCAGCATATCAGAGAGGCTTATTTCAGATGTTGCACTTTAAAAAATAAAATACTAGAGTGTTCAAATTAGGAAAAAAGAATAAAAGGTCTCTATCCGAAGAGGACTTATTTTATTATCTGTGAATTTGTTAACTGTTTGTGGCATTCATGTAGTTTCTGTGGGGGGTTGGGAATGGCAAATGGGATAAAACCATGCCTCAGAGTTGATCCATTCATATAGTTATCCATTGAAAATGCACTCTAAGGTTCCCTATAGTTGTATTAGAGAAAAACACTGATATATTATTCCATCTGAAGGAAGTAGCTGTAAAGACAATGAATGAGAAAACAATACTTATGAATAGTGATAAACACTATGATGACATAAGCGATGTATATGATAGGTACAGAGAAAAGAGGGGGTCTAGATTTAGACACTGGGGTTTGAGAATCCTTCCTTGCATAGCCTATAGCCTATAGTTAGGCTGAAACCTGAAAGACAAGAAGGAGCAGCAAGGCAACCCATGGGAAAGAAAAGTCCAGGCAGAGTGAAAACCTTGCCCAAGGGTCACAAAGTCAGAATAAATTTAGTGTGTTTAAAGACATGAAAGAAGGTTAAAATGCCTGGAACATTGAGTTGGAGGTCTAAAATAAGCTTAGAGACCAGACTTACTGTTTCTATTTGTCAACAGTTTATCTTTGCTATGTAACCAATAGCCCCAGAAATCTACATGTCATAATATAATGAGTATTTATTTCTAATAAATATTAATTCAACTGAAGTATGTCTGCTTCAGGTTGGTTGTAGGTGATGATCTTCTCCTGTGTCCATTGTGAACATGTTCTCATGGCACAAGAAGGAAATCCACCATACAAACAAGTTTTAATTAAATCTTTGTTCATATAATGATGGTAACATTATCTTGGCCAAAACAAGTCAGAGGACAAGGACAGAGACAACCAAAGGAGGAGAGAAACTTCTCTGTTAAGAAGATTTGGTAAGAAAATGTCAAAGATACATTGCAAAGAGTGAGAACCATGTCTCATATATCTTTGTAATATATATTCATAACATGTAGCCTAATACTTAACAGGTACTCAAGATAGAGTCTAAGACTTTCAAAATTGGGGACACACGTAATTCAAGATATCGGTACCATTGGTTTTTGTAGTCCCCTCACAAGTGGGAAAATGCCTGGAGATTTTGTAGTATAAGGAGCTTACCAAGAGCTTGGTACCTCAGAGTCTTGAAGTGTTTGTCCTCCAAACAGATATCATCAAGTATAAACAAAGCAGAAATCTCAGTAACCACTGGAAATATAAGTTACTTTATGTAAGTGACTTACATATCTGACATGATTTCATCTCTTTATTATTATCCTTCTGGCAAATATCTCTTTGTATTTTTCTCCTTTTCCTTCCCCCCACCCCCCTGTCATCTTTCCTCTACTTCATTATTCTATAAACAGATTGAAAAGGTTTATGTCCTGAGGTTAGAACTGATTCTATCCTATGATTCGATCACAGTTCAGGACTCTGCTATAAGTGTTAGGCTGAATAAATATGTATAAAGTGCTTTGACTAGCACCAGGAGTATAGTATGTGCTATTTTTATCCATAAAACTTATCATTGTGATAACTACAAATACGGAGAGATGAGAAACGTGAATAACTTTGAGCTACTGAGTACAATGGAGCTACCGACTGAGAATAACACACATTAGAATTCCCAAGTGTCTAATTCATGAGTGGTATGAACTTAGGTAAGAGATGCTATTGTAATCTGTTAAACATAGCCTACTTGCCTTAATTGTATATATGTAGCTTATATTCAAGGAGGTCCTCAAAGTGTCATGAAGAAGATTTTTATATTTTAAATTTGCCATGGAGATGATCTGAGATGAGCAATCAGGGAGGGACCCAGGCTTCAGGCTCTACATTGCAAGGGAAATCCTTCTGTGGGGTATTAATGAAATTTATCAATAATGGAAAAGCCATCCCTGGAGACTATTTTTACCAGAAGCTGTGAATTGTAAGAAATTTTGACCTAGATGCACAGGTGGCAAAGTTAAAGCAGCAACCTATACACCACTCTGATGAGAGGCTGTTCAAGATAACTAGTAATCTACTGTGACCCAAATTCATTTAAAAACAAGAGGAAACCCCTCTGACTTTTTGGTAGTACTTTAATTCTGAATGTGTGTGAAGCTGACTTTCCCTTCAGTGAAACTTCCAGTATAGAAAAAAAACAAAAACAAAAAACATTATGTTTCTTTTTTCAATTATTGACTATATTCCCTATGCCATATTTTTCATTCCCCATAACTTATTTAGGTTGTAACTGAAAGTTTGTACCTCTTAATCCCCTTCACCTATTCACTCATCTCCCTCCTGCCTCCCCTCTGGTAACCACTAGTTCTCTATATTTGTAAGTCTGTTTCTCTTTTTGTTACTGTTTATTTCCTGTTTTGCTTTTTAAATTCCACATGTAAGTGAAATTATATGCTATTTGTTTTCTCAGCCGACTTTTTTCACTTAGCATAATACCTTCTAGGTCCATCCATGTTGTCATGAATGGCAAGATTTCATTCTTTTTTAATGACTGAGTAATAAATAAATATTCCATTATATATAAACACACACACACACACACACACACACACACACACGAACACATCCCACATCTTCTTTATCCATTAATTTACTGATGGACACTCATGTTGCTTCCATATCTCAACTATTGTAAATAATGCTTTAATAAACACAGGGACATGTATATTTTTTTGAATTGGTGTTTTGTTTTGTTTTTTTAATTTTTTTTTCCAACGTTTATTTATTTTTGGGACAGAGAGAGACAGAGCATGAACAGGGGAGGGGCAGAGAGAGAGGGAGACACAGAATCGGAAACAGGCTCCAGGCTCTGAGCCATCAGCCCAGAGCCTGACGCGGGGCTCGAACTCACGGACCGCGAGATCGTGACCTGGCTGAAGTCGGACGCTTAACCGACTGCGCCACCCAGGCGCCCCTTGAATTGGTGTTTTTTATTTTCTTTACTTAATTTCACCTGGTGAAATTACTGGATCATATGGTACTTCTATTTTTATTTTTTTAAGTAATCTCTGTGCTGTTTTCTCCAGTGGCTGCACCAATTTACATGCATGAGAGTTCCCTTTTCTCCACATCCTCGCCAACCCTGTTATTTCTTGTGAAAATAATGTATCTTGATAGTCACCAGTAGTATAAACGTCTCAACTGGGTATAGGTGAAGACACTGGCCAGGATGTAGAGCATGATCAGGCAAAGAGGGAGGATACAAGCCAAGAATCAGAAAAACTTTTTTGGAAGTGTTAATATAGGTGAAACTGCAGGAAAAAATGAATGATAAGTTATGGAGATTACAAATAGTGGATGTTTTTATAGTTTTGGATAATCTACGATAGTGTCCTTTGTCATAGATTTGTTTTTGTTTTAGTTTTTGTTTTAATTGGTAGCACAGTGAATCATGATTTTCATCCAATTATTGGGTCATTCACTTATGTTTAATCAATCCTGATAAGTCCAGTGTAATCAAAAGTTACATATTTTCTTGGAAATAAACAAGATTTCCTCCAACTTTAAAGATTAGTGGTTTATATTTAGCCCTACAACCTGTAGGAAAAGTTACTAAACCCAAAGAAGTTAGCATTTATTAATCTATATAAACTTATTACTGACCTAAACCTATTGCTTTATTCAGAGCATTTTTTACGGAACACATACTGTGTACACAATAGTGTGTTATTAATTGAAAAGTTTGTGAGCATGTTACTGAGCTATCTGCTGATAATCAAAGAATCCAACACAGAATCTGCATTTCTATTTCCTAACATGAATAAATAAATGCATTAGCTAGCAAATGTTAATGACCACTGATAATAAATAGAATTCATAGATAAAATCTGCATTAAAAGACCATTAGCATTGTGGATTGAAAACACCAAACTATGAAAATGAGTTTCAAGAGCTTAATTTTCTCATTCTGTCTTCTCAGAGTTAGATACATACCTCAAGATATAAATGAATCCAGAGGGCAATTTTAGTGGCATATGGGGTAGCATATTCCTTCTTTGCATTTGTAATTGGAGAAAGGGAGTTTGGGATCTCAGCCACAGTACTGGTTTAAGCCTCGTGGACATTTTCCGAGCCTATTCAATGATAGAACACCACCTTTTGTTGGGTCCTATACCAAACGTCATATGAACATACCACACAGTACTACCACTTTGCTATCAATTCAAAGCTGCCTTTGGTCTGGGATGGGATAGTATCCTTTTTCTAATTTTCTTTCTCTTTCTGGGTCAGAGGCAGAATACCCCACTTCTCCCTTCTCCTCCCTCATGGGTTTTTACCAACCACTAGGGTCCTGTGGGCCTTTTGTGAGCTAACACATCAGAGTGCTCAGCACCCTAAGTAACCTGTCTTTTATTCGGCAAATATTTACCCAGCGTGTATATGTTCCTGTTGCTGTGGGTGCAGCAACAAACAAAACTCATTTTCCTTTTCTATGTCTCCTGACATCACGGGAAAGAAGAAAGGCAATAAACTAGGAAGAAAGGTAAAGCAGTGTGTGTAAATATTGAGGGGGTGTTATATTAAATAAGGTGGCAAGGGAAGGCCTCCATAGAGAAATGACATTTGAAAAGAGATTTGAATCCAGTGAGGCTGTGAGTCATGTGAACATATGTAAAGGACGAGGTGGGGTGGAGGTGAGAGGATGCTCCAGGCTTGGTGACAGGATATGCAAAGACAGGGCAGAGGGTATGACTGTCTCTTTGGTAAGAACAGAAGGCCAATGTAGATGGGATGGAGTGAGCAAGTGAAAGAGATGTAAGAATTGAGAGAGAGGCAGTCTGTGGTCACATCATGAAGACCCTATGCACTCTGTGAAGGCTTTAAGTGTCTTTTAAGACTAACAAATAATATGCCAGAAATATGAACACTAAAATTTATTGTGATAAGAGCATTAATAGTTTAGATATACACATAAGTGAAAACATTACGATTAAACATTGAAATTAGTATCTTTTATTTGTAATCAGTTTTAGATAATGATACGATTTTATATTGTATAATATAAATGCCATGAAAATCCTCCTGAACTGTCCTTGCGGGGTGTTTTTCAACCATAAAAACCAGCAACCTGGCCAGCAGTGAACATGAATGCATAAACACAAAGAAAACTCCTGGATTGAGGCATTTCTTAAGGTCACATCCAGCATTATTTTTGAATATGAAATGCATTTGAAATGCCCTTTTAAGATTGTCTCTTTAATCCAAAGAAAACAAAAAAAAATAAATATTTGTGTTTGTATTTTTAGTGGGCATTAACCTTCAGGGAATTGAAAGAGGTTGGGGAATGAAGACACATTTTATATGAAATTAAATGTATTCAGCCCCATTATATGGTAGACATTTTACCTGTTCTTTTTTTAGTATAACTTTTCCTACACCTTAAAATAGTCTGGCATACAAATTCTATAAATGCAGGTAGATATCTTGGTCCCACAGAAACATAAAATAAATATGGATTTGCTCCCAAAATATACGCTGTTTTCTCCCCAAGTTCTAACTAAAAAACAGCAGGCTTGGGGTTACTGAAAAACTGCATAAGTCATCTAAAATCAATACTCTTGGCCTTGCCTAGTCTAATACAAGGTGTTGTCAAACTTAAGAGTTTCAAGAGAAATGGCTCCACTAATTAAATGTCTCACAGAAAAAATGACTTTTCTTGTCAAAGAGATGATACCTTACTCTGGATGGGGTACATGCTAAATGCCAACCTTACATAAGGAAGAACTGCTTTTAAGTTCTAACCTGCAGATTTTATGGGCATGAATTCTGCCAAAATGTAGATGTTATCCCAACTGTTCTAAACTTCCATAATGAAGGTATGAGCAACTGTGTCACTGTCTCCTCAGTACCTGCCAGAGCCAACCCCTCTTTCTCCTTTCCCTCCTTGTCCCCACCCCCAAAGCAGCTCCTTATCTGGTTGTCACTAGAAATTTTCTTTGGAAATCTTTTCATTTGAAGCTTGCCTACATAAAGCAATTACAGTTAGTACAATGATAGCCATGACACAACTCAGCGCTACAAGCAATGGTATTTAATTTGCAGGATCAGAAAAGGAAGTCAGAGTGGATGCAAACTGTCAGAGTGGATGCGAACGGATGGGACTTGTGGGGTTTCTTCAAGGATGTAGAACCTATAAGAGGGAACTTCTGTTATTAAGGGTGGAAAGCACTTCTATTCTAGTGTCTAGACATTTAAAAAATATCTCTCTATGAAATATCAATTATATTAACACTGAAATGCTTAAACATGATCTGGAAAACACTTTCTAGTATTTATGTAAACATTGGTCTTTTTGGACCTCCCACTGTTTCAGACCTGAATACTGCTTTGTGTATAGTTTGAATATTATTGTGTATAGAAAGGCTACAGGTGCAAAATATATGCTCATCCTGATGCTCTAACTAATTCTGATCTTTTTTTTTTCCCCTTGATCTTTGGAGTGTAGCATGCATGTGATAGGGTGAACATATTTAAATTGACCCAAGAGAAATAACTCTTTTTTGTAATTTTTCAAATCAGAAGTGCGGTTCTCAAATCTATAAAAATGTAAAATAGTACTTTAAATTACAACCCTATTTTACTGTTACATAGCCCAAGTGCTACTATGCACATAAAAGAAAGTCCATAATTATTATAATTGCTTGTCATCATCAGATGCTTTAGAACCATTAGTTGCTATATGAATTATAAACATGTTGATGAACAGAATAGTTACCATTAATATCATGGTCAATGGTAGGTTTCTCACAGTTAATGAAGTTTTAAAAAAGAAATTCATTAATTTCCTCTTAGGAACTTGCTTTTTATTGGTCTCTTAAAATGTCTTATAAATTCTATTATTAGAGGATAATGATGGTACAAGGGGGAAAAAGATAGTCTGAACAATATGTACTGAAATCAGTAAAACCTGAGTAGTTGTGCCTAATGACAGGTTGTAAAATGGTCTTTGTATAGAATATTTCCTTTGATTATGTTGTTCTTCATCAGTTCACCAGAACAAAAAGGGAAAAAATCACCCTGGCATGACTAGAGCTGAGTTTTTAATATTCCTCATATAGAAATCCTGAGATGCTCAGGAAAAGTATTTTCTAATGTGCACAAAGTGTAAGTGTCTACTTGAAAGGTTGAATGGATATTACAAGGTGTTCATGTCAGAGGGCAATGATATTTATCGAGTATTACCTATATGCCAGGTATGTTAGGTAACTTATATTAATTATCATATTCGTAATAATAGAAGAAGACACTGGAGCTTAGAGAAGTGAGATCAGTGTCTCAAAGGACAGATCTGTGATTTGAACCCAGGCATTCTGACTTTGAAATGACATTCTGGTGCTTCTCCCAAATTATAAAAATATGACGGCAACATTTACTTAAACATTTCCCATGCCAAACATTTATCTGTCATTTACTTTCCATAACAAATAATATAATTTATAACTATGCATGAGTGTTTATTAGGTTTTCTATTTCTTGAGAGCAGGGACTCTGTGTTAGGCAAATGTGCCTTCCTTATTCCTTGCAATGACTCGTAGGTGTTTAATAAATACATATGAAACATATAAATCATGTACATATTTATTCTATGCCATGAGAGGAAAAAGTGACTATGTACTTGGTAGCTTAATAGTTATACAATAGGCTCTGCGTTCCTTTTGTAATTTGCCTCTGAATTTTATTTGAATTGTTGTTATTACTTATTAAACACTAAAGTTTGGCCTTACAAATATATTTTTGCTATTATAACCATTAAGCACACAGTCTGTGTTTATTTAACATATTAACTGCATTTCATATATTTAATAAAAGAGACAGGTACACTTCATTCCAAACAAATCCAAGATAACAATTTATAAAATCATCAGTTCCCTTCTAATGATATCATTGCAAATGAGATTCAAAAGAACTATAACAAATCAAAACCCTTTTAGATTTCCCCATTTAATTCATTTTCTGAGAGGGACATGATAGTAATCAAACAGAGTGAATGAAAAGTCCTTGGATTTGAGAGTAAAATAATTTAACTGCTATGGACAAAATACCCTTATGAACTGGAATCTGTCACCTTATGTTGATATGCTTTGAGAAAACAAGGTCTCATTAACATTAAAAAGTTATCTATCATTGAAATTCTTTTTTTTATGTTTGTTTGTTTGTTTATTTTTTTGAGAGATAGAGCGTGGACAGGAGAGGGACAGAGAGAAAGGGAGACACAGAATCTGAAGCAGCCTCCAGGCTCTGAGCTGTCAGCACAGAGCCCCACAAGCAGCTCAAACTCGTGAGCCATGAGATCATGACCTGAGCCAAAGTTGGATTCTTAACCAACTGAGTGACCCAGGCACCCCAGATCACTGGAATTGTTGTATATTCATCATTAATTTACTTTATGACCCACTTTTAAACTTTTTTAATGTTTACTTATTTTTAAGAGAGACACAGAGAGCATGAGCAGGGGAGGGGCAGAGAGAGAGGGAGACACAGAATTTGAAGCAGGCTCCAGACTCTGAGCTGTCAGCACAGAGCCTGATGTGGAGCTAGAATCCACGAACAGTGAGATCATGACCTAACCTGAAGTCAGAAGCTTAACCAACTGAACCACCCAAGCACCCCTGTTACCCATTTTTAAATAATTTCATGCATGTGCTCAAGTTATCTAAAGTATCTTAAATTCTGTTTTGAATATTTTCTGATTTTATTTTTGTTCTTCATCTTCCGTTAAAAAAGTTCTTCATCTTACTTTGCATTTGACACATTTTCTTTCTCTTAACCTTCATCATGTTCTCTGTTTTACATTGTACTGTTACTGTTCTCCATCTTAAATAGGAAAGTTAATTATATGGCTATGCAACATGCTATTCTCACTGATGCTAAGGAAATAGTTGTATCTAAATGACCACACTTAATTTCTTCAACAAGCATTCCCTATTGTCTTCTCTATGCCAAGTATGGCTGTAAGTGCTATTGCTAGAGCAGTGAAGAAAACAAAGTCTCTGACTTTTTCTAGTGAATACACCAATAGTAACAAATACAATTTTACTGTTAATTAATGATACATGTTATAAAGAATACCTAAGCAAGGTAAGATGATAGAGAGCAATAAAGGAAGAAGAGACTATTTGGTGATAAGGGAAGTTGTATTTGAGGAGATAAAATAGAAGCAGGGGAGTAAATTAAGTGAAGGATACAACCATGTTAATATCAGGAAGAAAACATCCTGAGAAGGGAGCAACAGGTACAAAGGGCCTGAGGTGGAAATAAGCTCAAAAGGACCCAGTAACTCTAGTGGGATAACATGGGAAGAGAAGCAGATGTGAGGGGGAAGAAGATGACATGGAATGCTTTGGATTCAGTTCTGACTGATGGGAAGGGCATGGGAGATTTTGAACAGAGTGCTGATAAGAGCCACCAGCCTTTTGAAAGGATTATGTTGGCTGTTAGATGCCAAAATGAGCTATTGAGGGGCTAAAATATACACAAGAGACAGTAAAGGAGATTGAATGTAGTTAGATTTGGAATATATTTTTTTTAAGGTAAAGCTGACAAGCCCCCCCCCCAACCAATTGGATGTGGAGCATAGGAAATTTGAAAAGATGCCACAACCCAATCACACTGTCACATAGAAACCCAAAGGGTAAATGATATTTGACATTAGCGAAGATACTCTTTTAAGAGAAGAAATTATTAGGAGCACTTGTTGACTTGCAAATATTATTTCCAGTGGAGAATAAAAATGAATGTGAGACAAGGAGTGAACATTTCCAGGGGCACTTGGTTTTTTCCTGAAGTAAGCCAAGATGGTTGCAAGAACATGACACCAGGGAATTAGAAAAAAAAAAAAAAGAAAAAAAGAAGTAATTCCAGGATCATGTTGTTTCTTCCCACCAAGGATCAGGCAATGGGAAGGAAGGCAAGACATCAAGATGGAAAAGGGAGAAAAGTAATCTACCTACCCCCCACCCCCATTCACTCTCAGCAAGTATCACCAAGCATTCTTTGCTGTAGTCCTACTAATATTAGCAATACTAATATTATTTCTCAGTTACCTGAGGTTTTAATAAGTTCCATGGAGTGGCCCCGGCACAGGTTCACAGCTATCAAACATTTTCTCTACGGGAAATCCATGCTGAGTTCTGAAAGACTGACTTACAAACAAACACTGTAAGCAGTTTGTAGACTTAGAAACTGCATATGGTCAACTTAGTTGTGAACTTCTTCCTAGAACATTTATACTTACAGCTACGGGCAGGGCCTTACATTAGAACTGCCCAGGGGAGCTTGGGTGGCTCAGTGGGCTAAGTTTCCGATTTCAACTCAGGTCACGATTTTGCAGTTCACCAGTTTGAGCCATGCATTGGGCTCTGTGCTGACAGCTCAGAGCCTGGAGCCTGCTTTAGATTCTGTGTCTCCCTCTCGCTCTGCCCCTCTCCCACTCACTCGCACTCTGTCTCTCAAACAAACAAAACAACAATAACAAAAACATTAAAAAAAAGAGAACTGCCCAACATGGGGGAATTGGTTTCCTACACTGGGATGGGAGTTCAGCTTTCTTAGATATGATATACCTATTTCTGTGATTGCAATTTTAGTCAAACTATAATGTTAAAAGGAGTGGTTTTGTAGAAGACTTTGACATTAGATTTTCTCATAACATACAACTATTTAGTTCTCCACTGAATCTTGTATACCACACAGGTCTTCTGTCTCTAAACCCAGGTCTTTTCCCACTATCTCCCACTGTTTTTCTAACAAATTACTTTGGTGGTTGTATCAGAAGAGAAATTGTCACAAAGGACAAATTTCAGAAAGAACAAAAAAGAACAGGGAACTATATAGAACCATCCCCCTTGAAAACTGTATAGAAAGTCTCTGCAAAAACAAAGGATACATAGTGAGTTACCAGATTCAGTTGGCACTGTGGGAGGAGGGGGTAGGATGGAGTGGGATGGGATACAGAGGCATGAGTGAATAAGACCATATAAATTATAAAAACAAGTAAATGCCTTACATGGACAAATGACAACAATGCCAGGAATTGAAGCATCTGCTTCTGACCTTTAAAACAACCACCACCACCACAAACAGCAATGAGATGAATTGATACAAAACTTTGAAAGTTGAAACGCATTTTTCCTAAAACACAAATTTTGCCTACTCCTTTAGAAAGCTCAGCAACCTATTTTCCTGCCTATTTAGGCATCCCCTATATGTCCGCTCCTTCTTTCATCTCCAGCCAGAGGCATCTGCCTTGTATACCATGCAGCTAACAGCCCCCACCTTCCACTCACATTTCTGGAGCTTCCTAACTCAGAGCTGCTCCTACCACATGTGTCCTCACTCTATAGTTCCTGCCTGTACATCATTACCCATTGTATTTGAGGGTTAAATGTAAGAGAGCAATGGAAAAGTGCTCAGAATGCATCTAATTTAAACTTCAACTTGGTTTTTGCAATGTTCTTAAAATAATATATATACTGTTAATTTTTCTCAACAGAGAGGAGACCTTTCTGTGCAAGTTGGACATGTTGATTAGGAAGCAGGAAAGAGAAAGACAGAGATGCCAAGAAAAATGTGCTATTTTAACGTCAAGCAACACAAAAGAAGCATAGGGTTATTTCCAGCCTAAAGTTGGAGGCTACATTTGGAACAGACCCCTAAGATACCAGATGCTTAACTCAATCTTCTTTTCTCAATTGAGGTGAAATACACATAACATAAAATTAACTATTTTAAAGTGAACAATCCAGTGACGTTGACTACATTCACAATGTTATGTAACTATTACCTCTATCAAATTCCAAAACATTTTCATAACCCAAAAGTAAACCTGTACGCATTAAGCAGTTTCTCCCCACTTTTTTCCCAGTCCCTGGCAAGCATCAAACAACATTCACCTCTATAGATTTAGTGACCCTGGATATTTCATATAAATAGAATAATATAATATATGGCTTTTGTGTCTGGCTTTCTTCACTTAGCATAATGTTTTGGAGACTCATCCATAGTATCACGTGGAGCACTAATTCATTCTGTTTGGGGCTCCATGATGTTTCGTTGAATGTATATACCAAAATTTGTTTATTCATTCACCCATTAAAAGTCAATGTCTTAAAAAAAAAAAGCCTAGAGATGAAATTGTATCCATTGATAAGACTTAATAAATAAGGGTTACTAATACCATAGTTTCTTAAATACAGCTAATCCAGGTGATTTTTCCTCAACCCATACAAATGTTCTTAATCACATTTGTAAATTTACTTTTTTAGGGACTTTCACGTAGGCATCAAATATGATCTCTTCTACCTTCTTGTCAGCACCTAGTGTTCACTTACCAGTTTTTCTGCTAATTTTCATTGAGTGCTAATTTTGCCTCAGGGAAGATTTTCCACATATCTAGGTGGTTTTAATTTCCTCCTGTTTTCTTATTTCTGTTATTTTTGGTATTGAAGAGTAGGCTGGCATTGAGGTGCCAAAGAATAAAAATATCAGCAATAACTGAAAAGTTTTTAGGATTCACTCTTAACCTCTTAAAAATGTAGTTTTTCCTTCCCCTTGTGGTTTTAAATTTACAGTCTTGGAACACAATAAGGAGAGGAAAATTGAATTTTTTTTAGCTTTATATATCTGTGGTTTGTTTTATGTTTATTTCAGATCTCCATGTTAAAAATGATCCAGGAATTATTATTAAAAAAAAATTGTCTTTCTGCTGCAGAATCAAGTTGAATTGGGGATAAATCATACTGTGGTTTAGTGGAGAAAACCCAGACTCAAGGAACCACAGCCTTGGCTTCATGTTCTAGTTCTACTTATTACTTACCCTGCTTCACTTCCAGGGGACACACTTAACCTTCTCATTAAAATAACCAAAATTTAAGAGCTCTCCCGAAAGGATGCTCCTACATTTTAATTGATTAAAAACAAAAACAAATAAAAAAAACTTTTCACATTTACATAGTATGGACAAATATTGGTTTCAATAATGAGAAAACTTTTTATAGCACTTTCTGCAACTTAATGAATGAGCATTGCTGCTTTTGAAAGATGGTGAGAAAGACGGCCTTTCTAAAACATATTTGATAATGAAAACATAGTTTTTAAAGAAAAATCTAATAGGACTGCTCTGCAGCAGAAATAAAATTGAGATAGTGTCTAAAATCCTCTAAAAGTCTAAGTTAGACTAATGAATTTCAAAATACATCTTGTCATAAATGAGAATGAAAGCTATAAAATGTGAATGATTATTGTTTAAAAAGGATAAAAAATATGACTCTTTCTTAAATTTTGAGTTTGGATTTTGTCTCCTTCCTATTAGTGAAGTGAAAGTTTAACATCTTGCCAACAAAGAACAATATGGCACAATTGGCTGCTATGTAAGAGCAGAAAGCGTTCCAGGGGTAGTGAAATAAAAAGAGTAAGCTAGGAAGACTAAATTACTGAATCTTTCTAGCAACAAACATGACATTCAAAACTAAACAAACTCTCTCCCTTCCCTTCATTTTGCCTAGAATTAATAGCATACATGTCTATCCATACATACATACGCATGGCACACGGAAACTAATCTGGTGATGTTACTGAAAGGTGATGATACTGAAATCATCAAAATATTCAGTAGTGTTTAACTGTCCCTGAATTGAAGTTGTAAATTCCCCATCATCTTCCCCATTGATTAATGGAGATCATTATCTCCCAATTTATGGTTTTCATAAATCAATATTTATTCAGTGCCAAGAGGCATGGCATGAGATGCGTGTGCTTTAGAAATGCTGGCTTAACAAAGACAGCAATTCCTGTCCTCTGTAAATTTGCAATTTAGAAGAACACATAAGAGACAGTGAAGATTTGATTAAAATTTTTCATTGAAGTTTAGCAATAAGAACAAAGAGTTGGTGTTTCTAAAAAATACACTTATAAATCCCATCGTTAAATACATCCCAATTACTCTCAGAATTTCTAGGTAGCAGGCTGTTAAATAAAACAAGACCCACCCTTTTAATTTCTAATAAGAGTTAATAAATAAAACCAATTAGAATACAGAGAGTACTCATTATGGAGCAAGAGAATGTATTACCCATTGCATTAATAGATGAAAATAGCACAGACATTTTTACTATATCAACTAGTATTAGAGCTTCAGCAAAACCGTAGCCAAGATTTCAGGTAAATAATTGAACAAATACAAATAAATTAACAAAGAAAGTCCATGTGGTAATTAAGCATAAATGCAAACAAAAGGACCACTAAGAAAGCAAGTTTCTGACATCCTCCTTCATCAGTAAGAGATCCATTATATTCAAAGCTCTTTATGTATCATCTGGCTGGGGAAAACTGATACCAATATATGACCAGAGAGTATCTGGGAGCTGAGCCAATAGTAATGCCAGGCTGAGAATGGGGGGTGGGAGGAAGACTCCATCTGATGGAAATTTCTTCACCACTGTGCTTACTGATAGAAGAATAGAAGAAAGTCCCATTTTCATCTGAGATGAGAGAGGTCCAACAAAGGCAAAGAAAGTATTATTTTTGTCACCTTGTATTTTTAAAAGTTTTAAATGTGAATTTAAATATGAATTTAAATAATCTCAAAGCAGCATTTTTTTGCATATAGCAGGTGTTAGGGATTCACAGGTAAGGATAATACGCCTTTCCGGCTAGAGTAAAATGGAGTGGTAGGGATAATCCATAATAGTAACAGGATGCTCCAGTCCCAATTGTCAAGTCTGGCTTTGTGTCCTGATTAGTGAAGACTTTCAGACACCATGATACCCTGGTTTAGAACAAAGCATTTGCTGTTCCCCAAGGTCAATGGAATCCCTTGTCTTTATATCCCCTTTTTCACCTAAATATTTCTAAGCAGTCTCTGTGCAGGGCAGGACCCTTCCCAGCCATCTGCAGACCTGGTGAATGCTTCTTCAAGGTATTTCCAACATTTTGGAGAAATCAGTAATTCTTGGGCACCAAAAGTTACCAGCATTGGTTATTCTTTAACTGGTATTTTTTGAGCACTTACTGTGTGTCAGATATTGTTATAGGCACTGAAGGTACATCAATAAGCAAAATAGTCAAAAATTTATATTTTAATGAAGCACGAATATAGTAGGAATGGGCAAATGATCATCGAAGGAATACAGGTGTACCTAGTTTTATTGCACTTTGCGGATACTGCTTTTTTCTTTACAAATTGAAGGTTTAAGACCTCAGTGGAGGAAGTAACTACAGATTTGGTGGAAATAGCAAGAGAACTGGAATCAGAAGTGATCTGAAGATGTAACTGAATTGCTGCAATCTCATGATAAAACTTGAATGGATGAGGAGTTACTTCTTACGGATGAGCAAAGAAAGTGGTTTATTGAGATAAAATCTTCTGGTGAAGATGCTGTGGAGACTGTTATTATGACAACAAAACATTTAAAATATTATATAAACTTGGTTGATAAAACAACATCAAGGTTTGAGAGGATTGACTCCAATTTTGAAAGAAGTTCTACTCAGGGTGAAATACTATCAAACAGTGTTAATGAAAGGAAAAGTCAATTGATGCTGCAAATTTTGTTGTCTATGTTAAGAAGTTGCCACAACCACCCTAACCTTCAACAATCACCAACCACCCAGATTAGTCAGCAGCCATTAACACTGAGGTAAGACCTTCCACCAGCAAAAAGATTATGACTTGCTGAAAGCTCAGATGATGGTTAGCATATTTTACTATGAAAGTATTTTTTAAAAATATTTATTTGTTTTCGAGAGAGAGAGTGACAGCACAAGCAGGGGAGGGGCAGAGAGAGGGAGAGAGAGAATCCCAAGCGGGGCTCCACACCGTCAGTGCAGAGCATGACCCAGGGCTCGAACTCACGAACCATGAGATCATGACCTGAGCCAAAATCAAGAGTCCGATGTTCAACCAACTGAGCCACCCAGGCACCCCTACGAATAAAGTATTTTTTAATTTAGACATATGCATTGGTTTTTTTTTAAGTAATAATGCTATTACACACCTAATAGACTATATTACAGTGCAAGTATAACTTTTATATGCACTGGGAGACCAAAAAACTTATTTGACTCCCTTTATTGCAATATTTGTTTTATTTCAGTGGCCTGGAACTGAGCCCACAAAATTTCCAAGGTATGCCTGTACCTATATGTGTCAGATGGTAATCAGTTTTGTAACAAAGAGGGCTAAAGTTGGAGAGAAAAATACAGTGGACCTGTGAAGGATGCTATTTTAAAAAGAGTGATTGAGAAAGTTGCCTAAAGTAACAGTCCTTAGAACACAGGCTAATGGTTGGTGGGGGAGAGAGCCAAGCTGATTTCTGGGGCGGGGGGGGGGGATATCTTAAAGATATGGGACAAAGGACATAAATAAATTAGTTTTGTTGGCCTCCTGCCAGATAGTGGGGGCAGGGGGAGGGTGAGAGGGTTGTTATTCTTGCCAGGGATACTCAGAACTGCTTCTTGTCAAGAAATTCTAAACTGCAAGAACTGAACAGCTTAGTGGGCATGGCTCTCCCATAGTTCCTTGCTTTTAATCTCATGGGGGCTTCCTAATCCATATTCTCTTCATTGTTCCCATCCATATGTGACTTTCCTACCTTTCTTTCATTTTCTAGCTTTGACCTATTTGTTCATCACCTTTATGATTCTCTAGCACATAGATTCCCCAAGCCCTTCTTCTCCTGCAGCATCACATTGAGCCTTGTGATCAGAAGTGCAGTCTGCCTCAGTTATTGCAATGCCCTGTTGTATCCACAGCCTCAGTTCCCCCAAGTCCTCCATAGGGCCATCAGTGCTAAATCTAAGAAGCAAGCTGGACAATGTCATTCCTCTTCTTGAAATTCTCCAGTGATCCACCATTACTCAGGAGAAAGCAAGGACTCTTCAGCATGAAATTCAAAGTCCACCATGATCTCACTTCACCAATATGCCAGCTCAGATCTTTGAGTCTCCCTGCCTGTGACTTCATGCTGTAATTCCAACAATCATCTTAGAGAAACATATTCTTCATACCACCCCCGTTGCCTCAAGTTCTGCATTGCTTTCCCTCTCCTCCTCTACCCCATTGTGGAAATTTTCCTGACACTCTTCTCTCACACTACATTGAGAACCCCTATACCATGCTCTTAGGATTCTTTATGCTTACATTTAACTTACTCATTTATATTGGCTTTATTATAGGTATATGTCTGCTCCTACCCTGAAAATAAAGAAGCACACCAAAACAATTAAGCAACAAGAATAAAATAATGAGGTTTTAACCCCTAGTCCTTTAGCACTGTTTCTGACACATTTTAAATCAAGCAAATAAATGCAAGAATACATGACCAAATGAATGAATGATCAATTTGCCAAGGGGAAAGTATACAACATTATGGATAATAAAAGAGATGAAATGGAAAGAAAAATGTTTGAGTTAGATGCTGATATCATGGAGGAAGTTGATGAAATATCCTGAAGGTGTTTATGAAAATGATCTGGATGACGCAGGCAAGATAGTGTAAGTGATCATCACGGGTTTTAATAAGTAGAGTCTCTTGAGAGATGATAAATAAAGAATAGCCTGCCAGTGACAGCATTCATTTGTTGACTGATTCTTTTTATTTCAAATATTTTGTAGAGCTTCAGCTATGAGTCAAACAGCTTTTTAGGCATTAGGAATAAAATGGCAAGCAAGAAAATGAGCTGGTTTTGCTTTGAAGGAGTTTAACATCCTTGGAATGAAACATACATAACATAGACATATTCATTTTGAATTTGAGTAAAAATAACATGGTCCTTTGAAAAAAAACAACCTAAGAATCTGACCTAGTTTAAAGGGTCAGGGAAGACTCAACTGAGAAGTGATAATTGAGCCATGAGCTAAAAGATGCTAGGAGTTAACTGAGGCTAGATTTAGAGAAGAAAACTCATAGGAGAGGAGAAATATAAATATAGGGGTGTTTGAACACAACAGAAGAGAATAAAAGAAAGTTAGAATATTAGTATGTCATAAGGGGGCAGAGCAAGATACTAACTCAAGAGTAATGGCATTAATAGCTAACTTTTATTGGTTTATCAAGCCCTTATCTTATGTCAGATATTGTGCTAAATGTTTTTACATTTTATTTTTACTTAATAATGACAACAAAAAACTATGAGGAAGTATAATAACTTTTCCCATTTTTCATATACCACAACTATATGGGATATTAAGAAGTTGTGTGTAGTCTCAGCTAGTGAATGGCAAAGCCCCAGTGAGAAACTGTAGACCATGTGTTTAGAATCAATACTGCAGGGCACCTGGGTGCCTCAGACAGTTAAGCATCTGACTCTTGACTTTGGCTCAGGTCATGATCTCGTGGTTCGTGAGTCTGAGCCCTGTATCAGGCTCTGCGCTGACAGTGTGGACCTGCTTGGGATTTTCTCTCTCTCGCTCTCTCACTCATGCATGCACTTTGTCCTCTCTCTCTCAAAAATAAATAATTAAAAATTAAAAAAAAAAAAGAATCAATACTGCAGAGTGAAAAGGAAGGGCTGGAATGTCAGGCAATCATGTGCTCTTTTACTTCTGGGGCTCCAAAACCTGAGTTGTTGCTTGAATAAAATTTTATACATTTATATTTGAGAGAAGTTTTCCACTTAATACTTGTGTCCCATCTCCTATATAGGGCAAAACTGGAAGGGTGAAATGTGGGAACTTCTGGCCTATCAGTTCATAGCATAGTCTCCACTTTCTTGCCAAAAAGGGATTGCTGGTGGGCTGGAACAAGACATATAGCATTGAATCCATTTTATAATGTTCCTTTGAAAACTCTGGTTTCCATGGATTTCAATGATATGAACAGAGATACGCCAGCATCTCCTTTTCTAGTCTTTCCCTCACAGCAGGTCTCCCACCCTCAACTGCTTTTCTGAAACAGCTGATTCCTGTCATCTGACACAATAACTCAGGCAGGAGTTTGAGAGGTGAAAAGGGAACAAAAGAGTAGATGCTGGCACTGGCTTCAGATTTCTCACCTTTGCATGGCCAACTGTGAACAGTGCAGGTGCATAACGATACTGTTTTCATGAACTTACTTTGGAGAAAATAAGATCTTGAGATGGCATCAATTTTGTCTTGGAAAAGTAAGATATGGTTACATACGTTGAGTATCCCAACACACAAAAGAAATGGAATACGCTATATTCTCCAGATGGGTAATAAGATTCATTACAGAAATGGTAGCTGGTGTTCATAACAGAATAGGGAGAAAGGGGAGCTGACCTGTGGCTTCAGAAATCGCCAGAAGTGATACACCCACTTAAAGTGACAACTGTCCATATGGCAGTTTTTACCAACTTTTACTGCATAGGGACATCCTGACACCCAGCAACGATGTGCTTACCAGATAGAAGTACCATGAAGACTTTGAGGCATTTCTCTTGCTGATCTCACCTTTCCTCACCATCCATTTTCTTTACTGAAACAGCAGTGAAATTAGCATTTTATTTTTAAAGTTTTTTTAAGTTTATTTATTTTGAGAGAGAGAGAGAGAGAGAGAAAGAGAGAGAGACACACACAGGAGGGGCAGAGGGACAGGGAGAGAGAGAGAAACCCAAGCAAGCTTCACACTGTCAGTGCAGAGCCTGATGTGGGTGGGGCTCAAACTCATGAACCTCGAGATCATAACCCAAGCTGAAACCAAGAGTCAGATTCTTAACCAACTGAGCCGCTCAGGTGCCCACCAGCATTTCACTTTTTTTTTTTTTTTTAAGGATATGATCAGTGTTACATAACCTCAGTCATTTGGCAGTAAGGATTAAAAAAACATTGATGGCTTTTAAAGTTTAGATAAAATATTTTAGGTGATTAAAATTATTTCAAATACCATTTTTTAGTTAAAATATTTAAGTACATGGTTTTTCAACTTGGATAAATAAATGGCATCAGATAAAATACAAATCAGAATTAAATAAGAAATAATTACTGTGTAGCATCTTTGGTTTAGGAATGACAAAGGGGAGTGTATGTTCTCTTTTTAATCACCAAAGGGAAAGAAAAAATGGTGTTATTATGTTTATATGGTATTTCAAGAGCTGCATCTTTCAAGGATTATTCCAAATATAGTATAAGAGAACGAATTTCTCCTTCAGATTCATTGTAAGTCAGTATCACTGCATGGAAAACAGATGCTATTGGAGGCAGAAAAGCTGCTTTATTGACACATTACTCAGCATTCTACAAAACAAAAGCAAAAAACAAACAAATTATGATGCATACATCTGAAGACCAAAGTTAAACATTTGTCACAGAACAGTGCATTTTTTTATGACTTCTAGATTTCTTTTACTTATGGGTCCAATGTCTTAATTAAAAGTTAAACCAGTTTTGTGTGTATAGTTAGTTACTAAACTTAAAGTAAATGACACATTTTAGCACTTACCACCCACACAAATGGACAGAAATTTAGCTAAACTTTCTCTACTGAGTTTGGTGATAAAATATAAATTGCTACTATGGGTTTAAGGTTGAATACTATCACTTAACGTTTATTTCCAGTTCACTAAAGATATACAGAAAACACTTTCACACACACATACACACTCACACAAAAACAACTTCAGTTTTCAGGGAGGAGTACTTAGTCAGAAACGGTCAATATCAGAAACAGAAACAGATGCACTTCTCTGAAAGGAGGTGTCTCTGCTGCTACTTTGTCCCCATTCATCTTTCAAAAAAGGGGAAGCTGTTGCTTTTCTCCCCAAACTTCAATATTTTTAATACTGGCTTTATTCCTGATACTTGATGGTCAGGAGATTTTGCAGTCCTCAAAACTCATTTCAGAAAGCCCCTTCGGGAGATATCCTGGCTGGGACTCTGGCCTGAGTATCAAAATATTGTCATAAAATTCATATTTTATTGCTCTTATTCGTATAATTGGAAGCACTCTGATGCTAATCCTGTACCTTATCAGGTAGAGAGTGTTTGAATTTGGCAGAATCATGCCTGCAGCTTTTAATGACAGGCTCAAAATAAGTGTTGGCTTCTACATCACATTTCTGCCCACTTGAGGTTCACTATCAAAGAATCTAGATGCATTTAGAGAAGATTGAGAGAGAATACCAACAATAAGAAATAACCAACCAAATAAATAGTATCTAGGAGTGTTTTTATGTTGTTTTCTTTGAGTGGGATTTGTTATTCCTTTGTGTTTGTGGCATCCAACAAATAGAGCTCTGGTTTATTGGTCCATAAGCAGAAGAATGTATTCATGCTCACACACACCATGCTCCTCTTTATCTTTTTCTGAGCTTCCCTGCTCCAGTGTCTATTTTGAGGGATTGGTGTTGACTTTGGCTATTTTTCTTTGTTCCACTAACTCAGGTGTTCAATTCTTGTGCCAGACCCCATTTCCAACAATTGTGTGTTATGAATTTAACACCTAGTATTTAGTATCCTTTGACTGTGAAGAGTAAATGGACAAAGAAGAGTGAATGCACAGAGCATTAAACAGTCCACACAGGGAGCCCCAGACAAAATTAGAGTTTACAGTCAGTAGTACCAGTCTTTTTTTTCATTGTAGATTCTCTTCTCCTTCTTTTCTGCTCCTTTTCTTAACCCTCCCCCTTAAACTCCTTAGCCTTGTCTTCTGTATACTCAACCTAGTTGTGAAGATTTTCTTATTATGTATCAGAAGATGAGAATAAATGGGGTGTACCATCCTTAGGGGTATCGGTATTGGAAAGTACTCCATGTAAGACCCCTTAAATCATAACATTATAGATCTATCCACTCCATCTCCTCTAAAAGCTGATTTTACTTCACACATAAAAGGATTTGACTACTTGGCCAGTAAATTCAGTTATGGTATACAGACAACCTTATAAAGTGTTCTGGCTGGAATTTATAGGTTGTTTCATTCTGTTGAGCAGTCATAATTTCAAAAGACACTAGATCGCAACTCTCAAGGTTGAATAATCATTGGTGGTGTCCTGATGAGCCAAAATGTCACAATAAGGCTAAATAGCATATGCTTTTGACCCAGCTGTCAGTTGTTATTAATAGGCTGACTTAAAAAATGAAAGCAGTAGGGGTGTCATCGACATTTTGAGGCCCATATGCTTAATGTAGTAAAACACCTGCCAGGGCTAGTTTCTGGTTCCAAATGAAGTAAATCAGCCTGCCTTTCCCCCCACAGTTAAAAATACATCAACACCTACTAAGAATGTTACAATGTGCCATAACCCTCAGGCTATCACCTCTTCCACTCTGAACTGCTTTTGATTCAAGGTACAGAAACTGTTTCAATTCTTCTCACCTTTGGAATGAACTTTCTAATATATATTCTTTTACTGTGTGTGTGTGTGTGTGTGTGTGTGTGTGTGTGTGTGTGTGTGTGTGTTAATTAGTCTTCTCTCCTTTTATTATCTTCAAAGTTTACTAAGTTGAAGTGGAAAATCTGTGCACTTAAAACCTGGAAACCAAGGAAGATTTGGGAAATCCTATCTCAAGATGCTAAGTTGTTCTGATAATTGGATATATCAGAAGGTAACTCACACTTCTAAACAGTTATTTGTCAATCTATAGTAGTTCTTTACAGAGGCTAATAATCTATTTTTAAAATAATTTATTTTGTATGGCTTCATTTAAAAGTGAAATAATCAAGTTGTTGGTCATTCTGTGGGTGTAATTCATTGAGTGTCATTAGAGTAGAGCTAAGCAGATAGGTCAAGCTGAATAACCTAAAGCACTTAGTTGGCTTTTTGATTAGAATAGGTTCTCCACACTTTTGTAACTATGACATTAGTAGTTATTCTATGTTAGCAAGAATCTATTATTCCTTGTGTCTCCTAGTCAAAGGAGTACTGGATTGTAGAGGACTGGATTGTAGAAGAAGAGTAGGAATAGAGTGTTGGTGGTAATTCATGCTTTATGCCAAGCTCTTGCTTGAGATTATTTGTGTTAGCTGCTTTTATATTCTGCTTCATTTCCTTTGGTAATCTTTAAATTTTTTTAACATTTATTCATTTTTGAGAGATAGAGACAGAGCATGAGCGCAGAAGGGGCAGAGAGAGGGAGACACAGAATCTGAAGCAGGCTCCAGGCTCTGAGCTGTCAGCACAGAGCCTGACGTGGGGCTTGAACTCACGAACTGCGAGATCATGACCCAAGCCAAAGTTGGATGCTCAACTGACTGAGCCACCCAGGCACCCCTCCTTTGGTAATCTTTTAGTTTGAATTTTCTATTCATTTTCTTCATTTACTTGGTGAGTTTAAAAACTTATCCTCAAGAAAGTTCCAAAATAGCAATTCCCCAAATTTTTATCAATGATACATACATTCTATTACTATACATTCTTCCAGAGTGACTTTTTGACAAGGAAAGTTTCATTTGACCATTCACATATTTTCCTTTAAGTCTTATTTTTCCCATCTTATACTTGTTACTTTAAACACTGAATCTTTCGCATCATTTAACAAATGACTATCCTACTGACAACTGTCATTGAACTTTCGAATGCATCTGATACACTGCCAGATGTTGACTACCAAGTTGAGAGAATCTAATTTATTTTCTACCTCATCTTCTTTCTTTCTTCTCCTGAGAAATAATCAATCCCATTTATAGTCATCATATCTCCTGTTGCCTTATCCAACTAATGCTTATAGGAGTGTTGAAACAGCAATGAAAGTTCATGCCAAATTCCTATAGCATTTCTAATGTTAGAGATGAACCGACTTTACTTTTCTGTGCATTGTGGAAAAAATAAAGGTAGTAATAGGATGTCTCAGCAAAGATTGTTGGAAGATAATTTCATGAGTAAATGTCAGATCAATAGCATTATATTCTGCTGACATTTCTTCCCTTGTGGTGCCTCTAGTTCAGTTGGAATCTAAATTAAAATCACCTAATAAGCATAACCAAAGAAGTATTGCCATTGATTGTTGGTCTAATTGAGTTCTTTTTCAGGTGTTCACACCATCCAAAAGAAAAAAAAAAAGTATTTTCTTTACTTCTATGATCTTAATGACACCTTCTTAATTCTACATTCACTGTTCCTTTTATCTTTTTTTCTTCTCTGGTTTCACATTGCTTCTATTGGATTGCTTTATTATATCACTTTTACAGTCACAAAAAGACTCTTACAGCTCAAAAAATGGTAGTGTCCTTGATGATTATTTTTATATCACTGTTCAATAGCCTTAGTTAAAACTCTAATTTTATACATGCATATTGGATAAAAGAGCTCAAGGTCTTCTCAGGCAATAAACATGACAAGTCTTGTCTTTCACAGGCCATGAAAGTAGTTTCATTCTCCCAAGAACTACATGAGAGGCATCATGAGTGCTTCCTACAGCTAGTCATTTGATGTCTCATTGGCACTGGATTAAAAAGTGGAAAAAAAAATTCTGATTGAAATTTCCTTGAGACATGTTACATTCTCACTAAGTTTAACAAGTGCCAATACAAGTAATAAAATAAAGATAGAAGGAGGAAAGTGATAACCCTTTTTTGGAAATTTTTTTTGAAATAGCAATTTTGATGACTTACATAATTTAATCCCAATATAGACATTTCTTCAAATAATATGGAGATATCTTAATTGTATTTCTCCAAAGAAATGATGGTAAGTGCATTAGATGTTTTCACACTTTATTGAATCTTATTGGACTTCTTTTTATATGTCCATTCTACATATTGAATCAAGAACCACAATGATCTTTTACATTTGACTCCTTTTTCTTTCACAAACTATGTCTAATCCATACTAAACTCTTTCTGTTTTCTATTTGAAATATATTCAGAATTTCTGCATTTTCACTACCTTTACTGCCACCTGATTTCAGCTACCTCACCCTCTCACATAAATAATTGAAATATCTTCATAACTGGTCTTCCTTTGGGCCTTGCCCCCTACAAAATGCTACAAGCATTTTCTCAGGAGAGTAGGCAGGGTGATGTTTTCAAAACATACCAGATTGTGTCACTTTTCTGCTCAATAATTTCCCAACCCATATGAGGAATTTCCCATATAAGTCAAAGTCTGAGAGTGCCATCCAGTGCCCTATGTTGTCTACATTTCCAATACTAGCCCCTACCTCTCTGATTTTTTCTCCCACAAAGATCCCCTATCCTTCTCCCATTCCTGCTACATTAACTTCCTGGCTGTCCACATGCCAGGCAGTACATGATAGCTCTTTCCAGTCCCAACTTAAATGTCACAGAGTAAGACCTTTGCTGTTACCCTGTTTGCAAAACCAACCCTTCTACTCTCCCCCTGCACAGCCTATACCCATTTAGACATCATCTTTCTCCATAGTGCTTGTTAACCAACTGACGTATTTCATGAATTTATTAATTTATGGTCTTCTCCTTTTCCTGTTGAATGTAAATTCCTTAGAAGACAGGGATTTTTCCCTGTTTTATTTATTGCTAATACTCCCAGTCATGAGAATATTGCCTGGTGATAGCATGAGCTTAATAAACACTTGCTTGAATGAATAGAATGAAAGAAATGAGCTTGGCAGAATACGTTGGACATGGTAATTACACCAGAAACGGTAGCTATTGTTATAAAGATTTTTTTTCCTAGGAAAGCTAGATTATACATAATATCCAGTGCTCTAACTGCAGAGTCAAAACTACATTTGAATTCCACTAATAATTAAAACTTGGAAAAGTTATTTAATTTCAATGAACATTTGTTTCCATATCTATAAAATAGAACTACTAACACCATATAGATTCTATTTCTCACAAATGCTGGATGAAATGACAAGTTTCAAATGTCTATTATAGTGTTTGGTCTAAATCAATACAGATTTGTTTTCTCTCTGCTTCCTACCCATCCCCTCTTAGTGCTCTTTGATAATCACTTTTTGAGTGCCTACCATGTGGCAATCACCATGATTGCCATTGGATGTCAAAATATGAGATACAGTCTTGCTCTTGAAGTGTTTACAATCCATCGAGGAGACAAACGCATTAGCCAAAAAGAAAAAAAATCCTTTAAAATAATGGAGAAAGTAAAATAATGGAAGTATAGAGGAAAAGTGCCTAATGAATAAGTTGCCTAGATTAGGTAGTACCTAAGCTAAATTTTGAAGGATGGCTTACATTTATCCAAGCATCCAAGCTCAGAAATGAGGGAAGCTTTTCCTGGGGAAGAGAGGGCATAAGCAAATGTGCAGAGGCAAATGTTAAAAAAACTCAGCATGTATGGGAATTTATGACCAACAGTGTAAGGCGAGATGGCAAGGTGGAAACTGCAAGTGGCAAGAGATGAGGCCAGGGAATCTGGAAGACATCAGGCGATTGAAAGTCCTGTTTGTCACACTAAAGGACTTAGGTTGCATCCCCTTTTCCCTGATGGGGGTAGCAGGTGGAGATGGGAATATGGCAGAGTCACATCTGTGTTTTAGAAAGACAGTTATGCCAAATATGTGAAGGATGGATTTTAGTGAGTGACAGCAACAATACTGCTTTAAGAGTATGAAATTTGCAACCAGATTTTTAAGTTCCAATCTCACTAGTTCCACCATTTCCATTATTTCCCAGCATACCAACAGGTTTCAGTTCTGCTAAAAACTTCCACTTACAAGCTAGGTGTCACTCAGAGTTATGTACCTGTCTTAATGTCTCTATCTGTAAAAATGGGATCAAAACCAAGGTAGTTTTCACTATGATGTTATTATAAGCATTAAAGTGATTAAACTTAGAAATTTAACTTGTAAAGTTTTTACAAGTTATTTAACTTTTAGAGGTAAATGTATTACTATGCATTAACTATGAAATGCTTCTTAAAATTTATATAAATAAAAAATACAGGACTCTAGTTAGAAGATCATTATTTTACTTTATTTGTAAAGTGAAAAATGATTATAGAAGTCTAATTGGTACAGAAAAATCTGTTTTTCACAGATACAGTGGTAGTATTGGTGGAGGGGAGGCAGATTCAGAAATGTTTGTGAAGCAAAGCCAGCAGAACCTGACTTTGCCTTCTAGCCTCACACAGTTGGTTACAAATTCCCACAAATTCCCATGCATACTATATTTTTTTTTCAGAACTGGTGAGTGACTAGCCAGGTTGGTAGCAGTGGTAGTTGAAGGAGCCTAAGACTTCTTAGGTAGAGTTAGGACTCTGGAAGTTTCTAGTTTGGGCAATTCTGGATGTCATTTAATAAAATTTGGGATAAAGGAGGAGATATTTTGTATCTAGTTCTATCTAGTCTTTCACCAAATATGTTGTCAGTACCTAATATATACCTGTATCGTGCTATGCCAGATAGATATAATCTCCGCCCTCGTAAAGCTTAAATTTTAATGAGAGAAAAAAAATCAGTGGTTGATATAAGCATCTCATTAATGAAACAAACACCTAATTAAATAAATAATATTTAATTACAAAGATCATGTTATAAAAAAGTATAATAAAATAAATGTTACTTAAAAATGACAGAAAACAGGGGCCCCTGGGTGGAGCAGTCTGTTAAGAATCCAATTCTTGATTTTGGTCATGATCTAGCAATTTGTGAGATCAAGCCCCACATCAGGTTCTGTGCTGACAGTGTGGAACCTGCATGGGATTCTCTCTCTCCCTCTCTGTCTGTCTGTTCTCAACTCATGCACTGGCTCTCTCTCAAAATAAATATTTTTTTTTAAATGAAGGAAAATTGACCATAACATAAATACTGATCTAGTCTAGAGATCAATCAGATTGTGACATTACAAAAACTCTGAGAGGGGCGCCTGGGTGGCTCAGTCGGTTGGGCGGCCGACTTCGCTCAGGTCACGATCTCGCAGTCCGTGAGTTTGAGCCCCGCGTCGGGCTCTGGGCTGATGGCTCAGAGCCTGGAGCCTGCTTCCAATTCTGTGTCTCCCTCTCTCTCTGACCCTTCCCCGTTCATGCTCTGTCTCTCTCTGTCTCAAAAATAAATAAAACATTAAAAAAAAAAAAGATTTAAAAAAGCTCTGAGAGATAAGCAGTAGATAACAAAGGTGTATATAAGTTGAAACTAGTGAGATAAGCAAGGGTCATATGTGCAGGGCTTCTTTTTGGCCAAATAAGGACTTTTTATTTTTTCTTAAATAAAAGCAATAGAAATACATTGAAGTATTTAAAGTGGGAAAATACCTAACCCTATATATATTGTATATTTAAAATGTCCTTGTTGCAGCAAGTTTTGTGAAGTGGATTAGAGCAGGGCTATAGGATGAGTCTAGCTAGAAGGCTTTTGTAATCATTCAGGAAGGAGAGAGTGGGGGCTTGGATAAGCATGGTACTAATGTAGATGCAAAGAAGTAGAGAACTTTGGGAAATATTTAGGGGTGAGATGTTTCTTGTAACAGATCTTCACATCTTCCCCAAGGCAGGACCTCAAACTTCTTTCTTCTTATGGCATGTGTTTGGCAAGGTAGAAAGCAAGAATGCTTCAGGGAAGAGAAGGGAGAAAAGCAAAACCAACTACCTGTATTGTGTAGATCTTCAGCTCAGGTGTCATAGGTTGCTTCCACATTCCCACCATTAAACACCTGACTCTACCAGTTAAACTTGCTGCTAATATTCTGCTCAAGTTGTTCCAGAAGGCGTGACCTCTGATATCCTTAGAGCTTCTTTTCAAGCTCTATGGTTATCCCCTAAAGCCTGTTTCAGTTTCAAATTCCTTACGTCTCTCTTTAGCTATTGGGAAAACATTTTTTTTTCTTTTCCCAGATCCAGTGTTTCTGTGATGGTGTATTAGCTATCTATTGCTCAGTAACACATTCCCCTAAAACTTAGCTTAAAATAACACATATATGTTCCCTTAGATTTATAACATTATCTTTGTAATTGAATGCCATTTATTTAATTAGGTGTTTATGTCATTAATTAGATGTTTATATCAACCATTATATTTTTCTCTCATTAGAATTTAAGCTTTATGAGGGCAGAATTTATATCTATCTGTACCTAGCATGATACAGATACATATTAGGTACTGAATAAATGTTTGGTGAAAGAGTAGATAGAACTAGGCTATATAAAATACTGGGTTTGGGAGCACTTGGGTGGCTTAGTCAGTTAAGTGTCTGACTTCAGCTCAGGTCATGATCTCAAAGTTCATAAGATTGAGCCCCACATCGGGCTCTGTGTTGACAATGCAGAGCCTGGAGCCTGCTTCAGATTCTGTGTCTCCTTCTTTCTCTTCCTCTCCCCCACTCATGCTCTGTCTCTCTTTGTCTCTCAAAAATGAATCAACGTTAAAAAAAATTTTAAAGCCCTATTAAAATAACTAATAAAATTCTGGGATATAAAAAAAAAAAAAAACTTCATTGCTGTGGGTCAGGAATTTGGGCACAGTTTAACTAGGTTCTCCAATTCAGGGCATCTCATGAGGCTGTTATTAAGGTGCTGTGTGTGTCTATAGTATCCAAAAGCTCAGCTGGAGAGGAGAAGGATCCACTTCCTAGCTTCCTCACATGGTTGTTGGCAGATTTCAGTTCTTTGCTGACTGTTGACTGGAAGAGGTTGTCAATTCCTTGTTATTTGGGTCTCTTCACATGGTAGCTCATAACATAACTTGTCTTATCAGAACAGGAGCATGAAAAGACGCAGAACGAGAAAGTACAAGATATAGAGGAGTCAGTCTTTACAGCTTAACCTCAGAATTAACATCCATCTCTTTTGCCATATTATATTCATTAGAAACAAATAACTAGATCCAGTTCACACTCAATTTGAGATTACACAAGGGCATGAATTCCAGGAGGCTGGTATCATTGAGTGTCATTTCAAAGTCTGTCGCATATGTGGTATATCCATGGTGTCTCTGGGACTTTTAGTGAAATAATTCTTTCTGTTTAACAGAGCTTCCTCCTTCTCAGGGCACAAAGATATTTTCGGAGACTAGATAGTCTCTAATATAGATTTCCTGCTCCCTTTGTATATCCAGGCTGTTTCTGAGTACATGTAGCCCACTATGCCATGTGCCTTTTCATTGATGTTGATTTTTCTTCCATATTCTTCTTGTTCATCCTTGAAGTTTTACTTTTGTTGTCCACTCCCAAGTCATACAGTTAATCAGATAAGTCTAGGTCTACAACACAGTGGTGTGCAAGGTTCAAGTTTCATTCTATTAGATTCCTAAATGTTAGGCAAAGCAAAGGAACTGGCCAAAAACTAGTTTAATCTCTGTATATCTTATCCATCCTAGAAACTTAACCTGGATTTGCAAGAGACTGCCATCCGCCTTTAGAAGTCAATATATTCAAGTATCAGTCCCAGTGCAAATCAAGGCCATACAATAATTATTCATCAAACATATTGTCATGGAGCAAACATATTATGGTTTTACAAAATGGTTCATGAGTTCAGAAACCTACAATGCACTATTTTTCTCATATTGATTCAAAACAAAAGCTTTATAAAAATGTCAGTCTGATTATTATAATTCTCTGATCCAAATCCTTAATTCTTCTATATTATAGCTTTTAAGATGAAGTTTGTAACTGTCTGAGGCACATGGGCTTTCATTAGCTGGTACCTGCCCATCTCTATACTCAGATCTACCTGTTTCTCCTTGAGCATTCTTCCCTCCAACCACTCTGAGCCACATGGAGTGCTGCCTCAAACTCCTGTACCTTTCAACATGCAGTTCCCCTGCTGCCTTGTCTCATTCATCCCTAGTCTCTCATCCCTCCAAGCACAGCTCACGTGCACCATGTTTTAGACAGCCTTCCTTGATTCTCCACTGTGAAGAATCAGATTTTCTTTAAAGACATAACCATACTTAGCTCAAACTGTGCAGTTAGCTGGCAGGCTCTAGCTGTTAACCCCTTCAGGATCCATTTTGGCTTTTGAGCTAGCATCATGCTTTAGGATCTGGCTCTTTCCAGAGGTCACACTCAATTGGTTGCCATGTGTGGTCTCTCCATTAAGCAGCTCAAAACATGGCAGCTGACTTCATCTGAGCAAGAAAGCAAAATGAGCCAGAGGAAGTACAAAAAAGATGAAAGCCACAGCTCTTTGTGACCTAGTCTCAGAGATGACACCCCTTCTTGCCATGTTCCATTTATTAGAAATGAGGCACTCAAGGGGCCCCTGGCTCAGTAGGGTAACTGTCTGACTTTTGATTTTGGCTCAGGTCATGATGGCACAGTGGTGAGATTGAGCCCAGCATCAGGGCTGAGCACTGAGTGTGGACCCTGCTTGGGATTTTCTCTCTCTCTCTCTCTTTGCCCCTCCCCTGTTCTCATGCAGGCACTCTCTCCTTCTCTCTCAAAATAAATAAAAATTTAAAAAAAGATGAGCCCCTCAAGGGAGGGGATTCACAATGGCAGTAATACTAAGAAGCACAACTCATTGGGAAGCTACCCCATGTGGTAAGCTGTTTCTCAACACTCTGGTTTCTCTCTTCATTTTCAGCTTAGATCACAAGCATTTATTAAACACTTTATCTGTGCATGCATACTTCAAAACCATAACATGTGTCTTCCTCCCTCATTACTTTATTTAGCACTCATACTATGCCGTAAAACTTTATTCATTCAATATGTATTTATTAAGCATGTACTATGCATCTGAAATTGTACTAGATATAGGAATTTCCAAAATGAATAAGGACTCAGAAACAAATTTTTAACCTCTGCCAATTCAATGTATAATTTTAATTAGCTTTCTTTTACAGTGGAAGTGACCTTTTAAAACTTAATCCTGTAACCGTATTTTTATAGAAAAATAATTAGTCTTTGGTATAATGCATACTTCAAAAATTATGCTGTCAGGTTAGTTATATGTTTGGGTTTTTAGAACATGGCAGGATAAACACCCTTATTTGAAAATGCATTATGGCTCCTAATTTTGTTGTTCCTATTAATGTTTTGTTTATGCCATTAAACTAGCTGTGGTGATTTAGATTCCTGTTTATAATAATGTGTGAGCCCAGACATTTATAGTCAGAACATGAAAATGAACTAGCCCAGTATATCCATAATGGTTGCAGCTCTCTCTCTCTCTCTCTCTCTCTTTCTCTATCTCTCTCTCTTTTAATACTGCTGATTGATTGCACATTAGTTTGCATTAAACATAAAGTTGTATTCCCCTTACAAATTGCTTTTCTCCTGTACTCCAAAATATATCATAAATTAATTGTAAAACTACTAAGCACATAGCTACAGGATGGAAAACAACTGCTTTATGACAGACCAAAATGATACATGTGGTTCCTAGAAGTCTATTTACTGGGTTGCATATCACATTAAAATAAGTACAGCTTGGTCTGACCAAGAGTTATATGGGCTGGTTCTCAGAATCATTCTGCCCTTGTCACAGTAGAAAGCACAGAGGGTAGAAATTAGAAGAGATAAGATGTGATAGATCAGTAGCATGAAGTAATAATAACAGTTTGAGATTCTAAGTATAAACAGTCTGATGATCCCTGAGTCCAAGGTGAAAGAACAGAAACATAGGAGTAGCTAATAAAGAGATTTATATAGGAAGAGCCATAGCTGTTGTTTAGCTATTTTTTAAAAGTAGGTTCTATGCATATATACAAAAATTTTTATAAATAAATAAATAAATAAATAAATAAATAAATAAATAAATAAATATCTTAGCAATGTTTTAATTACTTAACTTTTTACTATGAATCCTTTTTTAGATGTTTGGTAAAACTATTGGGGCAGATGACATATAAGTTAGTAACTTGTGGCATGGAAGCACTAACCATTGAGAAGCATCTGTTCTGCTGACCTCTGACTCTTAGTCTGGAAGATTGGGGGTTATAATTACCCCTGGGGTACAAGGAGAGGTTTAACCAGGGTGAAGCAAACAAAAGATGTCAATTAACTCTATAGTCTCCCTGAGATTAGAGAAGAAAAATAAAACCTAGATTCTAGGCATGAGACTGAAAATATTTTTAAATGAACTTATCTTGGCCAAATTGGTTTATCTCCTTTGCCCTAGGGTATACAAAGTTGCTTCTTTGTGGGGTAGGTGGTGAGGTGGCAGTTTTGCCTGCATGGAACATTTAACAATGTCTGAAGACATTTTGTTATTATTGCCGTTGGGGAGGTGATACTGGTATCTGGGGAGTAGAGGGCAGGGGTGCTCCTAACAATCCTATAGTGCACAAGACAGCCCCCCACAACAAAGAATTATCAGGCCTCAAATGTCAATAGTGTCTGGGTTGAGAAACTAAGGTAGGCATAAAGTGGACACTGAGAGAAAATGTGGAGAAAGGCAGAGTAGAGAATGTGGTGTTTGTATCCCTTCTTCCAAGGCAAGTCAAGAGAAAGGAACAAAAGAGTTCCTTGCAAGACCAAGGAAATCTAACTGAGGAAGAGACATATTTTCCAAGTGCATCACAAGAAAGCCCACTAATGTGCCCTAGGGAAGGATAGTGACATTTAGGCAAGGGAAATACTCAGATAAGAGCTTATCTGAGTACCTGAGTTTCCCCCAGGTCTGAAGGATGCATGAGAATATTCCCCCATAATCCCAGAGTGAACAGTGAGACTAGCTGGGAGAGTGAGCCAAGAAACCACTCCACGGCAAAGGGTGCTCACGTCAGACGGTCCACATGCACTGCTTCACAGGGAGGCCCTAGGGGGCTGGATATGCGCCTAGGCCAGAGCCTGGCTCTGTCCAAGATACATAGTCCTGGACATATTGGCCAGCCTAGACCAGCTGGAGTATAATGAGACAGGCCATGGAATTCCTACCATGATGCTGTTCAGCTAAGATCCTAAAGAGATGAGCCCCTTCCTACCCTTGTCACCATGTCACCCACTCTGTGCTGAACCAATACTGGGAACCAGTGCTAAGGGACTATGTCCCATGAGTTTAAAAGTAAAATGGGAAGGAGGAAAGACCTTTTAAGGAGAAAACAGTGGCATGGAAATGAACCTCTGAGCATCACTGAAGTGCTCCTGAAGTGGCTAAGCTCTTCTGAATTGGCCTGAAAAACTGTGCAGTAGGACTGAATTTACCTGTAAGCTTATACAGTAAACCATCTGATAGAAGGTCAAAAACTAGTAAAGAAAAATTGCATTAAAAAAAAAATGGTTATGTATTTGTTTTTGAGAGAAGGAGAGGGAGAATCCCAAGTAGGCTCCACACTGTCAGCACAGAGCCCAATACCGGGCTCAGTCTGAACCAACATCAAGAGTTGGACACTTAACTAGTTGAGCTACCTAGGCTCCCTAAAAAATTCCACTTTTTATACCACTGTTAATGAAGACTGTTGTAACTGAAATATCATGCCTATTAAAATACTTCTGGTGTTTTTTATTTTTAACATTGAACAGTAAACTGTAAGAGACAGAACCTTTGATATAACTGATCGTTACCTTCTCTTTGCTTTACTATTTTATTCCTAGAAGTTATATCCCTTAATGATATGGGGCCATCTGCCAATGGTTTACATTTTGGCATCACTCATCCTTTTCCATCTCACTAATTCTTACTCATTCTTTTTGTCTGAACTTCTCTTCTACCTGGAAACTTTCCCTGACCACTCCAGATTAGGGTAGAAGCCCCTGAAATACACTTTCATAGTTCTCAAAAAACTTTCTTTATTAAATCATTCATTTTCTTTGAAGACAAGGTCAGTGGTTATGGCTTGTCATAAACTCCCCAGTGCCTAACAGAGTACTTAACACATTACAGGCATTAACAAATTAGGTTTTTCTAACTATGTTATTAAATCTGTTGAAACCTGCAATGATAGTTAAGTATTAACAGCTAATTAAAGCCCTTGTAATCCCTCCCCAATTTTCTATATTCAAAAGTCCTATTTGTGTTGCACATGTGCGTATCATTTATGAAAATTATTTGTTTTTAAGAATCAATTTTGAGACTGTGTTGTTTCCTATTTCCTGGGTGATCAAAAGTAGGACCATGACTTGTAAGGGAGGGATGATAAATTACATACTTGAGTTGGAAGCTCCCAAGGGCAAGATATGGTGCTGTTTCATAGAACTAAATGCAAATAACAAATGTTTAATTGGTTTTCCTTGAATGAGGGAGAAAATTGGAGAATACCGTGGCTTTTAGAGGCTGACACAACGAACGCTGAGTGTTGACTCCACTGCTTACCAATGCTCTGATTTGGGAAATAACCTATTCAAATATCTATTTCTTAATATTAAAATTGTGCATAACAATACCTAATTATATTTTTGTTGACTATATAGTTGTGTGTGTGTGTGTGAAAGAGAGAGAGAGAAGAAAGAAAAGAAGGATGGGAGGAAGGAAGCGAGAAGGAAGGGAGAATTTCCATCTAGATCCTAGCAAGACTGAATAATAATCCAGTTTCTCTCTATAAAAATATTAACTGTCTACCTCAGATTTCTAATTCTGTTGATTGGAGAGGTTAGTTGGTTTCTTAAATGACACCTTCTACTGAATCAGAAGGGCCCTTTTGCAATTATTATTATTATTATTATTATTATTATTATTATTATTAATTCAGTCTTTGAGCTCCTCACCAATCATAATAATCGAAGTTGCTCTGTACTCTCATAGCCAGAGTGTATGATACAACATTTGCTGGATTCCTGGTGATTAATTTCTGAGTCTACTCCATCACCAAAACATTTAAGTTAGGGAATTTCTTAAAAATAGAGAAGTCTCTTTGACAAAACTTGCTAATGCGAGTAAAAAAATACATGTCATATTTCCCCTTGACGAGCCAAATTGAGAAAACCAAGGTCAGTAGAATGTCAAAAAGCTGGTGATGCACGAAGGTAACAGAATGGAGATACTGAAACAGAGCTATTTTGTGATAGAACTGATGAGTAAAGATGTAATTTGTCTGAATTTCAACTCTACCACACTGCTTTGGAGGAGAAAGAATAATTACATAAGCTGTTGAGATCAGTTATTACAAAAATTCTTTAGGATACAAATTTAATATCCATTTTATGATTAAATTCTTCCATTATATTCCCACAGCCTTTGGATAAAATCTCACCTCTGTAGTTCCATACAGCTTCCTGTGATTTGCCCCTTCTCTTTCCCCCTCCTTCCTGATCCTCATCCCCATTTTATACCATACTCTAGCCATGCTGAAATACTTGTGATTCTTAGATAAACTGTGTTGTTTTACCCTTTTGTGATCTTGCCCTCCTAAGCAGAGTTTATCACTCCCACCTACTATACTTTATACTTCAATATATTTATTCAACCAACATTTATTAAGTGCCTTCTGTGTCTGAGTTATAGCAGAACTTTCTTAGGAAATATAATGCTAAAGACATGACCTCTTTCCTCAGAGCGTTTGACATCTTATAAAGGGAGACCTGTAGATAAATAAATGTTCAGAGATGATATGGTAGATACAATAGAAAGGGATATAGCATAAAGTGGAGGGCATGGAAAATTCCAAAGGGGTAAGAGGATTTGAAACAGGATTCAGAGAGACAATCATAATTGCACTGAGCCTAAATGAAGGCTAGAAGGCAGAGAGCTGTGGAGTAGAAGGTAGCACTTTGAAACTCCCTGGTGTGTTAGGGAAAGTATTTTGAGGAACTCCAAACATAATGGAATAGTAGTGAACAGTTAATAGGGTAGGTCTAGAGTCCAAAATCAGAGTCTGGGTGACTGTCCCTTGTGAATATACTCAAATATTTCAATTTCCTCATCTATAAAAGGTAGATAATCATCTTCCACAGTGTCATAAAAAATAATTGAGAGAATATAAGTCACTTAGCTTAAGCACATTATAAGAGCACAAAAACATATTTTTTGTTTGTTTATGTTATCATTCTGGAGACTATTGTATGGTATGAGAGGGTGGTTTGTTGTGAGGGAAACAGGTAAAAAAGGTGCTAAATAAAAGGTTTGATATGTCATATATATATATGTATATATATATGTATGTGTATATATATGTATATATATATATGTGTGTGTATATATATATATATATATATATATATATATAGTAGACTGAATAATAGGTATCCATGTCCTAATCCCCACAGCAGAGAATATGTTAGTGTATGTGGCAAAAGGAACTTTACAGATGTGATTACATTGAGATGGTAGATCATCTGGATTATCTGTGTGGGCTCAGTGTACCTACAATGGTTTTTCAGGGAAAGAGGAGGAGGAAGAATCAGAATCAGAGGAGATACGAGGAGAGAAACAGAAGTCAGAAAGAAGAGAAATTTAAAGATGTCACACTGCTGGCTTTGAAGATGGTGGAAGGCACCATGAGCTAAGGAATGAAGGTAGAGTCCAGAAACTGAAAAGTGAGCAAATAGACTCTCCTCTAAAGACTCTAAAAGGCACTGTGTATGTCTTGATTTAGGAGTTTTTGGCCTTTAGAAACTATAAGATAATAAATTGTGTTGTTTTAAGTCACTAAATTTGTGGTAATTTGTATAGTAGTAATAGAAACTGTAACACACATAAACATATAACGGATATACTCTATCCTATGGTCAATGGAAAATTGTTAGGATTTTTAAAAAGGAATCAAACTATCAGGTAGGCAATTTAGAAACAATTTCATAGTTTCAATGAGAAAAAAATGGAGTGTATAATACTGAAAACAATGGAAATCAGATGAGGAAACTTTTCAGAATCTAAAATGGAAGTAAAGAAGATTGGATAGGGGCACCTGGGTGGCTAAGTTGGTTAAGCATCTGACTTCGGCTCAGGTCATGATCTCATGGTTCGTGATTTCGAGCCCCACATCAGGCTCTGTGCTGACAGCTCAGAGCCTGAAGCCTCCTCCAGATTCTGTGTCTCCCTCTCTGTCTGCCCCTCCCCAGTCACATTCTGTCTCTCTCTCCCTCAAGAATAAACAAACATTAAAAAAAATTTTTTTTTAAGTAAGTGAATAAGTAAATATTTATTTATTTATTTATTTATTTATTCATTCATTTATTTAGAGGAGGAGAAAAGGGATATTTAGAATGAGAAGCAAATCAGTTAAATTATTTTATAGAATGATAGATACTAACTACATACACCACAAAATTTTAGAAATATAATGTAATTTTCATCAATGAACTTTTATTAATTAATTAAAAGTATTTAATTAGTTTTCATTTATGCCTAACACAAATCTGTAATGCTTTTCCCTCAGTATGTCTATGGCCCTTTCCAAGGCCTTAGTAGAGACCTAACAAGTGACTGGGCCTCTGAAGTTTAAGCTTCATTAGTTTAATAGCAGATCTGCTTCTGATGTGGACAAAAAGGATGGGAGACATCAAATAGAAGGGTGGAGAACATTTGGGCTTATGGCTTGGGTACCTGGATGGATGCTGCTTCCTCTGATGTAGGATTTAGAGCTTGATAATGTCTTTTTTAAGTTTATATCCAAATTTCTTGAGGATAGAGACTGTATCTTACCTGTGCAGGTTTTAGATGAGTATAAATGATGAATATAAAATATGGACTCTTAACTGAAATATACATACAAATTTGCATTTTAAAGAAGTACAGCTTATGTTTTGTGGCAGCATTTTATAAACTAAAAACTTAAGAGAACTTTACTTAATGCAAAAACTCTTTACTATGATGTGCACCATGGGCTACAGAGAAACTGTTTTACTTTTTCATTATTTGTTTTAGAGAGAAGCCTCTGAAAATTTTAAAATAATAATTTTAGCGTATAAAGTTATGGATAGAAAACAGCTGACCACTTTGAGTTAACAAAAAGGTTTCATTTCGAAAAATATCATTACACTATGCAAAATAATTGGTAATATCACATTCATTTTTGACATCATAAATTATAAATTCATTACAATCTCTATTTTTTAAATTTAGTTATCTTGGTAATATTAACTCCAAGTTTTACTTTGGACCAAGTTATAATATTATTTTAAGTATAGAAATAGTCTGTCACTCTATTGCAATAAATTTATCACATCCAATCAATGCATTTGATCCATCAAAGGTGACAACATCCACCCACAATATATTTTCCCAAGGAAATTTTATGTAACTTTTAGGAACACTACACCAAAAAGAAGTTAATTTTATGGTAAAAATTATAGCATATAGCCAAATATGTTCTTGTAAGACTTGAAAGAAAGCATAAAGGATGTAGATTGGAGAATAAATTGGTGTTTTAATCAATATCTTCCTAAAGTAAATTCAGGTGACTAGATAATTCAGATTATATATTTTTATCAAATCCATTAATGTCATCTTAGGTGTATTTGGTATTTAACTGAGGACTTTCATTAAAGGTAGGGAATGATACTTGCAACAACCCTACTTGTGTATGTGTATGTGTGTCCAAGTGCATATGTATAAGACAGAGAGCAGGACAGTCACAACTTCAAATTACTATTAACAAGTCAGAATCTTCGATGCTTGCCCCTCTGAGTTCCAAAAATCAAGTGGCACACCAAATATCAGTTTGACTCTGACAAGTAATTTATTTTTTCAAGCATCTACTCTGTGTAGTATACTGTTTTATGATTTTCAAGGGATAAAATAATATCTGCATTTTCAACAAACTCTCTAATATCTACATATCCAATTTGTTATACCCAAGATAAAATTAAATACCCAGGAATTATATAATTTAAAGGATGTCATATTTATTCTCATTTTTTACATCCATTTCATCTAAAACCTGAGACACAATTGCTGTAATATCCTTAAGGTAAGCAAATCTTCCTTGTTTGAGGATGAATTTCCTTTTTGAAATAGCCAACAAGAAACGAATTTGGATGCCATCCTGGTGAATAATGTGCCTGATCAAACTGGCGGATATGACTTTTGGTCAGAAACAAGATATCACTCTAAATAAATTACTCTGATTTATTTTTGTGGCTGGGAAGGTAGGTAAGGTAAATCTAAAATTGTTTTGAATAATGATAGGCTCATGAAAAAATGTGCAATATTTTCCCAGTAAGTGATCAGAAAGGGGCATCAGGATTTGGGGTATGGCTAAAGAGGTGTCTGTTACAGTCTGTCCTTTTCCTTCATGATCCAGACTCATTTCATTCTTACCTAATATGCCCCTATATTATAAATACTGAAACATGGAAACAATACTGACTTCATATTCTGTGAAGTATTTACACTATATTGTTTTGAGACCTGAATAACCTGATTTAATTCCAATTAGCAATTAAATAATTGAATTTTAATTATATCAAATGAGCTCTAGATACTAAAATACTGCACAATTGATGTATAATTTATCCACACCAATTAGGATGATGTGATTATATTATTAACTTCATGCTAATCCTCTTCTAGAAAGAACGTTAGACCAGAAAATACTGAACAATAACTCAGACGATACTTGATAGAGAATTAGGAACCTAAATTAAAAGTTAAAAAAGAAAAGGATATAGCCTAGTGTTGAAATAAAACCCTTCAAAGTTCAAAACTTTTAATTACTGAGAAAAAGAAATTTAATTCAATTAATAGAAATAGCAATTTATCTTCTGATGCTGTGCTAGTGTGATGTATTTCTTGGTGTGGTAGATTAAAAATGAAGTGTAACTGGCTTTCTACAATGATAATTGGAAACATTTCTAGTCTTTTGTTGTATCTTGCCAAACATTCACTGGAGTACCTTTAAAAAATTTTTTTTTAATGTTTATTTTTGAGAGAGACACAGAGTGTGAGTTGAGGGGAGAGTCGAGAGAGAGGGGGACACAGAATCTGAAGCAGCCTCCAGTCTCTGAGCTGTCAGCACAGATCCCAACGCGGGACTTGGACTCATGAACCGTGAAATCATGACCTGAGCCGAAGTCGGGCACTTAACCAAGTCACCCAGGCGCTCCTGGAGTACATTTTTCTTTTAAGTTTATTTATTTATTTTTGAGAGAGCAAGCCAAGGAGGGGCAGAGAGGGAAGGAGAGAGAGAATCTCAAGCAGGTTCTGCGATGTCAGATGTCAGCACAGAGCCTGAAACATGGCTTGAACCCACAAGTCATGAGATCATAACCAGAGCTGAAACCAATAGTTGGATGCTTAACTGACTGAGCCACCCAGGCACCCCGAGTACATTTAAAAAGATAAAAAATAAAAAGAAAGTCCAGGCCTTCATAAACACACTTAACCAAAGATCCTGCTAGAATATTTTTTCTTCTTCCCTTCCCTTCCCTCTTCTGTCCATATTTAGTACCACTGAATTATTTTGAATGGATTATGTATTAGTTGAAGTTACCTCAAGGCTCACATATTTTAATAATTAGGCTACTTGGAGAAACTCAGAAGAAATAATTAGTAAGGCACATATTAAAGTTGTATTATTTTTTCTGCGATATAGAAATCTTCACATTTATTTTCATTTGTCATTTATTATGTTTTAACAACCAATTTACACTGATTTGGAACAACGTAACATTCTGTATAGATGAAACAAAATATTTACATAAGAAATATAAGAAAATAATACTGAATTGCTTTTATTCTACCTGGTGCTTTGTTTAGAAAATAGCAAGTATCCATTTGCCCATAAATATCTCCTGAGTGTTAAATCTCCTATCCACTGAAAAAGCTTCACAGAGCAACACAACCCTCCTGGATAAGGTTGGTAGAACCAAAGTGTTTTAACAGAAGTTTGGTGACTCTGTAATTTACATTATTATTGATATAAATGAATTGTTATAAAAATTGCTATTGACACTTAGTTTTAAGGCTCAGTTTTTACTGAGATATTTATAAAGCATGACACATTTGTGCCAATTTGGAAGGGCACACATGTGCATGTATGTGTGCACACATGCACACGCACACACATACACATGCACACACACATAGAATTCCCAAATTTCATATTTAAAAATCCATTTTTTAAACAATTTCATTTTGACTATAATCATTACCAACGTTGAGTCATGTAAATGCACAACACCCCAGTGAGCTGGAGAAGGGCATGCCTTCCTCATCATCCCAGTCTCCCTCTTTTTCTCTTTCCTACAGTGAGAGCCAGTAGGTAGGTAAGCTTGCCCAGTATATACCTGCCAGCTTTTCTTCATTCTAGATCATCTTTCCTTATGCCCCCATTGTCATTTGTTTATCATTTATAGCTCTCCTTTTAAGTATATATTCCCTGTCACTGCCTCTCCTCCCCAAATTTTCAGTTTCTTTTATTTGTAACTTTAAACTCAGTAGTTCCCCATATCAAGAGATTTTCAGAAAATTCCCTTTTTATTAATTGAAGAAAACTGGATCTGAATTGTTTGAATTGTCTAACTGAAAATGACAAGCTTCAGGGACAGAACTGTTGTATTTCTTCTAAATGTTTTACAGAATCTAGGGCACTCCAGGTGCTGTGTTTCCACGTAAAGGATTCCTTTCTTTACTCATAAAAGAACAGGCAAGTATTTATGAAGCTAATGCTGAAAGGCAGAATAAATCCTTAAATCCTCCTCAACTTAAGACTGTTGAGAAAATAGCTTACAGAGGACTTAGTCTTTTTTCTGAAACACCTCAATTCTCCCCAATGTATTGCTTTATTCATAATGTGAAATTTTAGTATCAAAATGTCAAATAAAAAGGAGAATATTATTTCTATAAGGGTGAACACACAAGAGGGGATACAAGTTTAAGTTAAAGTACCAGGGGAGGTATTCTGCTTTTTAACAGATTGATTAAGCATGGTACATATTCAAAGTACAATTAAGTATACACATACCCACTCCCACAAAACAGTCCAGAAATAACTGTGGTCTACTCAGAATGGAGATATCTATATCAATATCAATATACAGGTTTATCTGACAGCTATGATCACCCCTATACATTTTTCTCTTTTCTGTATACTTATTTTTATTAGGGAAAGAAAGAAAAAATATTGTAGAGTCTTCCTGTAAGTCATTATGCAACTTCAATAACTATCAATAATTTGCCATTCTTATTTCTTCTAGTCCACTACTATTTTTTCTTAGAGTATTTTAAAGCAAATTTCAGATTTCATTTGGATTTGCTTATAAATATTTAAGTCTCTGTATATTATTGACAAGTAGCTCTCTGGTAAAGGTGAAAATAGGCAAGATGAGGCATGTATAAACTGGATGAGAGAATCATATAATCAATGATTGATGATAACCTTGTTTTTTTATTAGGTTTATTGACATACCAAAGGCATATGAAGTGAGGAAATATTCAACCTGTAAAATGACTCAGTTTTATCAAAATCAGATTCAAAAGGTCAGGCTGGAGCCTGCAGGCCCACTGTGACCTTAGCTGGTTCTCCTAAATTTTCTGCCAGAATCCAAGGCCTTAAGTCTGATATTTTCCCATCTCATGGCACTGAAGATAAACTGCACTGCTGGAAAGAATACATTATTAATATTAGTCAACTTTGAGCATACCAGCACTTTGAAAATAATGTAAACTATTTACTTTTCTCATCAAGTTATATTTTTGTCCATATAGAATTTGGCTCATATGAGCAAAAGGTTTCTGTGCATTGAGCGTACTGTTGTCATTTCTCTCTTCCCATTCACCCCATTCCAATTCCTTTCAGTTGTGTCTTTCCTTCTGTCCTTCTGAGTCACATGAGAAGATCATGCATAATCCATATAAAGGGCATTATGGAGTGATAAACAGAGCAGGGAGTGGGTGGGAAAAGAACAGTATTTACATCTTTCTTCTAATGTTTAATACCCATGAGACTGCGAAAAGTGCTTCGTCTCTGCAATTTTCTTTATTTGTTAAAAGGTATAAGAAAATAACTAGGGGGTGCCTGGGTGGCTCAGTCGGTTGACTTTGGTTCAGGTCATGATCTCATGGCTCATGAGTTTGAGTCCCACATTGGGTTCTCTGGTATCAGTGCAGAGCCTGCTTCTGATCCTCTGCCTCCCTATGTCTCTGCCATTCCTTCTCTCCCCCCTCCTCTCTCTCAAAAATAAATAAACATTAAAAAAAAAAAAGAAAAGAACTAAAAAGTTTATTGTGAGTATTAAATTAACAAATGTGAAATGATTAACTCGGCGCCTGGAACATAGCAAGTGCTTCCTAAATAGTAGCTCTACTATGGTTCTACTTATTTTGGTGGTACAAAGGCATCCAATAGCTTCTGTACATCAGCCACACATCACCAATGAGAACTGATTAAGAACTGGAAAAGGAATTAGTTTTTTTGTTTTTGTTTTTGTTTTTGTTTTGTAGCATTCTTAGTTACAGCCCAAAGTGAATTTTTTGTTCTCTAAGCTAAACTGTAATAAATTTTATGGCCGGCATTTTTATACTAGGTTTTCTCTCTATAAGGCCAAGCACAATACTAGATGTATAGTAGATACTGATTACATAATTGCTAAATTTGAATATTATCATTGTTGATACCCATGTTCTAAGGAGGCTGGGACTAGTTCATCCAAACTGAAATATTATTTTCATTAGAAAACAAATTAAAATGCTTAAATAACTCATAGCTTTTATTGTCTCATGTATCAATTTTTATTTTTGTTCTTCATCTTTCACTTGTCATTCATAGACAATTTTACATAATTTCTACCACATGTATATAAACTCTAAACAGGACATTTAAGGGGTGCCTAGGTGGCTCAGTTGGTTGAGCATCTGATTCTTGATCATGATCCCAGGGTTGTGGGATTGAGCCTGCATTGGCCAAGCTCATTATACAGTCTGCTTATGATTCTCTCTCTCTATCTGCGCCTCTCCCCCACTTGTGCATGCTCTCTCTCTCTCTTAAATAAAAATAAGAAAGAAAGAAAGAAAGAAAGAAAGAAAGAAAGAAAGAAAGAAGACAGTTAAAAATGAGATAACTCCTTTAACATAAGGTTGTATTATATTTGCACTATATTAATGCTCTATTACTATATCATTACTGGTTTTTCTTTGCCTGACATTATTCTTGTTCCTTATCCAAATGGCTAAGAGTTGAGAAACAAGAATGAGACTATATGATGCATGTGCTGCTTCTGCATGATTCCATGCCTCCATTTTGATCCTTTTAAATTATTCCCTCAACTGTCAAGAGAAAAAAAAAAAAAAAGTTTAGTAGTTCTAGTAAAGTATATGCACATACTTTGTTTTTCAACAAACAAAAAGAAATTCTAAAATGTTTAAAATTTCTCAAAAGATAGTATCAAAAAGATACAGTATTCATGGGTTTATGACATAGTGTGAATTCTCAAACTTCTATGTATAAACAATTAATCGAGTGTTTAATTATTTAACTATCATGCATGACTTGGAGAGCTATTTGGGGAAAAGAAACTATATATAATGCAAGTAGTATATAACTTGTTATTTTCATGCTCAAATGCCTCCTTACTTAGAATTGTGTAGCATCAGAGTATATACATGGTTAAATCCTGCTGTGTTTGAAATTAACCACATTAAACACCCATTGGTGTGATTAGTACAACTCAACAGACTCTGGGTTGTTGAATTAATATATTCTTTTGTGTCTATACTCTTATAAGACAATGATTTGGTTGATTGTATTTTGTTACAATTTTTTTAAAGTTTATCAGAATTGGACTATCAAAGGGCAGAGGAGAAAAATAATATGTACAAGCACATAATATGTGAATATACTGCCAATATCTCGCTCTCAGTTGGAGACACTCACTGATATTTCCAATGCAGTGAATAGAAAAGCTGCAATCACAGTTGTATTTTGCCAAGAGCAATAGAACTGTTAGTTCTTTTAAATGAGTGAACCTGAAAACAAATTAAGTAAAATGATTACCTTCTTCCCCAGCTTGTCAAGAGTTCCAAAGTGCTCATTTTCAAATGACACTTGGTGGAATCTTACTCCACCCTCTTCTGAAGGCCCAAAATTCTATTGAAATGCTAATGAAACTAATCAGGTTGTTTCTTTTTTGAACTTCTTTTTGTCTTTGAGTCTAAACTCTTCCTGAGATGCTGATTTCATTTACTAATTTATTGTGTGTCAAGTTTATACATTCCTTTGTCTCTAGGGGGTGGAATTAGGGAAGGGGGAAAAGAAGAAGAAGAAGAAAGGACTCTGAAAGAATGTGTCTAGTTTCTTCAAAGTGATAAATCACTTCCAGATTTTGATTCCACCTGGATGACTGCAAATTTGGGTGCATCAGAATGTAAAGACTAAACAACTAACAGAAGGGCTGTCAAAGGATTATCATTTCAAAGTTAGATGTGGCAGAAGGCAACTCCTGCAGATTCTGGAAAAATGGCTAGGTCCGGGCTATATTTAGACAGTAAATCTAACAAGTAAGCAGAAAGAAGTTTGGGGGAAGGTCAATGTTCCTATATAGGAGAGAGAATGTCACCTGAGACAGGTGAGATATTTTTGACATGGTTATATTCATTTCATTTCCTACCTTTTTTCTTTAAAACATTTTACTTTTTTTTTTTTTACAAGCATAAAACCTACAAAAAACAGTGAAGACAACTAACTTTCAGATCAGATCTCAGTGATCACGAATCTAGGAAACTACTATTCCCACAGGACTATGCCTAGTTCCTAAATTCAAAATATTCAGGAGTAGAAGCAAATGGTGCCATTTTGGAAGGAAGGTGAATTCTAGATCTAGAACCTTAGCATCACACATATTCTGCAAGTCTCTTAGCATCAGTTCACGGTGTTCAATTCGAGGAGCATGCAGCAGTGACATGAATATTCTACATGTTACATGTTGTACATGCTACATCCTAGAAAGAAAATTTGTGCATCCATATATGTATACATGTATGAAATTTTAGATAAAAAGTTTTGAAACATAAAGGAACATTTCTGATGACTACCATGAATAACCTATTAGGAGTTGGCTGAAAAAGATTTAACTGGTATGTGTAATAAAATGTTTTTTCTACTTGTTTTGTAGGGGGAAATTTGTGCTTCAGTGGAAAATTATGCATTGTTAGAGTTCACACATCTTGGTTATTCAGTTCTAGCATTATATTGCTTTTGCGCTATTTTAAAACTCTAAATTATAGATAATTGATAACAATACAAAATCTTGTTTATAGATATGCTAATTCTGTCCTGTAGAGGTTCAATTTACTTCCCTTTCCCAATGTGAAAGAAGCCAATTTTGCCCTTATTTGCATATTCCTTCAATGTTTCTGATATATGAATGTGTGTTTTCTTTGGATTCTCCTTTGAATGGGCTGTCAACATCTTACCAGTTCCCTCATTTATAGAGTTAAATAAACTTCATAATATGTGTTATTATTATATATGTGTGACAGTCGCCTTTTTTAGTATTATTGCTATCCTTTTACCAGGCCTAATAGGCCTTTTTTCCAGATTTTTAAAAAATGTAGGTGAGGGGCGCCTGGGTGGCGCAGTCGGTTAAGCGTCCGACTTCAGCCAGGTCACGATCTCGCGGTCTGTGAGTTCGAGCCCCGCATCGGGCTCTGGGCTGATGGCTCAGAGCCTGGAGCCTGTTTCCGATTCTGTGTCTCCCTCTCTCTCTGCCCCTCCCCCGTTCATGCTCTGTCTCTCTCTGTCCCCAAAATAAATAAACGTTGAAAAAAAAAAATTTTTTTTAAAATGTAGGTGATAGAACATAAAACATATATACTTAGAAATATACGCACAATTAATACACATATTTTTGCACTGTATGTTTTATTTTTTCCAGTTCTGTTGAGGTATAATTGACAAATAAAAATTGTATGTATTTAAGATGCATAATGTGATGTTTTGGTATACATATATGTATTTTCTATCTCTGTGAAAAATGTCACAATCCAGCTAAATTACATATCCATCGATTTACCTAATTACAATATTCTTTTGTGTTTTGTGAGAAGATCTACTCTCTTAGCAAATTCAAGTGTACAAATCCAGTATTATAAACTAATCATCATGCTGTACATTAGATCTTCAGAATATATTCGTCCTGCATAACAGAAATTTTGTCCCCTCTGACCAACATCTCCCTATTTCCCCCACTTTCCAACTCCTGGTAAATACCATTCTACTCTCTGCTTTTTTTTTTTTTTTCCTAGTGTTTATTTATCTTTCAGAGACAGACAGAGCCCATGAGGCGGAGGGGCAGAGAGAGAAGGAGACACAGAATCTGAAGCCGACTCCAGGCTCTGAGCTGTCAGCACAAAGCCCAACGTGGGGCTTGAACCCACAAACTACAAGATCATGACTTGAGCCAAAGTTGGACGCTTAACCTACTCAGCCATCCAGGCACCCCTCTACTCTCTGCTTTTATAAGTTCCACATTTTTATATTCCACATATAAGTGAGATCATGCTGTGTTTGTCTTCCTGTGTCTAGTTTATTTCATTTAGCATAATGTCTAGTGGATTCATCCAAATTACAGCAAATGGCAGGATTTACCTACCTCTTTTTTAAGGCTGAATAATAGTACAGTGTTTACATTTACCATATTTACCTTATTCATTCGTCTGTCAACAGACAATTAAATTGTTTCCATATCTTGGCCATTGTGAATAATGCTGCAATGAACATGAGAGTGAAGCTATCTCTTGAAGATACCAATTGTATTTTCTTTGGATTTATATGCAGAAGTGAAGTGGGATGGCTGGATCATATCGCAGTTTTATTTTTAATTTTTGAGGCAGTTTGATACTGCTTTCCATAATGGCTGTACTAATTTACATTCCCACCAACAGTGTATAAGGGTTTTCTTTTTTCCACATTCTCACAGACACTTGTTATCTTTTGTCTTTTATATAATGACCATTTTAACAGGTGTGAGGTGATATCTAATTGTGGTTTTCATTTGCATTTGTGCGATGATTACTGATGTTAAGCACATTTTCATTTACCTGTTGACCATTCATATGTCTACTTTGGATAAATAAAGTCCTTTTTAGTCAGGTAATTTATTTTTGCAATTAAGATCCATGAGCCCCTTATATATTTATCAGATATGTGGTTTACAAATATTTTCTTTCATTTTGTAGGTTGTCTCTTTCATAAATTGATGACTTCCTTTGCTGTGCTGAAGTTTTTTAGTTTGAGGCAATCCTATTTGTCTATTTTTTTGTTTTATTACCTGTGCTTTTGGTGTCATATCCAAAAAATGATTGCCCAGACCAAGGTCAAAAAGCTTTTTCCTTATCTATGTTTTATTATAGTAGTTCTACATTTTCAGATCTTTCATTTAAATTTTTAATTTATTTTGAGTTAATTTTTGTGTATGGTGTGAATTTTTTGTACAGATATGGTATATGTTATTTATTCTTCTACATACAGATCACCAGTTTCTACAGTGATCATTTATTGAGAGAATATCTTTCTTTTATTGTGTGTTCCTGGCACCCTTGTCTAAGATCTGTTGATTGTAAATGTGTGGATTTATATCAGTACTCTCAGTTCCATTGGTCTGTGCATCTGTTTTTAGTCCAGTCCCACACTGCTTTGATTACTGTAGCTTTGTAATATAATTTGAAATCAGAAAGTGTGATGCTTCTAGCTTTGTTTTTCTTGTTCAAAATTGCTTTGGTTATTTGGGGCCTTTGTCATTTTGTAAAAAGTTTGGGATTGTTTTCTATTTCTGTGAAAAATACCATTGAAATTCTGATAAGAATTTATTGTATCCCTAAAATGTACTATGAACAATGTAATATTAACTCTCTCAGCCCATGAAAACAGATTATCATTCCATTTATTTTCATCTTTTTCAACTTCTTTCATCAGTGTCTCATAGTTTTCACTGTACAGGTCTTTTACCTCTGTGGTTAAATTTATTCCTACGTATTTTATTCTTGTTTTTTAATTTTTTTTAATGTCTTATTTAATTTAGAGAGAGAGTGAGAGAGAGACAGAGCACAAGCAGGGGAGGGACAGAGAGAGAGGGAGACACAGAATCCGAAGCAGGCTCCAGGCTCTGAGCTGTCAGCACAAAACCCAACATGGAGCTCGAACTCACAGACTGAAAGATCATGATCTGAGCTGAAGTCAGACACCCAACCGACTGAGCCACTCAGGTGCCCCATATTCTTTAAGATCTCTTGTAAATGGAATTGTTTTCTTAATTTCTTTTTTTTTGATGGTTTATTGTTAATGCATAGAAATGCAAATGATTTCTGTATGCTGATACTATAGCCTGCAACTTTATTGAATTATTTTATTAGTTTGAACAGTTATGTGGTGGAGTCTTTAGGGTTTTCTATATATAAGATCATGTAAACTGCAAATAAAAACATTACTTTTTCCTTTCCAATTTGGATGCCTTTAATTTCTTTTCCTTGCCTAATTGTTCTAAGTCTTCCTGTATTTTGTTGAATAGGAATGGTGAGAGTGAGCATTCTTGTCTTGTTCTTTATCTTAAAGGAAAAGCTTTCTGCTTTTTATTATTGAGTTTTATGTTAGCTGTTGGTTTGTCATATATAACTATATTATGTTGAGATATTTTCCTTCTATTTCTAGTTTGTTAAGTGTTTTTATCATGAAAGAGTATTTTGTGAAAAGCTTTTTCTGCATCTATTGCAATGACTATATGATTTTTATCCTTCATTCTGTTTTGTCTTTTAGAATCGTTCGCTTTATAGTATTATTCAAGTCTACTGGTTCCATATTGGTTTTCTATCTGGATGATCTATTCAATGTTGAAAGTGGAATATTGTTGTTTATTTCCTTTCAGTGCTGTTAATATTTGCTTAATATTTAAGTGTTCCAATGTTCGATGAGTTTATTTAAAAATTCTTGATGAATTTACCCCTTTACCATTATGCAATGACCTTCTTTGTCTCTTTTGAGAGTTTTTGACTTAAAGTCTATTTTATGCAATATAAGTATAACCATTCCAGCTCTCTTTTGGTTACCACTGCAGGGGATATCTTTTACCATTCCTTCACTTCAGCTTCTGTGTGCCCTTAAAACAATATATATTTAATAATATGCAGGAATTTAATATACAATTTAAAGATTCATAAAGGGAGGTAGAATATTATCTGCTAAATTGCTGTGGTGAGGCAGGAGGGTAAAAAAGTTTTTAACTTTTTTGTTTGTTTGGTTTTACTTTATATTTGTTTGTGTATTTGACTTTTTTATGTAGGATGTGATATTTTTATAATTTAAAAAAAGTAAGAATAAAACAAATAATAGCTTATTTACCCAACCAGATAACACCTACATGAAGAAGAGATTTTTATTTTTATTCTTGCCTTCAAAGTTTAGTGAGCAAAACACTTTGAACACTGTGTTATTAAGTTATTTAATAATAATGAAAATGAACCAAAGTTTACTATCATTCCAAGATATAAACATAGTCTCAGCTGATATGAAAACTCGCTTTTCCACTTTTCCCAGGTTGCTCAACGGGAAGGCTGTAAAAATTATGTACTTTTGATCTTATCAATATAATACTGTCTCAAAGTATTATGCATGCCTGTCAATATTTTTGACTGAAAGTCAATGCACTCAAAGTCAGTGTATGCCTGTCAATATTTTTAAAATATTTTTATATCTGCAATATTCTTGTGGTTCACAGGTATCCTATACTATTCAAAGACAAAACCATGTTAAGTTTTCATTTTCTATACTACAGTTTAAATTATAATAACAAACTGTTCTTGGATTGATACTTGGAGGAGAAATCTGAGAATGAAAGTTGACAATTTATTCTGTTTTTTGTGATATTAAACACAAGCTATAAAAATAATGGTATCTCTTTTTGTTTTTAATGATATCTCTATTTGTATGTGGGATGTCATCATTCACTGTAATCCATATCCAAAACTTATTCATTTAATCATTAATATATTTACTTCTATATATATATATATATATATATATATATATATATATATATATATATATACACATACACACACATACACACACATATATACACATATGTAAAATATATATACATATATAAAATTGAGCACTTCCTGTGTACTGGGCCCAGGTCTATACTTTGGGATTCAAGGTGGAAATCATACAGTTGTTTTCTATTCCCATTGTAAAGCATAAGATGTAAACAATACTTTCTAACCTATGACTTTTCCAATCTCAGTTCTGTACCACAGCTTAGAACTTTCTGGTTTTTTGTTTTTGTTTTTGCTTGGAACACTTATCTTCCATATTATTAATGATAGGTTTCTTAGTTTTTATTGTTTTGTTTTTGTTTCTTCTCAACTTAAATACCACCCCTTTTTTTTTTATTTTTTTTTATTATATGAAATTTATTGTCAAATTGGTTTCCATACAACACCCAGTGCTCATCCCAAAAGGTGCCCTCCTCAATACCCATCACCTACCCTCTCCTCCCTCCCACCCCCCATCAACCCTCAGTTTGTTCTCAGTTTTTAACAGTCTCTTATGCTTTGGCTCTCTCCCACTCTAACCTCTTTTTTTTTTTTTTTTCCTCCCCCTCCCCCATGGGTTCCTGTTAACTTTCTCAGGATCCACATAAGAGTGAAACCATATGGTATCTGTCTTTCTCTGTATGGCTTATTTCACTTAGTATCACACTCTCCAGTTCCATCCACGTTGCTACAAAAGGCCATATTTCATTTTTTCTCATTGCCACGTAGTATTCCATTGTATATATAAACCACAATTTCTTTATCCATTCATCAATTGATGGACATTTAGGCTCTTTCCATAATTTGGCTATTGTTGAGAGTGCTGCTATGAACATTGGGGTACAAGTGCCCCTATGCATCAGTACTCCTGTATCCCTTGGGTAAATTCCTAGCAGTGCTATTGCTGGGTCATAGGGTAGGTCTATTTTTTATTTTCTGAGGAACCTCCACACTGCTTTCCAGAGTGGCTGCACCAATTTGCATTCCCACCAACAGTGCAAGAGGGTTCCCGTTTCTCCACATCCTCTCCAGCATCTATAGTCTCCTGATTTGTTCATTTTGGCCACTCTGACTGGCGTGAGGTGATACCTGAGTGAAATACCACCCCTTTCAAGAGTCATCCCCTCAAACCATTCTTGATACACCAGGCTTCGGCACTTTTATCATGTTACCACATTTTATTTTCTTGAATGCCTTTTCCATAACTGCATTGTTTCATTGATATATTTGCTTTTGGATTCATTGTCTTAAGTTCTCTATTTGTATATTTGCTTTCTGAGGCAGGGAATAATATATTTTCTTTTGATCATGATTTCCCCATTGCTTACAGAATAATTACTCAATAAATATTTATTGACTTATAGATGTTACATTTTGTGGTGGGGGGAATACTGGTAAACTATCTCTCTCTATATATAAGTTGATATCTACATCTGCATCTAAATCTATATTCTTATCTATATCTATATCCTTTTGTTACTGAATCAATGTATCACAGCTGCTAACTTGGGAAAGGAACCAGGGAACCCTGGAGTGCTACCATGACCAACTGTTCCACCCTGGGGAATCCCAAAAACTGGACAAATCAGGAGCACGGCTGAGTGGGTTTGCCAACACTGTTGCTGAACAAATGTGGATAAACTCACCGTGAGAAGCCTATAACTCAAAAGATGAGGATTTAATAAAGAAAAGGGGAGAAATTTATTTCAAATCCCAACAGCTAGAGAGGAGGCAGTCTCAAGCCTTAACAACTGACCTCTCTTCCTGCAAGATGAACACCTAGAATTTTATAGAGAGAGGTTCAGAGAGGGTATGTGCAAGAGAGCAAGCAGGGAGCATGTGATCATTGGTGGATATATCTGTATGTGTTCATCCCATGATCATGGGCAGGCAAAGGGACATGTGCGGTGTGGTCTTCTAGGTATTCTGTTGCCATTAGGGTGTTGCTGTTCTAGTGTTGGGAAGTTCTAGGTCATTGCAAAACACCTTCATTGATGCCTCAAGAAAGTATAATAAATAAGAACAATGGATTTTAGTTAGAGCATGAGTTAAGCAATCTTGCCTATTTCTAGTTTTAACTATTAGAGTCTATATTTGAGCAAGAGGGCTCACTAGCACTTTAGAAAAGCTATAGTTCTTAACTAGAAGAGTAGAATAGAGCAGCGATTTGCCAAATGTAGTCCTGGACTAGCAGCATCTGGGATCCTATGAAAACACAAATTCCATTTCAGAACTCTGAGGATTGGTCTCAGCAGTGTGTGTGTTGAAGAGCCCTCCAGATTTTCTAATGCATTCTAAAGTTTGAAAATCACTGCAATGAAAAATTGGGGGTGTTTTCCCAGGTGCATGTTGCAAACATTAGCTGCACTTTGTTTCATGGGTTATGTGTAGTACAGCCCTTTATATTGATGCTTTAAGGCTACCATTGATACTCCCCATGCCTTGTTTCTTCATCAAACATCTTCAGTCCACCTCAGCCTATTCATTTCCACAAGTCATCAGGTCTGAGAAATCAAAAGACTTGCAGATGATCTCACTAGAATAGCATTATGGAAAACTTTGAAAAAAGAGAAGTGATTTTCCAGTCTAGTGAGATCTGTTCAGGGAAGCTGTGTGGTTATTTACTTAGACCTTATTGTGTCAAAGACAAAAATAATCCTAGGTACTTGACATTTCCGTGTTTGACTGATTTTGAGTATTTTTATGCTTTATATTTTAAATGATACTTTAAAGGGCTGAGTGCTAGGTGAAAATGACTTCCGTTAAAATGAACATTCAAACGTTTTCCAGGGCACAAGCTACAAATTTATGGTAAAAATCATAGAAAGCACTAATGTATAATACAGAAAAAAAAATCTTTCTGTCATGAGCTGTGCTACTAACTTTGATCAGATTACTTATAAACTTTTGGCAGGGAGCTTCATTTGCTCATTTCTTTTTTTAAAAAAACATAAAAGTGTTATAGTTAAAATGGTCTGAAACCCCTGTCACCTTTCAGATAGATGGGTATTAAATTAGTTGTGTACGTCCATCTATGTAATTTTGCATATATATGTAAGTATATTTAAAAAAATTAATGTTTATTTATTTTTATTTTTTTTTATTTTTTTTTAACGTTTATTTATTTCTGAGACAGAGAGAGACAGAGCATGAACAGGGGAGGGGCAGAGAGAGAGGGAGACACAGAATCTGAAACAGGCTCCAGGCTCTGAGCTGTCAGCACAGAGCCCGACGCGGGGCTCCAACTCATGGACCGTGAGATCATGACCTGAGCCGAAGTCGGCTGCTTAACCGACTGAGCCACCCAGGCGCCCCAACAAATTTCTGTTGTTTTTAATGTTTATTTATTTTTGAGACAGAGAGAGACAGAGCATGAACAGGGGAGGGTCAGAGAGAGAGGGAGACACAGAATCCGAAACAGGCTCCAGGCTCTGTGCTGACAGAGCCCCAATGTTTATTTTTTAGAAAGAGAGAGAGAGAGAGCACAAGTTGGGGAGGAGCAGAGAGAGACGGAGACATGGAATCCAAAGCAGGCTCCAGGATCTAAGTCCTCAGCACAGAGCCCGATGTGGGACTAGAACCCACGAACCATGAGATCATGACCTGAGTCAAAGTCAGATGCTTAACTGACTGAGCCACCCAGGTGCCCTGAGAACTATATGTAAGTATATTTTAAATGCCTGACACTCCACAGCAAAAAAAATGTAGATCAGCATTTTAATTTTAATTGAATAGATTGAATTATTTTAAAATAAAATAATTCATTTTAAATGAATAAATTATGTTGCATTTTATGAATTTAGCATAATATTTAATCAAGGAAGAATTTGGCATTTCCAATTTTTTTATTAGAATAATTATAAAAGGGGCGCCTGGGTGACTCAGTTTGTTAAGCGTCCGACTTCAGCTCAGATCATGATCTCACAGTCTGTGAGTTCCAGCCCCGCATTGGGCTCTGTGCTGACAGCTCAGAGCCTGGAGCCTGCTTCAGATTCTGTGTCTCCCTCTCTCTCTGCCCCTCCCCTGCTCATGCTCTGTTTCTGTCTCAAAAATAAATAAAAACATTAAAAAAAAGTAATAATTAAAAAAAATTTTTACGTTTATTTATTTTTGATGGAAACAGAGCACAAGTGGGGGAGGGGCAGAGAGAGAGGGAGACACAGAATCCGAAGCAGGCTCCAGGCTCTGAGCTGTCAGCACAGAGCCCGATGCGGGGCTCGAACTCACAAACCATGAGGTCATGACCTGAGCCGAATTCGGATGCTCAACCGACTGAGCCACGGAGGCGCCTCTATTAGAATAATTTTAAATGATACTCAATTAATTCCAAGCTCCCAAATTGATGACTCAAAAGAAATTTTGATATTGATTGCCTCATTTCCTGTCAGAAATATTGTATCAAATTTTTCTTAGCAGGGTGAAATAGCATTGTTGTTTTTACCTTTACCGATAAAGATGTTAAAAAAAAAATGGCGCCTCATTGTCATTATTGTCATAATGTGCTACTTTGATAGAAAATTTGAGCACTATTTATGTGTTTTATCAGCAATGCCCCTATTTCTTCTTCTAAGACTTTTCTGTTAGTCTTAGTCCATTTTTAAAAATTGGGATGTTTGTCTCTGTCTTAAAATTTATATATTCTCATTATCAGTTATTAAATTATATGATATATATTTTTCAATATAAGTGTGTAGTTTGTCTTCCTTAAAACTTTTTAATGATTTTTTTCAATGAACAGAAATTTCATTGTGTAATTAAATCTTTCACTCTTCTGCTTTATGGGTCCTGAATTTGGTATCATTCAGAGCCGTGCCTCCTCAGTTTGCAAGGAATGTATGTATGTGTCTACACACTTCATATCATGTGTGTGTTGTATCTTAACATTTCATCTCATATCTCATCTGTATTTTGGTCTAGTGTTATATGTTAGAGATACAGTTTTTTCCCTCAAATGAATGGTGAAGGAGAGCAGAATATGCCATGCCAAAATATGCCTCTTTGGCAAAAGGATTATCTTGAACTAGTTATTTTTGAGAAATAGCAAATACAGAAAAAGCTCTGAAACTGGAGGAGTAAAAGTTACCCTTTTATTAAACAAAATTTATAAAAGAATTCTCCATTTGTAAGGGTGTCTCCTCTGCACCAGGAAAAGGAAGACAACTAAATCTCTAGAAACTCCTTCTTAATGGAGAAGACCAGCACTTAAATCTACATAACAACTGTACCCTTGTTTACTGTCTTTTTCTGGATAACCTTCAATTAGCACCTCCCTTTCCCCATTCTTTAAATCTTTCTTTAAAATACATACGTGTGTGTGTGTATATGTGTATATATATATATATATATATATATATATATATATATATATATTAATTTGAGAAAGAGAGAGAGAGAGCATGCATGCAAGTGGAAGAGGGAGAGAAAGAGAATCCCACATAGGCTCTGTACAATGTGGAGCCCGACGTGGGGCTTGAGCCCACAAACCATGAGAATGTGACCTTAGCCAGTCAGCCACTTAACCGGGTGAGCCACCCAGGTGCCTCTCCCCCCAAATCTTTCTTTTGTCTTTAGCTGAAGTTGGCATTTAAGGTAGTGACTTGGGCCATTTCGAAGAGTACATCAGTGTTCCTAGGTATCCCCCTTATATACAGGAGGATACATGTTATTAAACTTGTTTGTTTTTATCCTGTTAATCTATCTTTTATTAAGTGGAGGGCTTCTCAGCCAAGAACCTAGAAAGGTGGAAGTAAAATTACTTTTCCTCCCCAATAGTTAGCCATATTTCTTAGGAACCATCATATCATCTATCCACACATGTAGTGTTATTGAGTATCTTCCATGTTTTAGGCTCTGTTCTAAGAATGGAAAAACAGTAGTGGAAACCACAGACAAGGAATATGCTCTAATGGCAATTAGATACCAAGGAGGAATTACAGAAAATAAATAATTAAAATTTTAAAAGCTAATAGAATGATAACAATTTTAATTACTCAAAAGAGATTTTAAAAAGGGTATGGTAGAAAGCAGAATTCAAAGATAACCTCAAGATTCTCATAATCTGACTCATGGCAAGGATGTTGATAAAGGGGAACACTCTTGCACTGTTGGTGGAAGTGCAAACGGGAGCAGCCACTCTGGAGAACAGTATGGAGGTTCTTCATAAGGTTAAAAATAGAAGTACCCTACAATTCACCAATTGCATTACTATGTATTTATCCAAAGAATACAAAAATACTAACTCAAAGGGATACATGCACCTTGATGTTTATAGCAGTATGATGTACAATGGCTAAATTATGGAAACAGCCCAAGTGCCCATCGACTGATAAATGGATAATGGAAGATGTGGTATGTATACACACAATGGAATATCACTCAGCCATAAAAAGGAATGAAATCTTGCCATTTGCAACGACATGGATGGAGCTAGAGAATATTATGCTAAGTGAGAGAGAAAGACAAATACCATATGATTTCACTCGTGGAATTTAAGAAACAAAATAAACAAGCTATGGAAAACAAACAAAACAAAACAGTGAGAGAGGCAAACCAAGAAACAGACTCTTAACTGTAGAGAACGAACTGATGGTTACCAGAGGGAAGGTTGTGGGGGGATGGGTTTAATTGGTGATGAAAATTAAGAAGTGCACTTGTGATGAGCACCTGTTGTTGTATGGAGTTGCTGAATAACTACATTGTACACCTGAAACATTACCCTGTATGTTAACTAATTGCAATTAAAAAAAAAAAAAAAGATTCCCACTGTCTGGTACACACATTGTGTATACTCCCTTTGTTCTGAGTATAGGTGGGACCTGTAAATATGATGGGATAGGTTCTTCTCTGATGGGGTTACATTATATGGCAAAAGGATGACATAGTCACTTCTATTATTCCATTATGTTATATAAGCCACCATCTTCACCAATTGAGAGAGTATATCCTACCACCTTTGAGGAAATAGCTGCAGGTTGTGAGAGAGTCACAGTAGGGAACACCTGAGGGGCGGCTTTAGATGCTAAGAGAACTTTCTAGTCAATAGGCTGCAAGAAAATGTGAACCTCAGTCCTACGCCTACAAGAAATTGGCTTTTGCCCACCACATGAATAATCTTGGAAAAGGACCTTGGGCTCCAGATGAGAACACAGCCCAGCCAGTCACTGGATTGCTGTGTTGTGAGACTCTGAGGAGAGAGCCCAGAGCACAGAAAACTAGAACAGATGAGTGTAATTTTAAAAAGCCAGTCCTGCAACAAAGAGAAGGCCATTCTTGGCAGTTTTAACATAGGAGCAATGTGATCCAATGTATGTTTTTTTGTTTGTTTTGTTTCGTTTCGTTTTTGAGAGAGAAGGTGCAAGTGAGCGTGGCGCAGAGAGAGAGAATCCCATGAGGGGCAGAGGGAGAGAAAGAGAGAGAGGCAGAGAGAAAGAGAAGCAGGGCACCCGAAGCAGGGCTCAAGCTACCCAAAGTGGGGCTTGAAATCATGAACCATAAGATCATGACCTGAGCATAAATCAGATGCTTAATGACTGAGCCACCTGAGGCCCTCCAATGTATGTTTTTAAAGATCATGGTGGCTACTCCAGGGAGAATGGATTTTAGGAAGGCAAGAAGGCAGTGGAAAGACCATCGCAGTTGAAATACCACAGGCAAGAGAAAAAAGAGTGACTTGGACCATAGTGGTTGCAGAGACAATGGAGAAAACAGGACAGATACCGGACGAGTTTTAGAGATTTCTCATGAACTGGATGTAAAAGCTGAGGGAAGTAGAGGAAAAAGGATAATTCTTCCATTTTTGGCTTGAGCAACAAGTATCATTAATGTTAGCCTTTTTTTCCCCCTAAAATTATTGTTTTAAGCTAATCTCAGCTGAGATTTGGTATGTAATATTTTCATTATCACTCATTTCTAAATAAAGTTTGACACCCCTTCTAAGTTTTCCTTTTTTATCACATGAATTATCTAAAGGTGTGTTCAACACCTGTAAGCGTTTGAGACATTTTCCCAGTCACCTTTTTGCTCTTGATTTCTAACAGTTGCATGTAGTCAGAGACTGTGATTCGCAAGACAGAAATCCTTTGGAATTTGTTGGAACTGGCTTTGCAGCTTAGTATCTGACAGTTGGGTAAATGTTCCCTACTATTCTTTTATTGAACACACTATTATGTAAATGTCCATTAAATTAAACTTGCTAATTGTCTTATTGAAATTGTGCAGATGCTTACAGATTTTTTTGCCTGTCAGATCTCTCAATTACTAAGATAGATGTGTTTGAAATCTCCTACCATGATAATGAATTTATTAATTTCTGCCTTAATGCTGTCAATATTTATGTATTTTAAGTCTGTTTCTGGGAGCATACAAATTTGGAAACATTATTTCCTGCCAAACCAAAACTTTTTTTTCCCCTTCTCCTAAGAGTTTTTACATTTAGTCTATTATTTTGATTTAGCAATACCAGGTTTCTATTGGTATTTGCCTGGCATATATTATTGTGCAATTTTATTACAAAGTTGTCCTTAGGTGGTAGGTATGACTCTTATACATTGTACATTGCTAGAATTTTGGTTTTATCATTCTGATAATCATTGTTTTTTGAATTGGAGAGCTTACTTCATTTCCATTAAGTGTGATTATTGACACATGTCTGTTTTTTTATTATAAAAATATCACAATGTATTAGGGTAGACTAGTAAAATAAACCCATCTGTTGGCAGCCAATTCTCCAAAGATCTCTTGTGCTTCTGACTGTCTTATGAGCAGAGGAGCTGACTGCCTTTGTGCTGGAATATCTTTTAAAAATTGTTTCTATAGTGAATAGCCTTGGAAGCTGGAGATAATGTCTACATCTAGACTGAAGGACGGGTTTATTTTCTGTTCAGTGTAATAAAGATAATGTCTTCCTCTGGGAAAAAGTTAAGGTAAGATTATAGTCCATTATAAAAGACTCTGTTCCCTAAAGTCAAGTTTTTCTCCCATAATATGATATACTTCATGCGTAAGTGTTACTGGGCTCTGTTCATGTTGCCTTATGGAAACCAGGACACGGGGAGCAGCTCTGATACTCTAACTATTGCTATTACTGTGAGTGATAACATCCTTTCCCTTTGACCATGAAATTTTATATCTTATGCCAGCATTCATGAAACCATGGCAAGCTAACTTGTTAGTTTATAAGTAGGGTAAAATCTCAGAATCTTCACAATTCTTTTTTTCTTAAGTTTATTTATTTATTTTGAGAGAGGGAGAGTGTGTACCCATGTGTAGGGGAGGAGCAGAGAGGAAGGGGGAGAGAATCCCAAGCAGGGACTCGAACCCATGAACCATGAGATCAGGACCTGAGCCAAAATCAAGACTCAGACACTTAACCACTGAGCCACCCGAGTGCCCCAGAATCTTCACAACTCTTAATATTCCCCACCCCCAGTGTCACTTAATTGCTGGCTAAGGGATGGTTACTGAGGGGCATTACCTCCCAGGCAAGGTAGTTCTCATTTGATGATGGCCAATTCTTTGGAGAAGGTAACTGTGACTTACTGACAGCCAAAATTACAGCATCTGTGTGCACCTGCCCTATAAATGGGATCTGGTGCACCACTAACAGCATCCACTGAAGAAAAACAAACAAAACAAAACAAAATAAAGCACCTATAATTCCATTGTAGTTTTTTAAGTGAGGATGCTTTATGGTCAGCCCATGCAGGGTGGGAAGGACTCCTCCCAATGGAATTGTTCAGACATCAAGACTGATGATACCATGTGCACCAAGAGCACATGCCAAAGTTTATTAGTTACCCCATCCCCATGAGACTTTCAGCGAGACCAGGGCAGGTGCAAGTTGGTCCAGGTGGCTAGAGGGAAGTGAGACTGAAAGTAAGATTTCAGTTTAGAGGTGGGGCCAGAGTAAGTGTTGCCACTAGAGGGCTTGGGTTTGCATGGTTTTAACTTCCTACTGGCACCCAAGGAAGGAGCATCCTGGTTTTGTTTGATTTTCATTCAGCTTGCCCAAATGTGGGACAAAGGAAGAAGGGGAGTTGTGGGGTTTGACAGCTGTCATTAATCAAACATTAAAACTGAAGTATTTTTTATTGTGAATAATTTTAGCTAATGCAGGTGACTTAGTTTACAAACCTACTAGAAGTCTGGCTTATAGTTACAAATTCTCAGAATTCAGATTTTGGTGAAGGAAGGAAGGAAGGAAGGAAGGAAGGAAGGAAGGAAGGAAGGAAGGAAGGAAGGAAGGAAGGAAGGAAGGGAAAGAAGGAAAGGAAAGGAAAGGAAAGGAAAGGAAAAGAAAAGAAAAGAAAAGAAAAGAAAAGAAAAGAAAAGAAAAGAAAAGAAAAGAAAAGAAAAAGAAAAGAAAAAGGAAAGTTTGGCTCTTCAGCCAGAGTTGAACCAGGTAAGTTTCCTTGCTGTCCCCTTCTGTATGATGTTTCATTTCTCATTCTACCTTACACGGATGGTGTGACTTCTTGAGACCCCAGCTTTATGCATAAGTCTCGCACACCACTTTTTACCTTACATAGGCCATAAACTTAACCCCTATACCTCACAATTCCTTAGGAAGCCAACAAAATAAAAACTGTGGGCCTATAGATGCCTTAATGTATATCCCAGGATTCCTATTTTCATTTTGTTTTGACCTCTGTAGAGGTCCTTCCTTGTCAACTCAGTTTGTGTGTGTGTGTGTGTGTGTGTGTGTGTGTGTGTGTATACACACACACACACTCTCTATAAAGAGATTGTTCAGACATCAAGACTGATTTTATATATATATAATATATATAATAAATATATATATACAATAAATACACACACACACACACATAGAGAAAGAGAGAAAGAGAGTCTGTGAAAGAGACAGAGAAAGAGAGAATTCCAATACAGCTATCTTTAGCAAAAGCATTATTCAAAGTGTTTAGATTGTCATTCTCTTGGAAACAAAGTTTTTGTTATCTTTCTGTACAATATGAAATAATTTATATGAAATGAAAATACATGTCACTAATAAAAAAGAAGTTATCGGTTAAACTCATGAGGGATAGAAGCAGAAAAATGTTCACCTTTAGCCTGGAAGGCTGACCTACAGCCTGCATATTTCTGATAAGGATCAAATACATGCTGGTTTCTTAAGGGGTCTTATGACTGACTATATATTTCACTGATAGTTAATATCAAACTGAATTATAAGCACTAGAGAAACCCTGCAAAAGTAGTTTTATGAGTAGAAATTTGCAGAAGACATTTATGATCTGATATTCTCTGCATGTCCCCTCCTCCTTGAGTACTAACCATATAACCACCAGTTTCATACAGGAAAGGTGCAGTTCTTTCTGTCAATGGCTCTTGTCTCTGTGCTACTTAAACTTACTAAGTTGAACCATACAACATCTCAAGGATTCTTTCTTGGCCTTTGCACTCGATGACTCTGCAGCATTTTGGTGGCCCTGCATGGGGATTACAGAACGAATCCAAGAGCAGTGGTGCAACTTGGTAAATGTCTGTTATTCCATCAGCCTCTATTTCTTACTTCTTGTTTTCTAGTGATGTCCTGAATAGTATGACAATTCCAAATGTGCCCTGTCCAAATGCTCTTGCCTTGGCTACACTACAGGGAGGGGCAAAATCTTGCCACCTAGAAGCACACTGGTACCTTGGCCATATTGGTGTTGGGCTCAGAAATCAGGCTCTCCCTGTTTTACCTGTTATTTTAATTCTTCTTAGGCATGAGACAGCCATATATGTCATTAAGATGGCCACCAATATCAAGACTCCTGTGTAAGATTTCCTTCTAAATAACCTGCTGTGATCTTTTGATGAACATAAAATACAAAATATATCTGACTACATGCTTCCTGAAAGGGACTCAAGGGACTAATTGGAGTTATTACCCAGTTGGGACACACACTCAATGGAGAACCATTCCCATGGGATTAGATCATGGATAAAGCTCATGAGAAAGCTGCCCAGACAAGATAGGAGTTCCATACTTTCATTTTTTTCATGTCTCATTTGTCCTTACCCATGACTATTTGGACCTTTTGGCCCTGCTCTCACATTGAAAATACTTCTAGCTTAGATGTATGATGCTTAATGTGATATAAAATAGCTGCCCCTTCTTAACAAAGGCCAGGACTTCCACCCCATCCATTAATACTAGATCTAGAGGCTTACAATGAGTATTACTATTGGTCACCAAATATATCGACTCCCCCAAAATGGAATGAGGCAGCACCAATCTCTGCAGCATTTCAACCCATTCAACAGCACCTACTATAGTCTAGAATGCAATAGGGAAGCAAGGAAGGTTGACATCCTTTCTTAGATAGTACAAAGGTGTCTCAGCAGTCAAGAAAGGGGGACGCTACCTGCTACTCTGAGCCCTAGGAACCTTCACGATATTCCTGATTGGACGCCATTCAGAGGTTGAGAGGTATTTTGGTAATGGACTCCTAGTCAGTGTACTCTCCTTGTATTGTAAGAATTGACTATGGGCTCAACTTCCTCAATCCCAAAGGATTCCCCTTTGGGCTATCTCCTAACACACTGGAGTCAATCTGGACAACAGGGTTTAAAGAAAAACACCTCATCCTCTTCTGTAATAATGCCTGGCCTTAGTATTCCCTGGAGAAAGATGAAAAATGGCCCATTAACAGGTCCTTAAGCCTAATGATATTTATCAATTAGACCTGTTTTGTAGGCATGAGGAAAAATGGACCAAAATCCCATGTGGTAAGGCCTCTAGGTCCTGAACCCAAACCCTGATTTGTCCATAGTCTTTTAGAGGGCCCAAGGGCACATCTCTCCTCACCCTCTACCCCTCAATCCACCATCAGCTTAGCTGCATCAGGCCCTCCTGCTTCTGTTAATCTGCCACCTCTCTGTGTCCTGTCATGTTCTCTGTGTGCTATCCCCCCACCTTGTCTCTCTTGTCCACAAGTTGCTGCCGAGATCCTGTGTATGCCTACCTCTGTTTTTCCTGAATCACTCATCTCCTCTTTGCTTCTTCTTTGGGTGTCAGATCTAGAATATATCTTGACAGGACTAGATGAGTGTTGCTTGAGTCGTACTGTGTGTGGAGTTTTCTGTCTCATTCATTTCCTGGGTTAATGGCTATGAAATTTGAGCCAATTGTGGTTAGTCTACCTTGGGATGGGGACTTTAAGGAATATTCTCAAGCAGCTGCTGAAACTCCTTTTGTTTTGGGGAGGTTCCTGGTCTTCTCTAGTTGACATAAAATGCCTATTTTCACTTATTGTTGGTGGAAAGAAAATATGGGTCTGCTCATTTGTCTGAGCTAATGAGTGTTAGGACCAGGAGTCCTCTTTCTCTGCCCTCTGGGCTTTTATTGCCTCCAGCCTTGCCAGCAGTACCTCACCTCCTCTTCCCTTCCCCCCTCTTTCTATTTCTGCACCACCGTGGGTAAGACTTGCATAACCCACTCATATACAGTCCTCCATGCCTCTCGCACCAATGATTCCTGCTCCTCCTACCATCACTATTAAGGAGTGAAGAGCACCTTTCCCTGGACTTAAACCACCCATTTCAGATTTCCCCACAGGTGCCCAGGTAAAAACTGATACTGGGGAAAAAATCAATTGACTTTTAGTGGACCCACGTGCAACATATTGTATTTAAACTTATTTTATATGTTAATTAAGATAGACATATCTTTAAATTTTTAGCATTAAATACAATACTTTTATTCTACCACAGTTTCCTAAAGGTCAAATAATCTCATATTATGTCTGTTGCAATTTGTCAGCAAAAAAATGACTTAAAATGATGGTTAATTTTGTCTGTCTTGTAAAGTTTTCATGGGTAATTGTTAAGAATAAATGGGTCGAATAAATAAAAAGGTTTATATGTAAAACTTTAAGTAGCTTTCAAAATCTTTGGTAACTTTGTTTTTGCCTTTGAATTTTGCCAAGTTAAATGATAAATTGGATGCAACTCATTGGATATCCAAGTCTTCTCCAAATAAATACTAAAGCATCGTTTACTGAACGTAGGTTTATCTGCTTTGGCTTCTTGTTGTAGAGAAACTGAGGGTACTTGGGTCTGTTTGTAAACATGCTTTACAGTTCATTAAAAGATTGTGCTATGGAAAAAAATATGGTTTAGAAATTATGAAATTGTATTTATAAATTTGCCAGTCTAAAGAATTCTGGTATTACACATAGTTCGCAATTGGTTACTACTTAATTCTCTTGGGTGACGAAGGTTTGTAAGAGCTAAAATTCCGCTAAGTATTATTAAGACTGATGGAATTAAGAGAAGCAACTCTGTATATAAGTAAAGATGTGGGTTTTTTGATACTGTCTTTTTTGTTTGTTTGTAGAGAGAAAGAAAGTGTGAGCAGGGGACAGGGGTAGAGGGAGAGAGAGAGAGAGAGAGAGAGAGAATGAGAAAGGGTCTTAAGCAGGTTCCACACTCAGCCTGAAGGGGGTGTGTGGACAGGGAGCGGGATGGCGGGGGGGGGGGGGGGGGGCTTAGTCCCACGATCTTGGGATCATGGATCATAACCTGAGCTGAAATCAAAAGTTGGGCGCTTAACTGACTGAGCCACCCAGGAAATATAAGAAAAGATGTTTTTAATAAGAAAAATATAAGGAATGGGAATACATTTTGTTGAGGGAAAAAGAAACTAATTTTGTCTTAAATGACACTGGCTATTTAGACAGAAAAGGCTTAGGACAAAACCTGGATGGAGAAAACAGTTGTAGAAGGTTTGTGAAGAGAGATTTTGGGGAAAAAATTTATGTATGGACAGGAGTAAGGTTGAAATGAGTGGATTTTAAAAGTATAATTGTAGAAGATTGAAATTTTGTTTTTCACTTTGTTAAAAAGACAAAATTTTCTTGGATTGTTGGTCTGCTCTTGATAAGAAAATGTAAACAAAGGTTTTTCTCTTGTATTTATCTACCCAGGAAACCAAAGCTTCTACGTTTTGTCTTTATTGGGTAATTGATTACTTAAGGAAGTTAAAACTTCTCAATGTTAAAGGAGCTATTTTACAAACAACTATATCTTCCTGTAGAATCCCTTATTGCTTTATTTGTATTTAACCTGAGTTAAATACAAATATTAAATTTATAATGATCTGTATTTCTATTTAGGCATGTGCTTTAAAACTTTCTAAGGTTTTAAACAAACTTCCCTGAGATTTTAATGGGAAATGAAGTCTTTTTGACTAATTAGGCTTGTTCATTTGGTATGTTACATGGGAAGCATTGTCAAACAAATGATGATAAACCTTCTTAGGTTATGTTGTATAGGCAAATGCTATAATTGTTCTAGAAAATATATGGAATTCCTGAAGTTTTAATATATTCTGGTATAAGATCATCACTTGACAATGTAATTATTAAAATGCTATGTGTCACAGGAATAACTGGATTTCCTTGTCAGCTACATCATAATGAATGCTTAGATTTTACCCATGTCCATTGCTGAATTTTTCTGGTTATTTATAGTTATTGTTCTAATGCTTTTGCAAAATGTGTTTTGTCTTCAAGGAGATTCATAAAAAGGACTTTTGGCAAATACAGGTTTTTATATCTTTAAAAACCATAAAACAAAACTAGGTAAGAATTTCCAGAACTAATGGGAAAAGTGCATTCAAACAGAACAAAAATTAATGTTTTTGAAAGAAAGAGATGTTTTATTTATTTATTTATTTATTTATTTATTTATTTATTTATGGTAGGACTAAATGAATTGACGAAGATGATGAAATATTCCTTTTTAAACAAATTGAAGCATTTAACTTTTCTTTCTACATGAACCCTCCAGATTTCAGAAACTCTTCTTTCATGGCAATTATAGTTCTTTGCATATGTTAATAAGAATCTGTTCTCCTTGTAACAGGACACCATTGGAAACATTGGTTATGTTACCAAGGTTTGGACTGGAATGTCATATTTGAGAGAGACATGCATTGACTCAGATATGACCGGACAGCATTAAGGATTTGAGGTTGACTTTATGGAGCCAATGAAGCCCCTTGGAAATGTTGGCCTGATACTTTACTTACAGAGTTCCCAGAAGCCATACCAGGTGAGTAAAGAATGTCACTTCCTGACAGGTACAGGACCCTCAGGTTATTTGCGGGATCTTGAGAAGAGAAATAGGCTCAAACCTATGGGTATTTCAGGCAAGTCTAATGACAACTATTTGGCTTGACTTCCAGCCTCACAAGGCTATTAAGAGTTCAATCTAGAGATTCCTTATAAAAAATTCCAGCAAAACAGATTTTAAAGGATCTATGTGATCAATCACTGTTCTTGCTGAGCTTATGTAAATAATTAGGTCAGGTTTGTTAAAACTGGACTTGCTCACAAATAAATTAGTCTTTATTTGGCTACCTCTGGAAATAAGGGTGAATTTAGAGAGAAAAATTAGGTTTCAATAACACATCTTTGTTGATAGAGGATTCTAGTTCTAATTGTCTTTGAATGTTGTTTATCTGAGATAGACAACTTGAGGTAGACTTCAGAGAAGTTGCGACAATAACTCAAATATAGACAGTCTTTGTGCCTATTCCTCTGTGGGGATAATAACAGGGACCCTCATGGGCATATGGTTATTTAAACAGCTAATCAATGGGATGGACCCTCTAATAATTGTATAACTCAGCTATCACCTTTTCAATGCTCTGTGGCTGGGATTAAAAAAAAATGCTCCTTAAATGTCAGAACGTATCCCACTCCAAGGGGTTAACTATGAACTTGTGGAGATAATGGATTACCCCAACTTCCTTATAATTGGATTGAAGAATGCTTATCGAGATTCCCTTATCTCCCAGTACAAGTTATCTTCCACTTGCCTGGTGATTCCTTGTAATTAGGATATCGTTAAGGTGAAACATCAGGCAAAGACGGCTTCTTAATGGTTTTATTCCTTTGCCATATTTGTCCTGGGAGCCACCACTCTTGATGTAAAATTACGAGTAGAGGCTTTAGCCAAGCATATAGTGGCCACCTTTAACCAAACCCAACATGAAGTTGTCCACAAATTCCAAATGTGGCTCCTCCAAAACCTAATGGCTCTTTATTTCCTGACTACAAGTCAAAGGGAAGTTATTATGCTAATACTGAGACTAAAATGTTGTGTTTATATCCCAAATGACTCTGCTAATGTATCCAAAGTTTTATCAGATATGCACACCCAAATTAAGGCAATGTCTGACACCTAGTTATCTCAATGATTGGTTAAATCCTTGGCCGGGAGGTGGACTATGGTCTACCTTAAAGAGTCTTCTTATTATACTTCTTATTTTTATTATAACCTAATCCTAATATGTCTTCTCTTTTGCTCTGTCCTCTCCTACTGTCAAGATACATGTAAGCAGTTCCTGACTTCTTTGCCCAGCCAACAGAGATCCTTACTACTTGAAACAAATTCACCTGACATTCACTCTGTACTCTACAACAATGGCCTTCCATAATAGTTACTTGTAGGGATAGAAAGTGGCCAATTTCAGTTCACAGGTAAAGACATCTCTATAACCCCTATCAGCTTAAAAAAGTTACAGAAGATGAGCCCTTCACTCTTCAACAGCCCTAAAGATTTATGGACCAAAAATTGGTTGGGGGTGGGGGGAATGATGAAGGATAGAAGCAGAAAAATGTTCACCTTCAGCCTGGAAGGCTGATCTATAGCCTGCATATTTCTGATAAGGATCAAGTATGCATTGGTTGCTACCTTCTTAAAGGGTCTCACGACTGCCTGTATATCTTACTGATAATTAACATCAAACTGAATGAGAAGCGCCAGAGAAATCATCAAAAGTAGTTTTATGAGTAGAAATTAAAAGAAGACATTTGTGATCTAATATTCCCTGCATGTCCCCTCCCCCTTGAGCACTAAGCATATAACCCACCAGCTTCAGGGGTGCCTGGGTGGCTCAGTCGGTTTGCATCCAACTTTGGCTCAGGTCATGATCTCATGGTTTGTGGGTTCGAGCCTGTGCTGACAGCTCAGAGCCTGGAGCCTGTTTCAGATTCTGTCTCCCTGTCTCTCTGCCCCTCCCCACTCACCCTCTGTCTCCCTCTGTCTCAAAAATAAATAAACATTAAAAAAAAATTACATTATAACCCAGCAGCTTCATAGAGCAAAGGTGCAGTTCTTTCTGCCCACGGGTTCTGTTTCCGTGCTACTTACTTTCTATAGGTTATAGCATACAATATCTCAAGAATTCTTTCTTTGCCTTTGAGCTCAATGACCCTGCAACAAAACTATATGGGTAACGGGTGTTTCAGTGGTAGATTTTAACTTACTAGTTCAGTTTTTTCCAGTTCCAATTTGGTAGGTAGCATATTCCAAGAAATTTGCCATTTAATTTTTTTTAACTGTTTACTGTTTATATAGTATTAAAATGAAAATATTCTCTGTATCTCTAATTTATTTTAGTTCCTGAAATTATTTGTGCCTCTATTCACACCCTGATTATATCCACGAAAGCATTTTTTTTGTTTTATTAATTATTTTTATTTTATTACATTCTCCTTAAATATAATCCTATTTTTCTCACACTTTCTCCTTAAAATGCAAATTACCTAGAAGATAAACTTTTTAGGTTTTTAAAGTCTAGAATTGTATTTCTGGGGCTTTTATCCCAAAAGTATTTTTTGGCTGTACATAGAAGATTTACAAGAAAATCTTTTTTTCATTTTCAAAACTATAAAATTGTATTCTCAATGATTTTTTTTAGCATTTTGTGTAGTTGAAGAAGAATAAATTTTGGAGACATTGTATCCTAAAAGGATAAAGCACGAATTGACCTAATATAGTTGGTTAATTTCTTTTTTTACTGACTATAGAACTAAGCGAGATATATTATCTTAACAATGAACATATAGATTAAAAAAGAAAGGAAGGGGTCAGCAAACTTCTTGGCAGGAATTGAGTAGACTCCTAAAGGTAATTTTAAAGTCTATTCTCATCCTCAAATATAGGAGTAACTGCTGTTTTTAAAAGCACTATGCTATATTTTATTAAGATAACTGATGAGAGTTGCCTTTAATAAATTTGCATTCTAGTTGGAATGCCAATTTATATAGCTTTGAAAAAAGTGAATGAATAAAAATGTAAAATAAGCTGCTAAATTGTATGCTAAACTGTCTGAGATAATGTCAATTCATGGCTGAAAATATTCAAGATAGGGATAAATCAATATATCTCCTCTAAGGTAATAAAATGTTACTATGACCTAGTGAAGTACATTTGAATCCCATTCAAGATTGTGTTCCTTTTTCTTCTCTTTTCTGCTTTTGAGATCTACATCTAGTGTTTTGTCTGAGAAACTGCATTTTAGAGACGTTTCCAGGCTCATTTGGAAAGCTAAGGGTTTTGTTTTGTGTTGTTTTGTTTTGTTTCAATAAATGTGTGATTAATTTTACTTCTTACTAATAGAAGATCAGTTTGAATTAAAATGTTTCACACATTCTTGTCATTTAATGTATTTATTTAGAGGAGACATCGTATTTGTGGTTTAAATTAAGTAATGAGAGATAGTTGCCTGTTTCAATTTAGAATTTTCCCCACCATTCAATTTTATTTTAAAATTATTTTCATACTGTTAACATAGAGGATCATCGCTGAATCACTACATATGTGTCTGTATAAATGTTATGTAGGAAAATCATTTATTTTGTTTTTGAATCATTTTTCTCTTGAGAATTGTACAAAAGCCAAACTAAAGAAACAGTAAGAATTGAATTGAAAGGCCTTTGACTAAACTGAATATAAAATCTTTTTGTAGTTCTTGCCAACAGAATTTTTACATGCTTCTATTGAAAACTGAGATTGAGATGTGTAGACTTTTGTTTTCAGAGAATATTGTATCAAAGCCAAGTTATGCTGGTGTCTGAAAATTATTACACACCACACGCCACCTTCCTTGTCAGAGGAAATTCAGTCTTTGGAGTCAAATGACATAAGGAACCAAGATGATTAATTCCCACTGCCTCCCACTTCCCATTGGTAGAAGACTCGAGAAACTCAAGTTTTACTCTCTTTATTCTATCTGATTAAACGATCTGACATTTATAAGAGTCCTCTGATAACTACAGCTAACTATCACAGACTCCATCATCAGGAAGTTTTCCAATCTTCTTTTGTTCACCAGTGAGAGAACATATAGATTTTTGTTTATCTATTTTAAAGAAAAGGAATTTGATCTGAAAAAAATTCATTTTTAAGTAACTGATGGTTCATGAAGAGGTTTGAACTACATTCCGCTAAGTTTTTAAGACATTACTTGAAAGTGAAATAACAGATTTTCTTTTTGCAAGTAGAACTCAATGTATTAAGAAGAAGGAGGAGGAAGAAGAGGAGGAGGGTGAGGAGGGGAGGGGATGTGGAGGAGGAGGGGGTGTAGAAGGGAAAAAAATCTCCAGGAAGGGATATCTGAGCTTAATAGATTTCTCCAGTCATCACCATAGCTGTAACAGATCTACCTGAGGAAGTTTTTAGCTTGTCAAATGATCTCTCTCTGAAAATGAAGCAAGGTTAAAATAAAGATCTGCCTAACTGATTCCCTGGTTTAGTTCCAGCATGTGCAATAATGCAGTTTTGAAGTGTGGAGTACTTGGTCATTAAGCCTGCAGGGGAGAAACACAGTTCACAAGTTTGACCACAGCACCAGTGTGATATCCCATTAACCCTTTGAAAGCAAGGCTTCCCAAGGTAAAGGGAAATTCTCCTATGTTGTACTCACCTACTGGATGCTGCCATTTGTTTTTTATTAAAAATTATTTATGTTTATTTATTTTTGAGACAGAGAGAAAAAGAGCATGATGGAGGAGGGGCAGAGAGAGAGGGAGACACAGATCCAAAGAAGGCACCAGGCTCTGAGCTGTCAGCACAGAGCCAGACGCAGGGCTCAAACCCACGAACCATGAGATCATGACCTGAGCCAAAGTCAGATGCTTAACCTACTGAGTCACTCAGGCTCTCCTGGATGCTGCCATTTGTAATTGTGCTACCTGTATGATTAAACTTCTCTGAGGGGTTTCAATGCAGTTCTGAGCACCCACCAGCTGCACTAAGGAATACACAGATAAATAAGAGATCTCCAAACATCAAGGAGGAATGGGAGGAGATTAAAACCACATAAAAAAATACATGAAAAATGTCATGTGAACTGTACAAAGGAAAAAAAAAAACAGTGAAAATTTAACAAAGCAATTATATCATTCAAAAGGCACATAGGGTATCAGAATGGATTAAAAAAAACAAGACCCATCTATTTCCTGTCTACAAGAGACTCATTTTAGACCTGAAGACACCTTCAGATTGAAAGTGAGGGGATGGAGAACTATCTTTTATGTTACTGGAAGTCAAAAGAAAGCTGGAGTAGCCATACTTACATCAGACAAACTAGACTTTAACTTAGAGGCTGTAACAAGAGATGATGAAGGTCATTATATAATAATTACAGGGTCTATCCATCAGGAAGAGCTAACAATTATAAACGTCTATGCACCAAATTTGATAGCACCCAAATATATAAAACAATTAATCACAAATTAAAGAACCTTATTGATAAGGATGTGGTAATTGCAGGGGACTTTAACACTCCACTTACAACAATGGATAGAACATCTAGACAGAGAATAAATAAACAATGGCCCTGAATGATACATTGGACCAGATGGACTTGACAGATATATTTAGAACTCTGCATCCCAAAGCAACAGAATATACTTTCTTCTCGAGTGCACACAGAACATTCTCCAAGACAGATCACATATTGGGTCAAAAAACAGCCCTTAATAAATATAAGAGAAGTGAGATCATACCATGCCCACTTTCAGATCACAATGCTATGAAACTTGAAATCAACCACAGGAAAAAGTCTGGAAAACCTCCAAAAGCATGGAGGTTAGAGAACATCCTACTAAAGAATGAATAGGTCAACCAGGAAATTAGAGAAGAAATTAAAAAATAAATGTGAAAAAATGAAAATGAAAATACAATCCAAACGCTTTGCGATGCAGCAAAGGCAGTCCTGAGAGGAAAATACATTGCAATCCAGGCCTATCTCAAGAAACAAGAAAAATCCCAAATACAAAATCTAACAGCACACCTAAGGGAAATAGAATCAGAACAGCAAAGACACCCCAAACCCAGCAGAAGAAGATAAATAATAAATATCAGAGCAGAAATAAACAATATGGAATCCAAAAAAAAGAAAGGAAAAAAAAAAAAAAAAACAGCAGAGCAGATCAATGAAACCAAGAGTTGGTTTTTTGAAAACATAAACAAAATTGATAAACCTCTTGCCAGGTTTCTCAAAATGAAAAGAAAGAGGACCCAAATAGATAAAATCATGAATTAAAATGGAGTTATTACAACCAATCCCTCAGAAATACATTATTTATCAGGGAATTATCAGGGAATATTATGAAAAATTATATGCCAACAAAATGGACAACCTGGAAGAAATGGACAAATTCCTAAACACTCACACACTTTCAAAACTCAAATGGGAAGAAATAGAAAATTTGAACATACCCATAACCAGTGAAGAAATTGAATCAGTTATCAAAAATCTCCCAACAAGTAAGAGTCCAGATGGCTTCCCTGGGGAATTCTACCAGACATTTAAAGCAGAGATAATACCTATCCTTCTCAAGCTGTTCCAAAAAATAGTAAGGGAAGGAAAACTTCCGGACTCATTCTAGGAAGCCAGCATTACTTTGATTCCCAAACCAGACAGAGACCCAGCAAAAAAAAAAATAGAACTACAGGCCAATATCCCTGATGAATATGGGTGCAAAAATTCTTGACAAGATATTAGCAAATCGAATTCAACAGCATATAAAAAGAATTATTCACCATGATCAAGTGCGATTCATTCCTGTGCTGCAGGGCTGCTTCAATTTCAGAAATCAATCAATGTGATACATCACATTAATAAAAGAAAAGATAAGAACCATATGATCCTGTCAATCGATGCAGAAAAAGCATTTGACAAAATTCAGCATCCTTTCTTAATAAAAACCCTCAAGAAAGTCGGGATAGAAAGAACATACTTAAACATCATAAAAGCCATTTATGAAAAGCCCACAGCTAATATCATTCTCAATGGGGAAAAGCTGAGAGTTTTCCCCCTGAGATCAGGAACACAACAGGGATGTCCACTCTCACCTCTGTTGTTCAACATAGTGTTGGAAGTCCTAGCCTCAGCAATCAGACAACAAAATGAACTCAAAGGTATCAAAATAGGCAAAGATGAAGTCAAACTTTCACTTTTTGCAGATGACATTATACTCTACATGGAAAACCCAACAGGGTCCACCAAAAGTCTGCTAGAACTGATACATGAATTCAGCAAAGTTTCAGGATACAAAATTAATGTACAGAAATCGGTTGCATTTTTATACACCAATAATGAAGCAACAGAAGGAGAAATAAAGAAATTGATCCCATTCACAATTGCACCAAGAAGCATTAACTACCTAGGAATAAACCTAACCAAAGATGAAAAGATATGTATGCTGAAAACTATAGAAAGCTTATGAAGGAAATTGAAGAAGATGCAAAGAAATGGAAAAACATTCCATGCTCACGGATTGGAAGAATAAATATTGTTAAAATGTCAATACTACACAAAGCTATCTACACATTCAATGCAACCCCAATCAAAATTGCACCAGCATTCTTCTCGAAGCTAGAACAAGCCATCCTAAAATTCATATGGAACCACAAAAGGCCCCGAATAGTCAAAGTAATATTGAAGAAAAAGACCAAAGCAGGAGGCATCTCAATCCCAGACTTTAGCCTCTACTACAAAGCTGTAATCATCAAGACAGCATGGTATTGGCACAAAAACAGACACATAGACCAATGGAATAGAATAGAGACTCCAGAATTGAACCCACAAATGTATGGCCAACTAATCTTTGACAAAGGAGGAAAGAATATCCAATGGAAACAAGACAGTCTCTTTCACAAATGGTGCTGGGAGAACGGGACAGCAACATGCAGAAGAATGAAACTAGACCACATTCTTACACCATTCACAAAAGTAAACTCAAAATGGATGAAGGACCTGAATGTGAGACAGGAAACCATCAAAAAAATCCCTAGAGGAGAAAGTAGGAAAAAACCTCTCTGACCTCAGCCACAGCAATTTCTTACCTTACACATCTCCAAAGGCAAGGGAATTAAAAGCAAAAATGAACTATTGGGACCTCATCAAGATAAAAAGTTCCTGCCCTGCAAAGGAAATGATCAACAAAACTAAAAGGCAACCGATGGATTGGCAAAAGACATTTGCAAATGACATATCAGATAAAGGGCTAGTATCCAAAATCTATAAAGAACTCACCAAACTCCATACCTGAAAAACAAATAATCCAGTGAAAGAATGGGCAGAAAACATGAATAGAAATTTTTCTAAAGAATACATCCAGATGGCCAACAGGCACATGAAAAGATGCTCAACGTTGCTCCTCATCAGGGAAATACAAATCAAAACTACACTGAGATATCACCTCATGTCGGTCAGAGTGGCTAAAATGAACAAGTCAGGAGACTATAGATGCTGGCAAGGATGTGGAGAAACGGGAACCCTCTTGCACTGTTGGTGGCAATGCCAACTGGTGCAGCTGCCAGTTTGGAAAACAGTGTGGAGTTTCCTCAGAAAATTAAAAATAGATCTACCCTATGACCCAGCAATAGCACTGCTAGGAATTTACCCAAGGGATACAGGAGTACTGATGCATAGGGGCACTTGTACCCCAATGTTTATAGCAGCACTCTCAACAATAGCCAAATTATGGAAAGAGCCTAAATGTCCATCAACTGATAAATGAATAAAGAAGATGTAGTTTATATATACAATGGAATACTACTTGGCAATGAGAAAGAATGAAATATGGCCATTTGTAGCAACGTGGATGGAACTGGAGGGTATTATGCTGAATGAAATAAGTCAGGCAGAGAAAGACAGATACCATATGTTTTCACTCATATGTGGATCCTGAGAAACTTAACAGAAGACCATGGGGGAGGGGAAGGAGGAAAAGGTTACAGAGAGGGAAGGAGGCAAACCATAAGAGACTCTTAAATACTGAGAACAAACTGAGGGTTGATGGGGGTGGGGCAGAGGGGAAAATGGGTGATGGGCATTGAGGAGGGCACTTGCTGGGATAAGCATGGGGTGTTGTATGGAAACCAATTTGACAATAAATTATATTTAACAATAATAAAAACATAATAAATTAATTAAAAAAAACAAAAGGCACTAATAATTCCTTTATAGAGAATATAAAGTTTAAGATAATAATAGAAAATGTGTATACTTAAGACACAAAAAATAGGTAAAAAGTAGAATATGTCCCTTAGAGAGAACAGTCTGAGCAAAAATCAAGCATGCGGAAAGCTTCAGAGCACACCTGACAAGCTATAAGTAGTCGAATATGGTTAGATCACAGAAGAGTTGTGGAATTAAATTTAAAAAATGGTTACAGGTGATTCACAGGTGGCCTTGATGTCAGAATTTTGGTCGATATATGAAAGCTGTTGAAGAAGTTTGAAAAAAGGACTGATACAGACAGAATTATGTTAAAGACTTATGAGCAGTTTATTTAGGATGGACCAAGTTGGGGAGAATTAGAAGCCACGGCATTTATTGTGAGGTTTAGCAATATTATTTACCCAATTAGTATAACAGAAACAAACCAGAGTTTTTGGCTCCTGTGAGAAGGCAGAGACGAGACTGATGTACAAATACGGAAAAAAGGACAAGCAACAGAGATTTTGCAGGGGAAGGTGATAAATTTTTTGAATGTGGTGAATTTGAGGTGAAAGCCAGTAAGAATATCCAAGAAGTAGGAGAGAGGAAAGAATAAAAGAAAATCAAGAGAGAAGTCAGGAGAAGTAATGACAATTTGGGAGTCACTGTCTGAGGAATGGAAATTGAAGCTTACCAAGTGAATAAAAACTAAGGACAAGAGAACAGATAAAAGAGATTGCTCATCACAACATATCTGGGCCCGCCCACAACCTAAAATAGATCCAAGACTTCTTATGAGATTATATAGGTATTTTTTTTCCTTTTTCATCTTAGAACTGTATGATTATATTTATTTTTGTGTCTGTTTGTTTAACATCTGTCTCCACAATGAGCCTATGTACTAGTCAGAAAAACAGAAACCACAGTTGGTATTTCAAACAGAAGAGATTTAATACATAAAATTGTGTTTTGGGATGGAGTGAACGAAAATGAAGTGGCAGATCTAATCCAGATGTCTTGTTCCCTCTCATGACACAAGAGACAGGACATCATTGCCTAGGTTTTCTTTTCTTGGGGCCATTCATGAATACTCCCTCGACTTTTTGAAAGTGTCTCACAAAAATGTACCTGCTTTTTCTTATTTCCTCAACTCTCCTTTTCATCTCTTACTTTCTGCTGCCCTTCAACTCACCTTGACTCTCCAGAGTCCCCAACACAAACTGCTCCTCAAGGTCAATTGCTCCTTCCTATTGAAATAATCCCTTTAGCTTTTATCCTCTCTTTCTGATGAGTGGCAGCCTGTATACAGGGAAGATGAAGGCGGATGCGTGCCGGCATCTGCAACATAGGAGTCAGCTAGAGGACAATGATTAGGTAACAGACTTGGTGTAAAACATCTCTTGAGCTTGGGAAACAAACCCTGTTAATTATGGTTCAGTTTTCATAAAGCAACAAAGTATTAGAAAAAGTTCCAGGAGAAATGCTCCTAGGCTGGTGGGAGCAAGAAGTGAGGTTGCTATTCCCCGTGCAGCCATGTCTGCTGCTCTTCACAGGAGGGAGGTGGGCTCCAGCTCCCCTTCTGCTGTCCCCGATGCAAGTGGTTTCTGCCTGCCATGGAACATCCAGAACAAATGGTTGGGACCTTCTGCTATGGGTGTGTTCTCTCCTAAAATATCTAATATCAAGCAGACATTTTATTCTCTGAAGTCTAATTTATTTATGGAAAGCTCTCCTTTTTGTGCTAAATGAGAAATGCATATTTCTCCTAAAAATCATAGTTGTACCTTTGTTTTAAATTTATTTATTTATGGGGCGCCTGGGTGGCTCAGTTGGTTGGGCGTCCGACTTCGGCTCGGGTCATGATCTCACGGTCCGTGAGTTAGGGCCCCGCGTCAGGCTCTGGGCTGACAGCTCAGAGCCTGGAGCCTGCTTTGGATTCTGTGTCTCCCTCTCTCTCTGCCCCTTCCCCGTTCATGCTCTGTCTCTCTCTGTCTCAAAAATAAATAAAACATTAAAAAAAATAAAAAAAAAAAAGAAAGACACAAAGGGAAATTGCTTTTAAAAAAAATAAAAAATAAATAAATTTATTTATTTATTTTGAGAGAGAGAGAAGAGTGAGCACGCATGTGCACAAATAGGGGAGGGGCAGAGAGAGAGACAAGGAGAGTGAGAATCCCAAGCATGCTCTGTGCGCATCTCTGGCCTTGAACTCAGGATCCCCTGTGATCATGACCTGACCCAAATCAACAGTAAGACGCTTAACCCACTGAGCCACCCAGGAACCCCACTGTATCTTTTTTAAAAAGTATCTTAATCTCTTGCCTTTATACGTTAAGAGTGCACTTCCCTCTACCCACCTGGATTTATGTCATAGGCTATTTTATTTCTTTAAGTCCAAGTTGCTGCTGCAATCAAAAGAAGTGAAGAAATCTCAGTGTTTTTATGTTTTTTTGTTTGTTTTTCCTACAAGAGAAAGAGAACAGTCTGCTGAAACATCTGACATTTGGCCTCCCTGAACTTCATGTTATATGTATGACTCTGTATTTCTAACCAATAATTATTTTATATAAAAAACATATAATTCAGTACTCACCACATACTTCTGAAATCAATGTGTTATAAAGTGATATTAATGGCATTTGATGCAATAATGAAAAAGAAATGTTATAAGTTTGGGGATGTAGGCAAAAAAAAACCCCGCAGAAAACAAATAATAAGAAGAGAGAATGTAGTGTGAATTGATGAAATACATAAGAAAGGGCAAAAAAGAAAAGATGTAGGGGTTATCAAAGAGAAGATAACCAAAGAAAAAAATCAATAGAGAAAAGGGAGGAAAAAAATTTAGTAAAAGAAGTTTCATTCAAAACCCACTTGGATGGGGCACCTGGGTGGCTCAGATGGTTAAGCATCCAACTTTGGCTCAGGTCATGATCTCACGGTTCGTGAGTTCGAGCCCCATGTCGGGCTCCGTGCTGACAGCTCGGAGCCTGGAGGCTGCTTCGGATTCTGTGTCTCCCTCTCTCATTCTGCATCTCCCACACTCATGCTCTTCTCTCAAGAATGAATAAACGTTAAAAACAAAAAAACAAAACAAAACAAAAACCTACTTGGGTTCAGGCTTTTGGGTCTCATTTTCAAACCCTAACTATTGCCAAAACTTACCTGATCATCAAACCCCCACACTCTGAATATCATTCCTCAAGGTTGCACCACTCATCAAAACCAAGTGGAGCAGGTGACAAGGTGAAATAACAAGGTAGCACCTGACACGTTCACTCAGAGGAACAAAGTGGAGTGGTGAGCCTGGCTGAAAAGAAAATTAACAACACATGTAGAAAACAAATAAAAAGAAATTAAAAATTACCTAGGATCCTAACAGATAATCCATGTAAAAGTTTTGCTCTCTGTGTCCATCGAAGCTTGTATCTCTGTATGTATTTTTGAAATAAATCATACTATGCCTATTATTTGTCATTAACTTTTATACTTAAAAATATATTGTAAACAAGTTTTCCAAATAATAGATGTAGAAGTATAATATTTTAATACATTAGCATACTGTCTAATTTAGGAGAATTTCATCAAATATTTGTTGAATGGATTAATTTTATAGTCATTTAGAATTCCTTAAAAAAACATTATTTAACAAGTTCACCCATTGTTAGATTATTTAAGTTTATTTTTGTTACCCACTCACTCTTTCTTCCATTGTTCTATATTCTCAGCAAAAATACTGGGGTATTCTCTGGAACCATCAATGGTTCTGTGGAGGTTAGATTGTAAATGTTGGAGGGCATTGAATTACACTATTATGCTATTTTTTCTGGTGTGTGTGCATAGGAATGGGGTCACTAATATTTTTGGGGATTCTTTATAATTATTCCTTTGAGTGATCTGTTGTTTCACAAAGTCCAAGTTGGCTGGAAATAATTCTTATCTGCAGGTTTTTATTTTATTTTTTTATGTTTGTAAGGCCAGTTTTTACAGCTCATTTATGATATGTAATATCTTCTAGGATAGAATATTCCAAACTAAGCATAGAATTTTTGGGTTGTTTTATAAATATAAGTACTAGTCTCCCTCTCTTCTAAAAACTATGATACTGTGTCTGTGGATTGTTGTCCAAGAATCAGCATATTTAAGAAACTCTCCAGGGAGCACCTGCATGGCTCAGTTGGTTAGGCCTCCGATTCTATCTCAGTTCAGGTCTTGATCTGGGGATCATGGGTTCAGGCTCCATGTCCAACCCTGCATTGGGCATGAAGCCTACTAAGGAAGGAAGGAAGGAAGGAAGGAAGGAAGGAAGGAAGGAAGGAAGGAAGGAAGGGAGGGAGGAAGGAACAAGATGGAGGGAGGGAGGGAGGGAGGAAGGAAAGAAGGAAGGGAGGAAGGAAGGAAGGAAGGAAGGAAGGAAGGAAGGAAGGGAGGGAGGAAGGGAGGGAGGAAGGAACACGATGGAGGGAGGGAGGGAGGGAGGAAGGAAAGAAGGAAGGGAGGAAGGAAGGAAGGAAGGAAGGAAGGAAGGAAGGAAGGAACTCTTCAGGCAGGTATTAGTTTGTTACATATCTTCATCATTACCACAGCCCCTGTGGTAAATTATGGAGGCAGCAGTTTGATGGAGGGGAGGAACATGATTTTCAAGATATTTTGAACTTCTCAGAACAAGACCTAGTGTTGGCCATTTCTTCCGACATTTTCAGGCTGAAAGCTACAAATCACTCTTCAGTTGCTTTTAAAAAGCAGCTTTAAGAATGAGCACAAACACCGGAAGTGATAAAGGTCAACAAAGAAGGAAGTTTGCTATTGGATGCTTTAGGAACTCTTGATGTATAAAGCAAAATTAAAAGAAAAAATTAGAAATTTTCTTTTGATTCTTCAATGGACCCAGTTATCCTTCCCACCAGTGCCAACTATTCTGTCTCAGGAAAAGAAAGATATAGAAGAACACAAATCTTTGACTTTTGTATTCCTTAAGCTTAAGACCCAAGGTTACACAATTGATTGTAAATTATATGTACTCTATCAGACACAAGGCATCCTTCCCCTTAACCCTAGACTAGCTAAAAATTACATAGTCTGGAGGAAGAGAGAGAGTAATAAGAGAACACAGCTAATTAAATACTCATAGACAATCCTGAAAATAAATTGTGGTCTCTTCTACACTAATATCCTGCTGGGAAGTGGTGGGAAATAGAAAAATCTGCATAGATTTAGGATACCTCAGAGATAGAGGGACAAATTGCTCATCTTCTCTGTGGAGTTCCTGGCAGCTGCTATATGGAAAAGATGGCAATGTTGGCAGGTGGGCTTGGCATAGCCTCAAAGTTCCAGTGTAGTTATATGTCTCCTGTGGTCTAGGAGTGGCAAGGAAGTAGCTAAAAAAGAGTGAAACATGGTGATGGCTTGTCAGAGCATGCATATGCTGTGATTACTTGCACAAAACAAAAATGATAAGGCAGTTGAGATGCTGTTTCAGTGTGTACATCTTAGATAATGATGACCATCATGAAGCTAGGGACTTCCTCCCTTAACACCGCACCAATCCAATACTTTAACTCTCTATAAGCCCCTACAAATGTAGTCTTGTCCTTGAACAGAAGGAGGGAAGGGCTTTTTAAATAAATGAAAATTTCCTGAATTATCTGTAGTAAATTTTTCCCAATGGGAAGAGTGAGAGATTTAAATAAAAACTTTGTTCCATTACAGAGACTTCAGGGAAAGTTATATTTTTTTCCAAACTGCCAAAACTATAGTCAGCTATCATATTAAGTTCTCCTGGGTGGAAAACAGTTGTTCCTATATGCTAAAAAAATTTGAAAGGAGAGTGAAGGAGAGGATTACAGATTAGAATAAAGGTTTTATGTTTTGGACCAGCCAATTCTTTCTGTGGAGCTTATCACATTTTAAACTTGGAAAAGGAAGAGAAGAATTTTGATGGAATGAGACACCCAGGTAATTCTGAGATTCTTGGGTTTACTGCTTCAAGTTACCATACTGCTATTTCCTAAGACTGAAGTGGTATTTAAAAGTAAATAGATGTTAAAGAATAAACAAGTGGGATATTGTTTGCATTACATTTTGCTGGATGCAAATCAGAAGTTTTATTTATCTACTTACGTATTTTGATTAAGAACTTACCAAACAGAATGCAGTAAACCAATATTGAATCCTACAGAAGTGAGTAGAAGGTGGGATTAGGCTCTTCTAATTCTGCCTTTGCCTTGGCCCTGGGTGAGAGATCAAGGACGGAAGGAATCTGCTAATATGAAAATTTGGCCTGAGAGATGTAATCCATTGTGCCATTACCAGTCAAATTCAACTCCCAAATTATATAGGTAATTCTCTTCTAGAAATGACTTACACGCATGTTTACATCAGAAAAAGGGAAAATTTTATAGTACTCAGTATTTTCAGGTGGAACAAGTCAAAGATGTGGAATGGCAAAAAAAAAAAAAAAAAAAAAAAAAAAAAATCTGTCGAATTGATAAAGGTCTCCAGGGCTTCTGGTATTTGAGGATGGGGAAAGGATGAGCACATGAGGTGTCATATGGTCCAGGTAGAAAGATGGCAAAAAATGGGCAAAGACCAAGAACTAAAGGCAAGTTACCTAAAGAGATTCAATCTGGCTAAAAGTGCATGTAAGTGCTTTATGTGTCTATCAAAAAAAGTAACTATATGAGTGTGAGAATATTTTTATTTTACTTATTTATACATTTAAATTCACCCTTTCCTTTTAATTTAAATTTTAGTGAACATACAGTGCAATATTAGTTTCAAGAGTAGAGTTCAATGGTCCATCACTTACATACAATACCCAGTGCTCAATCCCAACAAATGCCTTCCTTCATACCCATCACTCATCTAGCCCACCTCCCTCTGCCAACCCACAGTTTGCTCTCTATCATTAAGAGTCTCTTGTGGTTTGCTTCCCTCTGTTCTCTTTCCCCCCCTTTCCTATATGTTCATCTGTTTTGTTTCTTGAATTCCACATACACGTATGAGTGAAATCATACGGTATTTGCCTTTCTCTGATTGACTTATTTCACTTAGCATAATACATTCTAGCTCCATCCACGTCATTGCAATTGGCAAGATTTCATTCTTTTTGATGGTGAGTAGAGTGTGAGAATATTTTGTCTATAATAGTATGCTTTCAATGTGATGTGCTCCCCCTATCTATCTATCTATCTATCTATCTATCTATCTATCTATCTATATTCTTACCTCTCTCCTTCCCTTATCTCTCTGTCAAGGTCTTCATCTTCTTCTCCCCCTTTCTCCTTCCTCCTTTTTCTCTCCCTCTCCCTTTTTCTCCCTCCTTCTCTTCCTCTCTCTTTCCCCTATGGTTTTGGTTTGCTGGCAGTTGCTCTTTGTATATAGTTATTCTATTTTTCTTTAAACTTACATCTTGGATACCTTTCTCTTTCTTTGTCTTAAATAATGGGTAATTATTTTCAATTTATATGTTTTGACTTTCCCCTTTCTATATGGGAGTAACTTAATGCAGTTAGTCATTTTTAGCTAGACTAAAAGCCTTTGTACATACGACTTTGTGTACATGTAAAGAGTATTTATGTAGGCTAACTTCCTAGCAGGGAAAGGTTTCTAAGGAGGGTCTAGTTTAGATTTTTATATACATACCAGACTATTTCCATAAACAATTTATACTCCTACTGAAATTTTATGCCCTCATGGAGGGACACATTGTTGTGGGATTTCAGAAATCCATGCAGAATGAGAATGGTGTCATACAGTTTAGAACATGGAATACGGGGTCAGAGCTTTAACAGAAAAATGAAGGCATCTGCACAGGAATAGGGATGTCAGTGCAAATAGACATAGGCTACATATAGGGGATTAATCAAATATCTAAATATATTAAATAAAATTGTAGATATGTTTCTCACTGCCAACAATGGTAATTATAAATATGGAAAGAAAGAAAATTAGAATAAACTCCGTAGTGTTGGATTCAAATTAGAGGTGAATTCATGCTTTTGCAATAGAGAGATGGATGGATGGATGGATAAGATAGATAGTAAAGAAACTAATGCATATGCAAATCAATACATATAATCCCAAATTCTAGTCACTGTGGTCTTGAGAAACAATCGCTAACCTAATAGCAATGAACCCATCTAGTACAGATATTTGTTTTTGTTAACCATTTTCCATAAAAGAAAAAAAAAAAAAGGTACACTGCAGAAATAGCTTCTATCAGGGCTGGGGAAGAGAGAGTGTAATATGAACCTAGAATATCTTCTGGTACTGTCAAGAAAATGCTCAAAAAATGATGAAATACCTCAAAAAAATAGGAAAATTAGGTTACATGAGCTCCCATTGACCAAATCTGGATAATTTGAGAATAAAATAAATTACAATCCAACAAATAAAAGTAGGGAACAATGAGATGACAAATATTAGAAAACTAAATGAAACTTTTGAAATTTTTATAAAGAATAGGATATTTACACAATTTCAAAATACCTTCTCACAAAATATCTGTAATTACAAAGGGGAAAAGAGTTACCTTATAGTAGACAAGATTGGAAGACACCATCTTAAATTAGTAAACACTATCAATAATGGCACGAATGGAAATACTTTGCCATTTGACAGGATGCATTGAGAAGAATACAGCATCACTTATGGGGTATTCCTGCCAAAGATGCAGTTGTGTATCTAGTCATAAGGAAGGCAATGTCAGACCAAACTTGAGGAATATTCTAAAAAAAAAAAAAAAGTCTATAATCTCTAAAAATATCAATCTCATGAAATTTAAGGAACTATTCCAAACTAAAAGACATGACAGAGACATTACAACAAAATGTAACATGTAATCTGGAATAGGATAATTTTGCTGTGAAAGATATTTTGGGGATGATTGGCAAGAACTGAATGGAGTCTGGTAATTAGATGATATCAACATACCAAGGTTAACTTTCTGGTTTGGATGGTTTTACTGTGATTATTAGAAGAATGCCCTTACTTGAAGAAAATACCCATTGCAGTACCTGGGAATTAGACAGAAAGTATAAAAAAAATATTATATTTATACTGTACTTCCAACATTTCCATTAATTTATGATTATTTTAGAGAGAGACTGCTTAAAATCATACTTATTTAAAAACTGATACCAACAAAAATATAGCAAGCAATAGGAAAAAACAGACCAATCATTCATGATTTTAATAGTTTTATAACATTTCTATAGATTCTTACTATACACACAATAGCACATAATGCAAACTATTGTACTCAGTTCTCACCTTAATCCTCACAGGGTTAAAATCATATGGTCATTTTCTTAGAGCTTTCTGATATAGTGCTTTCATCTTATTTCCCAGGATTTGGTTTAGAGAATTTCTTCTTGTTCAAATAAGCAGAATTTGAAGAAGAAGAAATTCTCTAATAGGAGAGGAAAAAGCTTTTGAAGTGATCTCTTCTGGAAGCTTTATGTTCATTGCTATTCTTTAGCTTTCCCCAAATGCCCATAAGCCAGAGATTTCATGTGTTATTTCTGTAATTTGGTAGTTTTCGTTCAAATTATGCATTAAAAATGAATATCCATCTTAAAACAATTGGCATGATTAATTATCTACTAAATTTTTCATTTCACAAAAGGCAGTGTTTTATGCCATACACTTACACGGTTAAGGGACTTTTAAGTCAGAAAGACACATTTATGTTAAGTCAGGAATCAAGCTAAAATTTCTTGTAATCTCACATTCCTACTTTAGACTCACTTTTTTTCTTCCTAGATTTTATTTCAAAAATCTACATTTCAATTACAACTATATTTTCAAAAAATTAAATATAGGAGATTAATACTATTCACACTGAAGAAATGTGTAGATAAGAATGACATAAAAAATTAAGATATGCTAATTAATTCTAAATGCAGTTATTACTATACAAAGCTACTGTTTTCAGAAATGTTTAAACAAATGTTAATTTTTACCAAATGAATGTTTAAGATGAATACATTTCTGTAGCCTTTTATTCTATAAGCTGATTAACAAATATTTGATAGAAAACAATGCACCAAATGAATACAATAAGGCAGAGGGTTCCATTGCCAAATACGGAAATGTCGTTATTTTCACAGGTTATTTTTCAAATGTGTGTGTTTTTATAGGTAAAATGATTTGAAAAATAACCTGTGAAAATAAATATCTTATCACTGGACAGTGCATGCATTTCCTAGAGGTGCTGCAACACGGAGCCACGAACTACGCTACAGCCGCCTCCTCCTGGAGGGCTTGTTATTTTCAACATGGCGGCCCACATGCGGACCAGCCGGCGGAGACGGCGTGGCTGTGCAAGTACCTGCGGGAGCCGACCGGAAGGTGAGCCGCGCCAGCGAGAGCGCTGCTCGCGGGGCCCGCGCTTTCCAGCAGTGGGGCACCCTTCCACCCACACTTCCTCTCTCCCCGGAACTCCCCCAGGACATCCAGTCCTGTCCGGGTGGAGGGCCTAGCCCGGGGCGAAGCGCCTCGGTCCTACCAGGCGTCAGGCAGAGGGCCGGGGAAGAGCCAGAGTCCCCGAATGAAGTCCCGGTTCCCTCGGTGGGGAAGCCGAGGGGTGTGGAGCCCTCTGCCCCAGGGTTTTCCCTCCGGGCCTCAGGGCTACCTACCCCAGGGCTCTGGGCCCTAACAGCCGTGCTTGGAGGAGGCCTCTGGGCTCACCCCGACCAGGTCTCCCAGGTCCCTATCAAACCCCAGGGGACAGTGCCCTAAAGATGGGGTCACCTCCCAGAGGTGGTAACAGGAGCCGGGAGTGGCCGGCCCCCGACAGGAGATGCCGCCGCTTCTGGAACACGTCCCCAGTGCGTTTAGGTCCCTGCGGAATGGGAAGAAGGTAGGCCAGAGGGGTCGGGAATCGATGTCCGAGAACGTCAGGTCATCCCTGTGTGGCACCACTCGTCCCAGTTGCTTGTTAGGAGTGTTGGTTTACTTCTGGTAATTCATATACGGACCCATTTTTCAGTACGTTGTGGAGCGAATTTCAGTAAGGAATAAACCCTCAATACAAATTCTTTCCTGTCCCTTGTTTCATCATGATCCCTTCTTAACTCATTTCATTTTGCTCCTTGCTACTGCCTAGTCCAAGTTACACTAAATGTATGTGTGGGTAAAGGAATGACTGTAACAGAAAAGGAATGCAAGTTTTTCCTATGCTGCTTTTCTGACAAACTAGTGCTTCGGTGCCTGATGGTGTTCAGCGGTTAGTGCTAGTGCCTGTTTTACTTGTTCGGTTAACTTTGATTTGCTCTGTGGTAAATGGATAAACTGCTTTGGAGTTTGTTGTTGTTGTTTTTTCCTCTTAAATCTGTGGGTTTAGAGCACTTATCTTTGTAAATTCTTACGGAAGACTCACTGGTTTTTGCTTTGGCTGTCTTGGTACAGGAAGTTGATATTTAACAGCAGTCAACAAGTATGCAAAATGTTTGAGATCACACCAGCTCTTGTGGATGTAACTTAATTGTACTTACATGTTAGCACTTATATGTGCTATAGGATGAAGGAATCATTGTTATGCATTTTCCCCTTTTTAATAGGATAATTTGGTTAAAATGAGGACAAAGCCAAACAAAACACAAAGTACCACCAACTAAGTAGCTTAAAACAACAGAAATGTATTGTCTCACAGTTCTGAGGCTAGAAATCTGAAATCAGGGTGCTAGCAGGGCCATGCTGTCCCTCAAGTCTCCAGAGGAGGATCCTGCTTGGTCTCTGTCTTCTAGTAGTTACCGGCAATCTTTGTCCTCTTTGTCCTTCCTTGTCTTGTAGATTCATCACTCCAGTCTGTGCCCCTGCTGTCACATGATGTTCTCCTTGTGTTCTGTTTTCTCTCTGTGATTGTCTCTGTTTTCAAATTTTCCTCTTATAAGGACACCAGTCATTGAATTAGGGCCTACCCTAATTCAGTATGACTCTTTTTGACTTGATTACATCTTTCCAAATAAGATCCAGTTTCCCAGTAAGGTGACATTCTGAGGTTCCGGGTAGACATACATTTGTGTGTGTGGAGGGGGTTGGGGCATACCATTCAAAAAAATTTTTTTTAAATGTTTTTATTTTTGAGAGACAGAGAGACAGCGTGAGCAGGGGAGGGGTAGAGAGAGGGGGAGACATAGAATCTGAAGTAGGCTCCAGGCTCTGAGCTGTCAGCACAGAGCCTGACGCCGGGCTCGAACTCACAAACTGAGAGATCATGACCTGAGCCGAAGTCAGTCGCTTAACCAACTGAGCCACCCAGGCACCCCAAGGGGCATATCATTCAACCCAGTGCAGATGGTAAACATTTTTTCCACATCTCAATCATAATTATTATGTAATAAAAATATATGAGCAACTATGTGTGTGTGTATACATATATATAATGAAAATGGTAGATAATGAATGTATAATGAAAATAAAACATTCCCCTTAAAATTTACACTAAAAACCTTTGTTAAACTATATGCATAGTTTCTGAGGCCATCCCATGAATGTATCTGGTATAATGGAATAATCCCAGGCTTTGTGATTAGAGACAAAGTTACCAAATTACTTTGTGATTTCAGGAAAGTTACTGAACATCTCCCACACTTTATTTCATCATGTTTTTACCTTACAAAATCACTGGACAACTTCAAGCAAAAAACCTAAGTAGACAATCTACTTTTTTACTTTGCTTTTATTTTATTTTTTTAAAGTTTATTTATTTTGAGAAAGAGACAGCATGAATGGGGGAGGGGCAGAGAGAGAGGGAGACAGAGAATCCACACTGTCAGGCTCCACACTGTCAGCTTGGAGCCCAGTGTGGGGCTCAAACACACAAAACCATGAGAGCATGACTGAAGCTGAAACCAAGAGTCTGATGCTTAACGGACTGAGACACCCAGGCACCCCTAGACCATCTACTTTAAATTGTTAGATTAGATTTTTCTTTTGTAACCAATTTGTGAATTAGATACACAGTTCATACCTCTAATGTATTTATTATTCTCCCTACCCCTCTTTCCCTAAAGTATGAATACATTTTTTTCAGATAATTTATGGCTGTGATCATTAGAAAAATCAGATTTTTATAAATAACCCTACTAGTCTGCCCCAGTAGCAGCAGTTAATACAGGTCTTATTTAAAAACAAGTTTGATATAGAGTTCAGATATGACATTCAGAAGAGTGTTGGAACTATGCTGACACATGATCTTAGACAATGTGAGGTTGCTATGTGAGCCTGTTTATTCTATGTAAAATGGGGATAATAATAACTGTCTTACTGGGTTGTGAGGTTGTACAGATTAAGTGCTCAGGTGCATAAGGTAGATAGCACATTTAACAAACAGTGGATTGCTACGTGGGGACATTATGGCTCCTTCAACTGTGCCCTCATTTAGAGAACAGGTTAGAATAATAACATCATTTATATACACTATAACATATACAGCATTATCTCAGACTCTCCTGAAACTTGAGTTCCACATGTGATTTAAATTCAGCTGACTAGGGGCATTTATCTGAAATTTGAAAGATAGATTTGAGGTGATATCACACTTTTATGCTTTCTTCTGGTAAACAGGGTCTTAAAAGTGTGTATATGAATGTGTGTGTGTGTGTGTGTGTGTACATTATTAGGATCACTACCTTTGTTGATTGAGTACTTAATGAAGCCAACTATTTGCCAGGTTCTGGTAGCTGCTAGATGTTGGTACATCTTTCTTATACAGGGACAGGACTATTCAAACATAGTTATCAAACATAGGTTGATAAATGATGACAGAGAAGTACAGAGTTCTTTGGGAGCACAGAGAAGAAGCAAATTTTTAAAATTCCAATAAAAAAAAAAAAAACAAGATAAACAGTGTCCTCAAAATCAAATAAACTCATTTTGGCATACCAACAAAAATGAAGTAACATATATGTGCTTAAAACTATAAAATTAACTCCAAAATCTAGTGTCATTTATTAAATGAAAAAGAACTAAAATGTTTTAGAAATAATTGTAAAGTCAATAAGCTAATTTTGTTATTAATGTTAATGATTTCAGATTATATAATTAAAATCTCAAAATTTGGCAATATTAGTCATTTTGAGGGAGCTAGAGTTCATTTGCAAGTGGATCAGAATATGCATTTTAACATATCAATAAACCACCTTAAACCCACTTTAAAATCTTCAACCCAAATGATTAGCTATAGTACACTTATACAGACATTTAATATTTTTTCATTTTATAAATGACAAACTATATAAACAAAAACAAAAGTACATTTTCAATGGACAATATAACAGGTAATGGTGGAAAGATATAGTTTGAATATTTCTGCTATAACCTTATTACCTGGATGTATCCATATATATAAAATAGGCCATGTTAGTATATTTGGAATGACTTACATTTATTGAGTAATTATTATATATCAGTATGTATGATACGTATAATTTACTATAAACATGCAAACATAGCAATTATGTAGGTGATTACCGAGGTAGGGTTCAGTTTCCTCATATGTAAAAGGGAAAAGTATAATACTAGCTTCTCATGGGGATCTTTAGGGAAAAAAAAGAGTAATTATCTGAGCTCACACAGTGGGTAACTGGTAGATGATCTGAAGATTGTCAATACAAAGTTTGAGCTCTAAGTCAATACATAATCACCATTAAAACATCTAGGTAACACAATGACACTGATCACAAATATTTAATCGATCCAGGTATAAAGTGAGTTGAAAATGTCTACTGGCAATCAGCATCCATTGCCACCTACTTTTATACTCTCTCTAGACCTCACAGTGCTAAAGCCTAAAAATCTACATTTCCCAGACTCCCTGGTCATGACAGTGGTAAGTCAGATTTAGTTTCTGCCAGTGAGATACACTGACATGAGCTTTGGAAAGTGGAGGAGGTACAGAGGACCTTCCTCCGGCAGCAGTGGAGATTGATTTGCACATTCCTATAGATGGGAGTTTTTGTCAGGCCAAACATAGGTACCACGGCCTAGCCACATCCAGGTGGCTTTGAGACAGCCAAAACAGCAGTAATTTCTTGTATCTTCCTGACCACTGGGGAGCAGCACCCACTTCCTGGTCTCTGGAGTAGATGTATTCTGATGCTCTTACCTGCAGACTTCTACTTTCCCTGCCCTTCCAATGTTCATCAGCCCTAATTTCTTATATCTCTTACTGCTCAAAATACTTCGAATATCTTTTTTCCCAGTATTTAACCCTAAATGATACATGTATGTTTGAAAAAGAAATAGTTAAATGGCTGCTAGAACTGACTATTTTAGTATCATGTACTCATTTCATCATGACTCTCTTCTCTCTTATATATTCGTGGTAACATGTAAATCTTGTTCAGTATCAGAATTTGACTATTATAATTTTTTGTCCCCCAAGTATAAGAACAATACGGTAAAGTTATATAAATATGTGAGGCTCAAATTGACTATAAATTTAATGTTCACAGCATGATCCATCAATACCTATCAGCAGTCACAAGTTCCAAGGGTGATTCTCAGCCACCCCCAAATACTTCAAGAAGGCAATTTTGTTTTCTCAATTCTAATGGTTAAGTGGCATACAACCTTTATATATGACTACATGTTAAGTTTTAGTAATATACCAAGTGAGATTTAAGGTTATTCAGATGGGGTGTTCATAAATCAATTTTTAAAAAATTCTGTATATTATGGAAAAGGCTGATATGCAATACTTGTAAATATCTTAGATTACCTAAAGGGGATCTCAGCCAGTGTCAACCTTTACTAATAATTTCAAGGTTGTGGGTTATGAGGGACAAGAGAAGCAAGGAGGTGTTTTGGACCTCCAATCTAACCTTCCCTTCAGCTTTTATGTTTTTCTAGTGACTTATTATGGCCCAGTTAAGAGACAGGGTTTCTAAATGAGAAGCACAATCCCTTCACACAGACTTGGAGGTTCCGGTGACCCTCCATGAAACACCTCCACTTTATTCTTTCATAGATGTATATGGGGTTATTTTCTAGGGAGCCATGCACCATCAAGCCAGTCTGATTTAACACAAGCTATTTTAGGTGGGCCAGGTATGTTAGGAGTAAAATGTTCCATAGATAAGGATTCCCCCTGTTAGCAAAGTGTGTGCGTGTGTGTGTGTGTATAAATTCCCGGAGGTCTGTCACTAACATGTGACAAGGAAATTAAACTGAGGCTCCTGCCACCCTTTTCCTGGGAGTACCCACTACCCACACTGGGTTAAAGTTATAGCCTATTATTATTCAATAACTGAATTTTAAGATATATGTATCTCAAATGCCATCTTTTAAATACAAATGATCCACATCACTTATTAAAACAGATGTAAACATGATTTCCCTGAATTTACTAATAGTGATCCTTTCTTATGGGGCCCATATGTAAAACTATTTAAATTATTTTGCATATGCTATCAAGAAAAGTAAAATTAAAACAGCTACCAAATTTATATGCATGTGAATAGTCATGTAGTCTTATGAAATAAACAAGAGATATTTCATGTCTGTTCCTTTTCAATTTTTGATTATCTTTTATATTTTTCCCCTGGTAAGGAGAAGGTGGATGACTAGTCATTGATTTGAAGCCTCTTTGGCATTGTAACTTACATTGGCCATAGCTAGTTCTTAACAGTGACACCTTTTGATATATTACAGGAAATAATAAATAGGAGATAGAATTCTAGTTCAGTTTTCTTGAGTGGGGAGATGGTTTTTTTTTTTTTTCTATAAAAATATGCTCATATTTGCTGTTTTAGGAAGAAAGCCATGATGAAATTCTACTGAAAAAAAATCTGATTATTAATGCTGTTTTCTCAAGTAGTAATTGACTGCTGGCACAGATATCCCGATACTCTCATTGGGTTTAATTGGCTTCATTTATTTATTTATTGTAAAGAGTGTACACTTTCATGATAGCATGGTGAGCTACTATAACATTAATGTTAACTCTCATCTTCAGACAAGTTTGTCTAAATTCCTGTCTGCTAGGTCTGACAGGTTATTAGTGAATAAAACACTCTAATTGATTTGGACAACTATCCACTGTTAATCTCCTACTTTTTAAAGTAGAAAAACAGAACAACGAACAAACACAGACCCACACAACTAAATGATAGGTGGGCCTGTAATATATTTTTTCCTTTCTTTTTCTTTTCTGCTGGTAAATGATTGACCTATAGTACTTCTTCTGCAGGTTTTCTTTTTTTTTTTTTTTCTTGTGTTGTTTTCAAAAATGGGTTAGAATTCCATCGGTTTGGCTATCTTTATTTTTAAACATCACAAAAGAAAAACTCCAGTGCAGTGAAAGGTTATGCAGGCCTTCCAGCTCACTGCTTCCTACAGGAGTTACCTTTCTTTGTGTGCTTTCTTTACACTTCATAGCATGGGCCTAACTAGCCTCTAACCAAGACTTTAATCAGAGGTCTTAAAAACCTTAGATTGTAAGCAGTTCCATTTAGTTAATTTATGTGAATCTGTGAATGTTCACAAGTATCCATGCTTTTTTTAAAATGTTTGTTTTTGAGAGAGAGTGAGTATGAGCGAAGGGGAGGGGTACAGATAGAGGGGGACAGAGGATCTGCTGAGGGCTCTGCACTGACAGCAGAGAACCGAAGGCGGGGCTCAAACTCAGGAACCCAGAGATCATGACCTAAACCGAAGCCTTTCACTTCATGGACTGAGCCACCTAGGAGCTCCAGTATCCGTGCTTTTCTTAATTGTGTTAAAAATTTCAAACACATTACCTTAGCAAACTGCTCACAATTTTGGCTCTTAGCAATACCAAGTTTGTGACCTTATGGTCTCCACATCTCTGAAGGTATCCCATTATTTTTGTCCTTTGATCATTTTATTTCCAAATTATATTAATATGTAGCCTCATATTAATATATACTCACTCAAGGGGCACCTGGGTGGCTCAGTTGGTTAAGCAGCTGCCTCTTGGTTTCAGCTCAGGTTATTATCTCATAGTTCATGGGATCAAGCCCTGTGTCAGAGCCCACTTGGGATTCTCTCTCTCCTTCTCTCTCTGCCCCTTCCCTGCTCTCTCTCCGTTTCTCTCTCAAATAAATATACATTTAAAAAAATAGATAAAAATGTACTGAAAATTTTTTGCTAATGTTTATTTCATAATATATCTATATGTTGCTTAACTTAATTTGCCTTTTTAAAAAAACTTCTTTGTTGACAGGTGAGAATTAGCTATACTTTTCTTCTGTAACATATAAGTGATATTTCAGTGTTATGGTTATATTACTTTTATGAATGTAATTGGAAATATTTCACTGGGCTTTATATTGTGTTTTTTGTCATGCAATGTATACTGTCAGCAATTAAGCCAGCCACTGTAATGGCTCAACTAATGGACCAATGATACCTGAATATATACTATTTATTCACAGAATTCTTTTATCAAACTTTTTATCAAAACTAAGGGCTTAGAAAACAAATGTCTAGGTTATATTGTGTTTTCAATGATACAAGAGTTGTAAGGTATGGCCTTTGGGTACATGCATTACCAGAAGTCAAAATACAGTTCACATGTAATATGTAATAACCCTTGAATGACATTTTTTAAAGGAAAGAGTAATCTTGAAGACCTTTGCTGATATGATTACCATTTTAACTTCACTGCTTGAAAAAAATTCATCTCATAAGATGCCTTTCTATATAGGTGAAAATGTCAAATAAATGTCATTTTAAGCAGCTGCATAAGCAATAATGATGTCTTCTTATTTTGAACTCTAAATTAAAAAGAGTCTTTCTTCCTATTAAAAGTTAAATAAGCTTTACCAAAAAGTTTCAGCATCACATTTATTATTTTTAGTGAGAATGGTGAATACGTTCTATCTCGCAATGACTCCAAGCAATTATATCATGACTCTTTAATTGTGTTCCTCACCCAACACCTAACATATGTACTTGTAAAAGGAATAGTTTTTGGTTCACAGTGACTATTCTTATTAGCCAAGCTACCAACACTCTGCTTTACAACACGAGTCTTTGGGCTTAAGTAGAAATTACTAAGTATATGATTTGAATCTTAATTTTATCATGATGTTGATTATAAATGGTTATGTATAGGAGTGAAAATTAGCCTTATAGATAAACTCTTAAGCCTTATAGATAAACTCAGATCATATTATTATGGATGTAATTTGATTCATTAAAATGTTAGTAGGTTTTATATTGATAATTTTTTTTTGCAAATCCATAGTCTCGAGCATAATAGTCTATTCAGAGTGTTCTAGGCATTCTTCACTTGAAGGCTATGCTTTTGAAGGATATAATTTAGAATAAAATGGTGTATAAAGTATACATACAATTGCAGATATGTATCACTTGAAACAAAGTCTTTATAGTGCAGAATTCATTAACAAAATATTTTTAAAGTTAATTCAATGAAACCAACTCATAGGAGCTTGGGACCATTTAGTGAAAGCACTCACACACAAGTGTGTTAAAGAAAAATATGTTGCTATTTAAGATACTGACATTGGAAAGCTTAAAAGATAATCACAGGAAGTTGTATAAGAAGGAAGCAAGACATAAAACAGGACAAATTTTGGCAAAAATATGAAAAAAGTGTTTTGGCAAATACAGTGTAATATCTCAAATATGTAGAAAATATAAATATACAGAAAAGAAGAGATTCATTTATTAAATGTTTATCATGTATCTGGCATTACCTGGCATTAGTAAAGAGCACTTTGTTATACATTGTTTTTTTTTTCCTCATAATAAAAAGATCATTGAATATTAATCTTGTTTTCATATAAAGAAACTGAGACTTCTAGAAGTAAGTAACTTAAATCATATCACAATAAGTAGTGCATGTGAGCTTTGAACCAAGTGTTGCCTGACCAAAAAGCACTTTGCTTCCTAGAGTATTCTGAATATTCAGCTGAGCTTTTACTGAATAATCAGATCTCTGATTGTGTGTGTCCCTTATTATCTTATGTTTGCTTTCCTTCCCATCCCCAAACACTTGATTTGGGTTAGTGCTCTATTTATCGTATTCCATTCACTTTTCACTAAGTGAGAAGCTCCTTTCAATGAGAAAGAAAACCAAAGAGTTATAGCCTTACAATGAGCACCCTAAAATTTCTAGAAATAAGAACTGCAGATCTAAGTAAGTCTGCTGCCATATTGAATCACCTTGGTTTAAGGATGCTTAGTGGGGCTGAGTGTACTAAAATCATTTTATCACTTGCATGTAAGATTTTTTTAGTCGTTATAGACCACTGATTTAGAAATTCTTTTTGTTAATTCTTTTTTACATCATTTACTCTTTACCACATTATGAGCTCCATTAGAACCGTATCCTTTTTCCTACATCAACCTCAAACTATGGCTTTTAAGACCTTCCCCTTGTCCATATTTGAATTGCATATAATTTCCATTTACTCTTTTTTGATCCAATTTATTTCTCTCAAATTCCATATTTCTCTTCTCAGGATCTTCATTCTGAGATGGTTCTAACCTCAAGTACCTTCCCATCACTTTCCTGTATTACTCAACCTTACTTCAGAGAGGCACGTTTATAGGAGGTAAGAACATGCTCCTACACCTGCATGCTAATTATTTCCAATCATAAAAGTACTTAGTTCATATCACTGCTTCTAGGAAACTCTACTTGCAAATCTGGCATTAAAGGAATATACCCATTTCCCAGATTCTAATTGAATAACTAGACTGTCTTTCATATCCTTTAATAAGTAAAAACTTAGTTTGCCAGGAAATCAAACTTTTGAGGTCTGAATTATCTCTTTATGTTTTATATTTTATTGGATTTCATGTTACTTCATATTTATGTTACAAAACAGTGAATTGCAATCGAGCCAATTAAGTTTACCTATGTTAGTAATTAATTGGCGTTTTTTCATTGTGTCTGTTTTGTTATGTATATTAAGTAATAACATCTATATGCATTTGTAGAAGACTTACCTGCATACATTGAAGGGGTCTTGTTCTCTGTGGTGCAGATTCTCTCTTCTGTTGCATGAGACTGTGAGTGCCCAGTTGCCAGGTTAGAAAAGATGTCTTTACCTCTTTGTATCTTATTGGCACTTTCGGTTCTGCACGAAGAGAACACTGAACAATGTTTGTTGGATGAATCAGATGAAGCATTCCTTAATTTATCTGAAATAGAGTAGCAGTGAAGTAGGTATCACTAGAAAAGTACAAAATGGAATAGTGACTGCAAAAGTCAATACACTGTACTAAAAATGGAAAGTATCAGGCTTTCCAATCCTTGCAATTAAAAGAATATTATCTTGTGGTCTACTGAGGATAATGAAGGAATTTTTAAATTGCTTTTCTGAAACTAATTTTCAAAAAAAAAGGGCATTTAAGGATTGATCATTATTAGTTTGCTATATTATGGTAAAATACAGCAGGGTGAAAGAACTGGTAAGATGGCAAGGTCTTTTTTCTTTAAACTTAATATTTAAAGTAAATTGCACAAACTGAAGAATAGTTCATTGAGGAAAAGCCTATTGTTTTATTGCCCAGCAGAGTTCATAATTGAAATAGTAGTGATGCAAACAAATACTTTGTAAATAGCTATTACATTACTGAATTAGGATGAAATATATTGATCAATATATTACTAACCAGAATAGTGATTGTCCATTTTCTTGCCAGAGAATTTAACGTATTTAGTCTGTTATTAGATCTGGTGGACCCAGATTTTTACAAAGAGGAAAGGCTACTTCAAAAGATTGCATTGCCCGTCAAGGTTATATTTGCTATCTTTTTTTTTTTTTTTCTCTGAGGTAATTGCATGATGAAATTATGTGTGAAAAGAGAATTTTCAGCTACTACCTTGAATAAAGGTTGGGGAAAGGTTATGTTTAGCATAACTCCATTTCCAACACATTGTTGCCCTACAGGCAGAATAATCTAATTTCACTTCTTTCCTGATTCCAACGGAGTACTGAATCCTTAGTCTTTCAGTGTATTTTTTGGTCTATTTCCTCATTGATATTTGCATTCCTTTCCCTGATTGTGTGGAAAAATAAGATAATATGAATGCAGTGATTTGACCACTCGCTATTTTAAAAATGCCCTTTGCATTCTCACCCTTGCGTTTCTCTTACCATTAAATGCTTTCAAGTGATATTTTATTTTTTCTCATTAAGCTTCTAAATTGGTCTTTTTCTGAAGTGTTGTTAAATTTGATTCAGGAGGAGAAAAATAATCAAATTCTCCAGTTTGGCTTTTGTTGCACTAGAATGATATTGTACTGCTGTGGTATCAAAATCCAGACCAATGAGTTACTTTTTAATTAATATTGATACATCACTTTATGTACATGAATCGAACATCTAGTTTTCCATTTGCTTATATGTTCGCTACAAATAGGTTCATATGTGTGCTGCATACTTGTTGCTATGTGCCAGCCATTGTTTTACAAAGACCATTGATAAAATGTTTTTTAAAAGCTAGGGGGACCAACCGAAGAACACGTTACAAAATACCTGATCAGTACTCTTAAAAACTGTCTAGATCATTAAAAATAAGGGAAATTTAAAAAACTGTCACAATCAAGAGGAGCCTAAAGAGATAGAATGACCAGATGCAGCCTCCTGGATAAGATCTGTAATAGATGAAGACATTAGGTATAAAGTAAGGGAATCTGAATAAGGTATGGGCTTCAGTTAATAATATATTGATATTTTTTCTTTAATTGTGACAAATGTACCATACAAATGCAAGATGTTAATAGTAGAGGAAACTAAATGTGGGGTATATAGGAATTCTCTATTTGAACTTGGCATTTTTTTTTTTTTTTTTTTGTAAATCAAAAACTGTCCTAAAGTTAAAAAAAGACATTAAAAGTTGGAAGGAATCTTGGCTTTAAACTCCTTGTCATTTTACAGAGGACGAAACTGAAGGCCATAGAGGTTGTAGAACTTACCTAGGGTGGGATACAGTTTATCAGTAAAAAAAAAACCTGGAACCATAAAGTGATACATTCTTTGGGACTACTTACAATGAATTAATTGCACCATTGAAATACATGTCAATCCTTATAGGAAAAACAATTTGAGTATGCATTTTTTATTCCTTGATTTTAATGGCATATATTAACTAGGTCCAATAGTATCTTTAACTAGTAGTATCTAGCCATGGTTTAAATTGATAGCATTTTCCGTGGCATCTAGGCACTTTCTGGCTGCCCTTTCTTGTCTTGGTGCCTATCAGTAATCCACTTATATGCTTTCTTTGCCTCTACATAACTGATGTTTCTAACACTTCATCTGATTTATTTACATTTACTTTAAACATTTTTAATTTCTTGCTTTATTGATATCTTTGAGATACTTTATTACAATGTCACAAAAATGTTCTTTTGTACAAAGTTACAGAAAATTTTCTTGTGTATTGAGTTATGTCTGAGCTTTGTTGAAATGAACAAAACTAAGGAGTGACTAACAAAACTAGGTGAAAAATTTTATTCGCATATATGTTTAAAATATTCGAGCCAGTTCATCTACTTACAAGAAGGTATTAAAAACAAAGGAGGATAATCTCTTCATACACACCTTGTGGTGTGTCCCTAGTCTTGTTACTCCATGTAAATGACATCTGGCACCTGTCTGAGGTAGGGGAAGAACTCAACAATATTGAGACTGTTGTTTGTAGGGGATTGTAGTACTTGAGGAAGGCAAGGCTTCTAGGCTTCCTGTTTTACATTATTATTTAACATAATACAAGCAAATGCATGAAATGCTTGAATAAATGCAAACAAAGCTAGATTTGGATGTGAATAAAAGGAAGATCCCACCACAGGCTAATGAAGCGAAATACCCAAAGAAGTATTTAAGAGGCACTAGAGTATGTGGGGGGGAATGAGTTCTATTTGCAGAATTTACTATTTTGGCAGGAGTAACAAAACTGCTTCAGTCTGCCAGTTCAAAATGTATGATGAAATTTTAGAAATTAGACTTTACCCATATGCAATCGAATCTTATTTTAATGAACAGGAAAGATTCCAACATAGTTGAAAATCAAGGCTTAGGTATAATAAACACTTTAAAACTGATGGAGAAGAGTATTACAGAGAATAGTCACAATACTACGGTGAAAGGGTTACTTTGGTAAGAACACAGCATATTAAATCTATACCTATCTCAAGAGGCTTTTTATGTGAGAAAATAGTGTGGATAGATTGTGCTGCTTAAAATGGCCATTTGAAGATGAAATCTTCTGATATTTTGTAGGGAGTATAATTAGAAAAATATTACCATATGTTATTAAAACCATAGTCAGATAACAAGAACTGTGAAAAAGTCTGTGCCAAAGTCTTAGAAATAGGATAAAATTAACAAATGGAGACAGTATATTCTGAATGGAGTGGGAAGACAAAGCCGCATTTCCTCTCCACAGCTGTTTTCACCAGAGCTAAGCAAGTGGTCATGGGCAGGTGGGTGGGTGACAAGTCACATCTTGAGCAGGAGGAGGGAGTGGGAAATAGCAGCTGCACAAAAGTTACAGTAAAGGATTTCTTCCTTACACTTACCTTTTCATCCAGCATGAATTTTCAGTCCTTCTCCCTTGACAAGCAGAAAACAATAAGGATGTGTATAAAGCTTTTTATCCCACTGAAAATCGTTGGACAGAACTTTTCAGGGACATCTGGTCTCACTTATGTAGTAGAATGACAGAAATGTTCAACATTTGTAAGCATCCTGGAAAATGGGATACATAACAGTTTACACCCTGTTTCTCCTCTTTGTGTGTGGGTGGGTTTGAATTTATTGATTTAGGTATAGATAACTTCAACAGGTTTAAAGCTAAAGTAGTGTTAAGTTCCAAGTCTGTGAAATTTCCTTGATGATAAGAAGAAAAAAATGGAAAAGGGAAACTTGTGGTAATTAAATATCTTAGCACACCATCGTTTTATGCGAGCCAGATTTTGGGTCTTTTATGAAGAACTTAGTGGTTACTCCTTTCCACTTAAACAGTTGTGATAATTGTCTCCTTTAAAATGTACACACATTGGGGCGCCTGGGTGACTCACTTGGTTAGGCGTCCGACTTCCACTCAGATCATGATCTCACACTTTGTGAGTTTGAGCCCCTTGTTGGGCTCTGTGCTGACAGCTCGGAGCCTGGAGCCTGCTTCTGATTCTGTGTGTGTGTCTCTCTCTCTGCCTCTCCCCTGTTCACGCTCTGTCTCTCCCTCTCTCTCTCTCAAAAATAAATAAACATTAAGAAAAACATACAGACACTTCTACAGTAATAACAGCTTCAGCAGCCGTAAAGCAACAGAACCTAGGATTTGCCATGTTGAGCCTTTGCTCCAGTTTTAGAGCCAGTGAACTCATTTCTCTCCTTCGTGCTGTGAACAGACTTTTAAGTCACTCAGATATTTAAGACATTACTTTTCAATTACAGAAGTGGATGAAATCATAGAATTGACACTTTGAGAACTACCTTGTCTAGATTTGCCCCCAAGCCCTCCCTGCATGAGGCAGATCTAAATAAAAAAGTCCAAAGCAACTTCTCAGAGAATCACTGATGCTAACACTGGAAACAGTGAAAAAAAAAAAAAATATATATATATATATAGTAGATTCTGGTTAAGCACCATGCAACAGAATATTTTTCCATTTCTTTGTGTCTTTTTCAATTTCTTCCATTAATATCTTTTTTTTTTAAATTTTTTTTTCAACGTTTATTTATTTTTGGGACAGAGAGAGACAGAGCATGAACGGGGGAGGGGCAGAGAGAGAGGGAGACACAGAATCGGAAACAGCCTCCAGGCTCTGAGCCATCAGCCCAGAGCCTGACGCGGGGCTCGAACTCACGGACCGCGAGATCGTGACCTGGCTGAAGTCGGACGCTTAACCGACTGCGCCACCCAGGCGCCCCTCTTCCATTAATATCTTATAGTGTTCGTGTCTTTCACCTCCTTGATTAACTTCAGTCCTAAGTATTTTATTGGTTTTGATGATGGCTTTTGTGAATGGGATTATTTTCATTTCTTTTTCAAATATCTCTGTGTGTATAGAAGCACAACAGATATCTGTATGTTAATTTTGTATCCTACAACTTTACTGAACTTGTTCATTGGTTCTAACAGTTTCTTGGTGGAGTCTTTAAGAATTTTTATATGTAAAATCAAATCATTTACATTCATCTTCCTTTCCAATTTTGTCAAGTGCTTTTCTGCATCTGTTGAGATGATCATATGATTTTTTGTTCTAATATGATGTATCCCATTTATTTATTTATGTATGTTGAGCCATCTTTGCTCAAGATGGATCCCACTGGGTCATGATGTACAGTCTTTAATGTGCAGTTTGGGTTTACTAATATTTTGTTGAGAATTTTTGCATCTACATCCATAAGGGATATTGGTCATTATTATTTTTTTTTTCTTTTAGTGTCTTTTTCTGGCTTTGGTATCAGGGTAATATTGGTGTCATAAAACAAATTTTGGAGTGTTTCCTCTACATCACTTTTTCGGAAGTGTTTGAGAAGGATGGTGTTAATTCTTCTTTAAATGAGTAGTAGAATTCATCTGAGAAACTATCTAGTCCTAAGGTCTTCTTTGTTGGGAGGTATTTGATTACTGATTCAATCTCCTTACTCCTTATCGGTTTGTTCATATTTTCTATTTCATCATGATTCAGTTTTGGTAGGTTGTGTGTTTCTAGAAATGTATCCCATTCTGCTATGCTATTCAATTTGTTGATGTACATTTGGTCATAGTAGTCTTTTGTGATCCTTTATATTTCTGTGATTTTATTTTTTCATTTTATTTTTTTAATGTTCATTCATTTTTGAGATACAGAGAGAGAGAGAGTGTGAGCTAGGAAGGGGCAGAAAGAGAGGGAGACACAGAATCCGAAGCAGGCTTTAGGCTCTGAGCTGTCCATACAGACGCAGGGCTTGAACTCACAAACTGTGAGATCATGACCTGAGTTGAAGTCAGATGCTCAACTGACAGAGCCATCCAGGTGCCCCAATATTTTTGTGATTTTAGTTGTAATATCTCTTTCATTTCTGATTTTTTTTTTTTTTTTTTTTTTTTAGTATTTCTTAATCTAGCTAAAGGTTTGTCAATTTTGTTTTAATTTTCAGAAAACCAGCTCTTAGTTTTGTTGATCTGTCCTTTTGTTTTTCGGGGCTTTGTTTCATTTATTTCTGCTCATATCATTGCTATTTATTTTATTCCTTCTGCTACTTTGGGCTTAGTTTTTTCATCTTTCTTTAGTTCCTTAAGCTATAAAGTTAAGTGTTTTTTTGACCTCTCTCTTTTCTCTGTGTTTATTTGCTATAAACTTCTGTTAGGTCTGCTTTTGCTGCAGTCCCTAAGTTGTGGTATTTTGTGTTTCCATTTTCATTTGTCTCAAGATATATTTTTTAAGTTTATTTATTTATTTTTGGGGGGGGCACCCATGTGCACAGGTGAGGTGCAGAGGGGCAGAGAGAGAGGGAGAGAGAGTATCCCAAGCAGGCTTCGAGCTGTCAGCACAGAGCCTGATGCGGGGCTCCATCTCACAAACCGTGAGGTCATGACCTGAGCTGAAATCAAAAGTCAGATGCTTAACTAACTGAGCCACCCAGGTGTCCTTTGCAATATTGTTTTTGATTTCGTTTTTAATTTTTTCTGAGTCCCATTGGTTGTTCATGTAGCATGTTGTTTAATCTCCACATATTTGTGAATTTTCCAGTTTTCCTCCTGTTCCTGATTTCTAGTTTCATAATATTATAGTAAAAAAAGATAATTGGTATGATTTCTATCTTCTTAAATACTTATTTTTTGATATACTATATAATCTATCCTGGACTTCCACAAAGGCTTGCTTGTCCACGGGTAATTGTTTAAGGCTATGTTTCCAGGGGGCTTCTAGACTGCAGACAACAGAAGGCAAAGCTAGTCCTCAGGCCTCTCCAGGGGCCACAGCCACGACTGAGTTCTGTATGCCTATTACTCAATGTAAGGGTGAGCAAGACTCCTCCAGGGTCTCTTTGTGCTATCCCACAACTCCCACAAAGGCACTTTGTTCATGGCCGAATGCCAAATTGTTACTCTTGTTGGAGGGATAAAAGCAAGCGAAGTCTTATTCAGTCATGTTGCTGGTGTCACTCCTCCAATATTCTTTTCTTTTACTTCTGGCCACAAGTGGAAGATACCCTCTCAGGTTCTGATTGTGTTCTAAGATAAAGTCTGGAGGAGGATATCTCTAGTTAGGTGGCTTAGTCATATAATACTTTTTAATCTCCTTGAATTGCACATATGTGTCACTTGACATTTTATTGCTTACTTTCACATATGTATGTTTTTAGCCTTCACAATAAATTCACAAGATAGATGTTGTCATCATACACAATCCATGTGTGGCTACTCAGGATCAGAGAGACTGAGTGGCTTACTTAAAGTCACACGGTTGCTGAGTAAGAAATTATAAGGACTTGGAGCAATTCTAGTTTTATAATCTTACTTCCTGTCTCTGGGAAGTAAGAAAAAAAATGGTGGCTTTGGACAAATTTAATTGAGGCCACCAGGTCTCAGGTTAAAACATAGTGTTGGAGAAGAAGAATCCATTCATAACCAGGTGAAGTGAGTTTTGGGTTGATATGGGACAGACACGTGACTGTGTTGATGCGACAGAGCAGATAATCATTGATGTCTAGTACAACAGTATGAAATGTGTTTGGCTGCTGCAGTTTAATGTACAAACGTGAGAAATCTGTTCCCTGTTGGAAGGCAACTCACAAAATAAATAAATAACATTGTATCTATTAACATTAGCAAATGAGAACAGAAAATAGATGACTTTGAAAACCGTACTTTTTAACATACCATATGAATGATGCAGATTCATTGGGGGTGAAAAAATTAACAATCTGTTCATATTGGTTGCCAGAAAGTTACTGAATTTTAAATATGGGTACTTCTATTTTGACTCTGGAGGCTTACAGAGATGTGTGTCTGAAATTTTAACCAGAATGACTGGTGAGGCTAGGGTAAGAGTGTGGATATTCTAGACTCAGAATATGTACTTATCTTATCAATGCAAATATCTTACTGAGGTATGATAGATATTTTATAGCCCTTTTTTTCCTAATGTTACTATGAGCTTTATGCAGGTGTATTTGTTACTCAAAATTTACCAAAAAAATCATAAGAAATAAATGAAGGGTGGATTAAATGATTAGCAGCAGGAGATAAATCGCCACTATTTGATCACTTATATTTGGAGATGATAGAGTGATTTGCTAGGTGAAGCACATTCACTATTTCCAACTCATCGGGAATTGTAAGATAATATATTGAATTTGAAACTTCTTCCCTAACTCTCCTTACCCTCTAAAGTTATATATATTTGGGCTCTCTAACTGGAAATATGTCCAGTCAGATGACGAACAGATGTTGTTTATTTCAAGATGATGGCATGTAAACTTGTGGATGAGGTTTGTGTTTTAAGGCTAAAGGATAATAGGATATTATGATATGATAATACTGTCATAATAGGGGCAGTGCCTGGTTTGGAATAAAGTATTGACTTCTTTTAGAAACAGCAGGAATAAAAGCCACATCAATAGGAGATCTGGACTCCTAGACAGCAGGAACTGTCAAGATTACTAGTAGTAATTACTCTAGTCTGAGAAGTGAAAGGAAGAATCATAAAGAAAGGGAGGCTGATGCTTTTCCTCCCAAAAGTTGTCTGGTATCTTTCTAACAGCAAGAACATGAAGGAGCCTGAAAGAATGGAAGTCTATAAGTCTATCAGGAAAGCAATCAAATTAAGCTTCAACATTTGAATTTAAATGATAATTTTTAAAATGATTAACATTTGTCTGTATATGTGTGTTTTGTGGTAGGTTGGTGATAAGAATAAAGTTGCCTACATGCTTTAAAAAGTATAGCAGTAAGTAGGGGAGAGAGACATGTCTACAATATGAATAAAAATAATAAAAGTATGATGAGAAATGGGAAAGATCAGAAGGGTGTCTATACAAGCCTCATCCTAACACTAAGATCATTTCTTAAAGAAAGCAATGTCTTTTCTTCAATTTCAGCCACAGTGTCACTGTCTTAATATTTTCTATTTTGGGCTGCACTGTTACTGAGGTCACAACACTGAAGGTTTCTCCTGCCAGATACCAATTAGAGAAATACTGAAATTTGTTAGTGAATCTACAATCACCACTTGTTGATGGTGGCAAATGAGATTTCTAATTAGACTGTAGTGTAGGCTGCCTTCCTTCCTTCCTTCCTTCCTCCCTCCCTCCCTCCCTCCCTCCCTCCCTCCCTCCCTCCCTCCCTCCCTTCCTTCCTTCCTTCCTTCCTTCCTTCCTTCCTTCCTTCCTTCCTTCCTTCCTTCCCTCCTTTGAAATGAAGCATAATTTAAATACTTAAATTACCTGGGATTGAGAATGGTAGCCGATGTTAATGTTTAGTCACTTGTTGTAGCAGGAAGATTCTCTCAAAGAGAAAAGAAAGAAGAGAAAGGAAGATAGGAAGGTAGAATGGAAGGAAGAAAAAGAGAAAGAAAGAAAAAGAAAGAAAGAAAGAAAGAAAGAAGAAACTATGTATCATAGCATGTGTATTTTACATCCTTGAGAGGATATAGATATTTGTTTGAGTAATATGTGGGTATGTTAGAGTTCTCCAGAGAAATAGAACCAATAGGATAATATATGTCTTACATATAGGGGAAAAACATTCTAGCTCAAGGCAGTCAGGCAGCTGGAATACCTTCTTATTTGGGGAAGCTCAACCTTTTTGTTCTATTCAGGCCTTCAATTGATTAGATGAAGTCCACCCAGGTTAAGAACTAACTGCTTTACTTTGTTTATCCATATAAATGTTAAATTCACTCAGAAACACCCTTTTAGAAACATCCAGAATATTATTTTGCCATATATCTGGGCACTCTGTGGCCCAGTCAAGTTGCCACATAAAATTAACCATCACAATGGAGAAGGCAGAAGTAGCTACTGGAGGCAAAATGTAAGGCTAGCCTGGCAGTGAGGTCAGAAAGATACTTTGTCAGTGTGATTTCAACCAGAAACTGTAGAAAGGTCACTTGGGCATCTGTGAGCTATAAAATACTATTCTTTCCAAAACAATAATACACAAAACATAAGAGCCAGGATAGAGTAGCTAGGACTCTTTAAGGGTGGGAATCTTGTTGAAAGGTTTTCAAAATATGGACAAGGAAGGCTGACAGGGCACAGGTGGGATCCTCTGGGGCTTTGCACTCATGTGACCTCCACAGCTATGTCAGTGGTATCTGCTCTAGATCCCAGTTTTGTAGCGTCGACTTGCTGAGTTTTCTGTCTGCATTTTTCCTTTCCAATAGGTATTAAAATGTAAAGTATAATACATTATGAAATGTATTAAATTGGATTTAAGGATTCTTACTGTCTTAAAACTGCATAAATATGAAAGAAAGAGTAAATATTTTCAGCCAATAATGTGACCAATTACTTTTTTGAAAAGTAGGTTTTTCAAGGGAAGGCATTCACAAGACAGGGTGATTAATGGAGACTGCATACTCTTGGCACTGTCTGCCTGCCCAGGGAGTAGCTTCTGGAGTTTTCTTTCCTCCCTTTGTAAGCTCTGTGGCTCTTTTGCTAACACAGAAGGCCACGCCCTGGGGCCATTTTAACTATTCCCACTGATAGGGCAGGGCATTTCCCCTGCCCTGCCTCAAGGCTGCCTCTTACTCTTCAGAGGACCTTTCACCCTGTTGCGCATGATTTCTCTTCTCAACAGGTAATTACAAGAAAATGTTCAAGTATGATCTTGTAAGCCATTTACAATGACTAGGTGGGTCAAAAGCAAAGGTGAAAGATGCAGTCTTTGAATGCTAAATCTTGTTGAGGTTTAAGGGTATCTCTTGTATTGCATGGATTTCTGTTCAGCTGAGATAGCCCCATAACAGGAGATTAATGTTGGAGACATAGAGGTTGCTGAACCTAAACGATCTTGGGAAGAAGCTATTCTTTACACATAGCTATCTAGGATGCCACTTTGGAATGCATTTTCATCTACATGGAGGCTGTGTGTGGACATATTTCCTGTAACTTCTGCAACCAGACAGATAAATATTTTCTGATTAATATTTCTGTAGTCACCCGAGTTTCTCTGACCCTTCCTCATCAAGGAACAAGATTTAACACTTATTCTGTGATGTACTTTCTTGCCAAGATTGTCACCTGGGGACTCCATCCTGCTCCAAACTAGTAGGAAACATGATGCTAGGCCAAAGGCCAGAGGTCATACATCAGTTCACTGGTATTGTTCTTTATTGTTCTAACTCTTAAACAGTACACATAGCTTTGTATGGCAGGTAGACCTGACAAGACAGCTGGGTCGGACAAATTCTTCTTGGCAGTCACTGATGTGCAAGATGACCATATATCTGATTTGACCCATATTTAATTTGGAGAACTTCTAGCCCAAATGATTATAAGCACTTTCTCTTTTTGCTCAAAGTGTGATCTACATATATCTAAGTACAAACATTATTATATGTTATTATGTATTATGTACTTGTACTCCAAAAGAATATGGCCTGGGGATATACTCATTCCCTTTGCAGCTTGTCCATCTAGATCATCATGAATATTTTCTTGCTTATTCCTGACTTGCTGATCTCCTAGATGGGGACACGGATTGCCTTCTGGCTTCTCTGTATTCACTTGTTTCATTTTGTCTTGTACTTCTGAAGTTGTAGACCTATAGAATTTACGTGTTCTCCATATGTTCCCTTATTTCCCCTCTAGCTTCATTTGTGTAGATCTGGAATGTTTGCTTCAAACTATGACTTGTTTCAGCTCTGGGAGCCAACTTATCTTATTCTGGCTTGTCCGATAGTTGCCAACAATGGGCATGAGTATGTGTGCTAAATATTTACAACTTGTTATGTTGTAAATATCTAAGAAAAAATTCTGAGGTCTTCTGTCTCAGTGCAGGCTATTACATTATGTAGTGTGGGTAGTTTTGGCAGTGACATACCATTATCCTTTGCTTTTAAGTGATGGCAAGTTTTATAAGTGTCTTGAGACAGAAACAAATATGGCACACACATATCCAATCCTGACTTGAAAAAATGGTCTTTTAAAATTTAAAACTACAGTGTCTCTTAAACTTTTTCTCACATTCAAACATGGCATGCTCAGAATTTTTCCTTCTGTGATGGTTCCTTCTGTGCTTGGCATGTGCAGAATTTTCCTTCTGTGACCCCAAGTCACTTAGTCTGGTATTGTGCTGACTTGGTATCCCTTGATTATGCATTGAGTGAGATCTAGAGGTTCAAAACTGTTGGTCTTTCTTCATACCTTACAATTAGTCGCCCCATTGTGTGTATGTGTGTGTGTGTGTATTTTCATGTTAATACTTAAAAAATTAATTTTGAAACAATTTCAGGATTGGAATGTTGCAAAAATAGCACTAACAGTGTCCTTGCAAATTTCATCCAACTTTCCCAAATGTTAGCATCTTATGTAACCATGGCTAGTTACCCAGAAATTACTGATAACACCAGGAGCTAGTCTACAGACTTAATTTAAATTTTATTCATTGTCCCAGTAATGCCCTTGTTTTCTGGACCAGGTCTGATCCAGGATCACACAGTTGTTATATCACTTTCATCTTTTTTAATCTGGAACAATTTTTCAGGCCTTTCTTTATCTTTCATGAGTAATGGCCAGTTGTTTAGTAGAGTGTCTCTCAAATTGGGTTTGACATGTTTTCTTATGATTAAATTCAGTTTAGGAATTTTTGGCAGGAATAGCACAGAAATGATGTTGTACCTTCCTCAGTGCATCATATCAGAAGGTATATGATGTAGGTATTTCTTACTGTTGGCAATGTGAGCTATGATCACCTAGTTAAGGTAGTGTCTGCCAGTTTTTTCCACTAGATAGTTAATGTTTTTCCCTTTATATTTATCTCTGCAGAGCTTTCTCTTTTTCTACATTTATTTATTTGTTTACCTGTCTAGACTCATGGATATTTGTTTAGTTACAAATTTTATTCAATCAGAGTATAAGTTATAATCTATATTAGAGTTCTGTGGACAAACTGAACTAGTAGGATATAAATAGATAGATAAATATAGATACAGATATATGGAGATTTGTTATGAGGAATTGCTTATGTGATTATGGAGCTCAGAACCTCCATAGTCTGGCATCTGCAAACTGGAGACCCAGGAAAGCTGGTGGTGTAAGTTCCAGACTGAGTTTGACAGCATGAGAACCAGGAGAACCAATGATGTAAATCCCATTTGTGGGCTGGAGAAGGTGAGATGAGATGTCCTGTTCAAGTGGCAGTCAGGAAGCAAAGGGGACAGATCCCTCCTTCCTCTACCTTTTGTTCTATTCGGTTTCTCAATGGATTAGATGATGCCCACCTGCATTGGACAGGGCATCTTGCTTTCTGAATTTACCAATTTAAATGCTAATCTCATCCAGAAATACTTTTGCATACACACTCTGAAAAATGTTTACTCTGGGTACCCCGGGGCCAGTCAAGATGACATAAAATTAGCCATCACATAAACCATTAATATGATTATCTATTATGTTTCCCAAATTGTCCTGAAATTCAACATTGAAAACTTCCTCAAGTTGACTTCTGTTTTATTTATCATCACATATCTATATTAAAAGTTAATTATTTCATCCTAATATCCTCAATTCTAATTCAGCACCTCAAAATTGATTCTAACCTTTCCCCTTTCCTTTATAACTGTTTTATTTAATAGTAAGAAATCTGGTTCTCATTGTCCACAATATATTAACTTATTTGCTCCAAAGTATACATAGTTTCAAAATTAGTAATCTATATCTATCAAAACCAAGTTTATTAACTTGAATGCAATGGTTGTGTAGTTTTAACTTGCTTAGATTATGTAGTTAAAATACTGTTGTACAAAGTTTATTGGTTAGTTTTTTTCTTTGTTCTCTTCAATGTGGTTATATAATTAATTCATTTGTAGTAAAAGGTTTATTGTTTTTCTTTTTCTTTTTTACTGTTTCTAGTTTATTTTCAACTCTCCACATGACCTATTGATTTAAAAATTTTTTTAAGTGTTATTTTGTAGAGAGAGAGTGCAAGTGGGGAAGGGGCAGAGACAGAGGGAGACACAGAATCCAAAGCAGGATCCCGGCTCTGAACTGTCAGCACAGAGCCTGATGCGGGACTTGAACCCACAAACTGCGAGATCATGACCCAAGCCAAAGTCGGATGCTTAACCAACTGAGCCACCCAGGCACCCCTGACTTAAATTTTTATTTATTTTTTGAGAATATGAAATATTAACTTGGTTTTCTTTTTTTAAAGGTAAACATTTCTTTATTTTTTTCTAAAGTTTATTTTGAGAGAGAGAGAGAGAGAGAGAGTGGGAGAGGGACAGAGAGAGAAGGAGAGAGAATCCCAAGCAGACTCTGCACTACCATTGTGGAGCTTGACATGGGCTCAACACATGGCTTGAACCCAGGAGCTTTGAGATCATGACCTGAGCCAAAACCAGAAGTTTGATGCTTAACTGACTGAGCCACTTAGGCGCCCCAGAATCTAACTCGGTTTTAATAGTCCTAACTCAGTTATATTCAGAGAACTTTTCCTTCTACTGTGTCCTCCTTCCTCATTCTTTCCATGCCATTTTCACTCATCACCTGGAGGTAAACAAGCTCATTCATTCCTGACAATCTTTGTTGTTCTTTTATTTTTTTTTCATAAATAAGCAGATAAATGTGTATATTTTCTTTTCTGTCTTTCATGATAGAGAATATGTGAAAAAAAAAGAGAGAATATGTGATAGATTCTCTTTTATACTATTATTTTTTTCATTTAGCAGTGTACTCTGGAAATTACTCCATATAATCTCCTAGCGATCTTCCTCATTCATTTTACAGCTGCCTTTACATTGTGTTTATTGTTTAATCAACCACTTTCCAATGTATGGACATTTAAATTGTTTCCAATATTTTGTAATTACAAGCAATGTGTCAATGAATAGCCTTGCTTATATGTATTTTTTTTTTTTTTTATGTTTATTTTTGAGAGACAGAAAGCGAGCGAGCGAGCATGTGCATGCGATTGGGGGAGGGGCAGAGAGAGAGGGAGACACAGAATCCCAAGCAGGCTCCAGGCTCTGAGCTGTCAGCACAGAGCCTGACATGGGGCTCAAACTCACAGACTGAATGATACTGACCTGAGCCAAAGTTGGATGCTTAACCAACTGAGCCACCCAGGTGCCCTCCCCTGCCTTTTATTTTATTTTTTTTAATGTTTTCTATGTAGTTTGAATTGTTAGAAGTATATCTTCATAGTTGCTCCTTTTCAGTGTGTCATGTAGCAAGTTTTATGTATCTTTCTAAATCATGCTTTTTCTGTGGCACACTTGATGTGGCAAGTTTCTGGAATTGACATTAGGTGAGTTTTGGTAGTTCCCCAGATAAAAATTATCTAACATGAATGCATTTAATGCTCCAAAGGACATCTGTAAGAATGTGACACTTGCTCAAAATGTATTCTAAATATGTTTAAAAAATGTTTTGATCAATGGGAGGAAAATGAAATGTGCATGGAGGTTCCCAGACTTAAACCATCACTTAGCAAGTATTAAAGTTCTCACCTAAACATAGTTCTAAGTAATATCTGATGATTTTCCTTGTTGTGTACCAATTGTTTTGTAAAACTGAGTTTTTTAATTAAAAAAATTGTTATACCCCTTCCACACATATAAAACTTGAAGTATTTTACACAAAGGTGTTTATATTCAGAAATGGAAGCAGGCTAAGAGATATATTTCTCATTTTTCATCATCTATCACCCCATTACACATATACAAAAATTACACAAAGCATATTGGGTTTCCTTTTACATTTTTCCAACCAAATTTATGTCCTGTCCATGTTCTGGTAAATGGAGCCAGGTTATTTCATCTTTGTTCCCAATTCTTGTTTATTTAACAACAGCAATGCTCTACATCAAAATAGACCATAAACATGTTTCTTCAGATGTAAAATAGAAGTAATTATATTCTGCAGTAATAATAAAAGTAATGAAAGATTAATGAGGTAGTACCCATAAAGTATTCATTTAAATAGCTCTGGGAAAAAAATTAAGCACACATTTTCATGATCCCTTAAAATAAAGAAATAGGTAGCTTTCATATTAAGAAGTTGAATGTTTTATTATTATTTATAAATTTAGGGAATAATATCCCACTCTTACCATTTTTCCACATTTTGTGTGTTCTTTTCATTATCTCCTTAGTTATTACATCATTTGTACTAAATACTGTTTGGTGCCTTTCTTCATTCCCTTTTTTCTTTGTCCTGTTTTATCTTTCTCATGACCTCTCTCTGCTCCAACAGGCAAGCAAAATATATCTCTCTTCTCTTTAGTAAACAATTTATTTATTTCTAATTTACATTCAATGTTTTATAGAGCAAAGGACCTTACTTGGTATTTCATGCTTTGAAACGTCCCGTTTCTGATTATAATGTATAATACACAAAGAGAATTTCTGAAGACAAATGAAATTTCAATATTCATTTATTTTAAATTAACCAAGCAAATAACAGCACTGGAAATCTGCACGTCTTTATAATCATTCACTATCAGACACATCGAATCTACTTATCACTATAAAAGCCAACTTTGTTTATTGTTGGAAAGGCAGTATTTTGGATATGATGATCAAACAGCACTCACAACATTGTGTCAGAAGGCACATTATTTTGTTCTGGAAATATCCACTATATTCTGCAGATGATTCTTTAGAGAATATTAAAACACATTAAAATATTTTTGCAAGTGTTTTATAATCAGATATAGGTTAGCTCATTTATATATTTATATGTAATATAAATTATATATACATAAATTAGAAGATTGGGCACTGACAATTTGTATGGTACTTTCAAGATCCCTCTTCCCCAAGGGTTAATCAGTTCCAAGAAACCAAGTCCTATTTCTGTTGCCAGTTCATTAAAAATGGCCATACCTGTTGCCCAGGGCACTATTATTCCTTTAGACAGCCACAGTGGGGAGGAGATTTCTTTTGTTTTCTTACCTAATTAAAATAAAACAAATGAGCTATAATAGAAATCATAAAGTCACCATAGGATATTTCCTTGGGCTATCAGCTTTCCCAGATGGTCATTAATACCCAGATTATAATATGTAACAGTACTCATTACTTCTTGCTATGTACTGCATCTTGAAAACAAGCTTATTAAATATTTGGAAGCTGGCTAATATCATTGGAAAAAATAATTATATACAGTGTTGACTCTTAACTGGCTTAAAGATTTATTAGTTGGAATTGAAGATTCCCTGGGACCAAAAAATAAATAAATAAATAAATAAATAAATAAATAAAAGGCAGAAGAAGAAGTGTTATTATATGAGGCAACGGGCACAATTTTGCCATGTTCTGGGAGGAATATTAGTAGAGTTATTTGATTATTAATTGACTGCTTCCAGTGTACCTACCCTTAACTGGCTTTGGGAAAGAAGGGCCATAGTCCTTGTCCTTAAAAATTTGAGAACATGTTGATGATGTGTACAGTTAAGAGTTAAATGATGAGTCGAGGAGGCTGGATTGTGAAGCTAGAATGCCTCCAGAAACTTTTATTCTCTCCCTACCTCCAGACAAGTGAAAAATCAAAAGTCAACGAATAACAATAAGTAAACACTTTACTGAAAAAAAGTGAAGATTTTGCTAACCCCCCTACCAAGATAGACAGTTGATTATTCAGAAATTGATTATTATTGTGATGTTTGAGATATAATTTTATTTAAAAGGTAATCAAAGATTCTACAAGTAAAGATTGCTCCAATAAAAATAAAGGTACTTCAAACTTATGATTCTTTATTTATGTTTGCTTAGAGATATATATGTCGGCCTGAAAAATTTGATAGCATTCATCATACCTAAATTGCTCAACCATTACCTATTTGCACTTGGAAACCATTCCCCACAATTGTGGTTTTTAACTGTCTTTAATATTTCATACACTAAATTCAGAAACACAATTAGGAAGCTGAGTATTATATCAACATTTGATAATTGCATTTAAATATACAGCATATTATGCAGTTTTCCTCAAATATGGTATTTCTTTATTCACTCCCAGAAAATTTCCATTCTTCTTGGCATGTTTTATTTTCCTTCTTTATACAAAAGTGATGGTGTTGAATCAATTGATTCTTGGTCAAATCCCAAACAGTGATTTTCGAGTAATTAGTTCAGCCTTTTGCATCTTTGACATTCTGAAAACATTTTGTTTGGATTACTGATTTATCTTTCCTTAATAAATCAACTGCTGGCTTTTAATAGGTCCTTGTCCGAGAGAATATGGGGAGCAGAACAAATGTGTCTTTTGTTGAATGGGCTAGTAGCAAGTTCTGACAGTTTTTAGGCTTGAGTATTTGCTGTGGGTGGCCTTGAACATGAGCCATTTGGCCAGAGAACATGAGTGCTCTGTGTAGTAGGCATGGCTCACATTTCTGCTTTTTCTCACCCAATACTGACATTTTTGCTAGGAGAGTGGTTGGGAAATTCACCAGTATTCCAGATGTCTTGGATTATCAAACTCTTTTTGCTTCTTCTGGATGTGTTGTTACTAATTGTGGCCCAGTGATGTGGCCATTTTAGTTTTTCACATCCCATTAGCTGTTGCCCACACAACCCTTTCCATAGTTGTGCTTAAAACCAGATCCCTCGGGAGTCTGAGGATTAATTTCCTGGAAAACCATGGATATCCTTGAAAGCAACAAAGAGAATCTTATTCTATTTCAGTAACTTCGAAATCCATGAATGATCGAAACCTTTGAGGAAACATCTAACATACTATTTTAGATGTTTTCTTCAAAGCAGAGGGAACAAGATGGATATTGGAAGACAGTGAAACTCATTAGCTTCAGGGGAGCTGGTCTTTTTAGCCAAGTGTTTCTGTGATCTAAAAGTAAGATTTTACATTATTATTAAACAAGCATTATTTACACCTGCCATGTTTCCCATTTCTTGAAGTTTCTGTTGTTTCTACATTAGCACTGCAGAGTACCTTCAGCTTTCAAACTTCATCATTCATCATTATTTTATTCAGAAAATTATTCTAAGCACTGTTTTTTATGTGCCAGGCACTAGATTAGGTGTTGATATACAGATATCAAGAGGATGAGGTACTTGCTTTCAATAAACTCATAGTCTAGTGGGAGACAAAAATTAGTTAAACCATCCATTGGAGCATTAGTGGGGAGGGCGATTAGGTGATAAAGGAGAAAAATTTCTTTCAGGGGAGATAATTTGGTGAACTGAATTTCAAATGATAAGAAAGGAAAATGGAGAAAGAACACTCCCAGAGGTTAGATCATCTGGTGGCGAGATTTGTGATGCATGGGGTGTTTGCGGCATAGCGAAATACTAGCAAAATGATTGACAGCAAAGATTCCAGATTAAGAGTACTTGGGTCAGATTTTGGCTTCTATATACTGTGCAGCCTTGAACGGTTTGCTTCGTTTCCGTATTTCTGTTTTCCTCATTGATAAAATAAGAAAAATAAGTCTACTTTCCTCAGGACTCTGTTGTAAAAATTAAATCAGATAATCCAAGAAAGTGCTTAGAATCATGCATGATAAAATTAAGTGAATGTCATTTCCAGTTCCAACCATCCAGGTTCCTATGGAAGTCTTTGGATTACCATTAACTCCAGAGGGACATTTTCAAATGAGGGGAATAAAATGAACAAAGACAAATTTATGATTTCTAAATTCTAAAGGTGAAATAAAGGATGCAAATAGGCATAGTTCAATTTTTCCTTTCACCCCTGACACTAAAATGTCTATAGGCTTTGGAGAGAAAAACAGTTGGATCATATTCTAGAGGGTTTAGCAAGTACAGAGAAATATAAGGGACTCTCACAGAATAGAATCCCTGCCTTGAGGCCTTAAAGATTGGGAAATTGGAAAGAAAGGAAAAGTAGTGCTTTATCAAAACAATGTGTGACTGTGATAGTCAGATGCCTTTGATGGAGTTGTTTGTGTCCAACTGAGAATCAGAGAACACATCCAGAATTAGATCTGAAGCAGATTGAAACCAAGAAGGAGAAGAAGCCCTCTCCTTAAAATGTGGTGACAATTATGTGAATTGCCTCCACCATCCTCACTTAATCTTCCAAAAATGAGACCCAACCCCTAGGAGGAGAGCAAAAAATAAAAATAAGAGGGTTATAATCCTTTATGTGACTGCAATATAAGTCTTAACCGACTGAGTACTCAATAAGTTGGACTGAGTTTACATGAAAGTGACTAAAATGAGGCACATATAGTTTGGAATCAGAAAATCAAACTGAGTAATAAGAAGATAAAGTCAAAACTTTGCACAACGACATCTGTGATTGTGAATGTCTGTACTCCCTGCATGATAAGAGGCTTCAACTTCTTCCTAAGGGCAATTAGATGCCATTGAAAGATACTAAGCTGAGAGGTGTTATGATTATATTTTTATTTTAGTCAAAAAGCACTTAGGGAGAAAATTAATTGGATTGGCATGGGAGGGAAAGCAGCAGGGCATAGATAAGGGAACCTGTTAGAAGGATATTGCTGAAATTTAGGCAAAAAGAATTAAGTTCCCTAAATGTTGCAGTGAAGTGGATGAGTTTGAGATATATTAAGTAGAAAGAATTCATAGGACTTAATGGCTTCATATATGTTGGGTGTGGGAAGAATGTAGGGTACACTCATTTAAATAATTATTGAGCATCTTCCATGTGCTAGACACTTTGCCTAGAATATAGGAGTGAGCAAAAAGTGACCAGTCATGACTGCCAGTGAACTTACAGGGTAAAAGAGAGATACAGCTATTAATCAATCACATAAACAAATATAAAATTACAGTTCTGATAAATAGTAGAACTCAAGGCTCCATGTTGTGGTAGAAGACTTAAAGCAGACAATGAGGTAAAGGAACATCATCTGACAGATGTACAACTAAGTTTAAGGTTGAAGAAAGGGGAGGGAGAGCTGATTTAGTTTTTGGGGAGGACAGGTCTGTCTGACGTTTCAAATATTTCTGATTATGACCATCAGGAATAAATGCATTTTACCTAATGACCCAGCATCCATACAATAGACACAAATACACAGGTGTATGTACACGAGTGCATGCACACAAACACACACACACCGAAAGAAGGAACAAAGCTTTGGGAATCAAAAATACTCTATCTGCATGTACTCTGTCATGCTGTTCATCTGTTTTATCATTTGGTGTCGCAGACAGCCCATTAAATTGATTTCATGATCCGCTTAGGATCAGTTTGTAAAACATCAACTTACTTACTGTGTTTATTGGATGCATACCATAATAATGTTTCTATAACAAGCCAATGAAGTAGGCACCACCATTAGTCCCATTTCTTACATGAGGCAACTGAGGTTACTAGTCTCAAGCAGCACAGTTAAGGAATGGCAGAGCTTGTGTTATGAAGAAATCAGAGCCCACATGCTTAATTGTTATATTATATTGTCGTGTTTCTTATCTGGCTATCTGGATGGATGAGAATAAATCTTAATAAAGATAAGAAACCAGTAAATAAAAGATCTTTTGAATATGAACTCTTATCACATATGGATTGTATCTTTTATATCCATAAAACAGATGAGAACATGGGCAAACTTAACAGTATGGCATGCCAGTGACCAAATCAAGGATTGTGGAATATTACTAAGGGAATGAAAGAAAAAAAATGGAACCAACGTTATTTACCTTGCCAAATTGAAATTTTTTGTAGAGATCTTTAAGATTTCTAATCTCCTCTGTATCCTTTTATGAAATGCTAGAAAAACATAGCCATTTATATATACACTTTGATGCAGTGTACGTGATGACTTAGTACACACACACACACACACACACACACACACTCAGAAAAGGCTTCACAAAACAATATTTATTCTAATTATGTGTGATAAATTATAGTTTCCATTTTCTTTTAATTTTTCAAAATGCTGGCCAGGACCCACTAAATTGAAGTTTACCTGCTTGCATACATTTTCACAAGCATCTGCCACATTTCGGTGTCATTTCCTTGGGGAATAGCTGTGTCTCCAGAAATTCTCTATTAAAAATTCAATTATCTTGTGTGAGTAGTGACACTTTAATCCATTATCAGTTTTTGACAACTTAATGGGAATTAGATTATCAGATTCAATTCAGTGTAACAAATATTTATTGAAAATCACCAGGAAGACTCTGTGCAAGGTCCAAATAACTATCTTTAGAAGCTGACTGCAAGAGCAGAGAAGGAATAGGACAGAAGTGGATAACTTTGGATGGGGGGAAGAAGAGGATGCTGGAGCCCAACTGCCCTCTGACAAGCTAATGATGCAGAGTTGTGCCGGATGAGCTGCTACAGGGCAGGGCCTGGGGCAGTCTGAGTCCCCAGGGATCCTAGGGAGTTATGAGCAAGAACTGGTGGTAAAACAAGCTGGCGTCAGAAACAATGACACTCCAGTAGCATGGAGCACACCCAGCACCTAGATCTCAGTTTCTCCTACGTTCTCCATAAAAGGATCCAATGCTTCTTGGAGAAATGACTGACTATAGGACTGAGGCAAGATTAGCCTGGGAGTCTTGTATTGCCAGAAGGTAAGAAAGTACTAGAAACAAAACAACAACAAAAAACAATCCACTGTGACTCTATGAGTATGTAAAAGCGAAAAAAGAGCCAACTGAAAGAGAGCTCCCTTGACCAAACCTGGAGCAATTTGAGCAACAGAATTAATGATGTAGTATTAGATTATAACCCAACGTATAAAATAAATAGCTGTTAGCACATACTGATAAATTATGAAACACATTTAAAAAATGGGAGAATAGACAAATCTCAAGTGCAGAACTCCAAATAATTTATATAGATACTCTACCCACAAGGAGGTGGCACATAAACCCTATCTCATAAGTGACTTCTTTCCAAAAAGCACAGCATGGAAAGGGGGAAAGAAAAGCAGTGTTACAGTGGAGAAACCTGATAGACACCACCTCAGCCAGGCAATGGGGGTTGAAAGCAACGATGAGTCTGGTTGATAGCGGGTAACTTTGAAATGATGATGAAAGTAGGGCTTTACCTCTGTGGTGTTTTTTCCCAGTCTAATTATGGGACTCAGTCTAATTATGAGGAAAAATATTATTAAAAATTTTAGGGACACTACAAAATGCGTGACCAGTATTCCTTAAAACCACCAAGGTCATGGGGCGCCTGGGTGGCTCAGTCGGTTAAGTATCCAATTTTGGCTCAGGTCAGGATCTCATGGTCCATGAGTTCAAGCCCCATGTCAGGCTCTGTGCTGTCAGTTCACAGCCTGGAGCCTGTTACGGATTCTGTCTCCCTCTCTCTGCTCCTCCCCTATTCACATTCTGTCTCTGTCTCTGAAAAAATGAATAAACGTTAAAAAAAAAATTAAAAAAAAAAACCCCACCAAGGTCATTAGAAGCAAGGCAAATCTGAGAAACTGTCAGAGCCAACAGGAGCCTAAGGACACATGATCGCTAAATGTACTATGGTATTCTGAATGAGAGTCTGGAGCAGAAAAAGGATATCACATAGAAAACTAAGTAAATTTGAATAAAGCATGGAATTTAGTTAATAATAATGCATTAAACTTGCTTCATTGGTTGCCTCACATGTACCACAAGATGTGGTACATCTTGTTACAAGATTCTATACATCTTGTATAGATTCTGTACAAGATTCTATAAATCTACTTTAAAATTAAGAGTTTATTTAAAAACAAAAAACAAAAAACTTGGCACCACAATTGGTGAAACTTTGGCATCACAGTCTCCAACAAAACAAATTTTCTTCCTTATACCTCAGCCTCCAGCTGGCTTTACCTATGTTCAAAAGTAGATTTTCTCCTTTTTTCTACTTGAGTGCTAAGTCGCCAAATTAATTCAAGTTTAAAAAGCTGGCAGCAAAACCATTAGCAGTGGAGGTGGGTGACTGAAATGATGCATTTTCAACATCATCAGAGCCCTCTGGCACACAACTCCTTATATAAAACAAATAAAGTGTTACGAGACAGTAAATTGAATATGATGTAATGCCAAATGATCAATTCAACGTGCCTTGTCAACAGAAAAATAGCAACTCCCTGCAGAAAATCAACCAAGTAATTGCTGTGTATGACACAGATAGTATTCTCCTTGGAGCAGCTGCTGATGCCTCCGGAGAAGGGGAGGGGGCAGGTGGCGATAATGTCACTGCCTCTTTTTAAGTCATTATTTCATTTTCCCTTTAGTTTTTTTCTCCTCTTTTGGTTGTTGTCACTAGTTGGTCTCTGTGGAGAGAGTTAAACGGATTTGTGAGGTTACTCAGCACAGCCAAAGTTGAATAGCTTTCAGATTGTTAATACTCCACAGTACTTCATCCTATTGTGATGAGCTCCTTTCTTTTAGGCCCTTTGCCCAACTGCTCTTCCCCTTGTAGATAGAAGCTTAATATTCCTTGGCTCCCTATGTGTCCAGAGCTATGCTAAGGCTTTATGGACACTAACTTGTAAATCACTCGAAATGGCTCTATGACTAGAGGATTTAGTTATAGGTGAGAAAACTGGGGCTTAGGAAGCTTATGTAATTTGCTCAAGACCAGAGACTTACAACTGGCTCTTGTAAGATCACCCAGGCAATCTGACTTCAGAGCCTACACATTTTTCCAATATACCACCCAGCCTGTACCACATAGCCTGTGTACAGGAGGTTGTCACCTGTGTGCGTGTCTGCTTCCCCTACTAGACTGGAAGCTCAGTAAGGAAGTGGACTATACTGTTTTTAGCTGTCTCTTTTACATGGATCCCTAGAAATAATAAAAACACTTTATAATTATTTGTTAAATAAAATACACACAGCATACAAAATACTATTTTGTTTCTGTGTTTTTTTAATTTTTAAAAAAATGTTATATTTATTTTTGAGAGAGAGAGAGACAGAGTACGAGCGGGGAAGGGGCAGAGAGAGAGGGAGACACAGAATCCAAAGAAGGCTCCAGGCTCCAAGCTGTCCGCACAGAGCCTAACACCGGGCTCGAACTCAAAGTGTGAGATCATGACCTGAGCTGAAGTCGGAGGCTTAACCAACTGAGCCACCGAGGTACCCTTACTTTGTTTCTGTTTTAAAATGCATATTGTAGAGGCGTCTGGGTGGCTCAGTTGGTTAAGCAGCTCACTTTGGCTCAGGCCATGATCTCACGGTTTGTGAGTTTGAGGTCCCACATTGGGCTGTGTACTTGGATTCTGTTGTCTCCCCCTCTCTCTCTTCCCTTCCCCCGCTCATGCTCGCTCTCTCTCTCTCTCTCTCTGTCTGTCTGTCACAACTGAATAAACGTTAAATTTTTTTTTAATGCATATTGTACATATAAACTACATTGACCTAAAAAAGACGGTGAGGTCTTGCTAATGTTTTTGTTTCTTTTTCTTGTTCTTTATTGTTCCTGACATCAAAGGGCAAAGTAACCAAGGAAACTTTGTAAGCAGGGATGTTCAGAGAAGGAAATAGCCAGTGACAAGCGTTCCTTTTTTAGTTGCACAAAATCAGGTTTGAAATAACATTTCCTTGAGTAAAGGTTTTCGGGAAGGATGCCCTACCCTGAATTATTTGCATAGCCAGCAGGGTAGTGTGATTATCTGGAGTAGAAAATCGCTTCGTGAAGTGGCCCAGTCCTTCCATGAGAGGCAAAACATGATTAGTTGTGACACTGAGGACTGAGGAAAAATGCCCTGGCTACCTGGGACTGGTAAGCATCCACATGTTCACATGTTTTGGGACTTGCTAATAGTTTGCAGTGCACTGAATAACTCTCCGAAGGAAGGAGACTGCATATCTTTGAAGACGTAAAGATAGAGGACCAATGAAACATACGCCTCAGCATCTTTAAATGGGAGCAGCAACATTGCTCCAAGACTTTCCCATCAGCTCATGCATTTTGTAATGTGGACTGAGAGGAGAGTTTTGGAACCTCATAGGCATTCCTTAACACTCATAAATAAAAGGGGATCTTTATTAAGTAACTCTGACAGGGGATCCTGCAAGGGAACTGCCAAGAAGATGTCAAATCTGGGAAATCAGTCAAGTAGGAAGAAATGGTGGCAGAGTGATTTTTAAATTTTTGTCACCAGGACCTATAATAGAAGGTGAGAGAGAGGTGTCTGAACAGAATAAGGATACAAAGTAGAGGGAGAATACGAGGGAAGAAGATTGAAAGAATAAGTGAGAAGAGGGTGTATGAGGAAAAGAGAAAAAAGTAGGAAGGTGTATTCATTTTTAGGTCTGCCGTAACAAGTTATTAAAACCAAATGGCTTAAAACGACATAAGTTCATTAACTCACAGTTTTAGAAGCTAGAAGTCCAAAATCAAGATGTCAGCAGGGTCGTGCTCTCTACAAAACCTGTAGGGGAGAATCTTTCCTTGACTCTTCTAATTTTTAGTGTTTGCAGGCAATCCTTGGTGTCCCTTGGTTTGTATATACATTATGTATATGCATTATTCCAACCTCTGCCTCCCTTGTCATGTGGCTGTCTTCTTCCTCTGTCTCTTCTGATTGTTTTCCCTCTGTGACTCTGTGTCCAAATTTCCCCTATCTCTAAGGACACTGGTCATAGTGGATTAGGGGCCCACCTTACCATATTATGATCTCATTTTAACTAATTGCCCTAACACTGTTTCCAAATAAGTTTCCATTCTGAGATACTGGGTGTTAAAATTCCACCATATCTTTTTGGGGGACACAACTCAGTACCACAACAGAAGTCTTTGCCAATTAAAATTAATTTCAAAATGTGGTCTGGAAAGAATAAGATTTCTTATCAAAAGCCATAAAATCTTCTGAAGAGAATTATCTACCATTTCTGTTCTTTTGGATATGTATGTGCTTTCATTCACTGCCTTCGGAGAAAAGCCTATTTCATCACCTTGGGGATGGAAGTCTGTGTTGACTGGATGAGACACAGCTGTATGAGGAAAGCTGAAGTGGTGTGATACTTAATTTTGCATATACAAAATGATAGTCTTGCACTTTGGACTTCCTATGCACAAGATGAGAGAGAAGATATGAATGGAGATCACTGATTTACAAACAATCCACGAACCATAAAGTTCAGAAGACTCATTAAAATAGCAGCTTCATAATGCAGGGAGTGTTAGTTGTGTTGTTTAGTTATGTAACTCTAGTTCCTAGACCAGAGCCTGGCAGAGTCGTCTCTCTAAAAATTTCTGTTGGGTGAATAAATGGAGGAACTGATGGGAACTAGTGTTGGGTAGTGGAAATCTTAGAGGCTACTAAACTGAAGATGCTGGTTTCAAACTCCAACTCTACAATCCACAATTGTGGGATAATAGCAATGTCACTTGTCATTCTGAGAAGCTGTATTCTCACATGTAATAACATAATTATTAAGCTTTTATAAATATCAAACGCCAAGGAACATAAAACACCTAGTATCATGCCTAAAATGTTACAGTGTTGGGAAAAAACAACGTTCTTTTATTTCGTCAGTGATTCTTTCAGAGATGCAAGAATATATAAAGAAAATGATACAGAATTCTTCACTTCAGAAGACTTTCACTGCAGATAGCAAGGCATACAAAAGATAAGGTACCTTAAATGATTAAAATAAAAATTACATCTTGCAGTAGTGACCTTCGATAACTGCTCTAAGATTTCAGAACATAAGACATTTGTAGGAAAAGCCATCTGCCTATTTCCCCATCTCAGATACGCTTTTCTTTCACAACAACACACACTTCTAAGTACTCTACGTCTCAGTACTCTACTAACTAAATGTCCTGGTGTAACTTAGAGTCACTATTATTTTAAATTATTTTTCTCAAATACTGCATATAGAAATTAAAAAAAAAATAATGTTTATTTTTTAGAGACAGAGAGAGAGAGAGAGAACACCAATAGGGGAGAGGGAGAGAGACAGGGAGACAAAGAATTTGAAGCAGGCTCCAGGGTCCAAGCTGTCAGCACAGAGCCCAATGCAGGGCTCGAACTCATGAATCAGAAGATCATGACCTGAGCCAAAGTCAAACACTAACCAAGTGAGCCACCTAGGTGCCCCTCAAATATTTCAGTTCTAATCTGTCAATGTTAACTCTTTATCAACTGCTGGACTCAATGCAGTGTTACATGGTTTATTTGATGTCTTTTGATGGCAAGGGACAAATTATCTTTCAAGAAACCTCAAATATTGGGGATGGAAGGGGTATTAGGAAGATATACACACCCAAGAGGCCAGAAAGATCCCAGCAATACAACTTTAGAAGGAGCACATAGCAAGGGAGTGCAGTGGAGCCTGCCTTCAGGAAGAAGGGGGATCATAAGAAACTCATAGAGTTCCCCTGGGAGGACACTCAGACTCAGATACTATGAGGGAGATCTAAGAGGCAAACAATCTCTGAATATTTCAGTGTTTTGTGTTGAACTTGCACTGCTACATGTACATCTACTTGTTCTTTTTCTCTCTCTCCTTTTTTTCCTGATATTCAACTAACATCTTTTTCACCCCCTAATTGGTGATCCCTTTTCTATTGCATATCTTATTCTGAATTTTTATAAATTCTGCTTCCTCTTTATTTTGTCATGATAGCCTCTAGGTTTTCCAGCAGAACTTGCTCCTGTTTTATTTTCTCAGTTTATTCCTACTCTCAAGTTCCTGAGAAGAGTTTCTAGAAAGGTCTGGGGGTATGCCAGGCACTGTGATTGGCTTTTCTGGTCAAGCTCCTTGGTGCCCTCCAGAGGAACTTTAGGAACTGTACATCCTCACTCTCTTGAGGGGCCACCAGAAGCTTCAGTGGAAAAATTAGCCAGAGCAAGAGGAAGCTGACATTTAAATAGTGGACCAAGACCTTATCAGTCAATACCCACTTAGCCAAGGCACCCATCTTTAATGGAGACCAGTTCCTTGTTCTATAAAATGCAGATAAGCATATCTGAAGAAGAAATTAGATAATGCAGGCAAAAAAGAGTTGAAAAGTCTAAATTCCAATGTACACATAAGCTGTTTCTACTATTACTGTTGTACTATATAAAGATAAGAAACCATTGAACTAAAGCACTTGAAAAGAAATCAAATAAGAGAGGTAGGAAGGACATTTTCTTTGTTAAAATAATATAATTAATTTTTTTAATAATCCATAACATTTTCTCTGTATTTTTTATTGTATATAAAATGTCTACATTATATGTGAGTTAAATACAGTTTTCTAACAGTTTAGCATTAACTGGTCTGCATTCTAATTGGGGGTGGAGAAACCATAAATCAATGGTGAAATCAGTATTCCTTAATACCCTCCTGCAATCAGCTGTCACTTTCCTTGGGCTAGTAAGCAAAAGGCCATTTGCAAAGCTGCCAAACCTTAGTACCCCATGCTGCAATTTGAGCCTATTTTCTTTTATTTTATCCATCATAGAAAGGAACAACAGCTGGACACATCAATTTGCATAATAACCTCTCCTGCTTGGAATCTGTTAGGTCAGGTCTCCACTCTTGCTAACATATCTCAGGCAGAACCTCTCTGGTTGTCTTTTGTTCTTCTCATAGCAATAAGAACTATCTTTTGACCAAAGCTGTATTTCCTGTAAGCATTTGGGTGCCTAACTGTGTAAGACTGCTTTTCTAGGTCTATTACATTTCCTTAGTTGGGGAACATATGTTTGTTTTTAAAAATTTTTTTTAATGTTTATATTAGAGAGAGAGAGAGAGAGACATCATGAGGGGGGAGGGGCAGAGAGAGAGAGAGAGGGAGACACAGAATCTGAAACAGGTTCCAGGCTCCGAGCTGTCAGTACAGAGCCAGACGCAGGACTTGAACTCATGAACCACGAGATCATGACCTGAGCTGAAGTCGGATGCTCAACTGGCTGAGCCACCCAGACACCCCAGGGAACATGTTTTTAAAACAAAAACTCCCACCCCCAATACTTCTTTTATTAATTAATATACTTGCTACGATTCTGGAGTGGTTTGAGTACCTTTTTGCTCTGTCACTGCTGTGACTTCTTTAACATCAAATTCAACTGACGTTAAATCCTTGGATAGAAAGGAAATTTGGGAATTAATGTTGTCCTGATTACACTGTGAGACATTTTGGAATCTCAGTGATAAGTAATGCACACATATTTCCAACTTTGTACAATATTTTCTCATATGGATAAGCCCTGTAGAATTCAGGGAAAGAAATTCATTTCCTTGTAATGAAAACAAGACCCAACACAGAGTAGAATCCTTTCTCACTTCTCTGTGAGGCCCCTTAAACTTCTTGATTTGTAGTTACCTCATGGAGAGCTAGACCAGACAAAATGCAGAGATATTACTTTAAAGAATTTACCATACAATATTAAACTTTAGAATTGATGAAATATGCTTCATTTCATTTTAGGAAAGTACATAAAATATCAACTTAAAAATCTTTCTATATAAAAATGATTTAAAGAGATAAGAATATAATTAAGATAATTTTCATAGATTTTAAATAAAATTGGAACTGATGGAAGATGTTGACCAAAACATTTAAAACAAACAAAATCAGTTAATCAGGCTCTCACTTGTGGCCTCATGAAGTAACTGGTACTGGACTAAACTTTTTACTTAAACGAAAAACAAAACTATGAAACTTGTGGAAATAATGCGGCATGATAGTTTTCAGGTATCAGGCAATAGGCAAAACAAGATTGTGATCTATTGAAAAGAAGAAACTCATGAGATGAAACCAATAGTCTCTCTGCCTCTCTGCATGGAGACAATTTGAGTACGGTGTTGATACATAGAGCACAGGAAGATCATGGTAGATGCCCTGAATTGAAGACATCAGAGTTCAGGATTGTTGGAGAGCAGTGGACTACATGGGGAAGTGTATGTAGAATCATATGAGAAGGATCCCCATGAATTCTTCATTAAACGTAAAGTCAAACATGCAAAAGGTGAGGTTATGCAAGGCTTGTCCAAAATTGGCCTGTGATAGAGCAGAAAATGAAACAGAGATACGAGAGATTGGGCAGTGCTGGAAGAAGGTGAATTCTGGTTTAGTCAGAGTAAAGAAATCATTTTAACACCCAGAACGTGCAGCTAAGACAACAGAAAAAACATGTCTCAGGAGCAATGACCATGGTTCAGAGGAAGGTTTACTTTAGATAGACCTGCCCTAAGGTAAACTTACCAAAATCCATAAGGGAGTCAGAATTTATAGTGTGAGTCTTGCCATGATCGAGAACATTAGGAAACACCTTGGGTTTTCCACAGATGTTGGAAAAACAAAAAACAAGCTAGAAATCATACATTTTGCATTATCTAACCATGGTGGGTTAAATTAGAATTCAGTAACAAAATAGGATAAAAACCCCAAATAGTTGAAACTTAAATTATACTCTTCTAAATAGCCCACATATCACAGAATAAATTTCAAGCAAAAAAATATATTTTTAAGATAAAGGATATTGAAAATACAACATATTAAACTTTTGTATGGGATTTATCTAGAGGAATTCTTGGATGGAAATGATAGAATTTTCCACTTTAACAAGCTAAAAACATGTTATAAATTATAAACTAGAAAAACTATTATGAATTGTAAAGTAGAACACAGAGAAATTTATCCATGACAGCACTTCTTGTTGATAAATTTGATATCCCTCATCAACGTAGGTGTAAAAATCCTCATTAAAATTTTAACACAGCAATGTAAATAAAGGATAATATATTATTACCAAAAAAAGGATGGAATTTAAAGAAAGCAGACATAGTTTTCATATTTAAAAATCAATGCAATTCCCCACATTAACAGAATAAAAGAGACAAATCATATGATCAGTTCAATGAGTGTAGAGAAAGGATTTGGCAAAACTCAATGCTATCCATGACAAAAACTCTTAGCAAACTAGGAATAGTGTATAATTTTCTCAATCCAATAAAGGATATATATGAAAATCCTACTGCTGACATTATACACAATGGTTAATATTGAATGCTCTCTCCCTGTGATTTGGGAGAAGTCAAGGATGCCCGTTCTCTACCTCTTTTATTCAAAGTTGTGTTCTTGGTCATAGATAGCAGAATAAGGTGGCAATAAGAAATAAAAGATATAAAAAATAAAGAAGAAAAGAAATTGTTGCAATTTATAGATGGTGTGATTATTGATACAGGAAACCCTATGCAATCTAGAAAAAAAGCTATCATAATTATTAAGTCAATTTAACAGTTTTCATTTACAAGAGCCTACAAAATAAATGTTTAAGAATTAATTAATGAAAATTGCCCAAGACATCTTCACTGACAACTACAACACATTGCTAAGAAAAATTAAAGATTACCATGTTTATGAACTGGAAGATTTAGTATTGTTAAAATGTCTATTCTTTTCTCATTGATCTGTAGATATAACACAATGTGAGTTAAAATCCTAGAAAGTATTTTATACAAACTGGAATTGCTTTTCAAATGTATCTGAAAATGCAAACAACTAAAATAGCCAAATCAGCTTTAGGGGGGGCAGGGGGAAGAACATATTTGAAGGACTTACACAACCTGATTTCAATAATTTTTAAAAAGTTTCACTTATTAAACTATATGGTATTTGGGTAAGAATAAATACAAAAATTAGTAGAACAAAATAGGGAGTTCATGACAGGAAGTACACATATATGTTCATTTTTTTTTTTTTTTTCTACAAGGACACCAAGCTAATCCAATGGATAAAATTGTTTCTTTTTTTTTCTGCAGATAATGTTGAAAAAAAGGAATTTTGAAAGGAAAAACAATTAATATTAAATTCTACCTTTTACCATTGAGAAAATTAATTTGTAATAAACAACAAAACCAAGTGTAAAGTGTAAAAGCAAAACCTATAAGGACAAGTAGAAAAAAAAAATTGTGACCTTGTAATTAAAAACTTGCATCTGTTTATAGTATCTTTATTTATAAAAGCCAAAATACTTGGTTCAATCCAAATGTCCACTAAAGGTGAATGAATAAACAGATTGTTGTATATTATAATAGTGGAGTGCTCTACAGCAGTACAAATAATGAAACAAAGTAGATGAGTCTCAAAAACATGATGAAATATTTTATGAACAAATACATACAGGATAATTGGATTTATGTGAATTTCAAGAATTTCTAGGGTGATAGAAATCACATCTGCATTTTCTGGAAAGAAGTTGGGAGATGAATTGACTGCAAAGAGACATAAAAATTCTTTCTGAATTATTAAATATTTTATGTCTTGATTGTTACATTGGTTACACAAGTATAACCATCTGTCAAAACATCAAACTGTCCACTTGAAGTGTGTACATTTTATTATATGTAAATTATACTTAATATAGCTAACTTTTTAAAAATATTATTATGCTTCAGAAGGTATTAACTTCTGTGTCCTGAATTAGTTCTTTTAAAATAATTTTTAGGGGCACCTGGGTGGCTCAGTTGGTGCATCAGACTCTTGACATCTGCTCAGGTCACGATCTCATGGTTGGTGGGATTGAGCCCCATGCCGGGCTCTGCACTGACAGCACGAGCCTGCTTGGGATTCTCTCTCTCTCCCTCTCTCTCTGCCTCTCCCCTGCTCATGGGCACATGTGCGTGTGCTCTCTCTCTCTCTCTCTCTCTCTCTCTCAAAATCAATAAATAAACATCAAACATAATTGTAAATAAGTGCTGGTAATTTTTTTCCTTCCACAGAACATATCTTCTATTTTATATTGACAATCAATGGGAATATGTTAGAATATAATGCTATTATACTTTATAAATTACTTCCTAGAAATGTGTTCTTCCTTTAGTGAGGTAGAGTTTTATTTTAATATCTTCTTGACATTAAAAATAAATGCAGTTGTGAGGTTCTATCTGCTTCATTTCTTTTTACACACCTCCCACTTTTGCCTTGTAAACTGATTCACAGTCCCAGCATATTGTGCAGTCATCACTGTTTTCCACATTATTTGGTAGTGAAGTACACAGATATGTTTGTTTTGGATTTTTGTGACACATTTTATTTCTTAAGTGAGGTTGGCTTTTTTTTAACTTCATTTTTTTTTTCCTCACCCATATTTGAAATATATTCAGTAGATCCACAGCTTTCTGGTAGAGATTTCCATTTGCAGACTGTGTGTGAGATTGTGTGGTCACTCAAAATTTGGTGTGGATATTGAGACTCATATGGTCACACAGGCACCAACAGGGTATGAAAAGGTCTGAAACTCATGTAATGGGGCTTTCTGCAGGAAGAACAGGACAGATCTCAAGCAGGTCTGAAATAGCCTGAATGGGAGGTATTCTCTGAAAAGGAGAATGGCTTGGGTTTTTATGGTAGTAAAAACGGATTGGGAATTGGGTGAGGGTTCTGCCACAAGCAGGGGCTTGTATGGTTTGAACATCCCATTGGCACCAAAGGAAAGCACACCCAGGCTTTGTTACCATCTTGCCAAGATGTGGAGCTGAAGGGGAAGAGAGATGGGTGGGACTTGAAATCTGTTGGCCGTTAACATTAAAAAATTGAGTCATATTGGGGCACCTGGATGGCTCAGTCAGTTGAGCACCTGACTTTGGTTCAGTCATGATCTCACAGTTCATGGGTTCGAGCACCATGTTGGGCTTTGGGCTGATAACGTGAATCCTGCTTTGGATTCTTTATCTTCCTCCCTCTCTCTCTCTGCCACTTCCCAGCTTGTGCTCTCTCTCTGTCTCTCTCTCTGTCTCTCTCTCTCTCTCTCTCTCTCTCAGGTAAATAAACAAACATTAAAAAAAAAGAAAGAAAGCTTGGTGTTTCCTTAAAAAAAATGGAGTCATTTATTTTTATTACAGGAAGGAAAAAAGAAACAAAAATCAGATATCATGGAAGTCAAAGTATGTAATATTTAAAATGCCTTAAGTCAAGTAGATGGACAGGCCTTGAAAGGTTGTTTTTGTTTTGTTTTGTTTTGTTTTGTTTTGTTTTGTTTTGGTTTAAGTACGCTCATGTCAGAGAAGATAGAGTTTTATTTCCTGAATACAAATTTGCCTGATCTCCAGACAGGGAATATAGTCTTGACCATTAATGATACAGCTTGAGTCACCAAAAGATCATGGACAGTGTTGTTTGGATGGTCTGAAGTACTTTCTTGTAAACCTAAGCAGTCCTTATTCTATATACAAGTCCAGCTGGATAATTTCTAGTCTTTTCCAGTTTTCTTTGGGTCTTTGAATTGAAGCATACTTGCTTAGTTTCTTGTCACAATTGGATCTTGTCAAGAAGAGGAACTTTGAATAGCATGTATACAGACAGTTCTTTCTCTGAAATAAATTTATTGACATTCTAATGCCCCCCATCAATGTATAAACTATTTTCTGTTTGGTGAACCAGCTATGAGAGGAACTTTCAGGTAGTTGTTTGGTTTTGTTCAGAATTGGCTACTTGTTATAATTGGCACTGCTAGCTATACACAGGAGGGAGTTTTCCATCGAAAAAGAATCCCCAGCCATAAATTATTTGTTGGTCAGAGATCCAAGTTGTATTTGACATCTGTAATCATTAAAATAAAAATGACAAATACTCAGGTGGCAAACAATTTATGTGACTTGAAATGGAAAAACAGAACAAGCCAGAGAATTTGACGAATCATTCATCTTTCTTAAACTTAACTGTGGCTCATCAGATACTTCTTATTTCTATCTCTTTAAGGTAGACTTTTGAAAAGTGCTCAGTTGTCCATATAAGTTATTTAATAACGAGTTTAATATGGGGGAATAAATTACATTTCAAAGGCCGGTATGTAAATTTTAAGGACTGGAGAACTGGATGTTACAAGTTTAACTTGAAGAAGTGTGTTTGCCTGAAGTATAAATCTTCAGGATGGTGAACATTTACAGTATATAGGACTACATTCGTACTATTTATGACCTATGTTTTTAGGATTTAAACTAGAAATAAAAGTAACTGCGTTTCTCAAAATTTATTCATTTGTTATCTCATCAAATATTTATTGAGAACTTATTACGAGGTAGGCATTGTGCTAAATACTGTGCACATAATTCAAAAAAGAAAAAAAAAAAAGGTAGTCCATACTTGCAAAAGGAAGTTTCTAGAGAAATGGCTGAGATGGACAAGTAAACAGGTGATTGAAATTCAGGGAGATAAGCTTGGTAATTATAAATACCTGTGCTGTGGAAGCCTAAGGACCTATTAGCCTTCAGAAATCAGGGAAGTCAGCAGGAAAAGTGAATTGGAATTTGAGAGGCTACACTATGGTAGAGTTGAGTGGGGAAATAATCAGATAAAGAAGACCGAATACATGGAAGACAAAAGAGACCATGGCACATATGAAGAACTGTAGTAGAATGTGAGAGAAGCAGTCTCAAAAATTATACGAATGAGTATTTAGAGGACAGAAGATAAAGGCTTAGGGAATAATTAGGGACTTTATCTTAACAGAAATAGGGAGGATTTAATCAAATTCATATTTTAGAATGCTCACTCTTTGCTTCAGTGTGGAGAATGGATCGGAGGGGGATAAGACTAGCATTCTCATGAATATGGAATCCAAACTTCACATCATCCTTTCTTTAAGTCATTGCCATAGATTTCCTGTTTTATAGGGGATGTAAAATGTACACTCTAAAGTAAGCACTTCTACTGTAAAACAGATTGCATTTAAGTAGGTGGTGAAACTCCACTACTAATTACTGTTGGCCAAATGTCCTGCAATCAATATAGAATGTTGCTTTGAAAACATAGCCAAATACCTTCTGGAGTCTTTATCAAGTAAACATATTTGGCATATATAAGCATGAATGGAAAATAGGCTTTTTTTAAAAAGTAGATTTTCAAACTTCGGATTTTTATTTTATTTTATTTAGTTTTTAATATTTTGTAATCTGGGTATATTTTATTTTTTATTTTAAAACCAGTAGAGGAGGGGCATCTGGGTGGCTCAGTTGGTTAAGTGTCCAACTTCGGCTCAGGTCATGATCTTACCAGTTCGCAAGTTCAAACCCCACATTGGGCTTTGTGCTGACAGCTGAGAGCCTGGAGCCTGCTTCCGATTCTGTGTCTCCCTTTCTCTCTCTCTGCCACTCCCCACTCATGCTCTGTCTCTAAGAAGTAATAAATAAATGTTAAAAAAAAATTAAAAAAGACTTTCTTTAAAACCAGTAGAGGTGTTTTATAGCTTAAGATTTCGTTTTAGATCTTCGAAATGTCAGATCTCTTTTATTAGCTTGATTTGGAGTAGAGTACTCTTCAATTTGGGTCCAAATCCACTGTTTTGTTAGGTCATTATTGATGTTAACATTTGTATAAATACCATATATGTTACACCTCAAAAATCTGAAATACCTAACTTGAAACTTTAAGAAGCTTATAGTTGCATTCATATATTTAATTTTAAAAATCTATTTATTGATAATTATATGATAATTATAATCTAGAGGTATTTTATTTATATAGATGAGAAAAATGAATTAAGGCATATAGTATTGGAAGTGAAACTAAGCAACTCAGTACCCAAGTGTTTTATAGATCTTTATAACTAATGTGAAATATACTTGAAGTAGAACTCATAACTTGTAGTTTTAAATCTCAGGATCAACTGAAATATAAACAAACTACCAAACAAATATTTCTTAGAGGGATTTGTTATTTTGGGGATTTTCTGTTAACATTTTAAAAGAGATAAGCTTATTGGGTGTTTATTTTATGAGAAACAGGAAATCTGAAGTTACATATTTAACCAAAATTGTTTTGCATAAAATAATGTAAATATTCCAAAAGCTGATTGTCATCTTAAGAAAATCAAATACTGTGGAAATTCAAATATACTCTCAGCCCTTGGAACTAGTAGCTCACAGTATTTTTAAATGAAATATCCTACTGGTTACGTGGAGTGAAAGGGCCCATGTTTGTGATGGAAGAAAGCACAAAGAAATGAGTGGCTTAGAGAGGATTGTAAAGGGGAAGCATTTACTTCACACAAAAGACAAACATTGTTACCTACATCACAGGGAGCTTATTTTTATTTAAGGAAGTTATTTAGATTTCAAATCCTGTGAGAAAGAATGTAGAACCTGAATAAATAAAAGCCATATTTTATCTTTTCTGCACTTTTACAACACAACCAAAATCTCCTAGAGTTTGGCATTTTTATTATGTCTTACTGCCACAGTGTAATTATCTAAACTGTGTGTCCTTTTAGATTCAATCATTATTTCATTCAGCAAGTATTTATTGAGTGACTACTATATGTCATGCACTGTTACAGGCACTTGGAATATACAGTAAACATCATGTTCTAATGTTTACTTTTCCAGAGGTTATTTAGTAGTGGTATTAAATTGCAGATATTCCTGCAAGTAAGAAAGACCTCTAGTGTTTTTTTCTTTTAACTTATTTATTTTTTAACCTTTTTATTAGGTAAAGTTTCAAACACTTAGAGGTAGGGAGAACAGTAGGAGGAACGCTTATATACCCATCACACATTTCAACAATCATTAATATATAACCCAGTTTATTTAATACTTAGTCCTCTTCTCCTCTTCCCATCCCTACTTGAATTATTTTTGTTACTTTTTATTGAAACATCGTAAGCACACAGATAAGTATACACTTTGTACCAACACATTTTCACAAAGGAACACATTTATGGAGTCAGTGTCTAGATCAAGAAATAGAACATTGCCAATCCTCATAAGAGCCCTGATTTCCTCTGACACTGGGATGCTATTCATCTAATAGCATAGATGAATTTTGCCTGTTACTGTACTTTTTACAGTTTATAGAAAATACACATATATGGAATGTTACACCATGTAGTCTTTTGTGTCTGGATTCTTTTTTATGAAGTATTATATAATAATCACATGAATATGCATATCATATGTAGATGTATATATCATGTGTGTATCATATGAATATACCATAATTTTTTCTTCCCAGTCTACATTTGAGTATTTGAATTATTTGAATAGTTTCAGGTTAGGCCTAAAAAAAAATAGTGCTTCTGTGAACGCTTAATATAGACTGTTTAATGAGGAAACGTTATGTCAGGTATATACCTAAGAATGGCATTGCTGAGCTACAGGGTATGTGTGTGGTCAGATTTAACAGATTCTGCCACATTTGTCTAAAGTGATTTCTAACTTGTTCTCCCTCAGGCAGAATGTCCTTTCCCTTTACTCCATGTCCTCATCAAGACTTGTGTGTTTCAATCCAGTTATTCTAGTAGGTATGTAGTGTATCTGCTATGGTTTTAATTTGTATTCTCTAACAACTATTGAAAATAATTACCCTTTCTTTCCTCTCCTTCCTTTTCCCGTCCTTCTTCTTTATTGTTTTTGTTGTTGTCATTTGGATATCTTTTTTTTATCAAGTCTTTTGACCATTTTCTTTTTTCTTTTTTTATGTGTAGTTCTTTATTTGTCTTAATGTTTATTTATTTATTTTGAGAGACAGAGAAAGAGAGAGAGAAGCAGAGAGAGGGGGAGAGAAGGAATCCCACTCAGGCTTCACGCTCAGCATGTGGAGCCCAGTGCACGGCTTGATCCCACAACTCCGAGATCATGACCTGAGTGGAAATCAAGAGTCAGATGCTTAACTGACTGAGCCACCCAGGCTTCCCAATTTATACTTCTTTAAATAATCTATATGCACTCTATTTTCCTTCCATGATGCGGGTTACCTTTCAACTTTCTTAATAGTGTCCTGATTAACAACATTCCTTGATTTTAATATAGGTTAACTTTTTTTTTTTTTTTTTTTTTTTAATGATTGGCACTTTTAATTTTTGGAATAAGAAATATTTAAGTATATCAAGATTACAGATATTCCTCTGTGTTTGTGTCTGAGAACTCTATTGTTTGCCTAATACATTTCAACCTACAGTGCATCTGAATCTACTATCTACAGTGTATGGCATCTTTTAAAAATTTGCTAAATGTTTTATTTATTTATTTATTTATTTATTTATTTATAAGCACAGCCTGACTCTATTTATTTATTTTTTTATTTACTTATTTATTTATTTTTAAGTACAGCCTGACTTTTACAGTAAAGATATCCTCATATAAAAATAAAGTTATTCCCAGTAGCTTAACAAATAGTTATTAGAGATGTTAGAAAATAGCTAATTAATACGGGTAAATAGGGCATGTACATTTGTTTTTATTCCCTATTGATATCTCACTGAAACAAATGTGTAGGTGCTAAGAAAGCAGTCATTCTGTAACACCACATAAAATTTAATGAAAATTACCAATTAATTTCTGTAGAAATGGAAATCAAGTGGTCATGAGTGGCAGATGAGACAAATTGCGATTTAAGTGGTATTTATGTGGGGAGGTGGGCATTCTTTGCGAGGCTATAGAACACCATAGACTAGGAGACCACAAAGGTAGCAGACAGGATGAGTGAGAATTTATTCTGGAAAAAAAATAATTAGTGGGAAAGACAACTGTAATAGTCAGACCCAATAAGCTTGTCTCACTCATACATCAAAAATACAGGTGGTTAGTATTTGCTTCGTGGCAAACACACAATGTAAAAACAACTAGAATGTCTTTTTCTAATGAATTTTAGCCTTGCAAATATAAGGTTTCTTTTGGAGGAGTTAATTCAACTAGATAAAGTCCATTTTATTTTGAAAATACATGTTCTCATCATATAGAATAAAAAGACATGTATTGAGAATATAAAAGGAAGAGATACAGTAACAACAGTGAAGAGAAGAAATTTTTAACGAAATATTAAGGAACTATTTCCTAGAACTGAAGAAGCACATGATATTGTCTTCAGATGGAAAAGGCTTACCAAATGCCCTTTTAGCACAATGAATGAAAATAACCACAGATAAATGTATATATTTTGAATTTCAGCAAAGCATCAATAAGCAGATTGCACTGCTTCCAACATGGGGCAAGAAATAATCAAGAAACAAAGGAATGAAAAAATACTGCCATCAAATTTTCATCTGCAACAGGGAATACCATAGATAATGGACAATGGAGTTTTTAGTGTTTTGAGGGATAATAATTGTCCGTGTAAATTTCTAAATTCTACACTGCCAAATTATCACTAAGTGAAAGGACAAAAGAACAACATATTCAGACATTCAGGAATTTTGATAGTCTACCTTCTGTTAACTATTCACCTGACAAGTTATTAGATGTACTTCTAGCAAAAGGACAAAATAAACCAAGAAAACCAAAGACAGGTGATGCAGAAATGAGTTGGTCTAGCAAAGAAGAGAAATGAAGGAAAGGTCTGGGAGCCACGTGCTCTGAGATGGATGTTTCTTAGACAAAAAAGAAAATAAAAGCTTAATCTGATTTAATGAAAGATAAATGTGAAATGCCTCCCCAAAATGAGAGTGATTAAAATATTTTGAAAATCTCTTTACGAATATCTTGCAAACAAATTGTAGTCTGATTTTAGACAGTTGATTACCTAAAGGTGAATACACATTTGATATTGAAACTAGGAACATTTTTTAGAGTATCCCAGGGATATGGCTTTTGATGATCTATATTTAAAATAGTTAAACACTGGGAAGAGAATAGAAGGATTGAGTGTCAGCATAAGTGAAGGTAAATCTTTTTTCACATCATGGGGGTGACAAATATTTAAAATTGATAAATCAAGAAATAGAAGTGAAAGCATGTCCTTATGAAATAGGGAATACCTGCCAGAGAACTAAAATTAATAATAATAATAAAAATAAAGGTTGCCTTTAAGCAATAAGTCTAAGAAAGGCTGAGATGGAAAAATCTTACATTTATGGATAAGATCTCCAATTCTATTTGAATTTTTACCATGTGGCTGTATTATTGTCACAAAAATAAAAATAAATCTTAGTGATGTATAAGATGTGCTTAAAGAAACAATTGTGAAAGTGTGCCAAATTGCTTTAAGTTTGAAGGGCTGTAGTCAGGCAGACCATGATGTAAAAAATAAAGAGAGATTAAACTACCACAAAACAAACCACATGCAAGAGACCAACTTAGCATGCAAAGTTCTTTGCTGTTACCATGAAATAACTTAGGTTAACTTAAAATAATGGAGGGAGAAAAATGAGTGATTTTGAAGAGGAGAATGGCATGATCTTTTATGATGATGGTAATGGCAAGAACACTTCTGTTAAGACAGATCTGTATGTATTAACTATGTCGGTCATGTACAAGATGTCTTAAATAGTAATATATTCTCTAGATAAATAGCCACTGGCCTATACACTGAGTTCACACTACCCCTTTCTAAAAGAATCACAACGCTGCAGAACCCTGTCTGGAAGAAATCTTTCATCCAAATCTTTGGACCAAGAAACATGTGTGAATACGTTGGGTGTTTGTTAATGTTTATACTTGCGTGTTCATGATAGTCATGGTTGCAGTGGGGAGGAGTGGTAGAAAAAGGAGTTTTACTTTATCTTTTACTTTATCTTTGAAAGATAAAGTAAAACTGTTATGTCTAATGAATACATCAGCAGAGTTCTGAAGTTATTTTTACACACCTCAAGGGTTGAAGTCCACTGTGTCACAGTACCATCTAAGATTCTGACTTGGAAAAATAGTGTGGCACCATCCCGTTCCTGTCCATTAACACCAGTACCTTGACATCAATATCAGAACCTTCTGTCCTCTCTAGTGACCTCAGAGTTCATGAAAATAAATGTAGTACTGTTTTCTTCTGAAAATACATTATATTTCTGTTTCTGAGATTTCTGTCAGGTTATCTGGTTTATAAGGGGAAATGAGGTCTGCTTATGAAAATGGTCATAGTCCATTTAGTTCACAAATATGGCATTTTCTTTAAAGGAGAAGAAACACAGGGTCTCTGGTAGTTTATAATTCATGCTGTATCTTTAACTTTCATCAGTTTCTTTCCTTCTAGATACTTAGGTGATTTTCCCACAGAATCACTGTGAGATAAAGGATCATATACTATTATAAGTAGAAGTAACTAAAGACCTTCTAGCTAGGAAACTTGTTTAAATCTGACAGTTGGTCATCTGCTATTGTTTTCCTCAGGTCTTATGAGTACTTATGTAAGGCTATTTACTTAGGTAATGTCCTATCTGAATTTTTTTTTCTTTTTCTTTTTTTTAAGTTTTTTAAGATTTATTTTGTGAGAGAGAAAGTGAAGGAGCAAACGGGGGACAGAGAGAGAGAGGGAGAGAGAGAGAATCTCAAGCATGCTCTGCACTGTCAGCGTAGAGTCTGAAAGGGGCTTGAACTCATGAACCTTGAGATGATTACCTGAGCTGAAATCCAGAGTCAGACGCTTAACTGACTGAGCCGCCCAGGCGTCCTCCTTTTTCTTTATTGGGAAAGAATTTACAGAGATTAGGAAACTAAGATAAAAATGTTCTGGGGTACTTCAAGAACTTCTAAGCTGGTGAAGTGTTTACCAAATTATTATTACTATTTAAAGAATCAAGGGTCCTTTGAATTGCAGGAAAGGCAATTTAATTAATGAATTAATTAATTTCTTTATTATTTCTTTATTACTTCTTTCATGCTCAAATCCTTACAGATAAAATGATTCTGATTTAAACTGGTGAAAATGTTTTTGTACAATTAGAGAAGTGCTCAAAATTATAGTTACAAGGTACCCAAAGATGTACTTTTTTTCTTATTTAAAATTTTTTGTTTTATATTTATTTATTCATTTTGAGAGAGAGGGAGAGAGAGAGAGAGAGCGCGTGCACAAGTGCAGGAGGGGCACAGAGAATGAGAGACAGAATCCCAAGTAAGTTTTACACCATCAGAGCAGAGTCTGATGCGGGGCTCAAACTCACGAACTGTGAGATCGTGACCTGAGCCAAGATCGAAAGTTGGATGCTTAACCGATGAACCACCCTGGCCCCCCTCCAAAGATGTACTCTTTAACATTTTTTATAATCGAACCCTTCTTACTCAATAAATGAGTCACTTGACCCATACTTTGACCCTTTTGATAAATGATACAAAATTTAAAGAGCAATTATAATGCAGTAGATATACTATTAACAAGGCCTATATCATAAATGTGTAAAACTTCCAACACTTACCTATTTTATAAGAATATAATATATATTAAGCTATTTGTTAAATGCCAACTCAAGTTTCTGGTTCAATTTTGAATCAAGTCTTATCACCTTCTATGTAAACATGAAGAATATACGAATATGCATGCATATCAGTTCTGGTTCTGGAGAACACTGACTAGTACAGTTGTATATACTTATAATTGAGTTGTAGTTAAAAAAAAAAAGAGAGAAAGACCAGAAGCTTAAGAAAGTTGAAGAGCTCTGATCAGCACCAGTCTTGACCTTCTTCCATTTATGATACAGTGCCCTTAAGACAGCCGTAACTATTGCCATCATCATCTTTTCAATTAGTATAATTTTTTGTACATTCATCCTAGAGCTGCAATTTCTAAGCATCTGATACATAAGGCAAAATAAAACTTACTAAATCTGTCACTAGGAGAAATAGTTAATATGACTATTAAAGACATTTTGAAACTATAATTATAAATCTCCCTCAAAAGAAAGCCCCAGGACAGATGGCTTTACATGTAAAGTCTACCAAACTGTTAAGAAAGAAAAAACATCAATCTTATACAAGTTCTTTCAAAGAATAGGAAAAAGAAAAATGTTGGAATATACTTTATATTAGTTATCCATTGCTACATAAAACATCCTAAAACGTAGTAGCTTAGAACAATGTACATTAATTATTTTACAGTTTCTGTAAGTCGGGAATCTAGGCAGGGCTTCTCTGGGATCTCTGGCTCAATGTCTGTCCCAAGGCTGTAATTGAGGTGGAGTTGCTGTTAGCTGAGGGAGAAGACTGCAAGAAGAGTGGCTAGGCGGGTGAAATCAGGAAAGCTGCTCCGACATTTTAACTTTGAGATGCTTATTGAGTATCCTGATGGGGATACTAAGTAGCCAGTTGGAATATGGGTCAGGGCTCAAGGAAAAGGTCTGAAGTGAAAATATAAATGCGTGAGGCTAGATGAAATCACCTGAAAATGAGTGTCATCTAAAAAGATACTAGGGCTGATCACTGGGGCACTCCACGTGAAAACATCAGGTAGATGAGGGGAATGGAGACTACACAGGGCAGCTAGAGAGCTAAAGGGAGAATAGCAAACAGGAGCTTGGAAGCCTGAGGAAGGACTGACCAACTATACCAAGGGCTGCTATAAGATAGGAAAGAGGAGGATATTATGCCTCCTACCTATCAAGTGATGAATCTATTTTATATCAACTCAAAATTTTATAGAAACAGTGCTTTAAAACTAACGTAAAATTAGAAGGGCCTGAAACCATCAAAGAAATTGAATAAGTAGTTCACGATTTCTCCACGATTAAAATACCTCCCAGCCTCAGGAAACTGTATGAAATCTTCCAAAAATAGACAAACCTATTCTATATTAGAATACTCCTCAGATAATTTTATAATGCTAATATAATCTGATCCAAAACCAAATGAGGACAATACAAGTAACCTAAATTATGTACCACTTTCATGCATAAACATAGATGTAATAAACCTAAATAAAATAGGGGAAAATTCAATTCAGCAATGTTTTAGAAATCTAAGAAATATTTATTTCAGCCTGCAAGGATGATTTAATTTTGAAAATCTATTAAAGCAATTCATCATATTATCAAATTAAAGGGGAAAAACGAATACATGAGAGAAAAACAGCTTTTTATAAAATTCAATATCCATCTGTGACATAAAGTGTTAACAAACATAGTGCTAGAACAGGATTTCTTTGAATTGATAATAGATATTTAATCAAGTGTAATTTATTATTTACACGTAATATATATTATTATTTATATTAATACACGTAATTATTATATACACGTAATATATTAAAGTATATATATATTATTATTTACACGTAATATATTAAATCAAGTGTAATTTATTATTTACACGTAATAAAATTGTGTATAAAATCAAAGAGAATCTAGAAACTATTGCAACTAATAAAATATATCAGAGAATTAGAAGTAGGTATTAATATTCATAGAAGAGTAAAGGCTAAGATTATTCAAGGCAATGAAGAAAAAATATGAACAAGGAATTTACTTACAGTATATCAAGATTTAATTAAAGCAAAAGTATTTGGAACACCATGATATATTGCAGAGCTAGATAAACACACCAAAGGAAAGCAGTAGAGAACCTATATACAAATTCCCACGTATATTTGGGAACCACGTAATCAGGAAGTAACCATATCACATTAGAGGAGAATATGGGACATTTAAAAATAGTATTGTGATGGGGCGCCTGGGTGGCGCAGTTGGTTAAGCGTCCGACTTCAGCCAGGTCACGATCTCGCGGTCCGTGAGTTCGAGCCCCGCGTCAGGCTCTGGGCTGATGGCTCAGAGCCTGGAGCCTGTTTCTGATTCTGTGTCTCCCTCTCTCTCTGCCCCTCCCCTGTTCATGCTCTGTCTCTCTCTGTCCCAAAAAAAAAAAAAAAAAAAAAAACGTTGAGAGGAAAAAATAGTATTGTGATAATTGGATACTCATATGGAAATAAAGTAGGTCTGTACCTCACTCTATCCACAATAATCAAACTTTTACACTCTTATACAAATATAGGAAAATATCAATGTGAATCTAACATAGAAAACAAATAAGACCCAATAAGCACAAACTATTAATATGTAAAAATATGGCTAGATTGTTCTTTGAAAACTATAGCCAAGCTATTATATACATGGTAGGAATAGAAGTGATGTATTTACCAAGATATTAACACACACTGACAGTAAAAGGTACTTATTCAGAATATACAAAGAACTTCTAAAGCTTAGTAAGGACAAATCAATACAATTGGAAAAGGGGACAAAGTTCTGAATGATCAATTTACATAAGAATCCAAAAGGAAAATACACGTATTACAAGTTGCTCATCATTACTGTTCATCAGTGAAATGTACATTACAACAACATTATATAACTTCTCACCTTTCAGATTGGGAAGAAAAGTGTTTTAAAAATCTATAAGGCTAGTTGCTGGCAAAGATGCAGTAAAATGATCATTTTTATAGGTTGCTTAGGAGATCATAAATTATAACTACCGCAAAACTCAATTTTGCAAAATGATCCAAGTTGAAGATGCTCCTATCTCATATTTTAATGTCCATCAGTTTTGCTTCTACTTGTAGTACTCTAGACAAACTCTTTCAAAAGGTTATCTGGAAATAGAAATATGTAACCGGAGGGAAAATAAATGAATTTCCTTCAGTAGGGAGACAGATAAATTAACTCTAGTGTATTACTGCCATAAAATTCTATGTAGTAATTAAAATGAATGAAGTATCTCAGATGGAGATAAAGCTGAAGTGCATAAGATAAAATGCAACTTGTATGAAAAACAAGTGGCAAATATATATTTAACACTATTACATATATTTTGTAAATTTTCAAAGCACAAATAGGTATATATGTAATACAGTTCCAGTAAAAGTATGAAAGTCTAAATGTAGTAGAATAGTTCATCTAAAAGAAATAGAATATAGAAAGACCATGATAAACCAAAGGTGTGTTCTAGTAACTGCAACAAGATCCCTTTGGGGTACAGAAGTAAGCGTAATGGGCACAGGATGAGATAGGCTTGGTGGTGTAAGGTTTGGGGGGGCATGTTGAATTTTGAACGAATGGAAACTAAAGTAAATTATACAATGGATGACAATCAGAACTGTGTTTTTTTTTTTTTTAATTTTTAATTTTGGTTATATTTATAGATCTAGATGTAGATATAACCAAATCTACCATACTGACTATTTTTAAATATACTGGTTAAGGACATTAAATGCATTCACATTGTTGTTCAGTCATCACCACTATCTATGACTGGAACAGTTTTCATCTTCCAAAACTCAAATTCTGCACCCATTAAATACCAACTCACCATTCCCTCCCACCCCTGGTAGCCACTATTGCACTCTCTGTCTTTATGAATTTGACAACTCTAAGTGTTTTACACAAGTAGAATATACAATATTTGTCCTTATGTGTCTGGCTTATTTTAGTATAATGTCTTCAAGGTTCTTTCATGTTATAGCATGGATCAGAATTTCATGATTATTGGAGGTTAAACATATTCCATTTTATGTATATACAACATTTTGTATATCCCTTAATTTACTACTGGACATTAGAGTTGTTCCACTCTTTGCCTATTGTGGATAATGCTGGTTTGAATAAAAATATACAAATGCCTGTTTAAGTCCTTGCTTTCAATTCTCTCTTTTAAAGTTTATTTATTTATTTTGAGAGAGAGAGTGAGAGTGTGCTCACATGCACGCACACATGTGCATGAGTAAGGGAGGGGCAGAGAGGGAGAGAGAGAGAGAGAGAGAGAGAGAGAGAGAGAGAATGAATGAATATCCCAAACAGGCTCCTCCCAGCTGTCAGCCCATAGCCTGATGAGGGACTCGATCTCACGAACCATGAGATCATGACCTGAGCTGAGATCAACAGTAGGACGCTTAACCAACTGAGCCACCCAGGCACCCTTCAGTTCTCTTTTATATTTATTCAGAAGTTGAATTGCTAGATCAAATGGTGATTCTATGTTAAGTATTTTGAGGAACCCCCACATTGTTTTCCATAGTGACCATGCCTTTTTAGATTCTATCAGCAAGCAATGTGCAGAATTCCAATTTCTTCATATTCTGACCAGCCTTTTTTTTTTTCCCCATAATAAGCCACTCCAGTGGGTGTGAGGTGATATCTCATTGTGGTTTTGATTTACATTTTCCTAATGATTAATGATGTTGAGCATCTTTTCATATATTTAGGGTAAGAGAAAAGGGAGACTAAGGAAGAGAAAAAGACAATGAGTCTTCTGTAACCAGTCGGATATGCATTAGGTCAGAGCCCTGTGGACAAGGACCATTCTTCCCATTTCTGCAAAGAATATGGCCAATGAGGACCAATGGGAAGCAGCAGGATGCTGGTCTGTCATTGGGCATTACAGGCTCAGTAGGATAGTCATCCCTTAGAGAAGCATTAGCTGAGTACACATGGAGACAGTGTCCTGCTCAGTGGGCATGGAGTCGCCCAGTACAGGCTGAGAAGACCCCTATGGCAGATGAATATGAATATGGGTTGTTAGAGACCACGTGTGAAACCCTCCTGGGGACAACCAGCAGTAATAGTGGAGATGCATAAAGGACAAGATTAAACAAATGCAGATGGAAGCATAGAGGGCGTTTCAGATTTCTCACTGAATGCATGTTTTATCATAGAAATGACTCTGCGTGTATACTGTGCAACATGTAGAATAATATTTGGAAGACTAGAGCTGAAAGGCAGAGCATCAGGATTGTTTCCCTAAAATGCAATTACCTCAACTTTTGACCTTCTGGAAATCATTTGACCTTTTTTTTTTTTTTTTTGGAAAAATTTTTAATGTTTATCTTTTGAGAGAGAGACAGAGAGAGAGAGAGAGAGAGGGGAGGGGCAGAGAGAGGGGCAGACACAGAGGCAGGATCCAGGCTCTGAGCTGTCAGCACCCAGCCTGACAAGATGTGGGGCTCGAACTGACAAACAAGAGATCATGACCTGAGCTGAAGGCAGCACTTAACCAACTGAGCCACCCAGGCACCCCTGAAATCATTTGACCTTTTAAAGTCTTACTTTCTTTTCACAAAACATTTGGGGAATAAGACATATCACATCTTTTTCTTTTAATATTCATTTATTTTTGAGAGAGAGAGAGACAGAGAGAGAGAGAGAGAGAGAGTGTATGTAAGCGGGGGAGGGGCAGAGAGAGAGGGAGACCCAGAATCTGAAGCAGGCTCCAGGCCCTGACCTGTCAGCACAGAGCCCAATGCGGGGCTCAAACCCACAAACTGTGAGATCATGATCTGAGCCGAAATTGGACGCTTAACCAACTGAGCCACCCAGGCGCCCCAGATGTATCCTATCTTTTTACAGGGCTTTTATAAAGCTACATAAAGATAATAAGTGGGGGAAATCTTTGGAACAGTAGAAAGCATGCCAGATGTGATCATGCCAACGTTGACAACTAAAAGGAGACATGACAAACTCTAGTTCGCTCTCTGACAGTGCTGTATTATTTGCTGGAGGAGGTTGAAGAGCTGTATGTCTGCTGCAAGTCTAGTGCCAGTCTGGAGCAGACTAAGAATGACTTCCTGCTTTCTAAAGAGTATAAGTAGTGTGCTTTTTGTCAAGGGTAAAATCTAGAATTTATAGGCTAAGAGAAGCATTTGTATTTCTTAATGTGAATTGCTGTCTCAACTACACATGACACAGTGTGGATGGACCAAGAAACACTTTGCCAGGACCTTCAGAAAAGATTCTGGGAAGTCCCACTGCTATTTATTTTGAAGCTTTAGGTTCCCAAATGAGTACCAAGTTAGAATTTAGTATTCTGCACATAACATCAACCATAACATCTCCAATACGTATACAAGTGAAAATTAGGTAATCAGCAATATGTGGAAATAAAACTGACATACTCAGAGGAAGCAAAAGGATACGAGTCTGTCATCCAGTGTTCTAAAACTGACACGTCTCTGACAATTGATGACAGTGAAAAAAAACCTGCTGCTTTGTGCGCGAGATGACTCAATGCCATGATTCTTTCAGAATCAAAGAAATGTCAGCTATTATTAGTATTAACAGAAAGCTTAAATATGTGGTAGAGCAAAATGCCCCAGTAACATTCTACTTGATTCATGTTTTTCAAAAGCCCAATTTTTTGGCCTCAATTGGTGATGGATTCTACTATATAAAAGGATTGTTGATCTCTGGTTCTTATCAGAAGAAATGCAGTGGGTGGAAATATAAATTGTGAGCAATTTACATTGGTTTACGCTCTGTTGCTCATTTGAGAAAAAATTAAATACATTGCTTATATTATCTGTTATTATGGTCATCAACCAAACAGTTATGATTTATCAGAAATATAGCACGCAATAAGAATTTAAAAGACTCCCCCCCCCCCCATCTGTGAGATTGTGTGTTTGGCAAAATACTGAAAGTACAGGGAGAGTGGTGCTGGGGAATAGGTTGGTGGGGAAGGTGTCAAGAAATTTAGCAATTTGATTCAATAAATATTTGTTTTTGTGCCCAGGGTGTGCTGGGTAGTATTCTAGGTGCTGGGGATATCAACTAACAAAATCCAAGTATTTCCACTTTTGTGACTCCTACATTATAGCTGGGAGACACAGATAAGAACAAACAAACAAATAACACAAAGAAAATAGGATCAGAATACAGGGCACCAAAAATGCAAGTGTGGGGGAAGAATGGCAATTTTAGATAAAGAATTCAAAGTAGGCATCACAAGGATGGTGACATTTGTGTAAAATCCTAAAAGAGGTAGGGAAATTAGCCACTTAGGTTATATGGGTAATGAGCTTTCCTGGCAGAGGTAATAATCTGTGCAAAGGCCCTGATTCAAAATGTGCCCATTGTGCTCTAGAGACAGTAATGACTAGAGTGTTGGAGCAGGGTAAATGAGGAGGAGCAGGAAGAAGAAGAAAAGGTTGGGAGCATCACGCAAGGACTCATAGGCCTTTGGAAGGTTTTGGTCGTGTCCTCACGCTGGAGCTGTGGAAGGCTGTAGCAGAGGTCTGCCTTGTGTGTTAACAAGAATTATTCTTGCAGGATAGTCTATGGGGCAAGGAGAGAAGCAGGGAGACCAGGTAAGAGGCTTTTGCAGAAATTATAGTAACTCACACCAGAAAGGCGAGAAGATTAGGAGTGGTTCACCATCTGAGGTTTACTAGGTGGGCCCAGGAATATGATACTTGGAACCTGACTGCAGTAAAATCTAAAATTCAAGATAAAAAAAGTGGTGACATATTTTGGAATCAAAGGCCTGGGGAGACAGTTTTACTTTTGTCTCCTTTTCATAATGTTTTCTCTTCTCACATCGGGATCTATTTTTTTTTTTTTTTCTGCTTGAAAATCATTACTAATTTGGAGGAAAGATGCCAAATCATCCATAAACTTTCAATAGATGCCCTTGCATTCATGGAGCACTGCCCCTGTTGCCCTGAAGCTAACAGCGGGATGCATAATGCATGATGCACTCCAAGCCTTACATAAATACACATAACACTTTAGCAGTTAAGAGGATAGAGCTATTAAAGAAAACAATGTGGGTGTAAAACAGTTTTGCAGAGATTAAAAAATTTTAAGCCAGGAGCTTTTTCTAAAAGAACAGATTGGATTTCTGATTAGAGATTGGAGGGAATGATAATTGAAATACTCATTTCAATACCAATAGAGTAACATGTGTGAATCTGTCCAACTCATATTTGGTTTGGCTAGAAAGAGAAACAAATAGCGATCACGTATTTCCTTTAAGGGCATAACTTGCTTATTTTTCTCCACCTTGTAGCCTCATTCTTCTGAAATGGATATTTAAACAGTGTACATTTACACTTCCCATTTTTTTTCATAATTTTACTTTGAAGCTCATGGAGATATGACTTAATGGTTGAAAGAATGAGCATTAAAAAAAAAAAGACAAGGAAACATTTTGTGTAATGACATGCTGATTTCTTCATCGACTGCAGCAACCATTGCTTTAACCTCACTGATTGTCTTGTTATTATTACTGAAAATGGCAGATAGGCACAAGCTTTTGATTAATCAGCATGCTTCATCTGAGATAAAAAATCTCTAGGTTGCATGTTCACATCGCAGAGCAGTCTGTTCTAAGAAGGGAACTTTTTTTGAGCACTCTTCTGATGGATAATCTCAAAATCCATTGTCCCTGGAATATTTTTCTGCCTTCCTGTTTTTTCACTTTGACTAAAGTAAAAACGTATTGCATTTTTGAAATGTCCGAGTTCAGCTTTCATTTCATTCTCTTGGAATTACTGAAAGTTGCAGTATGGGAGACCTGTCCACTGGGAACCTAGATGCAGAAAAGCAAGTTGGACAGTGTTGAGAGGAAGGAAGAGGAAGATTCTCTCACATACTCTGTGACTTTTAATTCTTTTAATTGTTGTCTAAAGTTGCAATATTCATTTACACTTCAGGTACACTTTGAGTAGCACTGTACTCCTTCCCTGATAGTGTAGGCAACTCATTACAGAGTATTCCCAATTCTTCCCTCTCATCCATTATTACATTGCTGTAATTTATTTCCCTTATCCATGAGCATCACCCGATACATTGTGCTGTTATTATTTTAAACAAACTGCTATCAGCTCCATTAAGAATAAGAAAAAATGGGGCACCTGGGTGGCGCAGTCGGTTAAGCGTCCGACCTCAGCCAGGTCACGATTTCGCGGTTCGTGAGTTCGAGCCCCGCGTCGGGGCCTGGAGCCTGTTTCCGATTCTGTGTCTCCCTCTCTCTCTGCCCCTCTCCCGCTCATGCTCTGTCTCTCTCTGTCCGAAAAAATAAATAAACGTTGAAAAAAAAAAAAAGAATAAGAAAAAAAATATATCTTCATTTATTACTTCTCTAATGCTCTTTTTTTCCCCTTTAACATAGATCTGAGCCATAACATTTTCTGACCTATAATTTTTTTTTCTTTTCTAGGAAGAACTTAACATTTCTTGCAAATCAATTCTGCTGACAAATTTCCTTAATATTTGTCTGACAAAGTATTTCTTCTTTAATTCTGAAGGATAATTTTGCTGGTTATGCAATTCTAGTGTGTTTTTAATCTTTTAGAACTTCAAATATCTCACTCTACTCTCCTCTTGCTTGCATGGTGTCTGAAGAAGTCTGATATGACTCGTATTTTTGTTCCTCTGTGGGTGAAGTGTCCCCCCGACCCCCTCCACTTCACAAACCTGGCTTCTTTTCAAGGCTTTCCTTTGTCTTTGGTTTTTTGAAATTTAAATATAATATGCTAGGTGTAATTTTTTAAAATATATTTATTTAGCACCTCATTCAGAGAGTATCCTGGAGATGTGGTTTTCTGTCTGTCATTAATTTTGGAAAATACTCAGCCATTTGTATTTAATATTTCAGCTGTTTCTTTCTCTCTTTCTCTTCCTTCTGGTATATCCATTGCATGTAAGGTGCACTTTTGTAAATGTTCCACACTGCTTGGATATTTCAGTTTTGTTTTGTTTTTTTTTTTTTTTTTTTCCCATTCCTTTTTCTCTTTGTTTTTCCACTTGCAAAGTTTCTGTTAACCTCTTTAAGATCACTCTTTCTTTGGCCATATCCAGTCTACTGATAAAGCCCATCAAAGCATTCCTCATTCCTATCACATTGTTTTTTATTTCTAGGATTCCTTTTTGATTCTTCTTAGAGTTTCCATCACTCTGCTTCCATTACATATCTGTTCTTGCATGCCGCCTCCTTTTTCCAGGAGAGCCCCTAGAATTTAATCATAATTTAAAAATTCCAAGTTTGATAATTACAAATTTTCAGCCACATCTGAACCTGGACTTGATGATTGCATTTTCTCTTCAGACAATTTTTTGCCTTTTAGTATGACTTGAAATTTTTTATTGCCAGTCCTACATGATGTACTAGGTAAAAGAAACTGGAGTAAATAGTCCTTTAGTGTGACATTTTTATGTTTATCTGGTTAGGAATTCGGCTGTGTTTACCGTCTTCTGTAGCTATAATATCAGAGGCTAAAATTTCTTCTAGTATTTTTGCTTTTTTCTCTCCCATTGTTTTGGGTTTCTTTAGAGACCTTTTGTTAAACAGAGTCTGGAGATTGCAGTTTTTCAGCTGTAATTTTCTATTATCACATAGGAGCCCTGTTGATGTAGGTAGGTAGGTGGTTAAGTATTATTTAGGTGGTTAGATGGTTACATCTTAGTATTTTAGTCAAGTATGTTCCCGGGCTGTGACCTTCACAAATGTTTCTCAGTCCCTGTTCCAGTTGTCTTCACCACCCCACCTTCCCCCACTACCCTGCCCTGGGCGACAGTGGAGGGTACTTAGGTGAGCCAGGAAGGCTAAAACAGGCTGGAGTTGGGTACTTTCCTTCCTCCAGACAAGTTAGACTTTGGTGAAACCTAAGTGTGTTAGTCTTTGGTACTGTGTTTTCTTTTCTTAAAGACAGGCATTGTTAAAGAGAACATAGAATTCTGGGGATATTAAAAAAAATGGTTATTATTATTATTTTTTACCATATTCCTGCCAGAAGCACAAGGAGATTTTTTTTCTCCCATCTTCACGGTGAGAACCTTGTGGAGCTCTTGGAGGTAAAATTGACAAAACTATGGGGTCCCTCAAGACTGCCCCCCGATTTTTAACTCCCAAGCTAGTCCACATTGATCCTCCAGTCAATGTAAGTATAGTTTAAGTGTTCCTTCTGGTACCGCCTCCAGCTGCAGGAATCTGTTCCTGGGCTTCTAGGCCTGGTAAGCTGTGATGCTCTTTATCTGCCTGTCTCTACTGTTTGGATGACAGCAGTGTGCCCTTTGACCACAATTCTTCAGTGGATTTAAGAAGAGTTGTTGGTTTTTAGTTTATTCAGGTTTTCTCTTGTTGTGAAGATGAGAGTGAAGACTTTCAAGTTTTTTATGTGTCAAATTGGAAACTACAAGTCCTCACTCTGTAACTTTTGAAAATCAGTAGGTCATTACAATAACTTATTCCATCAATGAGAGGCAGTTTGACCTTATGGCATAAGCTCTGCCTTTAAATAAGTTCTACTTGTGATGCTTACTGTTACTCACCTCCTCATCTGAATGTTTATATTACCTGACTCAAAGAGTTGTGTAAAGATGATATTCTATAAAGAATATATACATAGATTACTTGGCGTATAGAATTTGTTTAAACAAATGTTAGTGTCTTCCCTTTCTTGATTTTCTGTGAAGAATGAATTGAAGGTTATTCACAGCTGGGAGGCAGATAAGAAAACAAATCCTGGCTCTCTCTCTCTCTCTCTCTCTCTCTGTCTCTCTTTTTTTCCTCTTCACTCAAGCTCTCATTTGCTTCTTTTCTCAGACACCGCTCCTGTAGCTCCATTGTACAATAACACTATACTCCACAGCATGCCACAGATCTGAAAACTTTCAAAGATTCTTCTTTTTGGAATTTATATTCTTATTTCCCAAGTTCATGTTTTGAGTTCATTATGTGAGAGCAAATATCCCTATATTCTGGTACTTTGCCCACATTCTCTCCTCATGGAGTTGTTGGGATTCTTCCTTAATTAGCATGAGAAATAAGTGAACTCTCTATCACCAACTGACAGTATTAGGTTGAAGTTGTTCTGGGGAACACTTGCAAAAAAAATTCTCCAGGTGTTAATGACTGTGCTGTGACAAGCTTCAGCAGTTGTTAGAATGAACTCAGAATTTCAAGATGAATGTAACTGCAGAAGAACTCCATGTTATTAGGGGTTGAGTGATGATTGCAATCATTATCACAACATGGGATGATTTTTAGGTAATGTGAAAATTGTCCCTGAAAGCCATAAGCTTTGTGAATCCATGTATATATTTAAGTATAAAATGAGCATATGCAGGTGAAATAATCTATTAGCTGAAGAACTTTAAGCCATAAAATATGAAATTAAAGCAATGTAATATTAAAGCAGAAACAAAACAACTCTTCTATGAAAATGGAGACAGCTTTGTCTAGGGTCATCCGTTACTGCAAAGGCACAATAATTTTAATAGAAAGATAGAAATACTGTGGCCTTGTAACTATTCCTTTTTTAATGGTGGAATGCAATTTCTGTAGGTTTGGGGGAATTTCTGCAGATAGTGTCATGAGTGAAGCAAAATATTCTATTTATTTATTTTTTTGTATTACTGTAGCACAACTCAATAAAGTATCTTCTTTCCAGCTCATCCTGCTTTCCTAACCTCTTCATTATTACATTTTTCTTCTATTATCGTGATTTTATTCTGTCTCTTTTATTCCACTTTCTTCCTTAAAAGTATATTTCAAAAGAATGGAAATCCTTAACAGACTTTTACTGACTCTTTTTCTTCAAGTGGGGGTGGAGTTTGTCTTTGGTGTTGGCATTAGATGGAATAAAGTGGTACAATATCCAGATTGTGGAGCCCCACTAGTGCTGATCTGTACAGAAAGACTTTAACACATTTTTAGGATATAAGAAAGGTAGAAACCCTCCATCCCAAAAATGACACTATAGAGTATCTATTAGAAAAGACCGTTTCATTTTATTTATGTCTAAGTAGTGTTCAAATTCACTTCTCAAGCAACAGTACATGCCCCATGACACTATTTGTCATTTGGTGTCCCACCAATAGGTTAAATAGAGTGTTCCAGAGATTAATTTTCTACTTGTATAATATCTTACCTCTGAAGTGATTAATGCATTTTATTTCATTAAAAGGCACTACCTACACAGTATACATAAAGATGATCAAATATTCATTATCAATGCTAATCAGGAAACCAGTAGTATGAAATATCTCAAAAGGTTATGAGTAAAAACATTATTTCTGTATGGTTTTGGAAAAGGGTTTTGAGTTTGCACTTGATGTGTGTGTGAATGAACCCTGACCTGTCACCTCATTTTAAATTAGATTGCTGTGATGAATAGGTGGGGAAAAGTGGACACAGTTTGCTTAGTACTATTTCTTATTGTTAATTTCCATTAAATATATAGGGAAACTTGCCTAGAAAAAAACTGAAAATGAAACTAAAAAATGAAAAGAAGGAAGAAACATAGTGCTGAATGTCCCCACACCCCTCTAAAATTGCAGCATTATCTTTATACATTTCACGTGCTGGAAAGGATGAGCAATAGCTAGCTAAGGATTTGGGCTTCTTTTTTTTTTTTTTTTAATTTTTTTTCAACGTTTATTTATTTTTGGGACAGAGAGAGACAGAGCATGAACGGGGGAGGGGCAGAGAGAGAGGGAGACACAGAATCGGAAACAGGCTCCAGGCTCTGAGCCATCAGCCCAGAGCCTGACGCGGGGCTCGAACTCCCGGACCGCGAGATCGTGACCTGGCTGAAGTCGGACGCTTAACCGACTGCGCCACCCAGGCGCCCCAGGATTTGGGCTTCTAAGATCCACTGCTGGAAAGAAAACCTGAGAGAGTGGAAAACACAAAGGTAAATAAGAGAAAAAAAAACCAAAGGGCAACATCATGGGAAAAACAATCTAAAAATAGTATTTATTATATATTATCAAGAATTGACTTTGCATTTGTATTGTTAAGAGGGAGACATTTGCGGATTCAATATACTTATTTAAATGCCTACTGTGCAAAAGTACTGTGCCAGGTGTTAACCATAATCTTTATATTTTTCGCATTTCATTTCAATTGCTTTCATACGTCTCATGCAAAACATAACAATGTAAACTTGAGAAAACTTCTTTGTTCTTTTAGGCTATTAAAATAAGTTATATTAGCAATTGTCAAGCCAGCTGCCACCCTCCTGGTGAAGAGAGAACCATCCTGTTGTATGATATCAGTCCTCATAGCAGAGGGGTTCTCCCTTTCTCCCCTTTTTTTTTTTTTCCTTCATAAACAAAGAGAAGGGGAGTAGTTTGTTACTTATCAGGATATTTATGACCTTTTTTTTTTTTTTTTTTTTTTTTTGCTTATACAAGCAATGGAAATCTCATGAAACAAGGAAATAGCAACTTTTTAAAAGTTTATTTATTTATTTTGAGAGAGACAGAGGAGGGAAGGAGAGACAGTGCAAGCAAGTGGGAGAGGGGCAGAGAGAGAATCCCAGTCAGGCTTTGCACTGTCAGTGAGAGCATGGTGTGGGGCTCAAACTGTCTAACTATGAGATCATGACGTGAGCCAAAGTCAGATGCTTAACTGGTTGAACCACCCAGGTGCCCCAGAAATAACAATTTTCTAAGCATGTTTTAACGTGCCTCTGTAATTCTCTCCCCAGTTTTCTTCCTGGTGGCTTAATTTAGCATTTAAAAAAATTGAATAAAATGTTTAATAAAAATTATTTTTAAGGAAAGTTGAAACAAAGATCGCATCACTGGCAATTTCATTATTATTCTTTGCAAAACACAAACACAGGGCACATGTTCATTAGATAATATCTAATGTAAGTCCAAATATTACAACTATGAAAGACAGAGTCCTTTCCTCGGTGCTAAAGACTTAGGAAGTTTCATTCATAACAGTCTTGACTGGCCTAATGTGTGCAAAAAGTTTACATTTTTGGGATACTAAGTAAAAATGAGCTATCACAAATGTGTATGTTAGGAAAATAGTATGTTATTATGTTAAAGTTTGAATAGATCCATAATTTTAAGTATGGAATTGGCAAACTGATTTGTCGTGTAATTTTTATTGTTTTTTCTAGATGGCTTTTTTTCTTAATGAATACAAAAAAAAATCTCCTAAAACAGTTTGGATGTCTGCTCAACTGAGTTCTTAAAAGTAGGAATGAGTTAGGACTGTAAATATCATTAGCGGCAGAATGGTCCAAAACAATAATTTTTACATTATTCTTGTCATATGGGAGAATTGCAAGACAAGTCATAAACTAACAAAACTGTCTTTATTTAAATTAATTGGAATTGTCAATGGTTGATATCCTGGTATTTTCTTTCTTTGAACCAGCATAAGCATCTCCTGGATTATGAATCAGGAGACTTAGATTCTATCACTGATTAGCTCTGTGACTTTGTCTATTTTACATAAGTTATCTTGGAACCCAGTTTCCTCATCCCATGTATCAACAAGTGTCAGTGGCTCCACCCAGATCCCCTTGGATCCTTTTACTGTTTCTGTATGATCTTTCCTCAACATCTGTGTTCTTTCACTTCTAGGCACCTGTACTTCTGCTGCTCCTTATAAGTAAGATAGGACGTGTTTTGCTGGAAAATGTAGGGCCAACAGTGTATGGGAATTTATGTTGCCCTGCAGCAGCTTTTAGCCGAAAACTGCCTTGTGCAGAAATGTGAGGGCACAGTCCCTTCGTTTCTGGTTAGAATAAACTCTGAGGTGTTGTTTACACTCTAAAGCTCACCTTCATGATTAGTCTGATGGTAGGACTTTGCTTGAAATCACACCCTTTTTGGCTTCTTCCCTTCTTGCTTCTTGTATTTCTTTACCTGCCTGAGAGTACTTCCTTAATGCATCAGTTGCAGATCCTCATATGAGTTTCTTCAAAACACAATCCAAGACACCTACAAAATCAGATGCTAGAATGAAGTCTGCTTCCCGTCTAATACTCTGATTTAAATTATAGTTTAAAATATATATGCATTTAGTGACAGACCATATCAGTATTCTGTACTCATTTCTAGTGAACAAAGAGCAGTAACAACATCATCCCTTAATCAATTTGATTTCTATGTTATAGAAAAGAAACTACGATTATGCTTGTACCTACCAGGATATTCATAAAAATTAAAGGGACAGGTTATTTTGGTAGAGTGTCTGTTGACATAAAACTCTTATTTGGATTCTTTTGAGATTAGGGAAGAGAGAAATTATGTATGTAATTATACAAAGTTGACACTAAATTACCTGAGGTTGAGGGTAAAGAGATTTTCTTTGTAGTTTTCACATGCTGGTTCTCAGGAAGAAAGAAAATCACGATGAGCCTTTGTCAGTTTTTGTCAGTAGATTTTAGGTTTTGTGTTGTGTTTGTTTCTTTAAGGAAGAGAAAGAACTTCAAGCAATTTGTGATCAGAGAACAGTGTCAATTGACAAAAATGCAAAGACACAGTAGGTGTGTCTACTCCCAGTATCATCCAAATGAAATGTGGAAACATAAAAGTTGGATTCTAGTTGAGCTGCATAAATGAGGGCAAATTCTTAGAAATAAGCAGTGATATTTAGCAATGCAAGGCATGTGTGCTCATGGTTCTATAATCCTTATGTTGAGAAATGAAAGAAGAGAAATATGTCAATAATTTAGAGACCACACATTTACATAATATACATTAGGTGTATAGCATTCCTACTGGTTTTTTTTTTCCAGGTCCTTTTTTTAGGTTTGGCTCAGACTTCTGGATAATGCAGTGATTATGATGAGTTGCGTAATTATGACACAGATAGTTTCTACTTATTTAAATATAATTATCTGACAGGGATGCCTGGGTGGCTCAGTCAGTTAGGCATTTGACTCTTGATTTTGGATCAGGTCATGATCTCATTGTTTGTGAATTCGAGCCCTGCATTGGACTCTGCTCTGACGGTACAGAGCCTGCTTGGGATTCTGTCCCCTGTCTCGTCTCGTCTCTTCTCTTCTCTTCTCTTCTCTTCTCTTCTCTTCTCTTCTCTTCTCTTCTCTTCTCTTCTCTTCTCTTCCCTTCCCTTCCCTTCCCTTCCCTTCCCTTCCCTTCCCTTCCCTTCTCTTCTGTCTCTCTCTCCCCTCCCCTGCTCTCTCTCTCTCTCTCTCTCTCAAAAATAAATAAGCATTAAAGAAATAACTATCTGACAGACACTTTATTAAGCCCTTTCTTTACATGTATTATCTAAGTCATTCTTGAACAACCCTGTGATGTAGGTATTACTAGCTACATTTTGATTTAAAGAGTTAACTTCATTTATTAATCGGTTTTTCCTTTTGTTGAACACCCACCTGTAATAAGCATTGTACTAGTTTCTGGTAATCAGTAATAAAGAATGTAGACTTGGTCTTTGTTTTCATGTGGCTTACAGTTTAGGGAATACAGCTGCCCACATAAAGAACAGTGAATTTGAATTTAAACAGATCTTTCGTATGCTGAATCTCACAGTCTTTACATTATCCTATGGTTTTTGACAAAAGAGTAATTGAAACTCTACAGAAGGTTACTACTGTCTTTTAAGTTGATGAACACATAATAGATAAAATTATCCATTTATGGATTTAAGGTGTCTCCTTTTCCTCTTGGATCAGAATGTGATTGAAACTTTACTAGTTGGAGATTGATGCACCATGTTCATTTTTCATCTTAAACATTGTGTACAAAGTCTAGGTATTTGCCTGAGGTATCACAAATAGGAAAACGGACTAGAACACCTTCCCAGTCCAGAGCTTCTCATCAAGGTAGGTTGCTGCTCACATAGATTGAATAAATTAGTTTGCTTTCTTTTCTTAGATAATGAGATCCAGATCCACCCCCCCCCCCCCCCGCCTCTCACTCTCTCTCTCTCCCTTTTTTAATTTTTTTTCCAAGACAGAAACTCTGAGTTCTCAGTTGCAACAGATTTTTATTTTATTTTAGTATAAATGGTCCTACCATTATGTCCTTTCTTTGTAACTCACTTAGGTAGAGTGATTCCTGTAACACAGCACAGCATGTTAGAGTGAGGCCCAAACTCTAGAGAAGGACACACTGGACTTTCAGTCTTAGTTCTGTCCTTTATATATTTGTGTAATAAATCTTTAGAAAATTACTTAATCCCTCAAAGCCTTTTTTTTTTTGCATTAAAAAATGAGGATAATAAAATCTACCTAACCAGTTACTGTGAAAAATTTAAATGAAGTAATATATGTAAAATTTATAATACAAGTAGAGAAACAAGTTAATTTCTCCAGTGCTAAAGTATGTGGTACATAGTAAACACTACATGATTGGTAGTAATTAAATACGAAATTAGGAAAATAATGATGTGTGGTTCCCCATGTTATTGAGGTCAGGTATAAGAAAATGATAGATTAGGAAAGTTAGAGATTTTCGGTGTTTATGGTTTGCCATCACCTACCAGACTTCAACAGTACTGATAATACGTCATGCATATTTTTAATAATTGGAGTGTTTTATAAAACATTATATTGAACTCAATATAGTATTAGTTTTTAGCCTCAAGTATTTTGTTTTAATTGATTATTTGCATCCCTGAGTGACAAAAAAATTCTTATTTATAACTAAAAATTTTAAAGAAAATGTTATAAATTTTTGAGTATAAGTTAAGAATGGGATACAGAAGGCAAAGTCTGAGGCTGATTTTTCTAAAGAGGTAAAAGATAGACACATTTGTTTTTATATGTACTGTTAAATGGGATACAATCTACCTTTATTCTGTCATGTTTCTATCATTCTGCATTAGTTATGATAAATATCATAATTATGCTCCTGTATTATCTTTTAACATCACTTTTATTATTCATTGTATGGCTACTGCAGATTTGACACAAACTTGTTTTCCAATTGGCCTCACCCAAAAGTTCATCTATTACTTTCAAGTAGAGAGGAAAAAAAGTACCCATTTTCTGACACATCAATACTGTATTAGCAATCTTCTAAAAATTTGGCAATGTAAGTTATGGAAAATCTATCTTGTTGTCAGTTTAATTGCAGAGAGATTGATGACTCTCAGATTTATTGCTCATTTGTAGTTCCTCTTTTATGAATTGCCTATGTTTTGTATTAATTTTCTTGTATGGTTGGGGAAATTATTTTATTTTTTTGTAAAGCTGTTTGTGTCATTTCTAATCTTGTTCTTTTATGCAGTTTGATTTTTAATTATGTTCTATTTTCTCAAATATGACTTCTAAATTAGTCACATTAATTTGTGGTTTCTGCCATTGGGCTAATGCATTAGAGATAATATAGAAACAGTCGCTTACATTTCATCCTAACAATTATGAGTTATTTCAACATAAAAACCTTTATTCTATCTGGAATTTATTTTGGTGAAATAGCTAAGTTATTTTTTTAAATGGATTTCCAATCGTTATACCATTTAGTAAATAATCCATTATTCTCCCCAACTATGTAAATATGTGCACAAAAATAGTTATATGTATTTGGATATCAAGTGTCACTCTTACTGTTTTAATTTTATAGCTTTATGATTTTTTGTTTTCACATTTTTTCTGTAAGTTTGTGAATTTATTTTTTTTCACATGAACCTTAGTATTTTATCCATTTGAAAATAAAATTCCATTGGGAATTTTATTGAAATTTAGTTAAAGATTAATTTGGGGAAGAATATATAACTTCATTCCTATTAGATGTTTGTTAGTATCTCATGATAATCTTGTATTCAAGAGACTACAGATTGGAACCATTGCTTATAGGAGAATAATTTTCAAAATGTGATTATTGTTGTGATTCAAACTGTGTTCCAAAGTTCCCTAAAGATCCCATGGAGGTACTTTGAAGAATGTCACTGAGCCAGAGAAGACCAGAAGATAGAGAATGTGTGTGTGTGTGTGTGTGTGTGTGTGTGTGTGTGTACATTCATATGCACAGATCTTCAACAAGATTAGCTCTACTTTAATTGTACTTTCATACTATATTTTGTTTGAAGAAAGGTCCATATGATTGATGAATGGAATTATAGACAAAAGAGAAGTTTCTAGGCATGTACTGCAGGACTTTACACTTAGCCCTATTTTGTTCTTCTTTGTATTTTTTAAAGGCAATGATATGGGGCAACTGGGTGGCTCAGTCAGTTAAGTCGCTGACTTCAGCTGAGGTCATGATCTCATGGTTCGTGAGTTTGAGCCCCATATCAAGCTCTGCGCTGACAGCTCAGAGACTAGAGCCTACTTCGGATTCTGTGTCTCCCTCTCTTTATGCCCTTCCTCTGCTTTCTCTCTCTCTCTGTCTCTCTCTCTCTCTCTCAAAAATAAATAAACATTGGGGCGCCTGGGTGGCGCAGTCTGTTAAGCGTCCGACTTCAGCCAGGTCACGATCTTGCGGTCCATGAGTTCGAGCCCCACGTCGGGCTCTGGGCTGATGGCTCAGAGCCTGGAGCCTGTTTCTGATTCTGTGTCTCCCTCTCTCTCTGCCCCTCCCCCGTTCATGCTCTGTCTCTCTCTGTCCCAAAAATAAATAAACGTTGAAAAAAAATTAAAAAAAAATAAATAAACATTAAAAAAATTAAAGGCATGACTTATTCATAAATAAATCATAGGTTTATACTACTGTCTGACAAAATGAAGTGGAAGGAATAATAGATATATCAAGGACTAAATCAGGATCTCTCTCCTCCATAACATGACAAGTAAAACCCAAGGATAAATTTAAGAAAGGGTAATTTAAGGTGAATTGATAGAGGTTAGTACTTGGTTCTAAAATTCTAATAGCAGAGATTTAGGATTGGGGAGATGCAGCTTAGCAGCAGGACATCTACAAAAAGATGTGAGAGATTTAGCCATTAGCGAGTTTCATATGAATCATTAGAAGGCAGAAGTCATCAAGAAGAAAATTACGATCTTGGATTCTGTTGCTCTCCCTATATTAAGTAGAATATTTGGCAGTAGCCAGATGTATCTGTAGAAACACTTTTCATTCCTTATGCTGTACTTGAAATGAGTTAAAAACAAATTGAGTTTGTTTCAGAGAACAGAAATTAGACAATCAAGAGAGTTAAGGGAGACTCTAAACCTTATTATGTAAGAATAGTTGAGGGAAATAAGGAATATTTTGCTTGGAGAAGGAAAGATTCAGAGAGAATGAGACAGCTGCTTGTAAATATTTGAAGTATTGCCATGAGGCTATATGGTCCCAAGAATGCAAACTAGGATCAGTTTTTATATACTACAGGGACATGGATTTCAGCACAAAATAAGGAAAAGCTAATAGCTAGAGCTATTTGAATATCAAACAAGCTCTCTTGAGAAGTAATATGTAGCCTATCACTGGAACTGTTCAAATGTAGGCAGGGGATAGCCACTTCAAGGGGGATATTGTAAGGGAGATTCAAGCATAAACGGGTAGCTAAATGAGATAATGGCTAATGCCCCATTCCAATCCACAGATTTTGTACTTCTGTTACTTAGGGGTTTCATTTGACTGTAAACTCAGTGTGAATTAAAATGAAAGGGTTTTTTTTTTTCCCTTTATGAAAAAAAAAAAACAGTTTTAAAGGGAGGAAATTTAAGAGTGGTTATAGTTTTACTGTGTTTTAAGTCAGGTCACAATGGCAAAGTGAAATGTATAAGATTCATTGAAAGCAAAAGGGAGGGAATAGGGGAGAATGTATAGATATTAAGGATATCTTCACATATGAAGGAGTTCTCATGTGGGTGTCTTTAGGTTAACTTTGTGATGACTGTATCAACATTTCAGGAAAGCAGATTAAACTCAATGTAATCACAAGTGAACCAATGATATATTTTATAGTAGATTGCTTCACAAAGAAACACATTCAATGTTTATACAGCTGTAATTATTAAAATCAGAATAAACAGACTCTAATACTTGCTTATCTTCTACCTAGCTCTATGAGTGGAATATGTCCCTTGCCCTCTCTTGGCCCCAATTTCTTCACTTGTAATGGGAAGTAATTTACAATAAGTGACAGCTAATTTTCCTCCCACTTCTGAAATGCTAAAACTCCACACACAGGTGCAGGTCTGTGTTTCGTAACTCATTCCCTTAAGACCTACTTCCATCTTTCCTTTATTATAGCCAACTCCAATGACAATTACACTCTTGTTTCAAAACTTTACAGTGATTGCCTGCTCAGAAGTCCAGTGAGTTTTATATAATCTTGATTTAGGGACCTTTAAACCCCATTAGTCAGTTGAGCAGAACTGTTTTGAAACTTGAAAGCGACTGTTGCTCATTTGTGGTATCCTTGGGGAACCTTATATGAAAGACATTCAGGTAAGGTAAAATATTTTAAAAACATGGCTCAAATGCAATTAATGAATGCACCCATACAAAATCCCTTTGGAAATTGAAATAAAATTCATTGACAGGATATGATCTTTGGATATGATGTTTCAATGCTGTCTTTTATCACAGTCGGAGAGAGGGAAAGAAGGGAATCAAGCAAACTCTAACCATAATCTGAGTTTAAGAATCTTACTGAAGTAATCTCTTTCATGAGTCACTATAATTGGCAACTGATAGAGTCAGATATAGTATGCATTCAGTAAATGTTTGTTGATTATAGATTTATTTTATTCTGAAGAACAATTTTAAAATATCTCATTCTTCATTTCCATTCTTTGGCCAAACTCCAGCATGAAAAGTGTATTAATGTCAGACATAAGAGGTAGCAGTAAGGTTTTGTTGCTATATATTGCATGGATTGTGACAAATAAAGATGTGATTAACTAATTCCATTTCTCTTGGTTTCAGTTTCATCATCTATGAAATTAGAAACTTGAGTTAAATGAATCAAAAGTTACTATCTCCATCTGAACTTCTGTTATACTCCATTGATGGGATTATGCTTTGCGGTTCAGTCCCAAAGAACACATATGTTTTATCATCTGTTATTTGTCACTCAACCCTGCCGCGTTGAGAAGCTCACAGCCACAATTATGTTTCAGAAAGTTAGCATTGTAGTGGTGGAGACAGAAACAGCAGCTTTGAAAATTGCATACCTGTGGTCATTTCAGATGCAAGAATGCAATTTTTATTCTACTTTTCCCTCATATTCTCTTTCCTTCTCTTGCTTTTCTTTTTTTTTTTTTTTTTGTCAGAAGAAAGGGATGAAAATTTGTAAAGTTTTGAGCATGATTAACTTAGATACCCAAAAGTCACATTTTTTTTTCTAAGAAAAGCAATACATTATTTGGTGAACTTAATACTAGCAATAATACTTCTTAATTCTCTGGAAAATTATAAACTTGAAGAACATTTTTTTTGTAGTCTTTTGGAAGAAATAAAAAGACTGCAAAAGCCTAAAATGGACAAAAAGCTGCACCAATAAAATGTAAAAGTGTCATAGCTGTTACTTGAAACATTACATAGGTGTTAATAATCTTAACACCGTTTCTGTGGGAAAGTTGACAATGCCAAAGTCATGCCTCTGATTGGAATTTTTAAGAGTCTCACATGTTTTTGCTTCTTGAAGTGCACAAAGATAATCAGGATTGATACGCAGGGGGAAAAGAAATCATAAATGAATTAATTATGCTATAAAAGTGTATTTTAGCAGGGCGAGAATATTTTGTGGCACTTTCATATGGATTAATACTGTCGAAAGATCTCAGCTCTGTGACCACTCTGAATTTCAAGTTCCTATTTTGTGAATTGGGTATAATGGCTCAAAAAAGCATCACATTTGTGGCATTTAAAATAAATGTTAATAAATTATACGTATAAACCTTGTGTAATATTTCAATATCTAAAGGAAAAAGAATTATTTTATAAAAAGAATGCTTTTAAATAAGTAAATGCACAAAATACTGTATGTGTAATAGTCACAGACATGATCCTTATGTTTTGCTGGTTTATGATATGAGGCAGAATATGAATCTATGCCGAGATTATCAGCTTTTTAAACATATGATGAAGAGATATAGAAAGTTGAAATCTCTAATCAGTCTAAAAGGGTAGCAGCACATAAACTGTAGGAATCAGAAGGAGGAACAGTTTGATGGGGAATGCAGGGAGGTTGATTCACCAGTCTGTGCTTGCATTTGGATAAGACCGAGGCAATTCCACTGACTATTTCTTCAGAGCTAGGCAGGTGTCCAAATGCATACTAGTGGCTCAATTATTGTTTGCTAAATAAACTTGAAAGGGAAGGGACTTATTGAAATTCTAAAAGTAGCTTACACACTGGTGTTTATAAAATCTTTTAAAACTTTTTTTCAGGTAGGGGCACCAGGGTGGCTCAGTTGGTTAAGAGTCTGACTTTGGCTCAGGTCATGATCTCGGGTCCGTGAGTTTGAGCCCTGCGTTGGGCTCTGTGTTGACAGCTCAGAGCCTGGAGTCTGCTTCAGATTCTGTGTCTCCCTCTCTCTGCTCTTCTCTTGCGCGCTCTCTCTCTCTCTCTGTCTCTCTCAAAAATAAATAAAGATTTAAAAAAAATTGATATAAAACTTTTTTCCTGTAAAATAAATCCCCATTGAGGTATCATATTCCTTTCTGCTTTGTTATTTGATGCAAGTGGTGTGAAATGATGGTAACACTTGGAACTCTAAAACTGTTAAGAATATTGTTCGAATTTATCATTTCAAAAGTAATCAGGATAGCCTTTGAGAGGAGTTGAAAATATGCTGTTATCTCTGTATAGCAATAGAAAGTCGATACTTCCTTTTTTTATTTTTATTTTTATTTTTTTAATATTTATTTATTCTTGAGACAGAGAGAGAGAGAGAGACAGAGACAGAGCGTGAGCAGGGAGGGATAGAGCAAGAGAGGGACACAGAATCTGAAGCAGGTTCCAGGCTCTGAGTTGTCAGCACAGAGCCTGATGCTGGATTCGAACTCATGAGCTGTGAGATATGACCTGAGCTGAAGTCAGATGCTTAACTGACTGAGCCACCCAGGTGCCCCGATACCTTCCTTTTATAATTCTTTCTAGAATTAACTCAACTTCCCTTTATTTGAAATTCTATTTTGTTACAGAGAATCATGTATAGACCCTAAAGAATATTATCCTTCTTCTCTTAAAGGCCCTTCTATTCAATGAGTCATTCAATCTAATTATCTGGAATTATACTTCATTCTTCACTCTTCCCTACATGCAATAAAATGCCAAATATTTCAGATTCTACTTCTGAAATATTTCTTATAGAATTACCCCTCCATCATCACTATTCTCTTCTAATACAGGTTTTAATCATCATTCACCTTGACGATGGCAACCGCCTCTGACATAGCTCCATGTACTGTTTCAAATTAAAATGCTATTCTACAATCAAAGCAATCTTTCTAAAAATGCAAATATTACCTTATCACTTCCATGCTTAAAACATTTAGTTATGTATAAAGTATCTTCAGAATAAAACAGGCATTTAAAAAACACCACATAAAGCATTTTCTTTCTCCTGACTGGTCTCTTAATATTCGTTGCTTTAAGTGTTATTCTTCATTAATGTTAAATATATTGTAGTTTCCAACATATATCATGCAGTTTCATAACTTCATTAATCAGCAGATATAATTATAAAATTCAAAATTGATTGTACAAATGAATGAGATTTTATCATGGATCAAATAAGTCCTGTGAAAAATCACTGGACAAAGTATTTCTGATTAACTCCTTTTCTTAGTCCAGACATCTCTTTTTCCAAAGCAAGTGTATTTTCCACTTTAGATAGTAATTCTGGAGTTCAGGTGAAACAAAGGATAAGAAAATAAAAACACAGAGAATTCAAGCCTTAAAATATGTGTAATGCTAAGAACTGGGATTTCTAAAACCCTAAAACCTACACCAGTTTGAGTGGTTGGTTGGGTAAAGAAGTAACTTTTAAAAGTATAGGAAGAAATTATAAAGTTGCAGGAGAAGCATGGCATATTGCATAGTAGTTAAACATGTGAGCCTTGGAGGCAGAAAGCCTCCGGTTGTATCTTTGCCTTGCCATTTATTAGGCATGTGACCTGAGCAGTTCTGACTATTCTGTGCCTCAGTTTCCTTAAATATAAGCTAAGAAAAATAACAGTACCTACTTTACACAATTATACTGAAGATTTAATGTGTGTGTATGTGTGTTTGTGTATGTATTATCATTTATAAATTTGTCTGACACATAGCATTCAGTAAATATTATTATTATTATTACTATTTAAGGGAAAAGATATGCAATAAAATGTTTTTTTTGTGTGTGTGTATAAGTGGGAACACAATGGTTCCATAGAAGATTTACTTCTGATTATCCGTATAAGAAAATACCGAGTTTCCAATGTTCAGAACAAATGCCTCTTACTGCAATTGAGAAATAATAATTTGCTGTCTCTCATATTTAGGTATTTGATTTTCCTTTTGTATCTGCACTACTTTTAATTCTAAAAGGAATAAAGTGTTGTGTATTGTGATGTAGTAAAGATTGAATAATGTGAAAAAACTTGCCACGTGGTAAAAAAGATGCAAACTACAGTCTATTCTTGTCTGCATATTTTTGTATGTTATTTAGCAGTAAGACTAATAATCCAAACATGTGAGTTGTCTTGGGCCCAAACCAAAATATATGAATGAAAGTGGAAGAATGATACATAGCATGTTTTTCTTAGAATACATTTTTGATTGGAATAAGATCTCTGTAATGTGTGTGTCTATGTGTTCTTTTCCTTCTTCCTTTTCTTATGAGTGCTTAGAGGTTTATGTATAAAGTCTATGTCTCTTCTAAGTCAAGAGGGTATGCCACTGTCTCAGATCAGCATTACACATTTGTTAATTTCTATGGAGTTGCTTGGGCACCATAGAACTGAAACTCACCATGCATCTACTGTACCTAGGATTACGAGAGAAATCTTCATAGTCTACACTTTGGCATGGATTTGTTGTGTATAAAAAACTTAAAAAAAAAAAAAAACAGTGTGGATGGAAGATGGTGCTAGATGCAATGTTAAAATTTTGTATTTTAGCTGTATTTCTAAGAGCTGACATTGCCAATGTTTTAGTAGAAGAGTAATGACTTGTAAAGGTGAAATAATTAGGCTGTGCTTAAAACGGGCAGAATTATTCCCTCACTGCACAATCTGATCCACAATCCAAACTATTGTTCTTGCCAGAAATATACACATGGTTTCTCCCATGATGTTTATAGCCAAGTCAATCCTAACATCGAGACCACTGTATTTCTTAAATAACTTTCAAATATACCCATATCACTTTTGTTTTTACCAACTATTTTGAGGTATAACTTACATATCATAAAATTCACCTGTTTTTAACTATTCAATTCAATCATTTTTAATAAATTCCTAAATTGTTCAACCATCATCATAATCCAGTTTAGGAGATTTTCATCCCTCAAATAGGATTCTTCATGTCCATTTACAGTAAACCCCCATTGGCCCTACTACCCCCCTCCCCCAGAAAACTGCTTATCTGTCTCTATCTATATATTTGCCTATACTAGATATCTCATTTAAATTTAATTATATAATATGTGGTCTTTTTTTTCTTTCTTCTTTCATTTAGCATAATGCTTTTGAGGTTCATTTATGTTGTAGCATGCATCAGTATTTCATACCTTATTATTTCTGAATAGTATTTCATTATGTGAACATATCATGTTTTGTTTCTCCATATATCAGTTGATGGACATTTGAGTTATTTCCACTTTTTGGCTATTAGGAATAATACTAACTTCATGTGCAAATGTTTGTGGGGACATATATTTTCATTTCCTTTGGGTAGTTACTTGGGAGTATAATTACTGGGTTGTGAGAGGTCATCCACATTGATTCTTGACCCACCTTTAATTCATTAATATAACCATGAAAGTGGTCTTTGTAAAATGAGACCTTATTCATGCCACATATCTGTTGAAAGCTCTGAAAGATCTCCCAATGTTTATTCATGCTTTGTGGCAATAGATAGAATCTCATACAAAATGTAGAGGCATTACTTGATCTTATATCTGTCTCATTCTTGCTTCCTTCTCTATAGGAATATTGGCTTAAAAAATTTTTTTTTTGGAAGTTTATTTACTTATTTTGAGAGACAAAGAGAGGGGGGAAGGTTGGGGAAGGGCAGAGAGACAGGGAGAGAGAGAATCCTGAGCAGGCTCCACACTGTCAATGTGGGGCCCCATGCAGGGTTTGAACTCATGAACTCATGTGAGATCATAACCAGAGCTGAAACCAAGAGTGGGGTACTTAACCAACTGAGCCACCCAGGCACTTCAAGAATATTGGCTTTTTAGTAGCTAGTTAAAGGAACTAGATTTTCTTATGTCCTAGTGTCTTCAGATTGCCCCTCTTTATGTTTGGCAGCCTACAGTGTTATTCCCACTGCATTTAGTAGTTAATCCATCTTTTAGATCTAAGCTTCCTTAAAGAAGCTATCACTGACTCTTCAGTTTTTTTAGGGTCTGTCTGTATGTGCACCCAAGCTTCAAATTTTACTTACTATTATTTCTCACTATTGATATCAATTCGTTATGTGAGTTATCATTGCTTAAAATGTATTTTCTGGCAAATCTCAAGGTCCATGAAGCCAAAGATCAGATCTGTCACACACATTACTATGTCTTCAGCTCCTATATAGTTAAAGACTCATAGAAGCTTCTCAGTAAGTGTTTTTAAAATAAGTGAATGGACTCAAGAGGCAATTGATGATTGATCGGATAACTGTTAATGTAGATAGTAGTAAACTCAAGAACATCTTTCGTATTATAGGTGTTAATAGAGAATGGAACGCTAGTTTTCACTGGGAAAAAGTAACTACCCATAGTGGGCAAAGGGAGAAAAGAATTATTTGATGGCATACGTGTAGATTTTTTTTTTCTCTCTCTTTATCTCATTTTGTTTTCAGTGTAGAATGAATATAACTCATACTGCCTCCTTGAATAACTTATTGTTCTGCGGGATATGGTAGTTTGGGCCTGATGTGAAATTTTGAATTGCCATATGCAAGAGATAGGCACAGGAGTAGGTTGAAAACATATTATGGAATTTGCTATGCATTAATGCATAGTGATGAGGAGAGATTCTGAAATGAGATATGGAGGAAGAAAATCAGTATGGGACAGTGTTTTAGGATGCTTGATAATGAGAAAGTGATGACTAATGCTATCCAAGGGAGAGCTCGTATTTCCTGGGATTGTGGCAGCCAAATTCACAGTAGGAAGAGGCAGCCTGTAAGAAACAAAATTTATTTTTTTTAACATTAGAATGCTTTCAAAGTGAAGTGATTATAAACTCACAAAATTTTTCTCACAAGTTCTGTGTCTGAAAACAATGTTGTAATGTCATGGCATCTATCCTACAGTAAATTTTAGGGATGGTTATTATTTATAAATTTATAAATATATAATTTAAATTTATATAAATTATAAAATTTAGGGATGGTTATATCTTAAAATATGAGTTGAAAATCACATTCTTGAAATTCACTTGAACTTTAGATATTGACATGACATTGATTGGGAAAAGGGCTCTAATTTTCTGTAGGACTGGTGCACTTTTTAATTTTAATGAGAAGACACAAGTGAATCAGGAGTGTGAAGAATGTCGGCCAGTTGTACAGCTGCAAGTTTCAATAAGGATGGCAGTATCAGGAATGGACTCTGATGGTGGAAACTCAAATTCTGGCTATGTGTTAAGAAGCTAAGGAAAAGCTCTTAGAACCTAGGAGAAAGGAGTATTTGACTTTCAAGAAAGAAGTTTAAAAATTCTTTCAAATATGAAGGAAACTGAGCAGATTTTCCCAAGAAGACAGCTTCTCCAGGCAGTAGGATAGTGACAGCAAAGCCCTTGTACAGAAAGTTTATGCTGAGGAGTTATCAGATATAGGGAAGGCTCCAAATCCAAGCAAGGGTTTGTGAAGGGAACACAAGGCTTCTCTAATTCTCCTGGAAACATTTGGTCATTGGAATAACTAAGGAACTCACCAAATTAACTTCTGGCTTTTGTTGCCAAAGCACCCAAAGTTCACCTCTGCCCAGGCTCTTACATTTTCATTGCCTGTGTTATTTTCCATATGTCTATCCCATAATACCTCTGTTCCCTTCAGAGCAGATTGTGGCTTGTATGTTAGGACCTTGAGTGCCTAGCACAGCTATGTACCACACAGTAGGCACTCAGTGTGGCAAATAAGTGGGTAGCTAGATAAATAGATGCATAAATGAATGATTCATCAATCGTTGCAGTGGGCCAATAGGGATGACTTTCTTTCTTCAGCATGGAGGCGTGCATCAAACATTGGGAGTTAGTAGGGGAAAGTGCAAGCTTCATTCTGTAATATTTTATTATCTGCTGCCACGACTTTAAAATGATGCTTTAGCAGACACCACACTGTGGAGTATAGAGGTAATTTTTAAATGATTTGCAGTGTTTACAATAGGCTAATTTTCAAATATTTGGGGTGCATATGTTCTTGCATAAAAACCATTTGCTGGCAAATATATTTCTCAAACTAATGTAATGTTCTTGTCTAGTCTACTGTGCCTAATTTAAAAAGTGGAAGATGATGTGGAACTTTCTGGCAGAAAGTTGAGTGATAACACACGTTAATGAAGGCAAAGTGTATGACATATCAATTTAGGTCTCATTGGATCAAAGCATAACTTGCATAAACATGCAATGTCCTCATTGTATAGCTCCTTGTCCTTAAATTCTCGGTACTGAGATTTGAAACAGGGCATTCTTTCTGTGCTACTGTTGGCAAATAATGTTCATTGCCATCAATAATGCCATTTATTTAGAAAAAGCAGGGATGACATTTCACCACTTTTCCTTAAAGGGTCATAAAGCTGCAAACTGTCTCTGGATGTCTCTGCTACAGATATTAACACCACGAGAGAAATCACTTAGCCCCAAGAAGCCCTTTTCCTTTGCAAATATAGGGATTATCAGTGAAGAAAAAAAGAAAAGAATAAAATAAAATTCTAAAGTATCTTTGAAAATTTTAAGTCCTTTTTGACAGACTAACCATCCCCTTTGATTTTTTTTTTTTTTTTTTTTTTGGTGTGGATTAATAGCCATAGGAGATGGGTTATAAAAAAAATCCATGGTACATTTTTATTTGATTCCCAAATTAACATAATGCATTGATTTTTTTTATCTTCCTTTGTTTCAAGGAGCGCAGGAATTTAAAGGATTTTGTCTCTGTGTGTTACTTTGCTCTGTCAGCATCAGCTTGGAAGAACATACTGTGGAGGCTGGCATATCCAGTAGCATAAAGCACGACAGTGCTAGATATTGCCTCTGGCACAAAATGTACAGTACTAATAATACCTCATTTATCGTACTACTGCCCATAGAAAACCTGTAAGTGCTAAGCATAATTCATTTTATCTGCACTAGCTTACTAATCCTTTTGCATTAGCACTTTCCAAGGCGTTCGTTGTTGGCAATTGTCTTCCAGGCAGGAGGCATTTAAAGTTCTAGGTGCCAAGGAGTTAAAGTGGTATGGAATTATTAAATCATTGAATTTCCTATGTGCTGAAATGCCGGGGTAAATAAATCCTTTTGCTTATGCAGATTTGGTCCATCAGATATTCTTGGGAAGTCTGTCATCATTAAAGATGTAGAAGCCACTTTGCCAAGCATGTAATGCTTTGTTTGTCTTTTTGGCACATTCAGTATCATAGTTAGGAAAGTTTTGAGTTCATGGAAATTTATTAAAGTACAATCGAGACAAGGTAAGCGGGTTTAAGTGCTATGGGAAGTTACCCTTTGCCACTTTTTAGTTTAGCTTTGCATCAATGGTTTTGTAGTTTTAAAAATTTTTTTAGTCTTGGAAACATTTATTCAGCTGAAATATTTGGAAGAAGTCCAACACATAAAATGCACACTAGGGGATTTTCTCTGCTTGAAATGCATGTGAGCTGCTTGGAGCCCTGCCTGCTTGGCCCTCCTAGTCTTTCATCCCCTGCCTCTAGCATACCCATATCACCCTCTCAGTACTCTACAGAGTACAATTTATAAAGCACTCTCTTAGACCATAACTACTTGAGAGAAAATTGAATAGAATACCAGTGTCAAAAATCACCCTGTAGTGACCAAGGTAGCAATAACAAATTAATTTAGTTTAGTTGTTCATTTATTTAATTAGGATTATATAGGTATATGTTTTTTTTTCTATTTCAGACATAAGCATAATTCCTCCCTCCAAGATGGATTAAGCAAAACAATTCATGTAAAAAAAAGAAAAGTGCTTATAGGACTGTGCCATTTATATTAAAGCCTTCCAGTGCTTTTCCTAGACTGAGATGCAGGAGTCTGGGTATGTGCTATTGGGTGTATTTCTTGTCAAAACCAAACAAACAAACCCCCAAAAAAATGAAATTAGAAAGATGGAATTAAAATTCAGTCTGGGAATACATGAAACAGAAAGCCTGAAAAGTCTCAGGAGAGGAGAAGACAGCAGTATAAGGTCTCAGGTGGAAGAGTGGAAACAAAGAATGTAACATCCAGGTTCAGAACAAAGTTGAGAGCACTCTTCTCAAAGGAACGTTTCTGGAAAGAAAGCAGACAGGGTGGTGAGGAAAGAATCTTAATAGATGAAGACCCCTGTCACATTAGGAACATTCACTGTATATGTATTTTGTGGATAAACGGACATGTACTCTTACAGACATATTTTGTAAAAATTACTGAGGAAAACTCAGGAAACAAAGATGGGGCAATGTCAAGTTTATGGAAGTATTTAAGAACAGTTGAAGGATAAATAGAAGTGGGTCACGTACAGAGCATGTACCCAAACATGACAAACCTGGGAAATAGTTCAGCATTGTTGAAATTCAAAGTAAAAAAGGTTGGAGTGGAAAAGCATAGAGCTATATATTTGGGCAGTAGCCAGATCATAAAGGGCAGTGCCTTCCACGTAATCAGGGTAGAGTTTGTCCAATAGCCTATGGGGAGTCATTAAAAAATATCGTGCAAAGGATTAGCAGGGTCAGATTTGTATGCTAGAATGATATAACAGAAGAAGGGGAGACTGGAGACCCATGGACTGAGAGAGTGATTCTTATTGTTGAAGGGCAATTTCCCAAATTGTATTAACCAGGAGAATTCCATGGGTAGAAGTATTACAAATTACTAATGAAATGATAAAATTCTTCATAGTAACATGGCAGCTAGATAACTGTTTAATTCACATTTCCCATTGAATTTTCCTAAAAGCACAGGAAACAATACAACCGTTAAATCAACAAAGACATATGGCAATGCACATACCAATTTTTCTGGCCCAGGATGCAATGTCAGGATATAATTCCAGTGAAGTGCAGTTCACTTCTGGAGGGAAGGCAAAGGAGCTGGACAGAGAAAACTTTTCACCTAACTCTACTTTGGCCTTGTAACTCAGAGATTTGGGGGGCTCTTTGACAAAGTATCCATACTCTTTTGGATTGGATGTGTTTTTCTGAGATAGCAAAGTAAAGTAATCCCATCCTCTAAAGCCTCCAAGAAATGCATTTATTTTCATCCTTGCTCCTACATGTGATGTTGGCCAAATTATTTACTATATGCCTTACTTTCTGTGCTGTAAAATATGGATAATGCTGGTATCTACTTCCTGAGGTTGTTCTAAGGATTAAATGACGTGACATAGATAAAACTTTAGAACTGTTGTTAAAACACAGTAAGCACTTGTACTTATTGTCTTACTGTTATTTTATGCACATTCAGGGGTTACTATATGCAGAAGTAGGTTTATTCATCTATAAGAAGGGAAGTAATGACACCTAACATCACAGAATTTTTCTAAGTATTTAATTAAACTACGTATGTGAACTTCTTTGCTGGTATCCGTAATATATTAACTGAATAAATCATAGGATTAGTAGTAGTAGTAACTGTAACAGCAGCTGCAGTAGTGGAATTATAGTAAAGTAATGGTACACAATCAAAGAAACTGGCAGTTGGGCATTAAATTCTGATATAAAGTTGATAATATGACCTTGCAAGGAAAAAAGATGTCACTCAGAGGACCAAAATTTTTCATTCACTCTTTCTGGCAAGGTTAAAGCTGTTACAACTTTCAAATAATCCAGTGGGGAGGGGGGAGTTTTCTGCAGAGTCCAGTAACAGAATGGGAGAATATCTCATTCCTCTTCCTGGCAGTGTCACACTAAAGAAATGCAGACTCTGAGTGCATATTTGGCATATTAACTATATCTATAACTTATATCTAAGAGTAGGATTATAATGAGTGTTAGGGAGGAAACCTAGGAAAATTATCCATGATATCCAGTTAGAGAGTAAAATTGACCTTCATTCTTTAAAGAGAAGGAAATGGAAAAAGATAGGGCTTTTTAAAGAGATTCATTAACACATGAATTTTTATTTTTTCAACTTTATTGAAGTATAGTTGACAAAATTATAAGATATTAAAAGTGTGCAATCTTAAGGTTCAATATACACGTATATTGTGAAAAGATTCCCCCCATAGAGTTAATAAACATATCCATCACCCTACATATTTATTTTGCATGTGTGTGAGAACATTCAAGTTCTGTTCCCTTCCCAAATTTTAATTATGCAATACAGTGTTATCAGCTACAGTTACCATGTTAAACATTAGAACCTCAAAACTTATTTATCTTGTAACTGAAAGTTTGTACCATTTATCAACATCTTCCTGTTTTCTCCATCCCAAGCCCCTGGCAACCACTTTCCTACGTTGTGTCTGTAAGCCCAACTGCCTTTTTTTTTTTTTTTTTTTTTTTTTTTTTTAATTTCACATATAAGTGATACTATTAGTCTTTTTCTCTCTAGCTTATTTCACTTATCATAATGCCCTCCAGGCTCATCCATGCTGTCAAAACGGCAAAATTTCCTTCTTGCTCATGCGTATATAGACCACATTTTCTTTAGATAGCTCTTCAAGATAATGGTTTTGTTTAATTTGATTACATACCCAGAAGTGGAATTACTGGATCATATGATAGTTCTATTTTTAATTTCTGGAAGAATCTCCACGCTGTTTTTCATAGAGGCTGCACCAGTTCACATAAACATGAGGGTAGCTTTTTTTTTTCCACATCCTTACCAGTATTTGTTATTTCTTGTCTGTTTGATAATATACACTTTATCAGGTATAAAGTGGTATCTCATTATGGTTTTATTTGTATTTCCTGATGATTAGTGATCGGCAACTTTTCATGTACTTGCAGGCCATCTGTATGTCTTCTTTGGGAAAAAAAAATGCCTATTCAGGTCCTTCGCCCATTTTTTAATTGGGTTATGTATGTATCTGTTCATTTGCTATTGAATTCTATGGGTTCTTTGTATATTTTAGATATTAACCTCTTATAGAATATGTGTTTGCAAATATCATTTCCAATTTGGTCAGTTGCCTCTTTTGTATTTTCGATGGTTTCCTATGCTGTACCAAAACTGTCTAGTTTAATTAAGTCTTATTTGTTTAATTTGCTTTTATTGCTTTTGCTTTTCGTGTCCAATGGAAAAACCAAATCATTGCCAAGACCAATGTCTAGGGGCTTACCCACTGTTTTCTCCTGGGATTTTATGGCTTCAGGTCTTACATGCTAGTCTTTAATCAACTTGACTTGATTTTGTGTGTAGTGTATGACAGGGGTCCGGTTTCATTCTATTGCATGTGGCTATGCATTTTTCCCAGTATGTTTATTGAAGAGACTATTCTTTCCCCATTTATTTCCCTAGCTCATTTTTTGAAAGTTAGTTGACCTCATATGTATAGATTGTTTTATCTGGGTTCTCACTTCTGTTCTCTTGATCTGTGCATCAGATTTATGCCCAAACTATACTATTTTGATTACTATATATTTGTAATAAAGTTTGAAATCAGGAAGTGTAATGCCTTCAGCTTTGTTCCTCCTTCTCATAATTGCTTTGGCTATTTATGGTCTTTGTGCTTCCATACAGATTTTAGGATTCTTTGTTGTATTCCTGTGAAAATGCCTTTGGGATTTTGATAGGGATTGCATCAAATTGGTAGATTACTTTGGGTATTATAAGTATTCTAACAATATTAATTTTTCCAATCCCTGAGCACATAATATCTTTCCATTTATTTGTATCTTTTTTAGTTTCTTTCCCCACTTATAGTTTCAGTGTACAGATCTTTCACTTCCCTGGTTAAATTTGTTCTTAAGTATTTTATTCTATTTGATGCTGTTGTAAATGGGATTATTTTCTTAATTTCATTTTATCATGGTTTGTTGTTAATGTATAAAAATTAACAACACTGTTAATGTGATTAACAATCAGTTAATTTGTATTTCCAGGGGGGAAATACAGGGGCGCCTGTTTGGCTCAGTCAGGGCCTGATTCCAAGGCGCCTGGGTGGCTCAGTCAGTTAAGCCTCTGACTTCAGCTCAGGTCATGATCTCGCGGTTCGTGGGTTCAAGCCCCGTGTCAGGCTCTGTGCAGACAGCTTGGAGCCTGGAGCCTGCTTCAGATTCTGTGTCTCCATCTCTCTCTGACCCTCCCCTGCTCACACTCTGTGTCTCTGTCTCTTTCTGAAAAGTAAATAATCATAAAAAGTTAAAAAAAATGTAACTGGTTTTCAAATATTGATTTTGAATCCTACAACTTTACTTAATTTACTTATTAGTTCTAAGTGTTCTCTTTTTTTGGTGGAGACTTTAGGATTTTCTATATATAATATTATGTCAGTGCAAATGGAGATGATTTTACTTCTTCCTTTCTGACTTGGATGGCTTTCATTTATTTTTCTTGTCTAATTGCTCTGGCTAGGACTCACAATACTAAGTTGAATAAAAGTGGCAGGAGAATGCGTCCTTATCTTGGTCCTGAGCTTAGAAGAAAAGATTTCAACTTTTCACTGTTGAATATAATGTTAGCTGCAAGCTTGTTATATTTGTACTTCATTATGTTCAGTTATGTGAACCTTCTTTATGAAGTGTTGAGAGTTTTATGATGCATTTTGTCAAATACTTCTGCATCTATTGAGATTATCATTTAATTTTTATCCTTTATTTTGTTAATGCAGTGTATTACATTGATTTGCAGATTAAAAAAATTTTAATGTTTATTTATTTTTGAAGGAGAGACAGAGTGTGAGTGGGGGAGGAACAGAGAGAGAGGGAAACACAGAATCCGAAGTAGGCTCCAGGCTCCAAGCTGTCAGCACAGAGCCCAACTTGGGGCATGAACTCATGAACTGGGAGATCATGACCTGAGCCAAAGTCAGACACTCAACTGACTGAGCCACCCAGGCACCCTCAGTTTGCAGATTTTGAACGATCATTACATCCCTGGAATAAATTCCACTTGATCGTCACATATGATTCTTTTAAAAGTGTTGTTGAACTCAGTTTGCTAATATTCTATTGAGGATTTTTGTATCTGTATTCATCAGAAATACTGGCCTGTATTTTTCTTTTCTTACAGAGTCCTTGTTTGGTTTTGGTATAGAATAATGCTGGCCTCATAAAATAAGTTTGGAAGTGTTCCTTCCTTATCTATTTTTGGAGGGATTTGAGAAGAATTTGTAGTAATTCTTCTTAAAGTGTTTATTTGAATTCGTCTCTGAAGCCATCTCGTCCTGGGTTTTCTGTGTTATTTTGTTTTTGATTAGTGATTCAATCTCTCTACTTGTTATTGCGTTAGAAGCAATCAACAAACAGACTCAAACACTAGAAATAACCAAGACATTCCCTTACCAAAGTCACTTTTAAGCCAAATCCACTATATTCTAATAAGTCTCACTAAGCACAACTTTGGAAGGAAGAAATCAAATCTGAAATCTTTGATCAAAGCCTACTACTCTCTCTGTTCCTCAAGGTTCTGCCAGTTTTTCTGGCATATGACTTCAGTTACCTTTTCAATATACACTTAAATGCCCATATCTTTATGATTTAGTAAGAAGCTTTTGAGTTTGTCCTCATGCAAATTTATATCCTTCACACCCTCATGTGGCATATCTTAAATCTCTTTGAGTAAATGTTCCAAATTATCTCCTTTGGCCAGCTTCAACTTTAATACATTTATGAAGTGTGTTAAGTCTGTAGACAAGATTTAGCTGATGATCATTGCTGACTTCAGTCTGCAGCATAGACTACTTGGTGCTTTTACCAAGAAAATTCCTGGCATATTTGGTATTGTATCACTCCTTTCTTTCAACCATCCCCAAGACATCATTTTACTACCTTATATACTGAACACAGCACTTATTAAATTTTAATATGCATCTAAATTATCTGAAAGATCATGTCAAAATATTGATTCTGATACATTAAATTTGAGGTGAGCCCTAAGATTCTGCCCTCCTAATAACCACGTATGCCATTGAAACGTTGCTAGTCCAAGAACCACATCTATAATAACAACGTACTGGAGAAATTAGACTAATGATTCTGAACCAGGGTTATATATTACCATTGCCTGGGGATCTTTTGAAACCATCTATGTACAATCCTTATCCCAGACTTATTAAATTGGAATTGGGTAAGGCCAAAGTATTGATATTATTAAAAACTATATATGCTATTCCAATATGCATTTAAGAATGAGAACTTCTGGGTTAGCCTAACCTGTCTAATGTTGCATCTGAATACATATTGCTAAAATCTGTCCATACATACTGTTGCCCAGAGCCAGCAAAAAATTTCTTGTTGCCAAGAGCAGAGGTATTTTACTCATCAGTTTAGCCCTGATATATAGCACACTGTCTGTCACATAGAATGCTCTCAAATCATATTTGTTGAAAAGGTCAGAAATTCTCTAGAACATGCCTGTGACTTGTATGAAACTAGATTTTTCCTTAATCAATTTGAACACGGGTGGGGGAGAGACACTATTTATTAAAGCATCCTTTTAAAATTCACTCAGTGCCTATTCTCTATCAGGGATTTGGGGGATGCTGGGGGATGCAAGGAGACTGTTCTCCAGAAAGTTGCAGTCTATGAATTAAGCATGTATTTGTCTTATTGGCTCATATACAGTGTAAGATTTTTGAGTCATTCTTTCTGCATCTTCAGCAGCATAAGCATCATTTTAAAACAATAAAATAGACAACTAGCAAAGATGAGATTCTTAAAGTAAAGGCTATCAAATGAGCCAACTGTCAAATTATGTAAATTTGAAAGTCTAACAACCTTGGTAAAGGTCCTTTAATTGGATGACTCATGTAGAAAATAAATAAACTGTCATTTAAAAGTCCCTTCCCGTAGCCAAATTTAAAGGAATAGAAATAGTACTTCAAAAGGGTCAAGGTAGAGAAAAAAAATCAATACGTTGCAGCTTATTTTTGCACCCTTAAAGTACATATATTTTTAATATACCACACATACATAAAGTCATTTTTGCTAAAAGAAAATTTTATTTGATCCAGTAATAATAGCACTGGAAAATTGGTAATAATTTAAACAATATATTGTGATATTAACTCATGGAGATAGGTAAAACATTGTCATTATACTTAATGTTGAGTTTGTACATAATGCTGCCTTTCTTTTGTACCATTTTTTATGTTCTCCAACTTTTCTAAGGTCATTTTTTATTTGTAATGGAGACATTGTTAAACTAATATATTTAATAGACTCTCACCTTTATTATTAAATTATACAGAAGTGATACATAGGATTATTTTTCTTATTTTTACCTTCCCTCTTACATGATGCTACTCTTCTGCCTACTGTTATGTGACCTACCTGTTTCATTGCCTTTGGGTTTGGAAGTGTGTCATGTTTTGGCTGAATGATGTGTTTTGGCATTTAGGTAGAAATTTAATGTGATTGCATGGTTTAGCTAATGCTCTCTTGTTCCTGTTTTCTGCATAAAATAAAGGAATACTTAGAGAGATGCTTCTTTTTTTCTGTCTGAGCCCTGGAATGAGAAGGAATGAGGAACAGAAGCCCAATCTACCTGTAGCCCAGCCAACCTGAGCCACAATAACCCCATGCCACCATTTAACATGACTAGAAGTAAATCTTTTTTGTTTATGCCACTGAGATATTGCAGTTCTTTCTTTGTTCCCAAAGCAAAAACTAATGCGGAAGGTAAGTAGGAATTGATATAAAGGAAAATCATATTAATAAAATAGATTATTCAACTTATTTAATGATTCTGATGGTAGCTTTAGATCAGGGAATTGTTAGCAGAATTACAGAGAGGAATTAGAGATTAGAGAAGGAAAACAGAAGTGCTATTCAGTGGATAGCTTTATTTAGAGTGAAGCACCTTAAATCAGTAGTCTAATGAAATAGTCCAAATACACAAGAGATGTAAATGTAAAAATAATTGAACCATAAAAGCAGTAGAAGAAAACATGGATGATTCCTTTTATAACTTTGATATGGGGAAAATTTTTCCATGACTCAAAGTCAAGAAGCAAAAGAGATTGGACAAAAAAAATGAACATAAAAGTGAAGAAAAATTTGTTTTGTCTAACAAAACCACATCATAAGCAAAGTACAAAGGCAAATAACACATTAGAAGAAAATATCAGGGTATGAATCAGAGTTAAAGGACTAATATCCCTAATATATAAAAAAGTCTCATACTTGGAATACAATGAAACACTTTTGAAAAATGGACAAAAGACATGAGCAGAGAGTTCACAGAAAATTATCAACTGCTTTTCAAACGTGTGATAGTGTCAAATACAGTACATTAATAACAAAGGGAATGATAATAAAAATCCTTTCTCACTTATGAAATTGAAAAAAAAAAAGTGAAAAGCTTGACAATATTCTCTTTGGCAAAAGTTTATCCTACAGGTTTACTTCTGACAACGTAAACACAAACATGCAAGATATTCATGGAGGCATCATTATACCAGTGAAATATTAGAAACAACCTTCATAACTGTACAGAGGAGATCAGTTGAATGAGATGTGCATTCTCACAGTAGAGAATGTGCAGCTATAGAAACAGGATGAGGAAGGGCTCTATGCATTGACAAGGTGTAATTTCCTGGATATATTGTTAAGAATAAACAATAGAATAAATTATGTTACATTTTCTGAAAGGGAGAAGGGGGTTATTTTTTGAAAAGGGATAAAAGCTGGAAGAATAAAATAGAAACTAATACAAACATAATTACAACGTGTGGAGCTTTTCTGAGTATATCTTCTTTTATACAAATTTGACTTTTCAACTATATTAACATTTTACATTTTAAAAATTCTGAAATTGACAAGGATTGGGGAAAAGTCTTAAAATTGAATAGAAACAGAAACTGATGAACCTAAAAGATTCTTCTCTGGTGCCAGTTTCTCTTCTTAGTAGTGTCTTGGAGTTCTGTGTTAGGTCGGGGACTCCCCCAGCCTGGTGCCTGAGTAAACTTGATGACCAGAACCCTCTAGCACCTTACATTTGGCATGTAGAATGAATGAGAAATAAACTTGTACTTAGTGTAGCAACTTCCATATTTTGTTTCCAGCATAAGCTAACCTATATTGACGAAGGTAACAAAATATGAAGAGGTTGGGATGTCATGTCATTTTAAAGATAAGTGATTAGCAACTTCTAAATCTTTATTATCTCTTTTGGTAAGACGCAAAACAATAAACTTGAATGTGACTCTAAAGTTGTTATCATAAGCTTATATGTGTTTATAGACATTACATTTGGGAGAGGTGGGTTCTTGATGAATAAGGACACAATAAGACACCAACTTGACTGAGAACTGTGACAATCCTAGTCTCTGAGGTGATGTCAGTGACTCTGGTGATTGCAACTATTCATTCAGAAAACAGGATAACTAAGGAATATTTCCACTTGTTTACTGCCATGCATAATAGAAGTACATGCCCCTTTGAAAACCAAGAGCTTGCTGTGGAATGACCAGAGAATTAGAACAAAAGAGGTACAAAGAATGGGCGAGGATGCACAAATGAAAGGAATATTAAGAGATGACCTAAATGTGAAAATAAAAGGGAAAAAGTAAATATGAAAAGCTAGAGATAGACCTATGGGGATAAAAGTAACATGTTGCATACTTTTTTTCTAGCAATTGTTTTTATCTTTGTTTATTTTAAATTTTGTATGCTTGATAATAAACTGCATGCACTAAATCTAAGTTATGATATTCTATTTCAGAATTACGTCTCTGATATTAAGACCATTAAATACTTATGATCATTTTACTTACAAATAAATTATTAGGCACTAGGAATTCTTATTAAATTAGTCCAACTGGTCAGAAGCTAGTGAAAACACATTTAGTTGATGTTAAATATTGCACAGCACATTACAAATGGCTGATGCTCCATAACCGGTCCATTTATAGTTTATGGTGCAAATTTTAAAGTCAAGTAAATGGTGTTTTCAGCAGTAGTTCATGTGTTATGACTTGTCGGGGTTGTAAATAATTTGTAGGGCATTTATGTATTTCTAGATTCCATGTACCTCTTGCTTATAAATCTATTTATTAACCCTTATAAATAATTGATGGCCATATCTCAAAATGAATCATTCCTAAAATTGCTTAACTGTCTGAAATTTTTCTTCAGTAATCCCGTCCCTCATTTTCTTTTCATATCTCAATCAGGTATAAATAGAAGAACCTTGCATGCACCTTTTTCTTCTCATTCCCGAGTCTAAGTGTCTGTGCCACCATTCACCTTTATGGTGAGAAGCTATGAATTCATGTCATCAGTTCTTCTCCTGGCAACTTCAATGAGTAATTGGTTTTCTTCCCAACCCTCCATCCATCCCAGCTTTACAGCAGGCTTCCCGCTCTCTCTCTCTTTTCCTTCCTTCCTTCCTTCCTTCCTTCCTTCCTTCCTTCCTTCCTTCCTCCTTCTTCCTTCTTCGTTCTTCTTTCTTCCTTCTTCCCTCCCTCTATCCCTTCCTCTCTTGTCTTTCTTTCCCTTCCTTCTTTCCACCACTTGCATAAGATACCAATTTGTTTCCATTCTTCTGTATCAGGAATCTGAATAACTAATTTTATTATATTATTATAATGTATTTTGTTTGTTTGTTTTTAACCACAGTAGGAGTATTTTGTGCCAATTAACATGAAAGTGTTAGAAAAAAAAGAGATCAAACATAGGAAAGAGGGCAAGAGTGGTAAAAGGAAAAAATAATGTAAAACGCATGGCAGGCCCTTGAAAAAAATGTGAAGGTGATGATTTATTTTAGGAATTTGCTACTGCCCTATTTGGTAACATTAAAAAAAAAAAAACATTAGAACCCAAATCCTCTCACCTCTACCCCATCTGCCAGGAAATCCATTAGTGAACTAATAAAGTGTATTTTCATTCATTATACTATTCATGCATTCATTCAGCACTATTTGTTAGTTCATTATTATTATTTATTCATTTATTCATATATTCCTTGTTTCAGAAGGAATAAAGGTTTAGAATAATATCTGAAATACAAATTTAAATAAAATAAAACAAATGAGTGAGACAGTCTGGACAAAAGGAACTTTAGGGAGTAATAATAAAATGGAACTAAGTGAGCCATAGATCCTAACTTCTTTCATATAGTGCAAAATGTATATCCCAGAACAATGCTCATCCTTGAGATCACAGAGATACCATCATTCTCATCTTCATTTGAGAAATCTTATATTGCTGATCTTTGTACCTAATATTAACACCATCCCTCTAACAATGTTCCCATGGAAATAATTTTTGCTGGACTCTTCTTTTGGATGCCATTATTATATCTATGTTTATTCCAATTGTACTAATACTCTGGATTTAATGGCTCAATAGAGTGGAGAAGATTGTTTATAAATGAAGCTCGATTTCAAGGGAATTATCCACATAAACATCCCATGAATCAAATAGAAAAAAACACTTGCTGTCCACACTGAGGGTGGTCTTTACCTGCAGAACACAGATGAATGCTTCTTTGTAAAGGTGCACTGGGAGGATCTCCATAGAATCAAACCCTTTTCCTGGGGTAGATCTGTTTGGGGGAGATGAAAAATGATTGTGGTAGTACAAAGTGTGCAAATTATGTTTCGCATTATGCAGTATTTGAATTAAGCTGCTGTTTGGAGGTAAAAGTTTTCACTGTGTGAGAGGTCAGACACAGGTAAACATGTTTTACTAAATCAGAAGGAAATCTCAAATGATATGCCTGAACAGTAAGAAAAGCAGTGCAAAGATTTATTGAGGAAAGTGTTCTGTTGATAAACGATAACATTTATTTGTAATTTGAGGATCTGACCCAGATGACACTCATTAGCTCAGCTTGTATGAAACCAATTAGTTTCATAAATTTATTATTTGTTCTGATGTTATTTGTAAAAGGATTTTATTCTAGTACTGGAGATGAGATATGTTTTAAAACAAATGTGAAATATTTCCTTAATTATGCTATTTTGCTTTCTCTATAAAATTATGGATATCTCACTTTTGCATAGCAGGTGTATACATTGTAATCCTAGTAAACAGTTTTTGATATATAAGAACTCATCCTTTGTACTTGAGGTAATTTTTTGGAAGCATAGGAGATACCAATTTACTCATTTTATTTTAAGCATGTATCTTATTTATCATACCATGCCTCTTGACCCTTGATGATCTTAATAATAAGAGACAAAACATTTATTGAGAATTTCCTGTGTTCCAGATAATGTGCCAGATACTTGCATGGATTCTCTTTTTAATTTTCATGACTCAATAAAGTATGTTCTACTACATTCACCGTTTGGAAATGAGGAAGCAGAACTTAACAATTAATACATGATGTATCTATCTATGGATAAACCCTACTAAAATGAGGAATAACTACATAAAGCTTGATTAGAGATTTTATTTATTCTTAACTACTATTTTTTTCTGCCTTTTGACTTTGGTGCCTTTTGAAATGTTATCATATTCTTTACTACTCACATCAAAGCTGCTCTTGCTTTCTGTAGTAAGAAAGCATTAGAAAATAGATGGTCCCAGTTATCTGTCTTAAATTAAGTCAGAAAACATCTTAAACATATTTGAAGAAAGTATCTCTATATTTAATAGATATCAAATATAAGTTGGTTTTCTACTTAAGGAGATTCATGTATATTTCCTCTTCTAAGCTGGTTTTTCTCATTAGACTCAGTTGTTAGTCTAGCATCATTTTGATGCCACCATCTGATATTATGGAGACTATGGATAGAAGAGATTCAGTTTATCAAATGATTGGCTAAAAATAATTTAAAGAGTGGTTTTCATTGAAGAATGTCTAATATTGGCTTAGTAGACAACATCATAACATCCAAATGAAAAATTGCCAGCTACTCAGTTGTAACTCTCACAAAACAACATCTTTTATATTTGGAATCATTTAAAAAAGTGTTTGTTATGTTAGTTTTCAAACTATTTTCATAGTAACTCAAGCAAAATCCCCCAAAGTAGGGAGAGGCATACTCTGGACAAGATGTGAGCTCTTCTACCTTACATTTAGAAGAAGAGCTCCACATTAATAAGTACTTACCAACCTCTTTCAAGATGTCATATGATGCTATTCATTCACTTCAACATTAAAATAATATTTACCATTTTTTCATAGTTCATGGTACATGGGGTTCATGTCACATGATACATACGTTCTATACAATACCAATGTTACTTATACACTTTATTTCTAATCATCAGTCCACTTTTAGAATCAAAACAATACATGACTAAGTGAAAAATAAGTTAAAACTTCTTAATACTTAAAACTACTGAGTGATTGATTAGCTGATTGAAGAATTAAATTATGACCATGCTCAAATTATGAGTGTGCTCACATGCTTACCGGCAATGCTATGCATGCTCACTGAATAAGCACTCGAATGTTCTGACTTATATTTAAAATTGAAAACTTTGAAGTATTTATTTTTTTAATTCATAGGAAAATGGGATGGGATCTGACTTTATCATGACCCTCAATGGTGGAATTCCCTGGAATAATTCTGAAGTCCACTCATGGGAAAATGATGATCCAGACAATGATGGTTTTCTTTACTATCCTCTGCCTTGTTGTTTATTTTTTTTCTAGCATTCAAGAGGTTACAAGATAATTTAATATTTATTTTCCTACTCAGTCCCTACAACAATGAGGAAACTGAGGCTCACCAAGTCTAAATACATTAAAAAAAAAATAGCCCCTAAGTGGCTAAGCTATAGCCATTGCTAAGCAAAACCTACATTATTTAAAATAGTAAGTGTAGTATGTAGAAAGCCACAAAAGTCATTTGCCCATATTTGTCAAAACATAGGGAAAAAACAAGAAAATATTGACTAGAGACTTTAGTGAAATACTTGAGCTCATTAAAACTCCTTCTAAACACGCGCCACCTCACACACACACATTATTCTGTCATTTTCTCCAAATAAATGTGCATTACACTAAAGTATTTCTTCAAAATTACTACTTTCTTGAAACTTTCCTCAGTGTCCATATCCAAAACTAACCTAGCATTTGGAATCTACACAAGAAATGCATGAACACCTCATATATTACTGTCATGAAGCATTTGATTTTCACTTGCTAATGGGTACAACAGAATATGAATGTCTAAATTTGTGATTGTTCTGGAAAAGAGGGAGGTTTGGGCTTCATATTATTCCCACATGTAGAATGTGTGTTTGTGAAACAGTGTGCCTATATTGGTGGGAAGATTTAGGGAAAAGTTATAGAGAGAATCTGGAGTTTAAGATACTAACCCTGGGTGCCTGTGTGGCTCAGTTGGTTAAGCATACAACTCTTGATTCCTGCTTAGGTGATGATCTCATGGTTCATGAGTTTGAGCCCTGTGTCAGGCTCTGTGCTGGTGGTGTAGAATCTGCTTGGGGTTTCTCTCTCTCTCTCTGTCTTTCTCTGACCCTCCTGTGCTCTTTTGCGCTGTCTCTCTCTCTCTGTCTGTCTCTCTCTCTCTCTCTCAAAATAAATAAATAAACTTAAAAAAAAGAAGTTAAAAAAAAAAAGATACTACCCCTGCTCTGCTCTGTGATGCCTGGTTCTGTAGATTTGAAGCATATAGGCAAGCAGTCACTATCATCTAAAGGAGAAGGTAAGGGACAAGGCATATGAATTAGGAATGTCTGAATACTTATCTTCTAAGAATTCTGAAGATAAGAATCATGTTCACAGAAAAGTATATATTAGTGTAAGGTGAAGGGGGTCAAAAGGCACAAACTTTGTTTTTTTTTTCCTTTCTTAGATGTTTATTTTGAGAGAGTGTGTGTGCATGGGAGTGGGGTAGGGGCAGAGAGAGAGAGAGGGTGAGAAAGAATCACAAGCAGGCCCTGTGCTGAGGGGCTCAAAGTGGGACTTGATCTCATGACATGAGGTCATGACATGAGCCAAAATCAAGTTGGATGCTAACCTACTGAGCCACCCAGATGCCCCAAAAGGTATAAACTTTCTGTTATAAAGTAAATAAATCGTGGCAATATAATGTATAACATGATGACTATATTTAATAATACTGTAGTGCATATTTCAAAGTTTCTAAGAGAGTAGATCTTAAAATTTCTCCTCACAAGAAAATAAAATTTTGTAACTAGGTAAGGTGACAGGTGTTAGCTAAATGTATTGTTATCATTTTGCCATGTATACACATATCAAAGTCATTATGTATACAAATATCAAATCATTATGTTGTATTCCTGAAGCTAATACAATTTTATACATCAACTATACCTCAATAAAGAAAATAAAAATCAAAACAAAGAAAGTAAAAAATATAGTTTCATAAATAGAGGGCTTATAAAGGGTGATTATTTGTTTTGGTCATTAACCCTAGAAAATGAGCATCAGGGCATGGAAGCAGATATCAAATGAAGCAGAAAAAAAACAAAGCTATGCTCACGCTTCTTTGCTATCTTTCCCTGATAGAAGTTATTGTTAAATAGTGTAAAAATTGGAAAAGTTATTGTTAAATATTTTTGAAAGAGTATTTCAGAGTTAGATTATCATTTTGTTACTTATTTTACTTTAGTCATGAAAATAACAATCAGGTAGAAATCTGGTTTTAATCACAGTGGTGTCCTTATTGCTTCCCATAGTTCTTGGCACATAGAAGGTGTTTCATGAATGTCTGTGATTATATGCACTGGCCAATGAATTACATGCGCCCACTAAAATCCTCATAAATTTGAAAGCTGTGATACAGGATATTTAGAACAGAACTATTCCTCCCTCATTTTGGGGTGCCAGTAAAATGGATATCAGATATCAAAGTTAGAGAAATTTTCATTACAGACTTTTCAAAAAAAAAATTAGAACTGAGAGAGAGGGGGAGGGGGTCCTATATCAAAAGCCTAATGATGGCCTCTTCCTCAGGAAGACTGAAAGAGGTTGAAAGGTGTTTTCTATTCCTGGGAGACCCAGAGGTCTGGGACCAGATTTATTCCAGAGAAAGCTGAAGCAGGCAGTGTGTGTAGGATACAGGGGCTATGCTAGCATAGTTCTCTTTTCTAAGACTTTGTCAGGGCAAGGGATCTGTGAGTATATTCCTCAGAACTGATGTGGGCCCTAGAAGGACAATATAACCCCAGAAGCAAGAAAATGGATAAAAGGACCAGTTTACTAAGAGCTGAAGAAGGGGTTACAAATCAGCACTAGGAATACAAATGCATCTTCTTTAATCAAGAGTTCTCTGTATGAACAAAGTATCCAGTGATGGATTCAACCAAGAGCCCAGAAGAAGTACACCTCAAGGAAATGAGTCATCTGTAAATATCAGCCAGTGAAGAGAGAACAAAACCAATGGAAATAGTACCTGATTAATGAAGAGCTTATCTCTCTTTTCGTTTTAGCATGCTTCCTCTCCAAACTCTGACCTTGGAGGGGTCAGGGGCAGCTAGCCACTGGGCAGATGGGAGAGGAGGAAAAAATAAAAAAGGAGACAAAAAAAAAAAAACCCCAAAAAGCCAGAAATAACCCTTTGCCACTTCAGATTTAGACCAACGTAAGACCTCAACTTGGGAAACAGAAGATTTACTATTGAATTGATTTTGATTGATATATTAGACTAGATAAATAAGTTTTTGAAGTGAGACAGTGGTTTGTGACTTAGCATGAGGACAATGATGTCTGACACCTAAAAGCTGGACATTTTAAGCAGGAACAGAGGATGATCAAACCCTCTTGAATCACAATCCTGGTGAATCGATTGGTACTAGAATATTGTCCCTGTTAAGTTATTTGTTTGACTTCTCTACCAGAGGTCACATTTACCAATAGCTCAGATAAGAAAAAAAATTATAGAAATGCATATGTTAGTGTAAAATTGAGCAGCAATAAGAAAATGAGCTCTGAGGGGCGCCTGGGTGGCGCAGTCGGTTGGGCGTCCGACTTCAGCCAGGTCACGATCTCGCGGTCCGTGAGTTCGAGCCCCGCGTCAGGCTCTGGGTTGACGGCTCAGAGCCTGGAGCCTGCTTCCGATTCTGTGTCTCCCTCTCTCTCTGCCCCTCCCCCATTCATGCTCTGTCTCTCTCTGTCCCAAAAATAAATAAATAAACGTTGAAAAAAAAATTAAAAAAAAAAAAATTTAAAAAAAATAAAAAAAAAAAGAAAATGAGCTCTGAGAAGAAGAAACACTGTAACATGGAGACTTTCTCCTTAACCCTCATCCCCACCAGCTGAGAGGTATCTCATGGGTGGAGAGGGGCCAGGAAAAAGCTGGTTTTCACCTAAGTTGTGTTGCTTTCTTTCTTCATTCTTGAGATAGTGAAAATCTAGATATCCTATGGGGATTTCCCTAAATGGGAAGGAAGAGTGACAGTTAAAGCATGTCTGGGTGCATTTGATAGTAAGCAAGTGGGGGAGCCAGTCTCTGAGAAAAAAAATAGCCCACCACTTTTTGAGGTAGAGAGACAGGAACATCAGAGATGAAGGAAATCACAAGACCTAATGGTTGTCTTCAAAGATATTGGGCAGTGACATCATTGGTCCTGATTAATTTGGGGGAAGCAAATGCTTAATGGCAAAGAACAGTCTGCTTAGTAACCAGAGAGATATACTTTCACTTTTATCTCTACCAAAACCAATCACTTGGGGTTTCTTTTAAGATCCAACAGAAATGCTTGATAAGGAAGGAGATTTTAGTATCTGGTTCCCTTTCAGGTAAGGTTGAATTCCTTGTCCTGATATAATACTCTTAGGAACACAATTCCATCTCAAATATTTCAGTTTCAGGAAATAATTTTTAAGATGTCTTATTGGAGTATTTAACAATGCTTTTAACACAAGACATAATGAATGCCATTGGGTAAAGAGTAGCTCTTATTTGTTTTCTGACAAAGGGAAATGAAAGCTTTGGGGAGATTTTTATGCTTTATCTCTATACCTCAAACATGGGTTACATTTATAATTGTTTTTATGTGTTTGTGACTTACAAACACTTAGCACATATAGTCCATACTGCTGTATTCTTCTCACATTCAATGTGGCCAACTACGATTATGGGCCCAGGTTGTCTCCCTGGTTATGTGATGACTCCTTCAAACTGGAAATTGATTTATCTGACTAAAAAGTGTTGTCCTCAGGAGAATTTTGTAGGATACGGTGAGCCAAATTGACCAGTGGGTAAAGTGCAGCTTTAGAAAGAACTCATCTAGTGGGTATCATCTTTTAGAGGCCCGTAGGATTTAATAATCTCCCAATGGTCTTCCAAAGACACTCAGCCAGAGGCTGATGTTCTGAACTTTTCCTGGCCAAGAAGTGATTAATCTGAAGATGGACAGTTCTCCCATATTCAGGTGGCTTCAAAGCAGGACTGTGTAGTAAGTTCATCTCACAGTTGGAAAGTGTATGGTCCGTTGTCCTGGATATGAGACGCCTAATCTCACCGTACTCCATGTGCTGCAATCTTGTCATCATTGAGGCTTTTTGGTTCTTGCCTTTGTTGCTGTTGTCTTTTTAATGTTTATTTGTTTATTTTTGAGAGAGAAAGTACTAGCAGGGGAACAGCAGAGAGAGGAGAGAGAGTCCCAAGCAGGCTCCATGCTCAGCACGGAGCCTGATGCAGGGCTTGATCCCACGAACCACGGGATCATGACCTGAACTGAAATCAAGAGTTGGACGCTCAGCCCACTGCGCCACCGGGTGCTCCAGGTTCTCTCCTTTGAAGGCAGCTCTTTGAATACAGAAACCTAAAAGAAAAGAAAAATGAAAAGAATACACCTATGGATTCTTTTCCTTTTAAAAAGCCAGAACAAGGACAAACATATTCCATACAAGATGACTGTTCTAGCATCTTATAACTGCATTTTCCACTTGAAATTTAGGTTGTCAGTGAAACATTATCATATGATTTAGGGACTAACTTTCAACTTTCCTCACCTTTGTTTTTCCTGTTTTTAATGACTTTGGAGTAGTAATATAAAGTGATATAAATTCGACATAAATATTCATACATCTTTTTTTGTTCCTTTTAAAACTATATTTCAGTCTAAGACATTTTTATGGAAGCAAAAAAACTACTACAACAAAAGCATTACAGCTAGAAATGTGAAGATCCTGGATTGGTACTTTAACAAGGGCTAAATTTCAGGAAACAAACTGATAGAACCAAGGACAAAGAAACAGAGAAAAGTAGTTAAGTGTGCCACCTTGCCATACTCCACACCTGTAGCATTTATTGGAAACCAGAAGCCAACCTTTGAAATTTGTGGGTGTGCCAAAACAAACTTGTGGGCTGCTTGTCATTTGGACCAGGGTACTTCCATCTCTTCCATCATCAGCTTTAGACTTGATAGCCTCAGAGTGACCTGCTCTATGTGATTCCTTCTGACAGAAGTTGCTTTATATCTCAGCTATATTCAGTTGAGAAAATGATATACAGCATGATATACTTCAGCAAAAGAACTTTCTGTAATTAAAAAATATTGATATTTCCCTTAGTAACCACAAATTAATTAATTTTTATTTTTTTAGTATTTATTTTTATTTTGGGGAGAGTGCAAGCGGGGGAGAGAGGGGGGACAGGGGATATGAAGTGGGCTCTGCGCTGATGGGCTGACAGCAGCCAGCCCGACGTGGGGCTCAAACTCAGGAACTGTGAGATGATGACTTGAGCTGAAGTCGGAAGCTCAACCGACTGAGAAACTCAGGTGCCCCCTTAGTAACCATTAATTTAAACATAAGTTTCCCGGGGCGCCTGGGTGGCGCAGTCGGTTAAGCGTTCCACTTCAGCCAGGTCACGATCTCGCGGTCCGTGAGTTCGAGCCCCGCGTCAGGCTCTGGGCTGATGGCTCAGAGCCTGGAGCCTGTTTCCGATTCTGTGTCTCCCTCTCTCTCTGCCCCTCCCCCGTTCATGCTCTGTCTCTCTCTGTCCCAAAAATAAATAAACGTTGAAAAAAAATTTTTTTAAATAAAAAATAAACATACGTTTCCCTAGGGTTGAAATCAGTAGCCAAATGAAACCTCATATTTTTTCCCCAAATAGCTCTCTATGTTTCCAAAAGCAAACATGGATTTGTATTCAAAATATAAAAAATGTTAAATTTATTGAGTGTGTGTTTGTTTTTTAAAAACTTTTTAAAGTTCAAATAACATGTTCCTTTCCAGTAAGGATAACTTCAGACATTGAATTCATTACTGATCCTCAAGAAAGGCATAATAAGCTTAATTCTCAGGACATGCACATTTTAGTCTTCAAAGATTTGCCTGAACAATCTCTGTTAATTCAGAAGAATTGAGGACCTGAACATAGCATTATATAGCTTTAGTCAGTATTTAATTTAAATAACAAGCATTAAGACATCTAATACTGCACCTGGAACCTAACAAGTACTCAACAAATGTTTGCTAAATGAGGAGGAATAAAACAGAATTAATTGCTTCAGATTCCTGGCCTTTTTCAATCCAGAGAAAAAATACAGAAACTGGATGGTTACCTAAACCAAAGAGACAATTTCAGTCTGAAAATGTTGTCTGGATTCTGAATTACTGGATTTTAGAAAGTACTTCTGTATGTATTTTCCTCATTTGACCCTACACTAGATTCATGATAAAACAATAAGACACAGTTTTAATGATTGTATATAAATAAACATGGGTTAATTTGGCAGTGAGTCTTTTTTTAAAAAATATATATTTTTAGAGCAGTTTTAGGTTTTACATTTATAGAAAATTCATGAAAATTCCCAAGATATCTTAACTCTAATATTGTATTTACTGGTTAATACAGTCATTTATTTCTTTAACAGTTATTTTATGCCTAGTGGATGCCAGACGAGGTCACTATTTTGCACAACTCCAGAGACAACAATTATGCTCCAGCAGGTCCTATTTACATAGAATGCGATGGGATGGAGTTGTGCCAGTGGCCCCCAGATGCCAAATACTATTCTAGGCCCTGGTAACAGAGCAGTGAGCAAAACAGACAAAACCCTAGTCTCTGGGTCATAAGTTCTTATAGGAGGCAGACAAGCATAAGCTAATAAAACACAAAGTATTTGAGTCACAAGTACTAAGGAGAAATCTAAAGCAGGAGGAGATCCTGAGAGTGCAGGAGCTAGTAGAGAAATTTTGGATTGGTGCAAAAGAGCTCTGTGAGAAGATATTATTCAAGTAAAGTTGTGAAAAAAACGAGCGTGTGTGTGTGTGTGTGTGTGTGTGTGTGTGTGTCTGTGTAGTCGATAACATATATTGTTACACTGGGTCTAAGAAGGTCTTGGAAAGGAGAAACTGGTTATCATTGGTGGTTTTTCAAATACAACTGAGTTCTAAATGAAGCATGCTGTTCACTGCACATGCATCTCAAGAATATGAGATGAGAACAAGGCAGAACTAAAAGTCAATGTGGAATCTGCCATATCCATTGTGGCATAAATTAATGCAACTGTTCATTACATTTTATTAAAATAAAATATGTCAAACGTCAATGCAAAGTAGAAGGGATGCCAGGAAAACAGATATAAAGGGATATGTCCGAGGCACACCTGAATGTTTGTAACTCTAATTACAAAGGACTGGTGAAATTTAACGAATTTAGGTTTTGTAAAAGAAATTAAATGCGGCAAGACAGAGCAACAAATATTCTACCAGTACAGTTAAGGCTGCTTAATGAGCAGATAGTTAAGTCAAAAATGGATACAATTGAATAATATGAAATATACATTTTTCTCTCAGGTTCTAAAGAATAGAAGGAAGCAGAAATTCTTCTTGGTAGAGATTATTCAAAAAAGGACAAAGCAGAAGTGGGAATAGCCCTTTACTTGACATTACTTTAAAGCCTAATATAACTGAGTGGTGCCTGGGTGGCGCAGTCAGTTAAGCATCCAACTCTTATCTTAGCTCAGGTGATGATCTTAAGGTTTGTTAGTTCAACGTTTATTTTATTTTTGGGACAGAGAGAGACAGAGCATGAACGGGGGAGGGGCAGAGAGAGAGGGAGACACAGAATCGGAAACAGGCTCCAGGCTCTGAGCCATCAGCCCAGAGCCTGATGCGGGGCTCGAACTCACAGACCGCGAGATCGTGACCTGGCTGAAGTCGGACGCTTAACCGACTGCGCCACCCAGGCGCCCCAAGGTTTGTTAGTTCAAGCCCCACATCAGGCTCTGAGCTGATGGTGTGGAGCCTGCTTGGGATTCTGTCTCTCCTTCTCTCAGCCCCTCCTCAGCTTGTGCTCTCTCTCTCACTCTCAAAATAAATAAATTAACTTAAAAAAAAAGCTAATAAAACTGAGAAAAATTAGGATTCTTAAAACTTTAATTACGTAAACTTGAGTCTTCATGATTTTGTATTTGCTCTCAAAAATAAAAGAATAAGGAAGAAAAGAGATGATGTCAAAAAGAAGGAATAACATTTGATTATATGGTTCTATGTGGTTTAACCATTAGCCAGATAGAAGAAAATACTTGTTTGTTTGTTTGTTTTAGATATTAAGTGAAAAGTGCATGAAATTGCAAGTTAATAGTAATAATGATATAACAACTCAAACAGCTATCAGTTAATATGCGCTTTACTCTGCCGGGTACTGTCCTAAGCACTTTACACACATTGTATTATTTAATCCTCATAGGAGTCAATGAGGCAGTATATAAAACTGAGAAACTTTAAAAGGATGACTGCTTTACTAAGGATATCAGTGAGAAGAAGCACAAGTCGTTCTGAAAATTAGAACATTAACTATCACCAAGAAATTAATTCAATAAGACATTCTTAACCCTTTCTAGTAAATAGAAAGTGAATTATCAAAAATATTTCACGAGAGCCATACTTCTCAATGAATTCTAGAAACAACTAGACATTTTCTTACAGAGCTGTAAGGTTGAAAAATACAGTGCCAATGACAAATGAGAGCAATGGAATTGAGATAAAATTAATGAGGACAGGCTTGCTTCAGGCTCTTTTCTGTCCTGCATTTCCTTTCACCTGGTGTCATTATGACCTATCCCAAAGATAGCATAATCATATCAAAAAGTCGACTCATTTCCTATTTCCATGGATACACAGCAGACTTACCAGTGTCTTTTTTTAGTCGCTAGTCTGAAACTCTTACCAACACCTTTCATGAATGCTGATGTTGAAATTTTGAAAAGATAGGAGATTGACTTTAAGCTATTAAATAATTTGGTTTAGCTTCACTGAAGCAAAAATATAAGAGCTCTAAAGTTGCATGTGGGTTTGTTCACTTCTATCTTGACATTGGACAGAAATGTGATAGAAAACTCTGTTTAGAAGTTTTTGTGTCGAGGGAACATATTAGTTGACCTACAGAAGGTTCTTCCTGCACTGTGTGATGTTTGATAACGAGATTTGACAAGTGTGTGGCTGAATTTGTTAATAGACTCAGAAAATATTTATTAGCATCTATTTAGAGCAAGAATGTGCTGGTGCTGTGGGGCAAGCAAATGCAGTGTACATGGCAACTTCATTTTTCACGGTGCGCCCTTCTGGAAATCACGTAAGTGTAGGATATCATTGATCAGAGATGTTAAGAAAGTGTTACTTTTGGAATATTCATTCTGAAATGAATGAAATATAAGTATTAGTTGGGAGAACTTTTCTCTGGATTAGTCAGTTTCCATAGGGCAAAAGTCTTCTGTCTCTTGCTGGGTTTGCTGGGGGTGGGGACTAGAATTTGCCTGGATAGCAGTCTTCATTGAAGGGACTGGGGGAGGTTGTTGAGGGTCCAGAGTTCCTAATGCACGATTTCACAAAATTCCTATTTCTCAGCCTCTGTCTCTTTTCGCCCTTTCCCTGTGCTTGGAAACCTTGAGTCTCTTTGCTTCATTTGCTTTCCAGAGTAAAACATGCCATCTCCTACAGCGCTGGTGAGGAGCAGCAGTGATCTTAAGCATAAGTCAGGGAAACGTCCTAGAGGGCCACCTACAGTCTTCATAGACACTCATCCAAACCCCACTCTACCTCCTGCTTGTGTGTTCTGTGATGCCTCCGAGCTCTGAGACCCTCAGCTGACAGGCAGAGCCTATCAGCTCACTTCTTGAAGGTATTTTCCTCTATAGGCACATAGATTTAACTTCTTTAACTCTGTTATCTGTTACCACTTTTCTTTTTTGTAAAACTTGGCCAAAACATTGCATTCACTGTTGCTTCCCAACAACAAGTTAATCTTAACTTACTTTTCTTTCCTTTTGCTATTTACCATGTTTCGGAGAGGGAGAAAACATCAATACACCTCATTTAATTGATAGTCTCTATATAATGAGTATTCAACAATTTATATGAATAGTAGGTAACTGAAAATTTTGGCAAAATATAGTCTCTTTACCTTAGTCATAACTAGGAAATGGTTTTTCATCTCTCCCTCTCCCTTTCTTCCCTATAACAGACTTGGTCTTTTTACTTTCTTATTTGTATTCTCTATTTTGATCAACATTCTGTTCATGAAGAGAGTTAGCTTTAAATCCTTTTTGTGGAAAATAGAAATTTCTTGCTGAGAGCTGAAATGAATGTAGATTCTTCCCCACTAGCCAGAAATACAGCTGTCATGGTGCTTCCTGTGAGGCAATGTTGCAGGTAGGACCTATCCCCTCATCTCCACATCTGCACACACAGAGCTTGGAATGTGACTTCTTAATTATTTATGCCAAGTATTCTGCTATGAATGTGTGTGGGAGCACATGTGTCATGTGTGTCTGTATACAAAAGGTCAGTAAGTCACATAGTACAAGTTGTAGGTTGTCCTTGCATGTTACAGATGGAGGTGGGAAAAATAGGAGGCTAGCAATTAATAGAAAAAAAAAAAATAGGGCTGTTTTTGCCTCTCCACTCTCACCAAAAGGCATATCTCAGACTAAAACGATTTATGTGGCTATCAAGGGTTCCAGTCCAGGGGGTACATGTATATGAGGATTGTGGTTATAGGCATTCAGAGGCAGCAGGCACGCTCCATACCAGGGATGCTGAAATAAAAAATCGGGTAGGATTGTTCAGGACCTGGTCAGCATTAGGGATGAAACAGGCATAGATCCCAGTCTCAGATCATATGTACTTTTAAGAACTAACAAAGAGATTAGGGTAGACTCTGATCAGATATCTCATGTTAAATCTTGTTGGATAAGGTGTCTCAAATAATAAAAAGCTAAGACTATAAAACCATTCTTTAATAGTATAACGGAGGTAGGTGTCATCTAAGGAAGAAATCTCTAGAAAAGTGCAATTGTGTAGTGGTTAAGAGTATTTTCTACTTTCAGATCCCAACTGAAAAATATGGTGGGTGTGATGATACACAGTTCTTGATTTGTAGTTCAGGTTATAAGGTTATCCCCTTTTCCATGTACTAGCAGTCAGCCTCTACTTCCACAAAGGCCAGGGGCCAGGCCCCAAGATGCTCTCAAATGAAGAAGAGTTGAGCAGAGAAAGAATTGAATTGGTTTCCTGACATATAAGGCTCAAGTTGCAGGGCTTCTTGTACCATAGCCTCTACTCATTAATGCATAACCCTTTGTTGATATGGGCTCCAGTCAGAACTAGAGGTTTTAGGAGTTGCATACTTAAAAATAATTGCATCCTAAAACCAAAATTGTTCACTCCTTCCTAGTGGTGGGTTCTGCAAGGTGCTGCAACCAGTCTTACCTTCGAGAGGATATCCCAGCATACCTCAGAACAGTGGACTACTAGAAATTGCACTGATATGACAGGACCCTGAATTCTCACAAGATTTAACTCCTTTTGACACATAAGTCTCTTGGTATGGTATCAAGGATACTGGCTACTTAATGTCCCTCAGTCCGATCAATAGAATGTCATTTATTTATGGATAAACTTAACGTTTTATAGGATACAAAGGTATTAAGGTTCTTTTGGAAATTTGTATTACAGGGAACAGAAAAGCTGACATAGTACTTCAGATGTAGGTCATTGAATTGTTCTCTCCCATTTTTTTTAAGGCAAACTGCTTCTGATAGTATTTACTAACTACGACCAAGAAACAACAACAAAAATCTTCTAGATTGATTGCTCGTGAGTGAATTGATCTGGTAAAGATATAACATCTGGAGTGACAATTCCAACTGGACTTCCTATTTTATTAAGTTGTCAGTAATACATGCTTTTTCTTAAAAATCCATGAAGGATCCTTGAATTTTTGCATGATTCAAGGAAAGATAAATTGAGGTGTGATAAAAATCAACACCCCTGGATCCTTCAAGGATTTGATGGTACATTAATTTCTGCAAATCCCCATGGCATGAAGTAGGCATTGCTTTTCTACTTTGGTGGTAAAAGGAAGTAAAATGAAGCTGCAAGGGTTGATTCCAAGGGCTTTTATGGCTTTTCCCACCAAGATATCTCTTAGTAGTATGCGAACTTGTTTGATAGTCAAGTATGTCTATCTCTAGTATACAATATGTTATCTGATCTATTTGCTATTTTGATTTTTCAGATATTCACTTTAATTCACAATAAATATCTAAAAAGGTCTGAGTTTTTACAGGTATTTATTTTTTCTCAGATTACAGTATCTCTGGTGAAAGGATACATAACCTTCTGGGGAAGATTTATGGCAGAAATCGTAACTGCATTCCTTAAGTTGACCTAGCCTCTCCCTCAATCAATAGATTTTAGTTCTAAGAACTAGTTTAGATGTAATAGGCTTGTATTCTCACTGTGATAACTAGAGTCAAGTTTCTTCTTCCAGTCATAGAAACTCTTATTATATGTATCAAGCAACACCTTTGAAAGCTGCCCATCTATTTCATTTCACCTGATTGACAGTATGTATCATAAAGACTAAATAATGATACTGCGGTCCTGAATTTGAATTAAAAGTATCAATATGAACTCATGATATATTGTATATTTTAAATTCTACTGAACAGGCCTAGAAAATAAAATAGCAGTAAGTATCTCTAAACTCAAATTAATGTCTCCAAGTACCATTTCTAACTAAAAGGAAACAGCTCCTTCGAAATTCTTAATTTCATTACGAAGGCAGTAAATGCACACAATTAACCTTGTGTTGTTGTTGTTGTTGTTGTTATCCCTATGTAATTAACATCAATTCACTGCTGTCCTATTGCACCTGCCTACCATGATCTCTATACTGGATACATTGCACTGTATACATTCTTTGAAGATAAAACACCTTTCAATCATGTAGAATATCTTAATGACGTAAAAACAATGAACTCATTTGCTGTATTGCAAAATACACACACAGCTGATTGTGAATAACAAAAACAATATTATCAACACTACCAACAAGATGATTTAGGAAAATAGCTTAAAACTGGTTTTGGAGATTGTTTTTTGTTTTTAAATATCTATGTTACTATTTTCATTTATGACAGGCTTATTTAACTTACTTTAATTTTTAGAAATTGCATTTTAAAATTTAATTTTGTTTTGCAGTCATGTGTATTTACATAGATTCAACATCACATCTGAAATAAAGATTAACAAGTTAAATTTCTTGAAAGAATCTGCAGTCTTTAGAGAAAAGGTTCTATCCCTGACCATGCCACCTCATTGTTATCATTCTGTATGTGAATATAATTATTTTTCATTGCTTAATGTCTTATCCCCTTCTTTTTAAGTATTCTTATTAAGGTATAACATACATATAGTGAAATTCTCCTTTTTGGTATAATTTTTTTCAAATTTTGACAAACGCATATAGTTGCATAAGCACAACAGTCAAGATACAGTAGCTCCACCTAAATCCCTCCACACTCCTTCAAAAAAAATTTTTTTTAATGTTTATTTATCTTTGAGAGACAGAGTGTGAACAGGGCAGGGGCAGAGAGAGAGGGAGACACAGAATCTGAAGCAGGCTCCAGGCTCTGAGCTATCAGCACAGAGCCTGATGTGGGGCTTGAACTCATGAACCGTGATATCATGACCTGAGCTGAAGTCTGGATGCTTAACCCACTGAGCCACCCAGGTGCCCCTCCCCACACTCCTTATAGTCAAACCTACAACTACTAGCCTCTGGCAACCACTAATCTGTTTTATGTTTCTATAGCTTTATTTTTTCCAGAATGTCATAGAAATGGAATCATGTAGTATGTGGACTATTGGATCGGAGTTCTTTCAGTTATCAGAATGAATTTGATGTTGTTGTCATTGTATATATCAGTAGTACATTTCTTTTTTATTGTTCTGTAACATTCCATTATAGAGATGTACCACCATTTATTTTCTTTAACCCACTCACCAGTTGAGGGACATTTGGATTATTTCCAGTTATCCAACTCTTCATTGTAGAGTTATTTTTTGTAGACTCTTTAAGATTTTCTGTTAAGATAATCATACTATCTCTTTATGAAGGAATTTTATCTGTAATTTTGTTTTTATAACACATATATAATATATATATATATGCAAATTTGCCCTCATGGAAATGGAAATATATATTCTTCCTTACACAAGTAATGACATATTATATTTTTAATCATGCTTTATAAAAAAAATCAAACAAAACGGAACATACAGTATGTCCTGAATGTCACTCTTCATGAATGTCTATAGACATTTTTCTTTGTCCCTGTTACGGAACGTTGGTCCTCCAATGATTGAAACATTTGTTCATCTTCTTGGAGCACTGGATTTACAGAGATTGACCTATTATTGCTGTCACTATCTTGCCATAATTATTTCTCTTAATTGGATTTTAAGCATATGTTTTCTAAAAGTATTATAAAGCAAATTTGTCTTTAAAATCTCCTCCTCCACAGTTTATTATTTATCTAGTAATTAAACTGTTAAATTTTTAATATGATGTCATTCATATTTGATACTTCATCATTGCCTATTTTTAATGAAGGAGTAGAAAATACTGTATCTATAACATGTATTTCTTTAAGAGAAATAAGTAGAAAGAACAAATCCTGAATAGAGCATCTAAAAATTGTTGGATAATTCATGACATCACCTTATTTTAATTGCACATTAGACATTATATGGCACTCATTTCAACCTAAATCATGATGAACATTTTCACACATGAAAAGGAGCTATAGTAGCAAAATCTCATTTTATACATCGGTAATTTGAGAAGTGTCATCTGATTAGACTTGCAGAGTGAACAACAATAAAGGCCAAAGTTTCCAGCTTCTGTATAACATCCATAATTCTCCTCATATTAACATTTTAAATTCATCAGAATCCCAGCATTCTTGTCACCTGTGTGTGACACTTTCCCTTAAAATTAGAATAAATGTGTGGCACTTTCCTTTAACATTATAATAAAAAAAACTGTTAGATGTGCAAGAGAGGGGGATAGATGCTATTCAGATCAACATGCAAATTCCCTGCCAAAGAAGATTAAGTCTTCACATTTGTGAATTATTTTCATCTGGCTCTTACAGGACCTTCTCACACAGGTGTGTGACTGAAACTTCTTTGGGGCTGCTTGAGCACATGGAGATTCAGGATCATCCTCCAAGTGTATACTCAACAGTAGCATAACCTGAGAGGTCAAGAAAATAACTTTGGACTTCAGTTGTTCATTCAACCATTCACCAAAACAAACACACAAACAAACATTTGTTTAGGATTCACCATAGACCAAACTCAGTTCTGGGCATACAAAAACATTTCGAGAAACAGTGCTAGTAGGTTCTTTACTCCTGTGGAGTTGATAGTTCATTGTGACTTGATTTATCAAAGATCATGTCTTCCTACAGATAAAAGGTACATAAGGTACATAGGCAGATAGAGGACTACTCATCCTGCAAAGTTGTGTTAGGGAAGCAACACATAAGGAAAGTAATCTGAAGCAAATCTCAGTGCTGCTTTATGCAGTATGGTTACAATGGACCTCATTCTTTTTACACAAGAAAATAAACAAGTTACTAGTGCTTGTTGAGATTGGTGTATTGGTCAGTCTTTTTTAATGTAGTGGTACGTTTTTTCCATATTAGATTACATCCCCCAGCCTGATTCCTCATAAAGTAGGGTAATCTCTGTAACCAAAGGCATAGTAATGACACATTGTTTTTGCATTTATAAAACTTTTTTTCATGTAATTTATACTAAATTAGAAGTATAAGAAATTCCATTTTAAGAAGTAATAATATGTTGTATTTTACACGGTATCACAGTTTTTGATGAAACTAAACAAACCAACCAACAGCAAAACAACTGAACCACCTCTCCCTCTCCAACAAACCTAAGAAAGTAAAAAGAGTTTCACTAAAATCAATGTTAGATTAGGAATGTTTGGCCCAAAAACAAATCAACTTGTTTTTCAGTGAAGAGGTAACCAAGTTTGGGAATGGTGTTTACTATTTCTTTCTCTCTCAAAAGTAAAATGATTTCTTTCCTTATACAATGTGTAACTGGTAAATGTGTGAGAAGTTTTCAGAAATGTATGGCTAATTTCTTTTTTTTTTTCTTAAGTTTATTTATTTATTATGAGAGAAAGAGAGAGAGAGAGAGAGAGAGGATGGGGGAGGGTCAGAGAGAGAGGGAGAGGGAGAATCCCAAGCAGGCTCCATGCTGTCAGCACAGAGCCTCATGTGGGGCTCAATCCCAGGAACCATAAGATCATGACCTGAGCCGAAATTAAGAGTTGGATGCTTAACCGACTAAGCCACCCAAGGCGCCCCAGAAATGTATGGCTAATTTCTTAAGCATTTTTTGAACCAAAAATATTCAAATCCTACAGAAGTTTTTGAAGAATAAGTAGAATATTGATTAAAGTATTAAGCGTATGCAACATTATTTTTTAATTGAATCTATACTAATCTTTAGTGGTATTTTTCTCTTTTTCTTTATTTTCTCTGTTCTACTTCCTGTACTGATTGAATTTCTTCTCTCAATGCTCAGGAATAGCTTCTCTTAAAGCTCCAGTAAGTCAAGAGATGCCTTTATATTCCACACTGAATATGCTTTGACATCGGATGCTTGTTGATAAGTGGCAATGATAGTCACTTAGGCAGGCATCTGTTGAGTGCAGCCACCATGGGGCATTGCTAGGAAAACCATGAGAAAGGTGGCCTTTCTTTTCAGTTCCTTATGGCCTGGCTCTCTTTTAGTGTAAGCTATGAAGTATGAATTATGAATTAATTTAGAGAATGTAGGGGGAGGACGGAAGACTCTAGGCAGACTGATTGACTGATAGAGGAAGAAATGTGGCACCAGTTATGGAAGAAATTGAAGGAGTGTCAACATCCAATAACATGGTCTGGTAATAGTCACAATAGGCTAAAACCTTTTCAGTTCAAATGGAGGGAAGGGATTCAGTCATTCAAGGAGTGCCATCAATTTATTAAATAACATTGTTGCCTCGATATACAGGCATTTTAAGTTTTTTTTTTTTTTTTTAAATATTTTTATTTATTTTTTTGAGACAGAGAGAGACAGAGCATGAACGGGGGAGGGTCAGAGAGAGAGGGAGACACAGAATCGGAAGCAGGCTCCAGGCTCTGAGCCATCAGCCCAGAGCCCGACGCGGGGCTCGAACTCACGGACTGCGAGATCGTGACCTGGCTGAAGTCGGACGCTTAACCGACTGCGCCACCCAGGCGCCCCTTAAGTTTTTTTAAAAACAGACTGTTTAACAAATTTTGTCAGAAGTTTGACATTCCTAAGACTTTAATATTATACTTCTGTTTTTGGCTACTCTTCTTAGAACATTATTTTTGTGATTTTTCTGCAATTTTTAACTTGAAATTAATTTAGAAACCTAATTGTTGACTTTTATCAGATTAAGCAGATTAACTATTTTGGTTTGGTGTTTTTTTTTTTTTTATTTATTCTCATTATTAGAGTGGGAACAACATTCTCTTGTGGTTTTCTGTCTCCTAAGGAGAAACAGAAGGCTTTCTGTGGTTGGCTGGGTGTACCTTGTACTTAGTGTGGTTCCTGGGAGGCCAGAGGACTTTCCTCATGGTCAGTGCTCTACTGTTAGCTCTCAGAAGACCCTGCAGGCCTGTTCTTCAGGTGGGGCTGCTTTGCACACACTTACCCCATCTCCAGAAGCAACCTACGGTTGCTGGTTCCCAGTTGCTTGTGTGGGGTGGAGGGATTCTTGATTCTCCTTGTTCAGCCTGATTTTTAATACATTTGTTTTAAGGTAATAGTACTTATTATTTATATATTTCTCTCTTATTGGAAAAGAATCCCACGTGTCTATGAATAAGAATACATGAACAGAAAAGTTTTTAGAATTCATACATGTATAAAATTTAAAAAGAAAATGAGGGGCGCCTGGGTGGCGCAGTCGGTTAAGCGTCCGACTTCAGCCAGGTCACGATCTCGCGGTCCGTGAGTTCGAGCCCCGCGTCGGGCTCTGGGCTGATGGCTCAGAGCCTGGAGCCTGTTTCCGATTCTGTGTCTCCCTCTCTCTCTGCCCCTCCCCCGTTCATGCTCTGTCTCTCTCTGTCCCAAAAATAAATAAACGTTGAAAAAAATAAAATAATAAAATAAAAAGAAAGTGATAAGTAAAAATCTTCCCCAAAAGTTAACTAAGCATGGAAAAGACACAAGAATATCTAATGAGAAGTCAAAATATAATTGGCAATATACATAGAAAGCTTAAAAATCTATCTATGAAATAGAAAACTCAATTTTTAAACATCATTTATTTTATGAGTTTAATTTTAAGAACTTTTGAAAATATATTTTCCATCAAAAACACATTTTATACTCAATTCAGTTAGAAATTAATTTGGGAATAAACCCATTTCAGATAAAATTTCAACAAGAAGGTTTGATGATTAATCATTCATCCTTTAATGTGAGTGAGTTAACTATTTAATGAGATTAATTTATTCTGTTCTGGGTAGCTCCAATTCCATCATGAGAATGGGAACCTTGGTGGAGATAGGGTAGAAATGAGGACAGAATAAGCAGGGCGATTCTGATGGATAGCAATCTATGGGCCAGAACATCATTTTGCCTAGAGGGGGCCTGTGGGCTTTCTGAGGCTCAAGAGCAGAATGTGGGCATTTGGGTTTGGGGGTGTAGGGCCGCAGGCAGCAGAGAAAGTACAAAATATGGGACATGAAAGATAACTAGGATATGATCCACTAATTGAATACTTACACTGAGGCTGACCATGCCATGACATATTTCTCACACAATGGTTTACATATGTCTGTCTATAAAAGGAAAAACATTTAAATTGTGGTCTCCTCAGGTTGAAAAATATATGAGATGGAGGGAAGTGACTTAAAGAGAACTCAAAAATTTTTTGAAATACTGAAAACCAGAATTTGGGGTAAAAGTCAAATCAAATGAATTATTTAGCAAAGCAAAGTGCTCTTCATGGCTGCAAGTCTAGACAGTACAAAAATATCTTAATAAAACTTGATAAATCTGTCAACAAGTCAATATTTTTTCAGTTTTATGTGACTTAAAAAAATCAAAATTACTTTTTTCCTTCTGAATGTAGCTTTGGATCCAAAGTCCTCAGAAGGCAAGGCTCAGATTTGTTAAAATACCTTGGGATACATTGTTCATGATTCTTCATTTAGGTTAAGTCTTGAGACTAACTTTTCTTGCTATTGTGATTATAATGCTTATATGGGTCTCAAAAAGACATGATTTCCAACTTCAAGAAAATCTATTTTAAAATGTTTGCCGTCATGTCAGGAAGTTGCAGAAAAAAAGGCCTGTCTGCCTTTGGACAAATGCTATTCTGTTGATTTGTTAGGATTTGGACAAATGCTTTCTACTGAGTTGTTAGAACAAAGCAAGTACCTGATACCTAGTTGTCTCCCAGTCATTTCTTTTTAAGCAAGAGAAATTCAGTTACCTGAATGCAAGGATAATGACGGGAACTTACTTGCTGTTTAGTAGTCGATAAAAATTTCCTTTCATACTTTTCTTTCCAGCTAAAAATGCATATAATGGAATTATACCATTTCCCAAAACAAAATTAGACGCATATTTATTTTTAGAATCTTTAAGAAACAACTCCATCTTTCTTCTCTGCAAGAGATCAAGTAAATCATAAAGCAAGCCTTAAAAACAGTTTTATCCAATGTGAACATGCACAATCAATATTTTTAATGTTCACTTAACTTTTATGCAAAGCACCAGAGCAAACATCTGGTTGCTTTGTAAGGGATCCCTTACCCTCCCCTTCATTCTTCCCCCTTCCTAACCCCAAACACACACAAAAAGTTTTCAGATTTCTTGAGGGCCACAGCTGGATACAAAATTATGCTGAATATTAAAATGATAAACCACATCTTTCCTTTTCATGATGGGTGCTTATGCTGAGTGGTAAATATTTTGTCATGATTAAGTATGTCATAAATGGATTCACTTTGCAATGTGTTGACCAGCTTAACTTTTTCACCCCAGCTAAATTCATCGAAGTTTTGTTTAATATCTGAATTTTCTTCATTGTCTTTTCTGATGTTAAAGCAGCAACATATGGTGCTTTGCAAAAAAAGATAATTAGAATTTTGCCTTGCCTGCCTTTAATGCTCTAGTTTGTAAAAAAAAAAATAAATAAATAAATAAATAAGAAAAAAGTTAATGGAATTTACAAATAATAGGTGCAGTAAAAATAAGAAAAATTATTAAGTAGATCATCAATTTAACACCATCATTTGTACATTTCAAGTTAATGAGAATAAATATAAATGTTCTGAGTATTTTTTAGCAAATTAAAAATAAATCCAGATCTTTTCCTCCTACATCCAAAAAAAAATTACAAAAAAATCCTTTCCATATAGGGTGATTGGAAGCCACTTGATAATGTCAATATATCTGTCTTTTGCAAAGACTTTAAGGAAATATGTTAATGAAATCAGGGCACTTGAAAATTCTTGCTAAGAGATCTAGAGTTTTATTAATAATGTCAGTACTTGGACATTTCTGGACCTCATATTTCTTGTTGTTGTTCTGAAAGGCCAAATATGACAACCCATGTTGGCAAAATGATAGTTTCATCATGAAATGTAACATCCAATGAAAAGTTTAGTGCTTCGCAAATAATACAAAGTCCATAGTAACTGTTCAATGAATTAACAAATAAATTAGGTTTTTTTTCATAAAGTTTCCTTTATTAATGTAACAAATAATTAGGCTTGAGAGGAGACTGGGTCTTAATTCTAGGGAAAAAAAACATGCTGTACCTCAGTCCTTCTTTCCCATGAGTCTTCATTTTTCTTGACTGCTTTCCCTCTTTCACTGTTATTTCTAAATCTTCTTGGTCATTCCTGACAAATTTTTACACAAAGTCTGTGTTTTGTATCTTTTCCTATTTTTTCCATTCTTTCTTTTTGCTATGGAAGTGTCCAATCTTGTCCGTGACCTAGCATCTTGGCTTCTGCTTTAAGAAAGCATGATTCTGAAATTATGCCTCTGTTGTTCTAGATTTTCATTTGACAGTACTTGGTTTCAAGTTTGCAGTTCCATTCTTATGGCACATCTATACTGCCATACCAACAAAATTAACCTCTACCAGTCAGATTTGAAATCTCCCTCATGGTGGAAGAGATAATTATAATCATCATATTAGTTTCACTTCATTTTTAATTTTCTACTTAATTTGAAAATGGAGGAGAAAGCATTAGGCCCCACTTCCCTAACCCTGCTCCCCATTTTGTAATTTCCATTACACAACATCATGAGCCGATGAGAACCACATAATTTTTATTTATCCATTCCTCATAAATACATGTTTCTATCAGGATTGGGAGGAGGTATTCTGGAGAGGATGTACCAAGAAGCTAATTAGGCCTGAAATTTGTGGCTCCTCACTTACATAGGTCTGGTATTGGCATAGAAGGAACCCTAGCAATCTTGATCTTGTATTTTTGGCAAACCTCAATCAATTAAGTCCATGGCCTCTTGCTATTCAGTATCTCTGTAGTCACTTTTCTCTTTGTGTGCATTGATATTAGAATACTTGTGGACATTGTCAAGGATTAGCAATGGGGAAGCTAAAGAAAGATGAAAGTATTTGAGGGATATTAACATATATCATGTTTGGTAGTCACTTTTGTATTTATTTAAGGTTATTGTTATCATCCCCAGTATACAAATAACTTGGGAATATCCTTTCTGACAACTGTGTTGATTTACCTGAATTTGTGAAATGAAGGTTTAGATCAAGTGGTCTTCTACAAAATTAACTTGTCCAGTGTTATTTGCCAATGGAATTTTGTGGATAATGGAAGAGGTAAAACATTTAGAACATATAGAGGCAGAAACTAGTCTGTGGAAAATTCTTCCAATCATCATATATACATATATAGCAAATAGTAGGAAATGTATACATATATATGTATATATTGATTATTTAATACATATAAATTTATTTGTATTTATATTTATAGTTATAAGAAGAGAAGAATTTGATTTTTATTTCTACCTGGTCAAAAGAGGTTTATCCATATCAATTATATAATTGATAATGTGAAGTTATCATTCCATACATTTTCCACTTTTTTGATGAAAATCACACAAAACAATTTTTTCAAATTTTCTATGAACATAGCCCACAGCCGTGTAGTAGTAATAACAAAGACAAATTCTCTGGGTTAGGTTATGTCTTATAGATAGTCTAATATTCAATATAAAAATTAGTTAAGTGTGCTAGAAGAAAGAATAGATGATCTTTTTTTTAAATGTTTATTCATTTTTGAAAGAGAGACAGACACAGAGCGTGAGTGGGGGAGGAGCAGAGAGAGGTGAGACACAGAATCTGAAGCAGGCTCCAGGCTCCGAGACATCAGCCCAGAGCTGGACTTGGGGCTCGAACTGATAAATTGTGAAATCATGATGTGAGCCGAAGTCGGGCGCTCAACCAACTGAGCCACCCAGGCACCCAATAGATTATCTTTCTATTCTATGTATAGATAATAACAAAATCATCATATGAAGAGACAATCAAAGAGTATGAGACAAAAAATGTAGGAATGAAATATTATAAAGTTATGCCTGCCTATCCATTTAAAAATGTCATTTTTCCAAAATCTGTTTTACTTGAGATAATTGTCATATTAAAAAAATTTGTTATGATTTATTTTACAACCTGTATGAACAAATATCCTTTTCATACTTAATTTCATGTTTATAACTTTTTATTCTTTTTCTTAAAGAAGCCTCCCAAAGTGGCTGAATAAAATCTGGGTATATATTAACTAGGGGTTATTTTCAATGTCTTCTTATTCCTCTAGCACTACCATTTTAAACAATCTAATTGGAAAAATTTTCCATAATTATAAATAATGATAACTAAGGGACAAATTAATAAATGCTATTTAAGTGGTACAATCAGTAAGTACATGTAGTTACAGAAGAGGGATTTACATTAACATACTAATGATCAAAAAAGAGGAAGCAATGTTCCACTGAAGGGAATCATTGGATATGTAGATAATTAATGGTAGATGTTAATAAAATTAGTAGTGTAGGTCAGTTTTCAAGTTTCTTCTCACTTGCATCCTCAGAATTGAAGCCTATATCCCCAGGTTCTAATCTACCACTATGTACATAATATTGAGACTAGAACATTAAAGATAAATTAACAAATTCTCTTATGAACATTTTAGGATTGTCTGCACATACTCCCTTCCCCCACTTCCATTGTCTTACACCCATACTCATAAGAGAGTGGCCAACTCACAAAACATAACCCCAGGGTCAGGCTACAGTTAACTGATTTAAGGGTGAGTGAGTGTATGATTCCACAATGGCCAAGCTTAATGTCCCATCATTTGTAACTGCAACCAGAAAATTCCAGAATAATTTTGGCTAAACTAGGAATTTCAGAGGTATTGGTGAAATAGGTAGCAGAAAAACCTGAAGAGAGATAGAAAAAAGTAACAAAAGGAAAGATGCCAAGATGACAGAAGAAAGTCTTCCTAGGTTCTCTCAATCTTTTCTTGTATCTTGGTTCCAACCTTTGCTAGGGTAAAGTAATACTATCATAGATTCCATGAATACATCTGTATTAATTAGTATCCTTCATGATAATCACCCTTTTATTATACATATCCATAGTCCTTACACCTGGTAGCACACTAGAATCACCTGGAGAATGTCTGGCCCTATCTGGGACAAATTAATTAAGGCTCTTAACTAATTTTCTCCTTACTATATAAAATCCCCAAGAATTACTTACAAATAAAAGACAAACAATATTTGAGCTTCCACTTCTGAAATATCCCTCAGTGATAAGGCAAATAGAAGTCAGAATAATTTATATCACTTGACTAAGATTAACAAATGAACATGACCTATATTATAGATTACATTGTGTATATGTGTGTGTAAATAATATGTGTGTGTGTGTGTGTGTGTGTGTATAATGGATGTTTAGAGATGTGATTATGGAGATTTATAGACATATAAATAGACATGTATAGACATATATATGACCTATATTATAGATTACATTGTGTATGTGTGTGTATAAATAATATATATGTGTGTGTGCATATGTGTGTGTGTGTGTATATATATATATATATACACATACACACACACACATATAATGGATGTTTAGAGATGTGATTATAGAGATTTGATTTTAAAACTAGTAAAACATGGGCACCTGGGTGACTCAGTCAGTTGAGCATCCAACTTTGGTTCAGGTCATGATCTCATTGTTCGCGGGTTCAAGCCCCCTGCTGGCTCTGTGCTGACAGCTCAGAGCCTGGAGTCTGCTTCAGAATCTGTCTCCCTCCCTCTCTGCCCCTCTCCTGCTTGTGCTGTTTCTCAAAAACAAATAAACATTAAACAAATTTTAAAAAATAAAACTATTAAAACACATAATGACATCAGCAAATGACAATTTTAAATGGTGATTATTGAATTTTAACATATTTGTTAGGTTTTGAAATTTTAAGTGTGTGTTGCCAACAAGTATCACAAAATAGAGTAATACTGTGATGAGGTGGCTTGCAGTATAGTTTGAGGGACTTGACAAGCATGGAGAATTCATAGACAGCATGCTATTCTCAATGAGTTTAAATACATTTATGCCAAGATATTTTGGGGAAGCTTATTCACACAGAGGGTACTTTCTGCTTCAGTAATATGTTCCCTAGTGCAAAAGCTCCCAATTCTGTTTGAAATCTCTGTGATATTCTGGCATGCAGAGTAGTTTGGAGTGTGTGTGTGTGTGTGTGTGTGTGTGTGTGTGTGTGTGTGTTTTCTTTCATTCTTTCCCTTTTTTGACAAAAACCACATAAATGGCAGTGCACAAATCCCAATTACCTTGAACTTGCTAAAAACTGTCCATGGTGTTAAGAAAACAAAACAAAACAAAACAGAAACCTCCCTATTCCCTAATCATCCAAATGAAGAGATTTGAATATCTCCTGTGTATTGCTGAGCCTTCCCATTCTTCAAGTTTTAACTGACTTTATTGTGTTTCCAGGAGGCAGAAATAAAAGGAAAGAAAGGGGAAAAGTAAGTACTAAAAATATGTGAGAATCCATGCTCAATTTTTTCTTTTTTTGCTATATTTTTGTAAAGGCATGAAAATTGAGCTCAGTTTGATATTCAGTCCGTTGAAGCGAATTATTTTTCAAGGTGTTTGTTTGTTTGTTTGTTTGTTTTGGTTTCCACAAATTATGTGCACATCTTTTTGGTCGCAAAAGGGCATTAGGCAAAAACTCGATATATGATCGTGGACTAGACTGCTAGCATATGGGATTGTTGCTTGTTACCAGTGTGCAGGACTTGATATGTTAACTAGATGTAATGCACCTGAGGACACCACTCAGTTTACTGCAAGTCACTTAGCAGAATTGTGATCATCTAACAAATGATTAATAACATGCGCTTGGTTAGTCTTATTGAAAGAGTGTGATTTTGGAAAGTTGTTTGGTAAGTACCAGCTCCTTCATCTGTAAATGGAATAAAAATAATACCCAAAGCAAAGGACAGTTGTGATTATTTAATGAAGGTTTACCTGGAAAATCAGTGAACCCAGTGCCTGATACTATACACACTAATCTCCCCCTTTCTTTATCTCTCTCACAAATATGGATACCACATATAAACATATGGTATAATTTATAAATTCTAAAACACATTTCTTTGTATTTTTTTTAAATCTCTGAAATATCAGTGTGTCTTGTAGAGTGCATCTTAGCATTGTGGCATGGCTATATTGGTATTATCCCTTTTTTCACTGTTATTATGTAAAATACTGGTGTATCTTACCAGAAATAGTGCCTTGCATTCAATTAAATGAATAAATTTTTTGATCTTGTAGATGAAGTCTCCAATGTGTTATAACTGTATATCTTTTTATACCCTATATATAGAAATAGTATTTATCTTATTTGTATAGCTATCAACAGAACTTTTTGCCTTTAGCTATTTTGTTTTTTGCCTTTTCAATGTATTATATTGTAGAAGATGAATCCAACCCAGGAATTTCAACTGCTATGTTCCAAATGAACTGTGGCATGGATGAATAATATTTGCTAAATGAATCAGCAGAGTCAATACAAATGTAGAGTTATTTGCATTTTAATATATATTTTATTGCATTTGTTATGTATAAAACACCAACATACCTATTAAGAAACATGTGCTGAAGTAAAAAGAGCATGTGCTGGAAGACAGAAAGTCATGTTCTTAGCTCTGCTTGGAACTAAGGTTACTTGCATAAATCATTAACCTCTCTGAACAGTCATTTCCTCCATTTGTTAAATTAGAGTCTTACACTGGTAATTGCTGATATTTATATGAGTCTCTATTGTCCAAAATAGTGGATTGTCTCCCATGGACATCCTAGGTCAGACTATTCTAGTGGAGAAAATAGTTCAATGTCTTCATTGATGTGAAGATCTTGTTAAAAAAAAAAATCAGATAATAGACAGTTGTTTGGACGCTACCAAAATATTTAGAATTCTTTTAAAAAGTTGTACTCAGAGAAGTCAGTAGTCATAATATTATGTACTAGGATTATTCAAAGACTTAGTAGAGCTTCCATAACTTCTCACATCGTGGAAATACAAGTTGCCCTCTGGAATTAGAAATAGGGCAAGGCAATTTGTATTCATTTCTGTTCAATCAAGAAGGGTTCAGTAGAGGAGGCTCTATTTCACAAACCTTGTTATGAAAGAAGAAAGAATGTTAGTTTAATGCTCACTCCCATTAAGTGTTCAGTAAACCATACTGTCTAGTTCACAGATAAGTGAAGCTATTTTTGCTCTAGTGACAGCAAGAGCAATGATATAGTATTAAGAGAGGTGACATTAAATAAGTCTGCCACTAACTTACTGTGTGACATTGGGCAAGTCAGGTCTCCTCTGGAGATAATGGTGATCTGCATTTCTTTTTAATTTATCTTCTGGCTCCCAAGGAACATATTGTAGATACATATTGGACAATTTGATAATTGAGATTTACTTTACACATGGTCCAGTGAGAGTGAAAAATGATTACTAAAACTAATAGGATAGAGAAATGAGAAGACCCAGGTCAACTGTGGTCATAACTTATCAAGAAAGGCCTTTGGAAATAGATAATATTTGAAGTGATGAAACCAAATTGGTGATACAAAATCTTCTCTGTAAACATTTGTAGACAATGTCAAAATGATCAGATATATGGTGAATATTCCTAGTATTTTGGCAAAGAGCAATTTTTTCACTTTTTTTCACATAAAATTGTCCGTGAGAAATAATGAACATTGCCTCAATTTAATTTCTTGATTTAGCCAAAGCACCAAACTTAACTTAGTTGATGTATCAATTTCCAGTCTTTTCCCTTCATTCTTCTTCTCACCTACCATTTATTATCTCTAAAAGTTGGCAATATTAAAGAGAACTTGTTTGTAAGAAGATTAAATTGACAGAAACTGATCATATAGAAAGGAAGCAGCTGCAAAACCAATAAATATTAGAGTAGGAATTAATAATGTTTGTTAATGCACTCTTTACTATCTGACTTATAACAGGAATCTATGCTACAAGTTATTTGTAACATTTAAATAGAAATTCAGGTTAATCAAACTAAAAACTGGGAGAGTATATAGTGTTAGCACAGTTTAGATTTCTACTGTACTATTTATTGGTTCTGTGATTCTGGGACATTATTACCTGGTTCAAATATCTGAAATAATGATAATATTACCTTTTTCATAGAGTTGTAAAAACTGATGTTGTGAATAAGCCCTATGAAGTACCACGTAAATAGTGTGTGCTAATAAACAGTCGCTAAGAATTCAAACTTTGAGATAATTACAACTCATAAGCTGTGAATCTGAAGAAATTAAAAATAATCAAACCGGCGCGCCTGGGTGGCGCAGTCGGTTAAGCGTCCGACTTCAGCCAGGTCACGATCTCGCGGTCCGTGAGTTCCAGCCCCGCGTCAGGCTCTGGGCTGATGGCTCAGAGCCTGGAGCCTGTTTCCGATTCTGTGTCTCCCTCTCTCTCTGCCCCTCCCCCGTTCATGCTCTGTCTCTCTCTGTCCCAAAAATAAATAAACGCTGAAAAAAAAAAACTCTTATTAAAAGTAATCAAACCTTGCCTCCATGAAATGGCTATATGCATTTCTTAAGACTTTTAAATAGTTGAGCATATGGAACACAAACTCCCTAAAGCTCCCATAGGTTCCTTATCCAAAGGGAGTGATGCGTGCTATTGCAGACTGTGAACGGACATGTGTAAGGGTAGAGTACCTCACTGACCATGCTCAGGGCACTGTGGCAGAACAGCAGCAGACAGCTGTTGTTTATTGCATTGAGTGACAGTGGGGTTTGAAGGGCATACCCACGAATCTGTTCCACTTGGACAATCCTTTAAGGAATACAAATGAAGCTACTTTACCAGAGACAAGTAGTGGACTCTCCCTGTGGCTGACTCTTCTGGCCTCTCCACAGCATGAGGGATTGATATTTTAGGTAGCACTCCTGTCATCTCTTGATGGCATAACAGTGCATCACACCTCATCAATTAGGAGTTCCTGGAAAAGATACTATATATAAAAGTATCTTTTACAGGGCCTAGCAGGTCTACTGTTTTTGAGTATTAATATTACATTAGTAGAACCACATACATATGAGTCTTTGAAAAGTTGTAGATATGAACTTAGTCACTTGCTTAGAGAATAGCTATAACCTTCATGCTCTTGAGCATTCATTTCCTAACATGTTACAGCTGTCAGCACTCAAGAAATATTTATGTAGTCTCCAACATTCATATTCGGGGCTTTTAAGGTACATCATGAAAGTATGCACAAATGCTTTAAAGAATAAATAACTCATGTTTTTATAATTAAAAAGTTGTTGCCAATATCAATTGCCTTTTAATTACAGTCTACTTTTTTTATATAATTGTGTAAATCAAAAGGACTTCCATACATGTTAGTGAAAATTTAAAATTAAGAAGACAAGTTAATTCATCAACAAGAAGACAATAATGAAGATTAAGGAGTGACAGTTGAGAGGCTACAAAATGACATGATTCCTTCTAATGGTATTTTTCTAGTTAGAAAAAAGACATAGATTGCTAAAGGGATGTTTTAAAGTACTTATAGAAAATTGATACATATATGCTCGTCTAGACTTTACTCTTCATATAAAAATAGGGAATTTAAGACATTTTTTATTTTGTGTTAGTAAGGCCCGTATTTCCATGGCTAACTATATTATTTTAAATCGTTAAAGATAAAAAATTAGAAAAATAAATTCTTCCAATACTATTTTTAACATTACATGTAAATACTTTTACACATTAGTCTATATTTACACAGAAAACTGGCCAAGTTGGCCAATTTTTCTCTAGATTTTCTTTGTATAAATAGCATTCTACCATGTTGATTCTACCTTTTGTTGAAGAGACAACAATCTGAGCCTACTCAGTCACAGTAGTAACCAATCCTAGGCCTTGACAATGAATCCTTAAAGTCTGTCTATCCTGTAAGAAGAACAAGCATATGCTTATTTCAAGCTTATTATATGCCCAACATTTTGTTAGGTGCCTTGGAGAATACAAATTTTTGGATTCTGTATATTTTCAAGTAGTTTAAAGCTTAATTGAAGATGTAAGTGGTGTAGGTAAATCACATATGAAATATACATGAATATGCTTGATTGCATGTAATTTAAAAAAATCATTTATAAAAGTTAGAGAGGGATGAGATAACTGGAGAAGATTGATTTTTATATAGTCAGTGACTAAAACAACCAGAAAAAATTCAAAGGTAATTTTTATTTTAAGAAATTATTATTATTTTTTCAATATATGAAATTTATTGTCAAATTGGTTTCCATACAACACCCAGTGCTCATCCGAAAAGGTGCCCTCCTCAGTACCCATCACCCACCCCCCCGTCAACCCTCAGTTCTCTGTTTTTTGTTCTTTGTTTTTTTTTTTTTTTTTTCAACGTTTATTTATTTTTGGGACAGAGAGAGACAGAGCATGAACGGGGGAGGGGCAGAGAGAGAGGGAGACACAGAATCAGAAACAGGCTCCAGGCTCTGAGCCATCAGCCCAGAGCCTGACGCGGGGCTGGAACTCACGGACCGCGAGATCGTGACCTGGCTGAAGTCGGAGGCTTAACCGACTGCGCCACCCAGGCGCCCCAGTTCTCCGTTTTTAAGAGTCTCTTATGCTTTGGCTCTCTCCCACTCTAACCTCTTTTTTTTTTTTTTTTCCTTCCCCTCCCCCATGGGTTTCTGTTAAGTTTCTCAGGATCCACATAAGAGTGAAAACATATGGTATCTGTCTTTCTCTGTATGGCTTATTTCACTTAGCATCACACTCTCCAGTTCCATCCACGTTGCTACAAAGGGCCATATTTCGTTCTTTCTCATTGCCATGTAGTACTCCATTGTGTATATAAACCACAATTGCTTTATCCATTCATCAGTTGATGGATACAGGAGTACTGATGCATAGGGGCACTTGTACCCCAATGTTTATAGCAGCACTCTCAACAATAGCCAAATTATGGAAAGAAATTATTTTTAAGTTTATATTACATAAAATTTTGTTAAAAACTGATACATTTAAAAACCAACTATATGGTGCAATCTTTATAAAAGGTAAACTTGGCTTTATTCTGCTATTGAAAATGTTTAGACACCAGGGGCACCTGGGTGACTCAGTCGGTTAAGCATCTGACTTAGGCTCAGGTCATGATCTCACAGTTTGTGAGTTCAAGCCCCATGTAGGGTTCTGTGCTGTCAGTTCAGAGCCTGGAGCTTGCTTAGGATTCTGTGTCTCCCTCTCTCTCTGTCATTCCCCCACTCACACTCTGTCTCTCTCTGTCTCTCAAAAAATGAATAATTGTTTAAAAAAAAATAAAATGTTAAGAAACCAATAATGGTTTGATATATTAAAATAACATTGTGAATTAATTTTGGAGGGAAATTCATTTCAATGACCATCTCATTCATTCTTCCTGACATAGCCAGGATCTGAAAATCTCATGGAATCTGTTGTTTCATTCGTTTTTAAATCTCAGTCGTTTGGTTTTGTTTTTTTGATGTGTACTTTGCTCCAAGTCCCTTGCTTTTCGATTTGTTCTTTGACAGTTGTAATTTAAAGGTAAGACTATAGGGGGCGCCTGGGTGGCGCAGTCGGTTAAGCCTCCGACTTCAGCCAGGTCACGATCTTGCGGTCCGTGAGTTCGAGCCCCGTGTCGGGCTCTGGGCTGATGGCTCAGAGCCTGGAGCCTGTTTCCGATTCTGTGTCTCCCTCTCTCTCTGCCCCTCCCCTGTTCATGCTCTGTCTCTCTCTGTCCCAAAAATAAATAAACGTTGAAAAATAAATAAATAAATAAATAAATAAATAAATAAATAAATAAAATAAAATAAAATAAAGGTAAGACTATAGGAAGAAATTTAAAGCAAATAAAAAGTGGAAAAATAAATCTCTTATTTTTAAAAATAAAAAAAATGAAGAAACCACATATCAGAATAAGAGCCACTGATAGTGTTTGAGATCTGGCTAATAAATATTTAAAATTATTTTGCTAAATACATTCAACTCAACACAGCATATTACATGCTGCTGAATCTTTGTAATCTTTCTAGAGTCATACTTGTCTTGATTTCCTTAACTGTTATAAAAGATATTTTCTTAATGCTTATATATATATATATATATATATATATATATATATATACACACACACACACACACATATATGTATGTGTATATATATATATATATATATATATATATATATATATGTATGTATTTTTTTTTTCTGACTTCTGTCATGAGCTGGTCAAGAAGGGGGTCTCTGCTTCATACAACAATCTAGGGACCTGGACTCCTTCTAGCCTGTAGCTTTGTCTTCTTTTATATCCTTAAAGTTCTCTCTCCTCAGCTGATAGATAGGAAAAGAGAGAGTGAGCATGGAGAAAGGCCACCTGCTCTTACCCACCTCAGCCAGGAAATGCATGTGTCACTTCCACCCACATTCTACTGGGGAGAAGTGGTGTTATGACACAACTTAGATACACAGGGCAACAAGTGTAGTCCAGCTGCCAATCATATACATGAAAAATACACATTGGATGCCAGCAGTCTTTCTGCAGATCTAATCAAGATTCACTTGTTCAAATCCAGGAAACACTTTAGGTACTTAAAATAATGTCAGTAAATTGAAAAGAAAACCTACTCCTCCAGGCAGGCAATGCATAGCTAAAGAGAGTTCGGTGGGAGAATCAGAAGAAATCATGCAGCAAAAAGGCTATCATTGACCCTAAATCAAAAGATTTGTTTTCTGGTACATAATCTAACATGTTAAAAGAGGAAATAGAAACATTAAAACAAATAAATTAGAGAGAAACCAATTTCCTTTATAGAAGAAAATTCTATATTTAACTCATAAAATAATCTTTCTTTCAATATCTGTGATCAAAAATGGGGAGGGGAGGTATAATCACATAACATCTGGGTACTACTCGGCAGCTTTCCTCAATCTTTGAAATTTTTACTCTCATTTATGAAAGAAAAATGATTCAAAAATTTATGAAAGAAAAATGATTCAAAAATAAATATAAAGCAAACATCCTTAATTATATTCTAAAAATTCTTAATTAGCTTCTTCAAACTTCCTTCATCAACTGTAATTCTTAGAAGGATCATTTAAAGCAAACTTAGTTGACTTACAAGAGGGAAAACGAGGGAAAGGGGGATCAACTCTAAGTGACTGAAAGATTGAGCCTAAGTTCCCCTTTGCGTTAAGTATCAGTTTAAATAGTTTACGAGGGAAGAAAGAGCCATTGCTGCCGCCTGCCTAATGTTTCCACATCCATGTAAATGCAGGGAGTGTTTGTGTGTGAGCGCATGTGTACCTCTTCTAGGAGAACAGGGGAGATAGAAGGGAGAGAAGAACTAGGGAAAGAATATCGAAAGTGGCAACTTACCTTTAACTGAATTTAATATGCCATCCTCTGTAGGTTTAAGCATTTCCACCTAAAAATTGATGCTTTAAAACTAATATATTTAAGAAATGAATAAAAAATATTTTTCTAAACAACTATAATACTATTAAAAAGTGTGATATAACAGTATTACTTTTAAATACACATAGTAATTTGAGTAACATTTCATATTGTTATCCAAGCCCGTGTGAGTGGAATAATAAATCTCATTTGTAATTAGTAGCATTCAGTTAATTTTCTAAAAAGTCACTTAGAAAAATCTTATAATTATGGTTAAACCTTTTCCTTACAATATTTTTTAAACTAATGATTTGACTTGCACTTACTTTCTTTGTAAATTATGTAAAGCTAAAATATAACCTATCCAGGATCGATGTACCACAAACAAAGTTGCAGGTGCTTCGATACCCTGTATCTCCTCACTTCTGTACACTGTTTTCACCACCCCCTCCACATGGAAAGGCTGTGTCCGCTAAGGTCCAGTTAGTTGTGTTCCATGGCCTAAACCCAACAAGAAGAGCTTGGGTAAAAGGAATCTGGTGCACCAGCTTCTCCTTAGTGAAATCCTCACTGTTGACTTCCAGTTTCTGTTTGATGTAATTCAGTCTCAGAATAGCAATCACATCATGTCCATTGTAAAAACACATCCAAACCCTAATACATGTATTTGAATAGCTGCTCTTTTGTATTATCTACTGTTGTGAATTAATTATGCTATCCCTTTCTCTTTGTGATGATAGTTGAAAGAAGATATTAGTGTTATATTTAGTTGAATTTGTAATTGCATTACACTGAAGAAAGCATTACAATAAATTACTCTGTTTACTCTTTGTCTGATAGTTTTAATAGAACACTCAATTGCAGGGGAAAAACTTCATTTAAATTATCTGTACTGTTTAAATTCACTTGTTTCTGCTTTAAATCCATGAAATATCTTTAGTATAATGCTACTTAAATTATTTAAATAGTTTCCGTGCTTTAGTTCTGGATTTGTTTAAATCCGTAACTCAATATATTCAAAACAAAACACATCATCTTTTATCCCAAGCATCTTTCCCCATACTTCTCTATTTCTGTGTGTTAGGTAGCATGGTGCCCCATGTCAACTCTGACCAAAAATTCAAAGTTATGTTTAACTCTTTATCTTGACTTATTCTTTCAATCAATTGGCAAGACCTCTTGTTTTTTTCTGCTACAATGCCTTCCACCCTTATTTTTTTCTTCCCTAGTTCATTTCCTCAATACCTCTCAGTTACAATAGTATCCTAGCCTTTTATATTCTCTCTCGTCTCTTCCTTCTTCTCATAAGATAATGTTCTCAGATTGGTCCTATAGGTATGTGATGTGGATCATGACACTTCAAAACTAGAAAAATATAGACTCTTCAGCAAATTTAAAGCCTGTGCATTAACCTCACTGAATGCCTACATTGTCTTATATCATCTAACAAAATTGAGCAACATATCTTTAACTGATCTATTTCTAAATATTATTTTGTACCAGTATGACATTTATGAACTTCTTCCTATAAAATAACCCTTAACAACAAGCCTGACAATAGCATTAGTGAATTGTTCTGATAATGAAGACATTGACATACCTACATTAAGTTATGGAGAGGACATGCTAGCACAAACCTTTGTGATAAACTATCCCGTTGCTTTTTATCTGACACAAAAATGTTGCTTTATTAGATTATTATATGTCATGTAATATGAGATTCGTAACTACTCATGTTTTTAAAAAAGCATCATTATCATCATCCTCATTTTTTTAATACTTGAGATGACTTTAATTTACATTGATTCTATGCAGACCAGTAATGACCAACATAACCTTCTTTCATGCTACCATAGCTCTAAGCTTTCCTCAGTGTTGCACATTGTCTTATCCCAGAAGCGATCTCTGAGACAGTTTCACACTGGAGAAGTTTATTAGGGGGTTTGGCTGAGATCCATACCTGTGGAGGAGAGAGGATGAGACCATGACTGAAAAGAGGGAGAAGTAAGTAGAGTTGTGATTTAGCCTGCAGAAAAACCTGCACTGATCTCCTGAGGAGTGCGGGAGCTGGACTGGCATTTCCAAGTTGGCCTGAGTTGAGCGAGGGGCCGAGCCTTTATTGCTCATGTTGATCAAGCAGAAGATGTCACATGCCCCTTTAAGGACTTTCTACCTTGGGAGCAGTAGCTAGATGGTCCTTGGGGAGGGCTTAGGGCAGTCTTCCTCCAGCTCTCCAGCAGTTGAGAACATAAATGCTTCATTTCTGGGAGGATATGTCGATGGCACACCACAGCATCCACCTCATGATAAACAGTAACGATTCTACATGTTAGGAGGCTTCTGCCATACCTAAGTTATAGTGCCCTATAAACACCATCTGGACTTGAGGGAGCCCTCTTCTGATGCCAACCATGAGACCATCCACCTGTGAAAATCACTGTCTTCTGAATCATTACCGTATGGGATGATGAAATCATGATCATTTAAATAAGAACTGCAAATAATCAGACTTTTGGAAGTCACATCCTTAGCTTATTTTACCAAGATGCATGTATGGATTTATTAGATTAACTTGTTGACATATTGAAAAGGCTAAGAGTTTGCTTTTAAAGGAAGAGAAAAAAATATAAATGTCAGTGGATGGTAGGTTATCATCAACATCATATTATGAAAGCAGCACGTTTGAACTAGAAAAGCAATGTTTTCTAAGCCAGCCCCATCATTTAAGGAAAAGGAAGCACCAGAATTCCACTGTCTGCCTGTGATAGTCAGGATAATAGCTCTTTAAAGATGTACAAGTCTTAACCCTCAGAATCTGTGACTATGTTACCATATGTAGCAAAAGGACTTTGCAGATAGGGTTAAGGTTACAGACCTTAGCTAGAGCATTCTAAATTATTTAGGTGAGCCCAATTTAATCATATAAACCCTTACACACAAAAAACAACCCCAGTTAGTCAGAGAGCTGTGAGCAAAGAAGAGGAAAGAGAGATTTAAAATGTCAGAGGGACTCTATCCTTTGTTGTTGATTTTGGAGATGAAGGAAGGGGGTGACAAGCCGAAGACTGCAGGTGCCTCTTGGAGCTGGGGCCAGCTGTGAGCTGATAGACAGCAAGGAAGTGAGGACCTTAACTCTACAACTTCAAGGAATGGAATTCTGTCAACTATTCAAATGAGCAAGGAAATAGACAAAAGACTCTTACCTGGAGCCTCCAGAAAGGACATGGCCCTGCCGGTGCCTTAGTTTTAGCCCAGTGAGACCCATATTAGACTTATGACCCACTTTCTTACAACTGTAAAAAGGTAAGTTTGTTTCCTTTAGGCTGCTAAGTTTGCTGTAACTTGTTATGGCAGCAATAGAAGACTAATACAGATCTCCTGCGTTTCTTTAAAACTGGATCAGACAGCCCAGTGGGATGTGATAAATTAAAGGCAAGGGTGAAGAGGTGTGTTAAGTGGATAAAAGCAAAGGAAGTAAACACATAGAGGGAATGTTAAAATGAGAAGGTACTATTTAAATGTGTTGAATGGAGTCGCTAACAACAAATTGTGTATTCGCTGTTATTTTGCTTAGATATGTTTTTGTCTAGAAGCAATGATGCTAGTTACAGTTCCACTGTTTTACTTCTGGGGTGTTTTTGAGCAGGTGTTTTAGATGAGTATTGCTTTTGAAACTGTAGAAAACCTGTAAATTTGTGAATAGTATTAATAGTAACAGAACCAAAGAACTTCTGGAAGGCAGCTTATTGCTATGCTTAAAAGCCGTGTTGCCATTTCATTGTCTTCATACAACAAGCAGGCATATAGGAAGGAAGGAAGCAATAATTTTCACATCATAGTTTTATCAGCATAACTAATCTGGGGTCTAAAGACATGCTACAGTTTTTCTTTAAATAATATTAGAAACCTCAGGAAGCTAGAATTGTTACACTGACCTACCATGCAACTTACCAGTAACTGTCTAGTGACTCATTTATGGATTTGCCAAAGGATATAGTATATTCAGCTGAATAAATACAAAATGTACAGTTTTTGCTTTCTGTAACTCATCTAAACTTTCATCATCTGTCCCCACATCATATGGGAATTGGAAAACACTTATTTTATTCCAATTTGGTAAATTCAGTACTGTGCAGTTAAAAATAAACAGAAGCTCAAGTTCTTTCTCTCTGCCTAAAAATGCTCCCTTACTGTTAGTTCTCTGCTGTGGCTGTTCCAACTCAGCATGTGACAGTGTGGCTGAGGTATCTGACGTGTGTCTCCTGCTAGAATCTCCTTTGGAAAAGGAGCACTGAATTTGGCTTCTTCTTCTGCCTCTCTAGTAGAGTTCTCTATTCTAAGACATAATCCCACAGAAGAGAGGCAGAACATAGGAGTGTCACCACTTTTCTGCCTGCCTTCTCTATTCTTGCAAATCTTCCAGGATATATATATTTTTAATGTTTATTTATTTTTTTGGAAAGGTGTGGGGGCAGAGACAGAGGGAGAGAGAGAATCCCAAGCAGGCTCTGCACAGTCAGTGCAGAGCCCAATGTGGGACTCGATCTCACAAACCTTGAGATCATGACCTGAGCCAAAATCAAGAAAGAGTCTGAGACATAACCAGCTGAGCCAAGCAGGTGCCCCATATCTTACATATTAGAGGCAAGCCATCCACTTTTTCTGTTTCTGTGTGGCTCAGATATCACAGGTCATGTTGTCCTTTCCCAAGGATGTTTCACTCATCTCCTTTCCTTCGTGACTGTAATTTCAGGAGAACAAACTGAGAACTGGATTTCTTAGGGACAACAGGAAAAACATACCAAGATAATATTTTCAAAATACTTTGACCATTACTCTTCCTCTGTAAGAAAACATTGTGTCCCAGCAAAGGGTGTTGAGCTTCATCCACCTTTCTAAGATGACTGGATCCATCCTTCTAGCAGAATCTTTTTTTTTTTTTTTTTTTTTTTTTTTCCCAATCAACTCGTCCTGCGGTATACATGGGCAAATACGGCTCCTGGGTGAAGTTTTGTCTTCTTGCCACTGAGATGACTCTTTATGTTCCCAGGAAACTTACCTTCCTCCCAGTTCTGGTCTCTACAGCACCCATATTAACTCCTTTAAAAGAAACAAAGTCAGGTGGATCTTGCACAAAAGTGGATAAGAAATTGCTCCTGTTTAAAGTTATTTAATGTGGCTGCTGCTCCCCACCTCTGATTTCCAAGCATCTTCTCTCCTCCCAGAATATTGCAACTGTCATTGACTATCTGGTTCAAGAGGGAAATGGGCCATAAACTTGTCCTGCTGTTCCCTTCTTCCCTTCTCTCACCAAACTGTATTTACCTTTCTCTCACAAGGTTGTAGCCCTGACCTTTCTTAACTTAAATTGACAGTTGAGGGAAGAGTTAAAGTTACCGTTTCCTGGATTTCTCACTGACTTAGTTTGGCGTGGTGTTATTTTGCTTTGGGCATGCGGTGTGGAAGGAACTGCATGCTGTGCAAGGTCTTTTCTATAACTTAAGGCAGAGCAACTTTAACAGCATTTATACACAATAGATTGAAGTAACCTGCTAACCCCCATAGAAACTGAGGCAGGGAATGGTAGAATTAGTCAAAATAGTAGAAATGACATCAATTTGTTTAATTCAGCGATTTAACTGATTTATTTAGTCTTCTGGAAAGTGGGAACCAGGATTCTAAAATTAAAGTCCTTAGCTATAAATTCTTGTTTGCCTCTTACTGATTTATGAACACGGACAGGATAGTTTCCTTCTATGTAAAACACCCTCTAAGAATATCCATGTGAAAGAGCTGTTGTGAAGGCTAAGGGAAGCATTACATGCAGAACGGTTGGCACTTGGCACATAATAGGTGATCATAATGTCAGCATGTTGTTGCCTGTTGCATTGTTATTGAACCTTCCTGAGACTTTCTTCAATGATGTGGGTGGAGCACATTATTTCCAAAAGCAGCCTCATTTAATTTGAAGCCCTCCATTTTCTATAATGTTCTCATAACTATGTCATGTCCACTTATCTGTAGTTTATAGGCGTGCCCTCGGGAAGCCCACAGACGAAACTGTCTCCTTTCCGTGTACCTACTTTTCATATTGTTGAAGAGAACTGGGTAACTCCAGTAAGTGTCCTTTCCTCCAAGGGAAACATGCTCAGGTCTGTCAGTCCACACATGCTCGGTCTCTATGTGTGAGCTCTGTTTCTTTTGGTTTCTGTTATCCTTATGGTTATTCTTTATTGTAGTTGTTTGCTTTTGTGTTTATTTTTTTTAACTGTTCCTCAAAATCTCTGGCTTACAGAATAGAATTCATATTTCAGACATTCCCTAAGAAGCACGGATGAGACTCTTGGGAGGTGCCATTGCTCGTCTGGTTCTATTTGTGCTGGTGAACTGCTGTTATTGCCTTTCTGTTATTATTGCTGTTGAACCACATTTCTGACTTGTAGTGAATTGGCAGTCCTTTAAGATTATATATATTTTGTGCACATGTGATGCTTTTGATTAGCATCTCCCCGTTCTCTATCTCCATTTTGATTTAGTCGATCCAAAAAGCACTATCTACAGATATAATGAATGTAGTACATTCCATATAAGAGTCTATGGCTTCACACTTGAAGAAAAATAAACGGCAGATGAGGGAAAAGAAGAATCATCCATTTGCATGTTGTTTTGTGGTTACTACTGTGCAGTTGGGTTCATTTTACTGGATGGCCTCCCTTTCTGAGTGTCCTGGCTCCTTTCATCTCATAGCCAGTCAACATTGTGAGCATCTGCCTGTCTATTGGCCTGAGGACAATGCATCCCATGTTTAATCCAATACTGTTGTTAATAAAGAGCAAACTTATTAGCTATCATGTGGTGCCATTCATTGTTTCACTCAAATGCATTCTTGAAATTTGATTTCCTTACATTTCTCAGAAGAGAGGCTCAGAAGTTGGCTAGTGTGACATTGGAGGGAGTGGAAATTTGGTTGGAACTAAATGCTTAGACCATGCTTGGTTTGATGTGGTATCCAGAAAAAAGATTATAATTAAAGGGATCACTTATAAAGTGCACTGCAGAGAAATGTGGTAGAAAGTAGAGAAATGTGCTTAAAATTGCACTGACTTATAATTATTTCATTATAAGATCTTCTTGTCTTTTTCTGCTTAGAATTTATTAGAATACTATCCTCTGTGGTATCATTTAAATATTTGTTTGTATGGTTCAGATTTTTCTAATAGTGCCAGAGGAAATTCAGATGAAAAATTAATTAACTGTCCTTGGGAGACATTTAATCTGGTAATCTGCTTTTAGTACCTTTGCAAAGTTTAATAATCCCTGCTGTTGGAATTATAAGACTCTTACTCCAAATACTTTAGGAAATCTTTAAAAATTTGCTTACTCAAAACTCAAGTGTTCAACTTTAGAATTGCATTCTCCATTGCTATAATTTCAGATATTATTCCTTGAATATGTTTTGTTCACAAATTGTGATATGTTATGTCAATACCATAACTTTTATTCTTTTTATGTAATTAAAAATTCTAGTAGGGTTGTGTTGATAGATTTTGGGCTAAACTGTATATATCCTTCAACTTTCTTGCACATATATGCATGGTCCAATCCTATGCCACTTTGTGGTTATTATTAAGCTTTTTTCCCCCTGAATTATATTGAGGTGTATCATAGAATTTATTGTTCAAAGATGCTTTTCCAAGTACACTGGGTCACTGTAAGTAATGATTCTGGGATAACCTGGAGCTCTTCTGGGGAATGTTGAATGTAAGATTGCCCTATTTATAACACATGTTCATTTCAGAAAAAAAAAAAAAAAAGAAAATACAGAGAAATGTTTTAAAAATCAGTCACAGTCCCTTAACTTCTTTTTCCTTCTTTTTCTCTTCTGATAAGTATTCACATATATTGCTATGCATATATACGTATACATGCAGACATACATACTCATATACATATTTATACATACATTTGCACATATTGTATGATTGGAATCATACCATTACAAGTTCAAAAACCATTTCAATGGCTCCATATTACTCTTGTTGTATGAATGTTTTCAAATCCTATTTAATTCCTCCATGTGGAATAGTTAGGTTGTTTTCAGCTTTTTATTATTCATACCACTGTGATGATATCCTTGCACATAGCTATTTGTTTCTGGCATTTATTTTTTTATAATGGGGTACTAGAAGTAGAATCATTTAACCAAAGAGTGTTAATATTATAATGTTTTTAAACACGCCTTTTTACATCGATTTTATGAAATATGTATGAACTGGCACTATTGTCAGTCTATGAGAGCTATTTTACCACACTTTTACCATTACTAGGTCGTATCATCATTTTTATCTTATCATTAGTGAAATTGTAATCACTTCTTGGAAAAGTGGCAAAAAAGTTTTAAATTCAGTTAAAACGTCAAACTGCACTTTTAAGGTTCTAATTTCCATGAAATTTGTTCCAGATGGCTCATAAGTTAGCTAGCGAAATGAAAAACAGACTATTTTAACCAACTTTAATCCACTCTTATGGTCCAATTGAATTCAATAGTTTACAACCAAGAACTTACAAACTGGAAAGAGAATCTGTTTTTCAGATATGACCTTTAAAGGAGCACAGTATCCCCATGTTTCTAAGGCAGACTACTCCCCCATTTCTGGTGTTTTCCTCCAAGATATGACAGATCAGAGATATATTGTTAATATTCCTTCTTGGAACATATTTTGATTGCCAGTTGCCACTATATCGGGATTTGTTTGTTTGTTTGTTGAAGGCATTTCAGTTAAGAGACACTTATCACCTCGAAGAATCAAGTGAAAATGAAAGATACACATTGCAGCTTGTGTCTGTTCCCAAAGTCCCTTCACCATCTTACAAGGAAGCAGTGCTTTGAAAGATGTGCTCTAGAGTTAAATTGCACATTTTTAAAAAAGCCCTTGCATTACTCCTAATTAACTGAGAGAATTTAGGCATCTTTTTAAAAAGTTTTTATTTGGGGCGCCTGGGTGGCGCAGTCGGTTAGGCGTCCGACTTCAGCCAGGTCACGATCTCACGGTCCGTGAGTTTGAGCCCCGCGTCGGGCTCTGGGCTGATGGCTCAGAGCCTGGAGCCTGTTTCTGATTCTGTGTCTCCCTCTCTCTCTGCCCCTCCCCCGTTCATGCTCTGTCTCTCTCTGTCCCAAAAATGAATAAACGTTGAAAAAAAAAATTAAAAAAAAAAAAAAAAAAAGTTTTTATTTAAATTCCAGTCAGTTAACATACAGTGTAATACTGCTTTTAGGAATACAATATAGTGATTCGACACTTCCACAGCTCCTCGTGCTCATCGCAAGTGCACTCCTTAATCTCCGCCACCTATTTCACCCATCCTCCTACCCACCTCTCTTGTGGTAGTCATCAGTCTGTTCTCTGTAGTTAAGAGTCTGTTAGAATCCTCTCTCTCTCTCTCTCTCCCCCTCAGCCCCCACCCCCACCCCTCCCCCAACCCAGCTCCTCCACCCCGGCTCTGCTTGTTTGCTTTGTTTCTTAAATTCCACACATGGGTGAAATCTTTCTTACCTCTCTAAGCTTAAGTTTTTCTGTAAGGAAAAGAAAGCAAAGAATAATATAACAACCTCCTTTTATAAGGATTATATGCAATGATTTCTCTTCCTGTTCCTGTTTCTTAGAAGTAAGCAAATCCAAATAATCTATAACAGAAGTGTGTGGGGAGAAAGGAGAGGTAACATTTTTGGCTTATAATTAAGTATGGACTTTATTATTCTTGGACCTGATATACTATGTTACTTTTGAAAAGAAGGTCCAAGAGCACTATCAATGAAACCAACATGCGGTTAGATTATGATATTTAAAAAATACTGTCTAAGCATTGTACGTTCTTATCCAAAGAATAATCAACAGCAAAAATTAATCATATTAATTTAGTTTTTATGTTAAATTGTCATGAAAAGTAGTCTTTAGGAAGTTTCCCCTACACACTAATACTGTTCTTTACTTATCTTTGTAAGTGTATTAATAACAAAAGAACTTTAAAAAATATATCTTATTTAAGAAGATACATTTTGCTCAAGAAGAGCATTGTTCGTTTGTCAGACATGGTTTCCCTAGGCGGTCTCTTTGTTAGTGATCATATCTGGAAAACATTATAGCAAAAGTAGATCCTGTCATAAAAGTATAGACTTGGGAAAATCTGGCTTTTTGTAGAAAAGAATTGTGATGTCAGGTCAAGTTGCTAAATATATAGTTGGAATATATAGAATCAGTTTATAAAATGATTCAATGTATTTTTTGAACGCAGATAATTCACTCATTGATAATTTTGTTTTTTGCAATTTTCTGGGAAAATTAGACTTTTTGGAAAACTACTTGCATGTATGAGTGGGTTAGGCCTACCTAGAAGCATAAAACCTGTGAGACTCCGTTTCAGCCTGTGGAGAGAGTAGAGAAAGAAAAGGGAGCATAATGTAACATTTTGAGTTTAGAGAAATGGGAATAATTAAAAAAGGTGAGCCAACTTCAGTAACTTTAGAAACCCTGATCCTGAGAAGAAACAAAAATATTAAAAGCCTGTGGAATTCAGCAATCATAGAAAACACAGTGGGATCAGAGAAACTGCTAGGTCGGAGTCTAGTCTATACAGAAAAAGAATATAGACCTGAAAAAGCCTGTTAAAACATTTTTTAAAAGATGGTAGAGAAATTAAAAATTATTTTATATTTTGAATTTATTGGTGGTTTGCATTTGACATTAAACCTGTACTTGATGAATATTAACTGTTGAAGAGTTTAGTTATAGAAATATCAAAAATTGACTTCAGTGGAAAAGAGCCTGGATGTTAAAACTTCCAGTAAATAAAACACAGACACAGAAGATTGTTTCTTCGGTGTTTTCTCTTATGACTGTTTTTTTTTTTCCCTCCAGATTCACTGAGATATAATTGACGTATAACATTATATAAGGTTAAGGTATACAACGGGTGGAATTGATACACTCAATGTATTGTTGAAATGATTACCACCATAGCCTTAGGTAATATTTCCATCACATCACATGATTACTACTTCCTTTTTGTGATAAGAACATTTAAGATCTACTCTCTCAGATCTACAATTATTGTTAACTGTAATCACCATGCTGACATTAGATTTCCAGAACCTACTCATCTTATAACTGGAAGTTTATATCTTTGACCAGTCAATATCTACCCATTTCCCCCACCCCCTAGACCCCTGGTAACCACCATTCTATTCTCCGCTTCTATGAATTCAGCTGTTTTAGATTCCACCTATATGTAATATCAGAGGGTATTTGTCTTTCTCTGTCTCACTTATTTCACTTAGTATAATGCCCACAGGATCCAGGCATCTTGTCACAGTGGGCAGGATTTCCTTCCTTGTTTTGGCTGAATGATATTCCAATGTATATGTATATCACATCTTTATCCATTTATCTCTTGAAGGACACATATATTGCTTCCATATCTTGGCTATTATGATCAATGCTACAATAAACATAGGAGTTTTTCATACCTTGTATGGTATTTACCCTAGAAAAACAAGTGTTTGCATTTAGTCCTTCCTTGGCAGCATACCTCTCCTTAGATTTCAAGGTAGGTGGTTACTCTTGGACTCTGTTATCAGGCCTTTAACTGTTCTCAAGGTACTGTGATTTTGTATATTACAACTTTTTGTTGTTGTTGCTGATGTTGTAGTTGTTATAAGGGTACATGGGAGTGGTATTCTTTCCAGTTTTCTCCATCCTAAGTAGATGCTAACAACTTATAGAAGTTTGGGGGTTGGATTCTTATAATTTATTAATTTTTAAGTGTCTTTAATGTCCTTTTGGGTTTTGCTTTCTTTTTGAACAATTTCCTGGTTGGAGTTATAATTTGTCCCTTAAAGACTTTTTATCCTGAGGCAGTAGATTTCAATCCAAATGAGGAAATTAACTCCTCTTGGTTAACTTAAGGAGATTTGTAACTAACTTTAAAGAGAAATCCCATATGAAACATGTTCAAATGTGGTAAGGGATTAACTTAGTTTGAATTTGCTTTGGTATTTGCTGGATAACTGGGAGTTTATTTATTTTAAACTATTTCAAAGGGTTTTAATACTTTTATTTTTGTTGATGCTGTTTCCTGTTTCATGGGGGAAATGATGGAATTATGTTCCTGAAGAAAACATTTTGTATTAGCAGAGATAAGACCTACTTGCAGGACTAAGGAATAAAAATGATCTTATAAACTACATTTTATTTTATTTCACTGAATTTTATTTTCAAGTAAATACAATAATAATGTTTGCTTCTTGTACTTACTCTCAAGGATAAGGCAGGAAAACCCCAAAGCGTCTTTGAAGAACCACAGAGTGAATTTATGAATTCATTCCTTCAACTAAGTTTGTGTTGAGTATATGCTCTGTACCTAGGACTTTAACACACACTTAGATACAATGGTGAGCAAAAGGAAGGTAGTGTCTCTGACCCTGTTTAAGCTCAGATTCCTTCTAATTAACCCTGAAGCTCAATTAAATATTGATTTTTTGCAGGAGAGCACTTCTTTAATCATATAATCACACAAAATATATCTCATTACAAATTGTGAGCATCCCTATGAACAAAAATTGTAGGTTTCCTTGAAATAGTATAAAAGAACACTGGACTGGGGCACCTGGGTGGCTCAGTTGGTTAAGCATCCAACTTCGGCTCAGGTCATGATCTTACAGTTCGTGGGTCCGAGCCTCGTGTTGGGCTCTGTGCTGACAGCTTAGAGCCTGGAGCCTACTTCGGATTCTGTGTCTCCCTATATCTCTGCCCCTCTGCTATTCATGCCCTGTCTCTCTCTGTCTCTCAAAAATAATAAATAAAAGTTTAAAAAAAAAAAAAAAAGGAACACTGGACTCAGATTTCCGGGGGTGGAGGGGATTGTTAAAAAATACAGCACTGAGAAAGTTACATTTAAAGTGAGATACAGGGCAAGGTACCATATAGGCAGAAACTATCTAGAGAAAGTGCTCTAAAATATGTATAGAAGTGCCCTTGAGTCTTTGAAAACTAAACTGTGTGTGCAAAGGATAAGACTCAGCAAGGACAGGGAAACAAGCCATAAGGTAAACATTCCCCAAATCAAACACAAGCCTAAAGGACATTTAAGTTTTAAACAATAAGAATGAGAAAACCTTGTTGGATATCTGAGGCATTCAGCACAGCCCTGATTTAATCATCAGATGGAACTAACCCCCCAAAAAGGTGACTCCAGACATGCCCTAATAAAACCTGGAAACATACTTTGGAAAGAAAGCCTGGACAAGCTCAAGCTAACGTATAGTAACCTACTTGTCTAGTTAAACATCATTATTTATGGGATGATACCAAAAAAGAGACACCCAATATAGAATATTCACAATATCCTAAAACTGAATAAAATAAAAATATGAAACAACAACTCATAACACATTAAACATTAGGTAATGAATGGTGATCCCTGAGATATGAGAACCAACTAGGTAGGTCCTTTATTTCACCAGCTCACCACCTAGAGAAGTTTTCCAGGTCACAGTGCAGGTAGAATGCTCTGGCAGAGCCTCCTTGAATTGAGGAAATAGAGTTGGCAGTCCAGGGAAGATAGGGCAGCTAGAATTGCATGGCAGTCTAGCAAAGCAGAGAGACACAAGGACAAAGAACTCTGGGGGTATGCAGAAAGTGTTCAATTGATTACCTATTAGTGCATGTATTTGAAGAAACCACCTGTCAGGCGCCTGGGTGGCTCAGTCAGTTAAGCATCTGACTTCGGCTTAGGTCATGATCTCACAGTTTGTGAGTTCAAGCCTCGCATCAGGCTCAGCATTGACAGTGCGAAGCCTGCTTTGGATCCTCTGACTCCCTCTCTCTCTGCCCCTCTCCAGCTCGCACTCTCTGTCTCTCTCAAAAATAACTAAACATTAAATTGTTTTTAAAAAAATAAAGAAATAAACCACCTGAGGCCAAGGAAGGACAGTCTGAAAGAAGTGAGGAAATTGTATGCAGTATTCAAAGGGTCCCAAGAATGGTAACAGTTTCCAGCAGCCAGAATGGAAAGCTTCCTATTTCACCTAGAATTATTACAGAATTAGCATTGTTCTTGCCTTAGTAGTAGAAAAAAAAGTTATACCTAAAATAAATGCTTCTCTAACCCCACCTAGCAAAGCTAAAAAAGCAAGACCTGAAAGGGCCATAATATTCAATGTAGTACTATTGACATCTTAATAAATTACTAGATAAATTTTATTTTATTTTTGTTATTGGTTGGGGTCTGTCCTGAGTAATGTACAATGGTTAGCAGCATCTCTGTCCTCTACCATTAAAAGTAACTTGATCTACTCTCAATGTGACAATCAAAAATTTATCCAGCCTTTACCAAAGTCCCCTGACGGGATAAAATACCCCTGATTTAGAACCACTGGCCTAGAGAAAATATTGAGTGGTTAAGTAGAAACAAGTAAGATATTTAAGATACTCAAGTCAGACTTTTACAGTTGAAAAATATACTACCTAAGATTAAAAATACACTAGATGAGATCAGTGGCAAGTTAGATATTACATGAGAAAAGATTAGTGGATTGAAGATAGACCAATATAAATTATCCAAGATCAGAGCCTTGGGGAAATAATAAAGCATAAGTGAACTATGAGAAAATTTCAAGTGACCATACATACAATTCTTTAACCCAGAACCCTTTACCTAGTGATATCTTTCAAAAAGCAACATGAAATAAAAAAAAAATTCAGGAACATAATAGTTGAAAAAATTTATCCCAGCAGACTTCCACTATAAAAATGTTAATGCAAGTTCATCAAATGGCAGCAAAATGCTCCACATGAAAATCTGGCCTCCGCAAGGGAATGAAGAGCACAGGATATGCTAACTGCATGAGGAAAAGGCTTTCTTTTCATTACATAAATTTCTTTAAAAGATAATTAATTGTGTTTGGAGAAAATAACAACATAACTGTGGGGTTTATAACATTACAAAGAAGTAAAAGGCTGACTATAATAGCACAAAGTCTGAGAAAGAAAAAATATAAAGTATATTGTTTTAAGGGTCTTATTTTATTCATGAAGTAATGTAATATAACTTGAAGGTATACTGTGACAAGTTAGACATGTATACTTTTTATAGCATAAACTATAGTTTATAGTATAGGTATACATATATATGTATATATACTATATATATAGTATAGTTTATAGTATTATATAGTATTATATATAGTGTAGTAGGGTTTAAATAGTAGTATAAACCCTAAAATAACACAATAAAGTGTTACTGCTAATAAGCTTACAAGGAGATAAAAAGGGATCATTAAAAAAAAAATACAGGGGCGCCTGGGTGGCGCAGTCGGTTAAGCGTCCGACTTCAGCCAGGTCACGATCTCGCAGTCCGTGAGTTCGAGCCCCACGTCGGGCTCTGGGCTGATGGCTCAGAGCCTGGAGCCTGTTTCCGATTCTGTGTCTCCCTCTCTCTCTGCCCCTCCCCGGTTCATGCTCTGTCTCTCTCTGTCCCAAAAATAAATAAACGTTGAAAAAAAAAAATTAAAAAAAAAAAAAATACAGTCCAAGAGAAAGCAGAAATAGAGGAGAAAAGGAATAAAGAACATATGGGATAGACAGAAATTCAATAGAGAGATGGTAAATTTAAACCCAACCATATCATTAATGACATCAAATATAAATGGTTTAAACACTCCAATTAAAAGTCAGAGATTTTCATTTTATATATAAAGCAAGATACAATCCTCTGCTGCTTAAAAGAAACCCATTTGACATAGAAGGAACATAGATCACAAGTGAAAAGATAGAAAGAGACATGATGCTAACATTAGTAAAAATAAAGGAAGTTGAACAGGTTATATAAATATCAGATAAATAGATTCCAGAACAAAAATAAAGATACTTTCCTGTAAATAAAAAGTGGGAAGGCTCCTTATATCTATACTACAAGAGATGTACAAGAAAGTCTTGGTTTGAAAACGATACCAGCTAGAAACTTGAATGTACACAATGGACTAAATTATGCTAGAATGGTATAATATGTAGTTGAATAAAAAAAATTAGGGCCACCTGGGTGGCTCAGTCAGTTAAGTGTCTGATTCTTGATCTCCTAGTTCATGGGATTGAGCCCCACCTCATGCTCTGTGCTGACAGCGGTGAGCCTGCTTGGGATTCTCTCTCTCCCTCTCTCTCTCTGCCCCTCTCTGCTCATACCCTTGCTCTCAAAAATACATAAACTTAAAAGAAATAAAATATAATAAATTTTCCCTTAATAATCTTCTAAAAAGAAAATTTTCCCTTAATAATCTTTTAAAAAGAATTAAAGGGAAAACAAAGACAATGTGTTTTACAGGATTTATAAAATATAAAGAAATAAAATGTGTTATAGAGATGTCGTAAATGATGATATGTAAAGTGGATAAATGCTCTTTGAAGCTGGATTTTTTTTTAAATTTTTTTATCTTTATTTATTTTTGAGAGAGAGACAGAGTGTGAGCAGGGGAGGAGCAGAGAGAGAGGGGGACACAGAATCTGAAGCAGGCTCCAGGCCCTGAGCTGTCAGCACAGAGCCCGACACGGGGCTAGGACTCATGAACCTTGATATCATGACCTGAGCCGAAGTCAGACGCTCAACCGACTGAGTCACCCAGGTGCCCCAAAGCTAGACTTCTAAGTTAAAGATGCATATTGCAAGCTGCAGGGTAACAGCTAGTTAGTAAGAGCTATAGTTAACACAACAACAGAGTGGACAAAGTGAAATAATAAAAAAATAAGTAATCATAAAGAAAACAGACACTGAGAAAAAAATGGGATGTAAAGGAAGATCGTAGACTTAACTAAACAACATATACAATCATTTTTAACCTAAGAAGAATAAACACTTCACTTAACAGAGTTTGTCAGCTTGTATAAAAATGCAAGAGTCAACTATATGCTACTTACCAGACACTCACTCTAATACAAGTTAAAGGAAAAGGATGGAAAAAGTTAAACAACAAGTTTTAATGATAGGATGAAGAGTATGTATTAGTAATAGGCAAAGTAGTTTGGAGGACAACGAATGTCTCCAGAAATAAAGTAAGATGTTTTATAATAATAAAAGCTACAATTCATCAAGAAAGCGTAACAATCCTAAATGTGTAATGTACCCCATAAAAGAGCTTCAAGCTACATGAAGCAAAAATTGATGGAACTGAAATTAGAACTGACACAATTCACAATTGTACATGGAGATTTGAAAACATCTCTCCCAGTAAGTGATAGGACAAGTAGACAGAAAATCAGTAGGCATATAGAAAACTTGAACGACACTGTAATGCAACCTGACCATTTACAGAACACTCTACCCAACAATGGTAGAATGCACATTCTCTCCAATTTCACATGAAACATTGAGTAAGGCAGACCATATGCTGGGCTATGCAAGTCTCAAATATTCACTTAACTTTCTTAAGAAATACATTTTGTGTTCATGTTTATTTCATAGATGAAGAAACTGAAAGAAAATTTAAATAAATCACTTCATTGTTAGGAGGCTGAGATGGTATTTGAATATGGTGCTATTTCAGAGCTCATGAGCATCACTTTAAGTTATTTAAAATATTGCCCCAGACCACCATCTTCACGTCCTGTGATATTGATGAAGTAGACATATTCATAGAGAATAACTACCGACTCTGATAAGGTGGGCTGGCTTATAAAACTCTAGGTAGGTTTGCCTAATATATTCTTGGGTTATGCCTCTTGTTCTACCCTAAGTATACTGGTTTGGAATGAAAGCACTGTGGTCTCAAATCCAATAGGCTTCTTCCCTTACTAAATTAAAGACAGGCTTTTAGAAATTACTGTATTCTGGCTAGTCACATGAACAAAAAGTAATGAAGAATACTGAGCAAAGCCTGATCTGATGAGACTGACCCTGAGAAATTGTCATTCCACCTACGTGAGAGAAGGAGGAAGATGTTTGGCCTCCTTTCTTGATGAAAGGAATTCTGGACAGTTCTTTGAACTATTCTGAGAAAGAAAGAGAAAGCCAGAGAGGGGTGGTGGTGTTGGTGATGGAAATTAATTGATTAATTGAGAGAGAACATAGTTCTGTTCATTTGGATGAGTTTTTAAAGAGATCCAACCATTACCATTAACTCTGACCCTTTTCTAATGTAGCCCTTACTCTCTAGACAGTAGAGATTAGAATAGAAACATCCCCTAATCTAGTTCTACATCCTGCTTCCATAGCACAGCTACCATCATCGACCTTTAGTTTTTTCCTTCTTTTATTTGTGAGTAGCTATCAATTACAGTAAGATACACATTGCAGTATAAGGCAGCAGCCTCCAGAGTAAACACCAACATGGCAAGATGGTTGAACACCAGAAAAATGATCAGATTTGAATTTAACTTTTGGAAGATTAATGCCTGGAAATTAAATTGCCTACTCTTAGAAGGGCATAAAAAAGTAAAAATTCCAAAGGTGCATTGGAACGAGAAAATGAAAACATTTAATATAAATATTGAAACATTAAAACTCCACACCAATCTTTCCGGAGTACTAAATTGGTGCTGCCATGGAATATAGTCATGTTGCTCTTAACACTTAAAGAGATAGTTTCACTTGAAGAAAACAGCCTTTAAGTTAAGTTATATGCCTTGACATTGCCCTGTATAACAAAGCTTTTTTACATGATATTATTTTAAGTTCTTTAAAAGAAAAAAAAAATGTTGCAAAAATAAATCTGTTATTTTGCCATCTAATAATATTTAAATTTTGTAAAGATGACTATTTAAATATTTTTTACACACAGCATCAAACCCTGACAAACTTTTTAATTCAAAATATTTTTTTGGAGAATTAAAATATTTTAAAGACATTTCAATGAAGTTTAATTTTTCTACTGAAAGAACTTATATATAATTAGAAAAGTGATTATCGGGGTGCCTGGGTGACTCGGTGGGTTGAGCATCTGACTTGATTTTGGCTCATGTCATGATCCCAGCTTCCTGAGATGGGGCACCATGTTGGGCTCCACACTGAGAGTGGAGCCTGCATAAGATTCTCTCTTCATCTGCCCCTCTCCCCTGCTCATTCTCTTTCTAAAAATAAAAAATAAAAAAAGAAATATGATTATCACAGCAAGACTTTTGTTGACAGCAGGAAACAGCTCTACATTTGAAGCACACAGAATTTTCTGATTGTTAAGCCTTGTGGAAGTATTTTTGTTAACTTTCTATAGTTCTCTGATGATTAATTTGCAAATATTTCCAATATATATGAGATGAATGATAGAAAACATACAGAATTATAAATGCATTAAATACTCTTTATTCTCCTTCCAGTTAAGAGGAAAGGATTTGTCCTCACCACACTTATTTCTTCTTGGTCTTCCATAATTTCTCAGTTGTTGTCAAGAAGTTTTTTCAATGTTAAGAATGTGCTCTTGATGAGAAAGACTTCTTTCTTTTTTTTTCAACGTTTATTTTTTTTATTTTTGGGACAGAGAGAGACAGAGCATGAACGGGGGAGGGGCAGAGAGAGAGGGAGACACAGAATCAGAAACAGGCTCCAGGCTCTGAGCCATCAGCCCAGAGCCCGACGCGGGGCTCGAACTCACGGACCGCGAGATCGTGACCTGGCTGAAGTCGGACACTTAACCGACTGCGCCACCCAGGCGCCCCGAGAAAGACTTCTTTCAAAATTCAAATTATTTTTTTTATTTTTGTCTGTTGCATTAAGTTTCTCGAATCAGCTCTGTGGGAGCCTGGAATAGGTTCTGGGATGACTTTATACAGGTTACACATAAATAATTCCATTTACAACAGACTTAAAAAAAATTTGTACTATTATAACTGCCAACCATACAAACACTTAGAGATATACCATCATTCCTTTCTATAGGAAGTTTCATCCCGTGTTCAAGTTTAGAAGATCAAATTAGAATTCGGTATCTATAGGCTGGGGGCATCTCACAAATAAATTCCAGCTGCAAGCCACGATAGTGAGCCTAGATTTAATGTTTGTCTTTCTGGTTGACAGAGTGAGTAATCTAAGCCTGAGTTGACAGTAGTGACCCTCCACTAGAACAAATTGATATATTAGCAAATTCTTCTTGGAGTTAGTGTGGACATCTCAGTACTTCTCAGGCAAGGAAAATAATCTACTTTTGAGGAGTATTAAATAAAAACCATCAGAATAAAATCTCTTCACGAATATTTATTTTTGCATAAGGCTTCCTTGACCCTTCAATGATAGAAATGACAGGCCTGAAATATAGTACAATCCATCCTGGTATTAAAATCATAAATGGGTGGTAGATTGAGAGAAAGGTGGTAAGAGGCAGAATTTAAGTAATTAATAGATCGTTGTAAATTCATTGTCATGAATCCTTGCTGGTTTGAGAACAAACATGTAATAGTATGTTAGGTGTGGTGATAATCACAAAAATAAAAATTGACAGATTGGGGTTCCATGCTAATTCTTAGAATAATATCCATATCTATAGTTCCTGGCATGGATGTCAAAGGTTTTGTTTTTCTAATTTCCAGAGTAACAAACTCCATCTGGGATACAAACTCAAGCTGTGTTTCTTTGCACCTCTTACTTTGATAATAGTCTTTATAATCCTTCTCTCAGAATGTATATAGTCATTTGGCTTAGCATTTTTGTAAATTTTTAAAAACTTTACTTATTTATTTTGAGAGAGAGAGAGAGTGAGCAGGGGAGGGGCAGAGGGAGAGAGGGAGAGAGAGAATCCCAAGCAGGCTTCGCACTGTCAGTACACACCCAATGCAGGGCTCGAACCCATGAACTGTGAGATCATGACCTGAGTCAAAATCAAGAGTTGAACACTCAACCCACTGAGCCACCCAGGTGTCCTGCATTTACACCATTTGAGTGAAGTCTTAAGTGTAAAATAGGAACGTATAAATATAAACATATATATTTTATTTGAAAGCTCAAATCTAAGGACAATGTGCCTTTCACAAGTAGGAATCGTATCTTTGTATGTTCACATTAAAAAATGAAAGTTCACTCATATGCTCTTTATTTGTCATGATATATGTCTCCCATTTTTATACTCTTTCATATGTTTGTAACATAAAAACCAAGGAATACATTGGTTAAAAAATTATTATGAATTATAATATGGAAATGGAGAGGGTTTTTTTCCCCAAAAAATCTTTCACAAAAGCAAACGAATATTAATAATGTGATTTTTAAACAATTAGTATGGAAAATAATACACATTTTATTGTTATATGTATAAACAGATACTTATAAATACAGTGTTGGTTTATTGTTATATCATTATTTTTATTATTTACTACAAGTCGACTGAGAAATTTAAGAAAGTAATCTAAGTCCACTGTTTTATTCTAAAAAGCTTTCCAGTGGATGATTTAGGATGAGTGCCTATACATCCTTTCTTTCCCTTTTTATATCTAAACTACTATATAGGGGCGCCTGGGTGGCTCAGTTGCTTAAGCCTCTGACTTCAGCTCAGGTCATGATCTCACAGTTCGCGAGTTAGAGCCCTGAGCCCCTCATTGGGCTCTGTGCTGTCAGCACAGAGCCTGGAGCTTGCTTCAGATTCTGTGTCTCCCTCTCTCTCTGCCCCTCCCCAGCTCACAGTCTCTCTCTCTCTATCAAAAATTAACATTAAAAAAAATTAAATAAACAACTACATAGTGACAATCTATTTTCAATACAGTGGCTGAATAATTGCATGAAAGCCATCAAAAGAAGACAGCTAAGTTTACTCTGCTGTATTCATAAAGGCAGAAAAGCGAACCGATACATTGTAAAAGATTTTCAAGAAGAGGGGTTTGAACTGAAAGGACTTTCTGCTTTTATTTTCATACTGCTAGATTGGTATCTTTTCTAAGAACCCACACAAAACAACAAAGGATGCAACTCAGATTAAAAAAAAAAAAAAGTGAATTTTTTTTTTTTTTTTTTTTTTTTTATGTTTCATGATTGTGGGATTCTTTACTTTTATAGTAACACCATTGTTCAACAAATAGCACTCTGGTACATGACCTTTCCATTGACTGGTTAGGTTTAATTTCCATGAGGTTTCTCTGTAACGGATTTCTGCAATATTTTAAAACTGGGTCATAAGCCTTATTAAATTAGATGTTCTAAAATACTTATTAGTTACTTATTGCCACATAACAAAATTGCCCACAAACTTAGTGGTTTCCAACATTACATTTATTATTTTATACTTTGTGTGGATCAAAAATCTAAGTATGGCTTAACTGAGTCCTCAGTTTAAGGGTCTCCCAAAAAGCTGCACAGTAAGGTGTTACCTAGGGCCATATTCTCAGAAAAAAAAGCTTGAGTAGGGAAAAATCTGCTTCCAAACTCACTTGAAGTAGTTAGTAGGATTCCGTTCCTTCAAGGCATTTGGCCTGAGAATTTCTTTTCCTGCTGCTGGGTGGCCACCCTCATTTCCTTGTCATATGTACCTCTTCATCTTGATTCATCAGAGCAAGCACACGGGAAGAACAAGAGAGAGAGAGTGCCATTAAAATAGAAGCTACAGTCTTTTATAACCTAATCTAAGGAGTTACGTTTTTGCAGTATTCTAATCATTAGAGGCAGTCACTAGGTCCTGCTCATGCAATGGTGTGGGTACATAGATACCAAAAGGCAGGGATATTTGGGAGACATTTTGGAAGGATACCTGTTACCCTGTAAAACCATTTTGTATATTACTGTAAATTATACTACTATGCCATGCTTAAAATAAGTTTTTCAGAATAAAAACTACTTTTGCTTATTTAAAAAAATGATAGGGGCACCTGGGTGGTTCGGTCACTTAAGGGTCTGACTCGTGATGTTGGCTCAGGTTTGTGAGATTGAGCTCTCTGCTGATGGTGCAGAGCCTGCTGGAGATTCTCTCTCTCCCTTTCTCTATGCCCCTCCCCTGCTCAAATACATACACTCTCTCTCTCTCACAATGAATAAGTAAACTTAAAAAAAAATTAAATGATATAAATGTGAATAGGTTTAACAAAACAATTAATTGGATGGTTGCTAGTACAGTGTTTTTCTTGTAAGAAATAAATATGGACATATTCTAATAATATGGGAGGTAGGTGATTATGCATGTTTTTCTCCTGAATGATGTATGTGTTATTTACCATACAAGTAGAAAATTGCTGATATCACCACCATTTGCTCAGTAATCATTTGCTCAGAATGACAACGTAATTTTTCAAGATTTCAGAGTTTCTAAGAGCTTTCCAATTTTGTTGTATTCTAGAATTTCATTCTTGCATTTTAGAAAATTAAAGGGCGCCTGGGTGGCTTAGTCAGTTAAGCGTCCAACTTCAGCTCAGGTCATGATCTCACGGTTCATGGATTCGAGCCCAACATCGGGCTCTGTGCTGACAGCTCAGAGCCTGGAGCCTGTTTCAGATTCTGTCTCCTTCTCTCTCTCTGCCCCTCCCCCGCTCTCACTGTGTCTCTCTCAAAAATAAATAAAACATTAAAAAAAAGAGAGAATTTCAGGACATTGAACTGCTTTTTTAAACTAAAAATAATAATATTTATCCTTATTTCCAACATTTTAATTTATTTTCCCAACATCCATTCATTGACATGAATGAACCGCCCCCACCCCCACCACTTTGCCACTTACATACTCTGGACTGAATGTGCCATGTGTTAAGAAATTTTTTTCAGACTATTTTATTATATGTAACTAATTAAAGCACATCCCAAATTATTACTTATGGCTGTAATTGGCTTTGATTCCTCTTCAGGGCTTGCCCAGGGCAGCCAGCTAAGCAGAGGAATATAAACTTTTAGATTTGCATCTTATTTCTTGCTTCATTAATTTCATTAACTTCCAAACTGATGAATTCTTAGAATTAAAATGTCATTTACATTTAATATCCAAAATCACTTTCTTTGCATTTAAACCTTTTAATTGTATTTTTGGGTTCTAGTTCTAAATTGTGTTTGTCAAAGTCTTAATTAGATTTATGTCATAGGATACAGAAGTTAACTGAACAGTAACAAGCTCGAATGAGAAGGTTTTCTTTAGAAGGACTTGGGAAGTGGCTTAAAATATTTGTTATGCAACATAGATTTTCTATACTCTGTAACTAAAGTTGTGTGTCTAAGACGGGTGAATGGTGTACATGGGTAACTATTGATTTATATGGAAAGATCAAATCTGGACACCTGAAGAAGAGACCTTTCTTTTTTCCAACAAGTACAGACTGTGTGGGATTTGTATGGAGTCTCATTTAGTAAGAGAAGATTTCATTTCGCTGTTTACTTACAACAGTGACAAATGGTGGCCAGAAGGAAAAGCAAAGTATGTAATCAATCTTAACACCTTTGTTGTTTTCTTGAGAGAAAAATAACCAAAAAAAATTTTAAAAAGCCAATTAAAGAAAAAAAAAATCTGTTTATGTTATTGATGACGATGGTGATGGTGATAATGACATCAGTGATAATAAAAACAATGAAAGCTATCATTGCTACTCTTTAAAAGGACACTAAAGGGGCGCCTGGGTGGCACAGTCGGTTAAGCGTCCGACTTCAGCCAGGTCACGATCTCGCGGTCCGGGAGTTCGAGCCCCGCGTCAGGCTCTGGGCTGATGGCTCGGAGCCTGGAGCCTGTTTCCGATTCTGTGTCTCCCTCTCTCTCTGCCCCTCCCCCGTTCATGCTCTGTCTCTCTCTGTCCCAGAAATAAATAAACGTTGAAAAAAAAAATTTAAAAAAAAAAAATAAAATAAAAGGACACTAAAAATTAGGTATTAGCATCACAGTCTCATAGATGAGGATATGTGAGGTTTACAGAGGACAAAGATTTTGCCTAAATTGACACTTCTAAAAAATGGCAGAATAATATTCAAACCCATTTCAGTTTCTTTAAAGTCTGGGAACTTCTCAGACTTTATGCTGCTCATCCTGAAGACACTCAATGCCGGTGGTAGTTACATGGAGTTCAATTGTTTATTCTCTGTACCTGCAATTATATAGAAAGTCCAGTTCCTAAAATCCTCTCTGAAAAGTGCTTGGAACTTATATCCTCACTCTTTTAAAAGAAAGAATTTGATGTTTTAAAGCACAAATATAACTCTCCTAGCAGACACTATAAGTCTACATAGTGTGGACATGTTTAAAAAAAGGATAAACATACTGTGAACATTCAAAGAGTAGCAAGTTTTTTCTTATTAAAAAAAAGATAAACTATGTAGTGAATCATAGACTGCAGCTCCTGTCACCTGACTTAAATTCCAAGTCTCAACAAAATTCATCAAAGTATGAGTACATTCATTCAGACCACACATCCCTGGATGGACACTTACTGGCATTATTATGATTTTAATATGTGCTGATTTGGTTCTTGCCAAGAGAAGACATTAAGAGCATGAGATTCGGAATCACACAAACATGGGACAAATCCCAGCTTTGCCAATGGCCATGTGACTTCATATTTAACTTGTTAATATTCCTTTTTTTTTTTTTTTTACATAGAGGGGTTAACTAGAATGGACCTCATTGTGTTATTGTGCACAGTAAATGAATAATGTCTGTATAAATGGGCATTATCTTACTATTATCTTCCTTGATATTGATGTCAGAAGACTACCAACTTTGGTTTAGAATATGACCAGATGAGATTACTTTTTGGTGGCTCTCATTTATTTACTGAACTTTATTTATTTGAGATCAGTCCTTTGCCTTGTTCTTTGCTAGGCACTGATATGGAAGGGGGATAAAATACCCACTCTCTCCCTCCAGCCACATTCCTTTGTCATCCTTATTCCCAACGGCCTACTGGCTTGACATTTGAGTGGGGCTTAACAAGAAGCCAGAATATCAAAAGACTGTTGGAGATTAAGACTGTTTCTTTTTTCTGCTCCTTCTTACAATCTAAAAACTTTGAAATGGGGATGGACGTGATCCTCTTTAGAAATCATTCTGGCTACTGTAAATGAGATGTGGGACAGAGTGCCCATGGACACATACATCAGTAAAGACTCTAAGGCAGGAGTCCAAGGAAGAGATTACAGTAGGCTTGGCAATGTCAGTGACAGTGGAGATGGAGAGAAGGTGATAAACTTGACATAGAGAAGCAAGGCAAATTGGCAGATCTTCTAATAGATTAGATATGTGAGCACAAGTAGAGGGAAGAAAATAAGGATGAATTAATGCTGATTTGGGGAAGAGGGACTAAGGTTAAATTAGCTTTGCATGGGAAAACCAAGAGATCAGCTTAGGACATGCCGAATTTGAGATGGTTATAGTATATATCCAAGCACAGATGTCAATGAGGTGTTGGCTAGAAGAAAATGGAATTCCTAAGAGGAGTTTGCACTGACATATAAATTTTGGAATTTTTATTAGGGTGATTAGTTAAAAGTCCGTGGAAACATTAAAGAGGCATTGTACCAAGCCTTCAGAAAATTCAGCATTATCAAGGTCAGATAAAGAAGAGGGCAACGTTTGAGAGGTATCTAGCAGAGTGTCTAGTGCATATTTAAATGTAAATAAAAGGTCTTTAATAGTAATAATTTAGAATTATATTTGTGCTCACCTCAGATATCCATACAAGATGAATACTATGCTAAAAAGTAAAGCAGATAAATGTATCTCAAATATTTTAACCATTTGTAGTTACCCCCACTGAGTTATAGTTGTGTTTGTAGATTACATTAATGATTCCATTGATCTGCTAATTGAGTTTTGACTTATGTTAATTTTCCCATCTTTTATTTCCTAGAAATTGGTTACTTGTACTTTGTGCTACTTTTAGTACCTACACCACAGTAGAGTTTTCTGAGCCAAATACCTCTTTTTGTGATTTAGCTGGGCAAGAAAGAGAACATTACAGTGATGATAAGAAATATATGGGGTGACCTTCTCTTTCTTCCCCCTGCCTTCTGATTTCCAGCTCTCTGAATGCTTTCATTTGGAATGTAAATCTGCTTTTCAACAAAGGCGCCTTTGATTAAGTTCTATAAGTTCTTGGGTGAAATTTCAACCAACTCTCAAGGTCTTTGGTAAATTTTTACATTATTCAGTTTTTCAGCTGTCTTCAACCTTACTAAAGGCGAAATCCTTATGAATCCTACATTTTTTCTGTTTGGGATACTCTGTCACTTGCTCTTCATTTTTGTACCTATATTTTAAGTCTAGGTGCTTCCCCTTACCCCCTATTTTTTTTTTTAAGATCTAGAATATTTTGAAGAAGAGTATTTATTTTGGTAAGTCTATGAATGAAGAAACGTAATTAGTGTTCAGAATTGTATTCTTGCCCATAATTTCTAGATCTATTCATTAATGTCCTATTTGAAGATATTTCTGTCATATTTTAAACTGCATGACTGACAGAGAAACTTGGATATAACAGAGTTTTCCGACGCTGAATATAGATGACATGGAGCATTTGCTCAGAGGTCTTAGAACACAGATGTCTCAGCTGTCATCTTGGGCCAGATCCTCACTTGTTTTGCCAAATGCACATATCAATTAAATGGAGTCAGAACTTTCTGCAATATTACATTCACATTCTGGCTTACTGAATACATCGACATTAACATTTTTGGGTTGGTTTGTGTTTTTCCCTTTGAATTATCTAGGCATCCTGTCAGTCATTGTTTTTTGTTTGTTTGTTTTGATTGACTTTATCCATCTTTTAAAACTAACACAACTTTTTCATACACCCCAGAGTTTATTTTAGTCCACCATTAAGTTATACTGATACAAGATTAGTTTTAGAGAAAATAAGGAATGCTAGAAAGAATATCATTACCGAAGCCACACTGAACTGGTTTTGTGCCTTTTCTTTGCATCATCAGGTTGGTGAACTTGGGCAAGTTTTTAAAAAATTATTTTTATTATTTTGTTTTAGTTACTAGTCTAGTCTATCTGTAATAAAAAGAAAATATTAAACTCTATAGAAAAATTAGTTGGGAATATTAAAATAAATGAAAAGATACAAACTTGCCTTACCTGACACGAGTAGATGCTTAATAAATGATAGTTTTTATTGTTACGGAATTTTGGACATTTTGCAGACTGGGGCAGATTTTTTAGGTTGATTGACCAAATTTTCATTCCAGCCTCTTTCTCTAATGGACTATGGTTCCTAGACTCCCTTGTAGCTAGGATTCTTAGAATGAATATGTTCTACTGGGCAGACGTATACACGTGAGACATAGGAAGTGAACAGCATGAATCTGGGGAGACCAAGGCTTCTGGAAAACATGTCACCAAACAGGCTTGGTTATTCTAAATCTAGAAGTGATGACATTAGTTTCTTGATGTAGCAGCTTTCTAATCACAGTAAGATGGTGTGGTCTAAAGCATGGGTTAGTAGCATATCTCTTAGCAGATATATTAATAATATGTATTATATATATGTATATGTGTGTATATATATACATATACATATATGTGTGTATATATATACATATATATATACATACACACACACACACACACATATATATATATATATATATATATATATATATATATATATACTATTCCTTAATGAATGCTTTCTAACTCTATCGCCAGAATAGATTCTTTTCCCATAACAACTAACCATACCGTAATAACTTATATATGATGAAAAAATAAAATCCCTGACTTATTTAAGCCACTGTTTTTTTGTTTGTTGTGTGGGTGGGTTCTGTTACTTCAGTTAAACTTTATAATTGGATAAAAGTCATGCTCAAGGGATAGAACTTGCCACATGGAATTGATTCAAGGAGCACATGGTGAAGAGGATATTAAGAGCCAGACATTGCAGAATAAAAAGCTAGTACACTTGTTACAGGGTTGGTAAAATATTTGGTACCCTGTCGCCTACTATACCTTTGAAAACAAACTACATTACCAAGGGGGACTAAAAAAAAAAAAAAAAAAGAAAAGAAAAGAAAGAATCAAAATGTTGAGTTAACTGGCTTCTGTCTGTCAATATCTTCAGTACTATAGACCCCATCATACTTTCAAATTCTTATTTTCTCTTTCAATACAAATATTCAATTGACCCAGCATCATTTATTAAGTGTCACCATTTCCCCTATCACACTGCAGTGTCACCTTGTGTTACCTCAAGGGACAGACTATGTGTGGGTTTGCTAGGTATTTCCTTTGTGTTCCATTGTTTTATAAGTACATTTTATTGCTAACACTACAGTCTTAATTTTGGTGCTTTGTAAGTCTTTTTATGTAGTAGTGTTTACTCTCCTTTAAGATTGGTATATTATATTGAGCCTATTCATTTCATATAAACATTAGATTTAGATTCTTAATTTCTAGAATTAATTAATTAATTAATTTTTGAGGGAAAAATGTTGTCTGAGATTGCCATGAATCTTTAGTTAAGTTTGAACCATAAGAACTGACGTTTCTAAAATACTGATTGTTCTAAACTGAGCAATAGAATTCCCATTTACTGAAATAAAATATATATCACAACAATGTTTTGTAGCTTTTTCTATATAGGTCTTACCCATCTTTTATTATATTCATTCCTAGGTATTTGATGATTTCCTTGATGGAAATCATGTCATTTCTCAGATTTCATATTCTAATTGTTTCTAGCACATAGAAATACAATTCACTTTTATATATTGATCTTGTATCTAATGGCTGTTAATTTTCTAATTCTAATAGTTTTTCCTAAGATGCTTTTGCATTTTCTAAGCTTACAGTCATATCTCCTGTATCAAATATTCATATCAAATTAACAGCTATATTTCTTTGTTTTTATACCTAATAATTTGTATATCTTTTTGTTACTTTATTGCTGTCAAGTGGTAAAATGTTGAAAAGTGCATCGATAGTGAATATTTTTGGTCATTTCTTATCTTGAGGGGAAATCATTTACTATTTCAATTAATTCTGAATTTTATAGAAGGCTTCTTTCTAGACACTTTAACAGAATAAGGAATTGTTCTTCCATTTCTACTTTTCTAAGATTTTAAAAAATCATACATACATAGGTCTACAATTTTTATTACAATTCTTCAATAAGATGATCATACGTTTTTTCTTCTTTATTCCATTAACATAATGCAGTAGGCAGAACGGTGGTGCCCCCAGAAAGTACAAATATGTTGTTACATGGCTAAAGAGACATTGCAGATATAATTAAGGTTATATACCTTAAAATAGAGAGATTATCCAAATGATCTCTATCTAACACATGGACACTTAAATGCAGAGAACATTCCCTGGCTGGGGAAGTAAGAACGACTCAGCCTGTCATTTTCTGATGGTGGCCACACAGAAAGCATGATGAGGCACACCAGCAGTCTCTAGGACTAGGCCCTGGTTGACAGCAAGGAAACAGGAGCTTAAGTTCCACAACTGCAAAGAACTAAATGTAACCAAGAGCTTGAATGAATTTGAAAGTGGATTCATCTCCAGACTGTCTGGAAAAGAACAATGCCCAACATTGTGATTTTAGCTCATGCCAAGCAGAGGACCCAGATGGACTATACTGTGCCTGCTCCTCTGACATATAGAACTATGAATGATAAATCAGTATTGTTTTCTGCCACTGATTTTGTCATAATTATTATGAAAACAAACAATATTATGAAAGCTTTCACACATAGTAAAATAAATGGACTTTTTTAAAAAATTTTAAACCAATGTGCATTTCTGAAATAAGTCCAAATTATTTGTGATGTATTATCCTTTGTATGTATTGCTGGATTTAATTTGCTATTACTTTGTGATTTTGGTGTCTATAGTCATGCTATAGATAATGGCTCGATCTCCATAATTTTCCTTTTTTGGTTAACATTTTTATCAAATTTTGATATCAAGGTTATTCTGCTCCCATAAAATGAGCTGAGGAGTTTGAAAATGTTCCCACCTTTTTTATTCTCTTTGGGTTTGTATCATATTGGTATTTTTTCCTTTCTTATTTGTTTAGAGGAATTCATAAATGAAGCCATTGTGCTGTGGAGAGTTTCTTTGTAGAAAGAGTTTTAATAACAAATTCAATTTCTTTAATTGATATAGAATATCCAGTTGTTTTATTACTTTTGTGTCTATTTCAGTTAAGGTTTATTTTTATTATTATTTTTTAGAGAGAGAGAGAGAGTGCACACAAGTGGGAAGAGGGACAGAGGGAGGAAGGGAGGGAGTGAGGGAGAGAGAGAGAGAGAGAAAGAGAGAGAATTAGAGAGAGAATTAGAGAGAATCCAAAGCAGGCTCCACGCTCAGCACAGAGCTTGATGTGGGGCTTGATTCCACGACTCTGGGACCAACACCTAAGCTGAAATCAACAGTCAGATGCTAAACCAACTGAACCACCCGGGTGCCCAAGGTTTTTGTTTGTGTTTTTGTTTTTAATTGTCAATTTCATCTAAATTTTAAAGTAGAATTACATTAAGTTGAATATTTAAATTTTAAATTTTGGGAGGATCTCCCATTTCCCATTCCTGAAATGGACTAATTTTTGTTTGTCTCTTTTCTCTTTTATTTGTTTTCCTAAGGACTAATCCATCTTATTACTAATTTTGAAGAACAAACTTTCACCCTTGTTAATTTTTTCCTATTGTGTGTTCTATTTAATTAATTTCCTCTTTTATCTGCATCATTTCTTTCTACTTCCTCTTGCTTTAAGTTGATGTTCTTTTCTAATTTGAGATAGAAACTTTACTCATTGATTATTACCCTTTTTTATGTCTAACATTAATTTAAAGCTAAAAGTTGACTTTAAATATGGCTTTCCTTTTTGCATCTCACACATTTTAATTTGTATGTTATATAGGAAGGGACATTCCTGGATTCCCTGAGATAAATAGTGGTGACTTTATGCAGGACTGTGTCACTCCCCTGGAACAAAAATGTAGTGGCCTGAGTGCCCAGGTACTAGACTCATAGCCATATGTCAACAATTCAAAATGATAGACTGTGATCGCATGTTCCCATTAGAGTAAATACTACAATGTGCTGGCGGCCAGAGAGACTAGAAAAGGGACTTGCAAACATCTGTTCAATGGAACTGAGATGCAGAAAGGGAACTTAGAAAGCCATAAGGCAGATTCCTGACAGATGTAGTCCTTGTAGGTCATCATGTTTACCAATCCTGGCCTTGGGAAATCCAAGCAAGGCTGTGGTCCAGGGTAGAGACTGGACATAATTTGCACCCAGTGCCTTATGTGACAAAATTGCAGCCATCTCCCAGTTCATGTCTGCATGTCTCAGAGTTTGAGTGTTATACACCCAGAAAGATGCTTTGGTACTTGGTTTGTTTGTGACAAATAAGTATCCATTGGCTGCTTTTCTTCACAATCTCTTTTTTCTCCCTGTATGGTTGCATGTTGAGATAGGGGATGAATTGGTTTTTGGACAGGAAAGGAATTCAATGCTAGGGCTAATGTACAGACATGAATTTATCATGAAGTTACTAAAAACTTAAGGGATTTCAGTTAAGGGAGAGTTCAGGCAATATATTCACATGGCCAGGTTTTTTGAAATTATAAAAAGAAGATATTTTAACCGTAATCAGTTTTAGAAACTTATAAATACCACTATCATAAGTGATAATATTTATTAACTTCCTAACTTACCCGTAATTTTTTTTAATCCTTTTGACTTCATACTCTAGATTTATCCCTGCTAACATGTTTGATTGTCTAGAAGCTATGATTTCTCCATCTAAAAAAGTTTTGTGCTAAGATCCAAGCAAAATTTCAAACACTTCATTAAGAGAGGATAATGCAGTTTTAGTTAAATTATGAGTAATACCTTTGAATATACAGTGTCGTTAAGCAGGATCCTGCCAAGATTATAATGCAAGAGGTGACACAGATTGACATTTATTAACATGTTCACATTCCTTGCTATTTTCTTTCCCCACCCCCACCCTCAATAAAGGAGTTTTGCCTACACAACAGCTACCCCATCCCCCCAAAAAACTCTGAAAATAATCCCTAAATTGAGTAAATTAAGGGATTTCAGGATTGTCCCCTTGATGTTGTCTCTATTGCTGTTCTTTTTATAGTTCTCCACTGACATTTGTTCATACAGTAAACCACGATGACTTTCGCCTGGGGAAATCACATGACACTTTATTGAATTTCAGAACCAACACAATGGGAGTTTCACAAAGTCTGAACCTCTCACTTTTGTCCTCAAGTGTGAGGGGGTGGCTAAATATTTATTACAGGCTTATGTTCTATGTGACTTTGTCTTTATATGTGGTCATATACAGAGCACTCCTTCCTTTTATCTTTCCAAGTCACAGCCAGATAATGGATAATATGTCAGATACCTGGTTACCATATACTTTTCCCAAGTCCATTCTCTTTCTATACCTTCTCAATGGAAGAATGGTATCATTGTAGGAAAAAAACACACAGGGGATTTCAGATTTTGTGAAGGTAAGCAAGTACATATTAACACATATAGTCTTTGATAAGTATGCAAGTTAAATGTGTGCTGTTACATGTAATCTTAATATCTATGGAAAATCATCCAGATCTGATTTGCCAGTCCTAGCAAAAGATATTTAGTCTATTTCCAAAAACAAAAACAAAAAAACAAAAAAACAAAAAAAGAAAAAAGAAAAGAAAAGAAAAAAAAGGCAGGAGAGAAGAAATATGTGAATATAAGACATGCAAGCTGGGAGTTGTGGATAGAGATTTTTACAGAGAAGCTTTTGAAGTGAGAAATGAGAGAGGTATTGAGGTATGGGAGGTCTGTCAAAAGTAGAGGAAAATGAAAAGAAATTTAAAAACCATCGCTCTGGGCTATTTGTCACCTTCTTGATGTTTTAAGAAGTACAAGTCAAATAAAGGGCTTGAATTATTATGAATTTGTTCTGTTTTCATGGGCTGTGTCATTTTAACTGCAACACTGCCCTGGGTTTGAACTGTGTGGGTCAGGGCTACAGAAGTATTTGTATGCATTAAATTTATAACTTCCCTATGTATCAGGGAAATTTTGCCCTGTGATGTACTATTAGGTTTTCACAGGGTACTCCTTTTAGCCACTTTTCTTAGCAGTGTACTTATTAACTTCTACACATGTTTCCAATTTTCCCATGAGCCCTCCTATGCACACATTTAATAAAATTAGCCCTTACATACTCAGGTTTTATCTCTAGAATTTTTTGCAAGAATACACAGTAGGCAGGTTATTATTTTCTGGAACTTACATTCTAATGTTATTTATAATGTTTCTAAAGTGGAGATTTTAATTAATTGGCTACTCCAGCAACTGAGGAAGTCAGGCTTCTCTCATAGCTACTGGTTACTAAGAGAGTCTAATTCATTTTTACCACTATCCAATGGGATCATGCAAATTTATTTCTAAAAAACATAATAAAGTGGAAAAAAAATCCCATCTTCGTTATTTCATGAGAAAGTGTTGGAGGAATAGAAAAGATCCCATAAGCAAGGGGATAATATATAGCCTAAGCTATCTTTCCAAATAATTGATCCTCAGCCAACAGCCTAATATGAAAGCCACTGCTGGACCAGTACTGCCCAGCACCTCTCTTATGTCAAAGAGAAATCAACAGAGATCAAATTGTTTTAGTTTGGTTCCTCCAAAAAGCAGGCCTGGAATCAAGGATATGGATACATGTATTTCATTTGGATGTGATTCAAAGAAGACATGGAGTGGTGGAATAAAGATGAGCTCAAACTCTCTGGACACTTTTCTCTTTCACTAGCTTTATGATTGTTTAATGTGGGCTGGGGAATGACTGCTTTGACCGAAGAGTAGAGCAGGAATGTATGATAGAAGTGATGCCGCATAATTACTCAGACTAAATACAAGAATCTTTGCTGCTTTTGTCCTAGTATTTTAGAACAGTACCTCTGGGGACCCCAGGTCAGCAAATAAGAAGTCAAAAGTACACAGGGACTGCTATGGTGGAGAGGCCCCATGTTAATTCTGTAGCACATCTTTCCTGCTGTATGTTCATGACCTTATATATAGCCAGAGAATGCTCTTAGGCAAGTTGGGGAAGCCAATAGGATGAAGGGGGAACTATTTGTAGGTGACATTTATAGTAAGATTAGAGAATACGACCAATCATGTGGATTTCAGTTCCCAAATGTTTTGCTGAAAGATCTCTTTGAGTGACTTTCCTTACATAGTTTCTGACTCTGTGTATAGGGTTTTAAAGCTTATTATTATCCTGAACTTCATGCTGGGTCAGAACCAGAAGAGAAACTATTATTGGCTACATATGAATTTGAGCTTCATCACAAATCAACAAAAGAAAAATAAAAGCCATGGAAGTCATATGTAAAATACAAATATGACCTGTGGTTGCATCTTGGACAGACAAGATATAGGGATATACCAAAATAGTAAGATTACAGAGACTTCTTTCAGGTAAGTAGAAAAAAGGAGCTAGGGTCAATCTGTCTCAGATACTTGACTTTCTTGTGTCTGTCAAACTTTATGCTTAAAGCTGATCTTTTTTCCCCCATCAATAAGGACCAAGTTCTTTCTGTAAGAGAGGGTAATATATGCTGGGGGAGGGTACAGGAGATTTCTACGGACATTGCTTATGGATGGAACTATCCCAGAATTATCACAGGGGTTTATGAAGGATTGCCAAAAAGGTTACAAACCTCCTGCTGGTCTTATGTTCTTTTTCTTTTAATTTTTAAGTGCACTAGTATAACCTAATGAAAACAATACAAATCACTGTATTGCTGTCTCCCTTGATCAGAAGAATGAGAAACCATGTCCCCAGCCAGTCCTCTGGCAGTCCCCTGTGGTCTCTAAGGTCTAGAGGTAGTCATTACACACTAATTTTTAAGAAAATATCTTCAACAGCTTATGGGTCCCAGAAAGACTGGGTAATTCTTCTGAATGTGGAGATAGAGGCAGCATTTCCATTGCAGGGGCTCAGTGAGCACAACAGTGATGATATGCTCAAGAGTACCCTCATTGTGCCAAGATCCTACTAAGATCAAAATCCAGTAATTTTCCTATGGTACAGTTGAATGGAGCTGAAGTTCTGATTCATTGACTCTACTTATACTCAGATGTTTGATTTTACACTTTATTCCAGCAAGTAAAACTACTAATTCAACATTGAAACCAACACTTACATCATATTAGAAAATGGTTAACCTTCTAAGAATGCACTTGACTGGCTGGTGACTATCTGTGGGGTTTCTCACAATATGACACATGAAAAAAACTAAGAAAATGATGTCTAGAAAGATTTTCCTGGGAATTCTTCTAACTTAAGTATAATATTTTACAAACCTAATGGTAATACTGTCTTTTAATGTAGATACCTGAAATGTTACAGTGCCTTGTACACACTAAAACAGTTAAGAAATACAGCAATGGCTTCTTTGTGACTATTTCTAGTCGCCACGTATTTCTTACCTTGGTATTACCTCTTTTCTAGTTTGTGCTTCAAAGAATTCAGCTCACCCTGCCATTTAACAACTTTCTATTGCATAGTATAGATACAATGTAGGTGTCTTAAAACAAATTATTGGTTGATCTTACCTTTTTAAGTTAACTTTAGTCGATGATGTTGAATCATGTACTTGTTACTGCTTTTGTTGTCTTGATAAATCCTGAAGATTAACTTGTTTCTTTAATTTTCTTCTCAATAGACCATTTGCTTCTTTCTGTTATCCCTTTGTTTTGTCTGATTTAATGACTATTTTGTTGATCACTTGTCTGCAGTTTCTATCGCTCCCACTGTTCTTTTCACTTAATTATTTGAGTGATTACACCATTTTCTCTTAAAATAGAGATTCATTTATAAAGTCCTGTCAATTACTGTCTCACACCTTTAAGGATGTTTGTTATAACAAGTAGCAAGATTTATTTCAGATTTCAGTCTCTCTCTCTCTCTCTCTCTCTCTCTCAATCTCTCTCTCTCTCTCCTGATAAAAGTCTATGAGAATGAGTACTGAAACAATAGTGGATTGAAAAATATCATTTTGAAAAATTGCGGCCCTATTTTTGATGCTAATAACTGTAAAAACTCAACTAAGAATCAATCACAAAATCCAGGACTTAGTTAATATGCAAAGATATGGATGATGAAATGAGGCAAAAATACAGAATATAGAGGCTAAATCGAAATATTCTAAACCCAATTTTTTTAAATACACACAAAAATATGTGATTGCAGCATTCCTAATTTATTTGAAATATGTATCTAATAAAACTCAGACTTGTAAATTTCTCAGATAAGTATGTAGTACTGAGATTCTTTATATAGGCATAAATACATGAAGAGCTTTATGAGTAAAAAGTTCTTTGATTTGAAAAGCTTCCATGCCATTTCTAATCACTGAAAAGCAAGAAGTTATGGGTAACGTATTAGGGAGATTCAGCCTCTGTCTAGTTCATAAATATTATATGTCTACAATTTTGGGGTTGGTAGAAACATAGAAATATCATGTCTCACAATTGAAATTCCTGGTGGAGTATATCTATTGCAAGCCACCAATCTACTCTACATATTGCTTCTATATGGTAGAGGCAGCTCTACCATTGTTTGAAGCAGGTGCTGGAAAAAAGCTATTCAGCCAAGCAAACATTTTTTTCGGGCCTCTTGTATCGAAGCTGAGACATGATTAACTCTGTCTTATAAAACGTGAGCAAAAATAATGGGCATCACTTCTTCAATAGGAGAGTTATGTTCTATGTGTCTTTCTCATGCTTTTCCCTCACATCATGGTAAACTTTTTGGCCCCATGTGGAAGAGCTCAGCATTATAAAATGCAAGGGGTCAGAATGGCTAACATTAACAACTCAGGAAACAACAAGATGTTGGAAAGGAGGTAGAGAAAGGGGAACCATCTTGCACAGCTGCTGGGAATGCAAACTGTTGCAGCCACTCTGGAAAAAACTAAAAGTAGAACTACCCTATGACTCAGCAATTGCACTACTAGAAATTTAGCCAAAGGATGCAAAAATGCTGATTCGAAGGGGCACATGGACCCCAATGTTTATAGCAGCATTGTCAACAATAGCCAAATTATGGAAAGAGCCCAAATGTCCCATCAACTGATGAATGGATAAAGAAGTTGCGGTGTGTACATATATATAATGGTATATGTATGGGGTGTGTGTGTGTGTGTGTGTGTGTGTGTGTGTGTGTGTGTGTACATGTAGTGGAATACTAATTGGAAATGAAAAAAGAATGAAATCTTGCCATTTGCAACAATGTGAGTGGAACTGGGAGGTATCATGCCAAGCAAAATAAGTCAGTCAGAGAAAGACAGATATGATTTCAGTCACATGTGGAATTTGAGAAACTTAACAGATGAACGTAAGGGAAGGGAAGGAAAAATAAGTTACAAACAGAGAGAGAGGCAAACCATAAGAGACTCTTAAATACAGGGAACAAAATGAGGGTTGATGGAGGTTGTGGGGGTGTCAGTTAAATGGGTGATGGACATTAAGGAGGGCACTTTTGGGGATGAGCACTGGGTGTCATGTGTAAGAGAAGAATCAGTGGGTTCTGTTCCTGAAGCCATAAATGTATGTATGTATACTGTATGTTAATTAACTCGAGAATAAAAAAAAAAATGCAAGGGTTCTGAATTGTTGAGTCTGGTTGGAGGAAAGATAATAAGGTACATCAATTCAGGTTGGTACAGTTTTTCTGTAAAAGGCCCATTTTGTAAATATTTTAGGGTTTGTGGACAACACATCTGTCACTCCTCTTTCTTTCTCTCCTCCTCTTCCTTCTTCCTTTTCTTGTTCTCCTTCTGAGACCTTTACAGATGTAAAAATCAGTCTTAGCTTGTGAGTCATTTACAGTCTCTGGGACAGATAAGCCCATGGTTCTAATTTGCTAATCCCTATTTTAAACCACTGAAATTCAGAGGTTTTGTAATAGCTATGAGCATATTCAGATCAGTTCACTCTGTAAGAGGGGTTGGCAAACTTCATCCCCAGGCTAACTATGGCCTGTGGCCTGTTTGAATGCATGACATTTTATTTTGACACAGCTAGAACCGTTCACTTCCATAATCTCTACAGCTGGTTTTGCACTACAAAGGCAGAGGAGTAGTTGCAACAGAGGCCACGGTGCCCACAAAGACTATAATGTTTGCTCTCTGTACCTTCATGGACAAAGCCTGCTGACCCCTTTGCTAGTAACTTTGATAATAGTTTCCTCCTATCTAAAAGTATGTCTTCATTAATATAGCAGTTACAACTCTCAGGGCAGTTTGTTTTTCAACTTAATAGAAATTTCTCTCTCACGTTAAGACAAAATCTCTTTTCCTTTAATATCTACCATCATAACCTCACAGCATAAGATGTTCCTCTTCTACAGAGAAGCCTCTCAAACATCGGGGTACTTCTGAGAAGAGGAAAATGAAGTACAGTAAAATGAAGTATCATTTGTTTACCACAGAGAGGTGTAGTTTACTGTCTTTTCCTTATAATTCCCCAAAATATTTGTTAGAATCTGAAAACGAAACAACCAGTTCAGACGTTCCTCAATTTGAGTGAGTTCTTCATGTATAAATCTCAAATTTTGGAAAAAAAAAAAAAAGGAAATATTTTCAGTTTTATGTTTCTACTCTGAGAGATGTTGCATATATTCCTTGTTGCAGACATTTAGGATGAGATTGTGTCATGATTAGCATTCAGTAGTGAGCCTGTGGGGTCAGAATGACCTTAAGTCTAAATATGACTTCATCGCTGATAAACAGTGTGACTAAGTTTCTTAAGTCGCTTATGGTTCACTTCCCTTATCTGTCAAATGGAAGAATTATTACTTAGAAACACTATCATAGAAATAGGTGTGTTTTGAAGATTAAAAGACAAAATGTGTGTGTAATTTTCTGCATCATTCCTCACACGTCACAAATATTAAGAAAATTGTATTTATTATGGTGCTAATGTATACTTTCATTTCTTTTGAAGATAGGCATTAGAAATAGTCTTGTATTGCCATGTTGTCTGCACATACTATCACTAAGGAGCACAGTGTACGGGTTTCAAAATTTGTATTGAATTCAGTTAAAAACCAAGCTAACTGTCTTGCACAATTCTTTAGTTTTTTATTTATAAGTTCTACAATACGATTGTACATTTGTTTGTACATATGCATTCTTTTTTTTTTTTTTTAATTTTTTTTTCAACGTTTATTTATTTTGGGGACAGAGAGAGATAGAGCATGAACGGGGGAGGGGCAGAGAGAGAGGGAGACACAGAATCGGAAACAGGCTCCAAGCTCTGAGCCATCAGCCCAGAGCCTGACGCGGGGCTCGAACTCCCGGACCGCGAGATCGTGACCTGGCTGAAGTCGGACGCTTAACCGACTGCGCCACCCAGGCGCCCCTGTACATATGCATTCTTAAACATATTTAGTGTGGCTATTGTAAAGTTTTAAGCTGTGTTGAGAGCACATACAGTCCTGCAGACCATCTCCCATTTGTTGCCTTCATTATTCTTCAGACTAAAAGGAGAGCCATAGATTCTTAGAGTGAATGAGAACTTAATCTAATGATACTCCATCTAAGGCATAATAGCTTTAACAACATTTATTGTATTCAACAAATATTCACTGAGTGTCTGCTCTATACCTCAAAACAGTTCTCAAATGCATTCTCTTGGAACATTCATTCTAATAGGAGAAATACAATCAACAAGTTAACAATAAATAAACAAGGGCAACATGGTAATGAGATCAGGGTTACTTTTCTGAGAAAAAAGAAGCCTCTTACCACTATGGCTCAGCTCAAACACTACCTCCTCAGAAAGAAGATAAATGCAAGAGCACTCCAAGCTAAGAGAACTGAAACTAAAAACTCCTTCTTGAGTCAAAAATGATGCGTAGGGGAAAATAGCATCAAGTGCTAAAACGTCATCTTGGCATGGCTTAAAATTACTTGTTCCAACTGGCCTGATCAATAGAAAATCCTTTCTGTCAGAAAATATGTCTTCCTTTACCACCTTCCAGTTGTTTCTAGTTTAGTGTTTTAGAATTGTGCAATAATATAAGTCTAAACCTTCTAATATTTGTCTTATTTTTTTTAATTTTTTTTAATTTTAAGTTTATTTTTGAAAGCGAGAGAGAGCAAGCATGGGAGGGGCAGAGAGAGGGGGGGAGAGAGAATCACAAGCAGGCTCTGTACTGTCAGCACAGAGCCCGATGGGGGTCTGGAGCCCACAACCTGTGAGATCATGACCTGAGCCTGAAGTCGGAGTCAGATGCTTAACCAACCTAGCCACCCAGGTGCCCCAGTGTTTGTCTTTTTAATACCAAACTTCCTCATTTATTTTCAATATTGCAAGGTAGTATAATAGGAAGTGTTCTGGCTTGCTTTGTTGTTAGATAAACACCACCTCTGATGTATATTAGTTTGGTACTCTTAGGAGAATTACATACTCTTTCTTAGCTACAATTTTCTCTTTGGTAAAATAAGGAAAATCGTCCCCAGCTTCCAGGAATATTGTGAGGATTAAATGAAAGTACAAAGATAGCACCAGAAACACAACATGTGTTAAATGAAAGATGGTTATAATGATAACAGTCATTACATTCTTTTACCCTTGTTTTATGGCACCTCTCCTGTTTGCCAAGGTTCCTTTGAAAGCACAGGTCCCAGAATTTAATACAGAACTCCACGTAGGGTTTGTTGAGGTCATCAATTAAAACTATTGCATTCTTTGTCCTTTATACTTCACTTTTATTTTTTTTAATTTTTTTTAATGTTTATTTTTATTTTTGAGACAGAGAGAGACAGAGCATGAACGGGGTAGGGTCAGAGAGAGAGGGAGACACAGAATCTGAAGCAGGCTCCAGGCTCTGAGCTGTCGGCACATAGCCCAACATGGGGCTCGAACCCACAGACCATGAGATCATGACCTGAGCTGAAGTTGGAGGCTCAACTTACTGAGCCACCCAGGCGCCCCTATACTTCACTTTTATAATTGAAGTTTACAGTGCTTTAAATGTTTTTGGCAAGTACAGTAAAACCTTGGTTTGAGAGCATAATTACTCTGGAAACATGTTTGTAATCCAAAGCGCTTGTATATCAAAGCGAATTACCAGAACATTGGCTCAGTTGTGATCATGTGGCATTTGGTATCACATACTGCTCGTGTTGCAAGACATCACTCATTTATCAAGTTAAAATTTATTAGACATGTTTGCTCATCTTGTGGAATATTCACAGAACAAGTTACTTGTAATCCAAGGTTTTACTATATAGGATACTTATATTGCCCTCACTCTAAACAAATATTTTGATCTTGTTTGCATATGTTTGCCTTTTTTGTCCTTTTATGAACTGGTAGTTAGATTTCTTTTCTTTAATTATTATTATTATTATTATTATTATTATTATTATTATTATTTGAGAGAGAGAGCACGCATGAGTGGGGAGGAAGAGCAGAGAGAAAGAGAAAAAATGTTAAGAAGCCTCCGTACTCAGCGTGGAGCCTGACACAGGGCTCAATCCCATGACCCTGGGATCATGACCTGAGATGAAATCAAGAGTTGGATGCTCAACTGACTGAGCCACCCAAGCACCCCTAGAGAGTTAGATTTCTTAAACTTAGATGGGAGCAACATAAGACAGAGGATAAAATACTAGCCTTGTGGCTACATCTGGCTTCCAATGCTGGCTTTGTACCTGTCCGAACTAGAGCAAGTTGCTAAAGAATTCTGAGCATTTTCCTCATTTGTTGAACATTAATATTAATAATTACTCTGCAGGATTTTGGAAAGATTAAACAGGATAATATATTTAAAATGTTAACATAAAGTGTAGGATATAATAATAGATCTATAAATGGTAGCTATCATTAACATTCTATTATACTGTAATTTGTTAGTTTAATTGCTACTCTAAATAAGTGTCTCTCTTTTTTTAGATCCTTATTCTATAATCTCTATATATGTTTTCTACCATTTTTGAGTCAGGCATATCTACCATTTTGCTACGTTTATGAGTACATGATTAATATGACTTTGAAGAGATCAAGGCTAAGTGTAATGCCCCGGGATAATCCACAAAATTTTTCTCTATATGTGAACTAATCCACAACTGAGTATGGACAGTCAGCCATTGCCAAAGATACCTTTATTCTTTCAAGATGCATAAAGTGTTGATTTGTATATAGTCCAGCTTTCCTTGAATTGATATGTGATTATACAACAGATGGGTTGAGTAGATATTATTGTATAAATTAACTTTATTATCCTTAATTGGTGAAAAATGTTAACAAATTGCTATATTTAATGATGCTTATTATTATTATTTATTTGCACAAATCACACTCTCATTTATTTGAAGTAAATAGCAATACATATGAATGGTCATTTTCTTGAAATCCCTATGGCCTTGCCATTTGCAAAAGTTTCTGTTTAGTCTTGACTATGGTCAAAGCCGTTCTTTATTACAACAAATTGTAGTAAAAGGACATATTCAATAAAACCTTTCTCATTCTGCTATGTAAAATTGCATGGGCATATTTTTATACATTTTCATTTGCAAAACCCCCTATCAGAAGGTGTCAAGCCATACTATTAGATTTTGATGTAATTTATGTCAGTACTTACAATTTCAATAATGACTCTATTGACAAGTAGTACACTCTGGCACTTTGGGATTTGGTAAATGAGATGGGAGACCCATTCCAATTGTACCATAAAAGATAATCATAACTTTTACAAATGTATAAAAGAATAAATTGAAGTGAAGTTAAAGGAGTCTAATTTAAATTCTGTAAATGTTATTAAGCAATAATAATTCCAGATTTAACCCATCCTACTACCTTATCAAGATGACAGCATGCAAAATTCTGTTCTAAGGGGAAAAAATCAAAAAGATAAAAATTTTGAGAGGGAATATAGTATATTCTTGTTTTCAAAATAAAAAAGATGATCACATTGATTCTTTTGTTCATAATTTTTCTTCCTTGTAGAGACTCTTAGGAGACAGTAAAAGTAAATTTATGTTGAAATTAAGTTCGCAGACATTTTTCAGTAATAATATATATTTTTATTTCAATTTTAAATGCAATTCAGTTTTTCAATTTTGAAATACAGGATGTCATAAGTATTGGTAATTAGGTCTTAAAGGGTAAAATTGCTTTGAAGATGTTAATTTTAAAATCTACATGGTTTGCTTTTTGATCTTGTTTTTATCTTGTCATTTGCAATCATTTCATCAAATCCTTATTTTCTACTTTAAAATAAAATGTTAAAAAAATGAACAGTACTGAAGATTTAAATTTGAGACCTGATGGGTTTTTATATATTAACTTACTAATCATCTTTTTCCTTTTAAATTAAAATTAGTTTGAAAGTGATTTAATAGTTTATAATTATGTCTTAAGATATTCATAACATTGCTGGGCAAGCAAATTCATTGTTAAGGCTTATTGGTATTGATATTGGTATTCTGATTATAGAGACAATGTATGGTATGTATGGTTTAGGGAGAGATGAATCTTCTTTTTCTTTAAGAAGAGGCTACAGTTTTCTATCAAGGCTAATTTTGGTTTAGATATATCTCAACTGAATGGTTTTTAACAAAATGTGCTAGAGAACATGAAATCACACACTGTATTTAAAAGGAAGCCAAAAAGAATTAATATAAGCTTTATTGATTTGAAATTCTACTAGCTTCATTTTTTTAAATCATTTACTTATTTGAATTAAATAGATTTCAGTTTTGACTTTCGTTCATTGAGCACCTTAAAATTTATTAAAAAGAACTGTTGGAAGGCTGAAGCTTATAGGTAAAATATGGGATATAATAATATTGGATAGTTACAGTAAATGGGCTCCCTTGAATTTGTAAGGTGAAGAAGTGAGTCACGTTCACTGTTGCAACCTGTTCACCCAAAGAACTGGGCATATCTAGGTGTACCACAACGATTTTCTGAACATATCAATGAATGAACGAATAAATGCTAACAAACACATTCAGCAAAATATTTCCAGTAAAGGTAGCCTTAAATTTTCCGTGTGTGTGTGTGTGTGTGTGTTTACACATGTACACATTTTTAGAAGTAGAAGATGAAGAATCACTTTCATGATTTTCCAAGATGGTGATGTAAGATGTAAGATGCTCCTGGACTCACTTTTCTCTAATGGACACAACAAATCTATACAGCTACATGCAGAGCAATTCCTCTGAAAGAAATCTAGAAATGAGGTGAACAACACCTACACATAGGTGATTGAGAAGATACCCACATAAGTGGGTAGGAAAAGCTGAGACACATTCCCAGCATACACCCGACCCCTGGCACAGTGACATACTACTGGGTAAAAAACTCACAACTCTCAGCTTCTCCCTGAGGCATGAAGGGTTTGAACCCAACATCTAGCACCCCGACTTTTATGACTTTTACCTGCTTGTTGAGCCCCCGAAACACCTAGCTTTGAAAGTCGACAGGGCTCACACACAGGAGACCCACAAGACTGTAGTAAAGAAGGAAAGAATACTTATCAGGCTTCTGAGGACTTGCTGTGGTCCTCCCCACATGGCTCAGCCTAGAGGGAGCATATAGAAATGCCCTTCTTGTAGTCTTTCCTTGAAAGAGCCCTATTTGCATACTTTAAAAGCTGCTACCAGAGGGTTGGGCTTCTAACAGCACACATTTAGGAATCTGGCTGCAGTTCTCCCTAGAAATCAAGGAGGAGGATGTGTGCTATCTCCACATTTTCCTTTTACCTCACTGGTGTCTCCTGGGAAGGAGCTTATGCACATGTCTGATGCCCTCACTTTTGAAGCTGCTGCCCTGTGGATGCACTCCTTGATTGCCTGGCTTTGGCCCAGTGGGGCTTGTGTTTGAAGGTCCCACAGCTGTTCTATAGCAGCAACAAAAAATAGTTCTTAAGCAGTTACCCTCCCAAGGCACACTACAGAGGGAACAGATAGAAAGGTCCATTGCCCAGTATTTTCTTGAAAAGATTAATTGAATACTTTAAAAGCTACTGCCTGAAGGTCCAGCTTCCAAACAGCCTGCATCTATGTGCTGACTAAGACCTTCCCCTTTGGGAAGACTCTTGGCACACTCTCAATTACTGAAAATTTTAAAAATAAAATAGGCTGCTTGGACAACCACAAAGGTGTGAGAGACAACTAAGAGCTAGGGAAAGGTTGAATGATAAGGTTCATCTCTTACACAAGACCACTCCATCAAGACTTGGCAATGTGGCTGTTTTATCTAATATGCAGACAGCAATATAGAGAGCCAAGGAAATTGAAGAAACAGAATATATCCAAAACAAAAAAACAGATGATTCTGATAAAGAGTTCAAAATAATGGTCGTAAAGATGCTCACTGAGGTCGGGAGAACAATGCATAAACAAAATCAGAATTTCAACAAAGACAGAAAAAAATACGAAAGTACCAAACAGAAATCACAGACTAAAGAATATAAGAATTGCACTAAAAAATTCAATAGGAGGGGTCCAACAGCATACTAAAAGAAGTATAAGGAACAGCAAACTCAGTAGAATTCATCCAATCAGAGGAGCAAAAAGAATGAAGAATTTAAAAAGTGCAAAAATATCTTAAGGGATTTATGGGTCACCATCTATAGGAACATAATTCATGTTATAGGGGTCTCAGAGGAGAAAAGAGAGAAAAGGGAGCAGAAATTTTATTCAAACAAATAAATTGCATCAATAATAAATACCTATGAGTACATTTCACCAACGAGGTGAAATATCTGTACACTGAGAACTATAAGACATTGATGAAAGAAATTGAAGACAAAAAATAGAAAGGTCTTCCATGTTCATGGATTGGAAGAATTAATATTGTTAAGAAGTCCATACTGCCTGCAGCAATCTACAAATTCAATGCAATTCCTATCAAAATTCCAATGACATTTTTCACAAAAATAGAAAAAAAAAATTCCTAAAATTTGCATAGAACCAAAAACAACCTTGAGTAGCTAAAGCAGTCTTGGGAAAGAAGAACAAAACCAGAGACATCACACTTACTGTTTTCAAACTATATTACAAGGCTCTAGTAATCAAAGCGATGTGGTTTTGGCATAAAAACACACACATAGATCAATCAATGGAACAGAATAGAGAGCCCAGAGATAAACTCAAGCATATTTGGTCAATTAATTTATGACAAAGAAACTAAGAACATAAGTACAATGGGGAAAGGATAGTTTCTTCAATAAATAGTGTTGAGAAATTGGACAGCCACATGCAAAGGAATGAAGCTGGACCACTTACTTACACCATTGAGAAAAAAATCTACTCAAATGGGTCAAAGACTTGAACATAGACCTAACATCATAATATTCCTAAAAGAAAACATAGGTGTAAACTCCCTGACATCAGTCTTGTCAATGACTTTTTTGTATCTGACATCAAAATCAAAAGGAACAAAAGCAAAAATAAACAAGTGAGACCACTCCAAACTAAAAGAGTCTGGGCAGCGAAGGAAATTATCAACAAAATGAAAAGGCAACCTATTGAATGGAAGAAAATACTTGCATATCATATATCTGATAAGTAGTAAATACCCAAAATACATAAAGAACTCCTACAACTCAATAGCAAAAAAACACAAAAATAACTCAATTAAAAAGTGGCAGAGAAACTGAATAGACATTTTTCCCTCTCAGAATAAATACAAATGGTCAACAGGGACACAACATTATGCATCATCAGGGAAATGAAAATCAAAATCAAAATATTGCCTCATACCAATCAGAATGTCTATCTTCAAAAAGACAAGGGGTAACAAAGTGCTTGCAAACATGGAGGAAAGGCAACACTTATGCACTGTCGATGGGAATATACACAAGTACAGCCACAATGGAAAACAGTATGGAGGTTTCTCAAAAAATTAAAAATAGAAATACAGTATGATCCATCCATTTCCCTTCTGGGTATTTATCAGAAATGAACAAAATCACTATCTCAAAGTGGTCTGCACACCCATGTTCATTGCAGCATTATTTCAATAGCTAAGGCATGGAAACGACCTAAGTATCCATTGAAAGATGAATAGATAAATAAAATGATATTGTGTATATAATATTTATATATTATAATAATATATATGCATATATATATCATTCAGCCATACAAAAGAATCAAATCATCCCATCTGTGACAACATGGATGAACACTGAGGGCATTATGCCACGTGAAATAATTCTGACAAAGAAGGACAAATACTGTATGATCTCTCTTACATGTGGAATTTTATAAAATTGAGCTCATAGAAACAGAGAACAGATTCATGGTTGCCAAAGTTGGGAGTTGGGGGTTGAGGGGAATGGATGGAAGTGATCAAAAGGTACAAACTCCCAGTTATAAGATAAATAAGTTCTTGTGACATTAAGTATAGCATAGTGACTATAGTTAACAGTACTGTCTTGTATATTTGAAAGTTTCTATGAGAGTAAATCTTAAAAGTTCTTATCGCCGGAAAAAAAAATTGTAACTATTTGAGGTGATGGATATTTATTAAACTTATTGTGGTAATCATTTCACAATATGTCCATGTATCAAATCATTGTATTGTACACTTTAATACAATGCTATTGTGAATTATATGTCAATAAAAATGATATCAATAAAAATGGGAAAAAATCAGTTTTGTTTCTGATTTTTATTGACACAAAATCTCAAAAAAGTTAAATGATTGAGAATGAAGGGAAGAGATGAGTGAGAATATAACAAATTCAGACTTAATATTAACTCACAAGCATTTACACCATGACATACTGTACGCATGTCCATTTCTCTAAGCTTCCTTATAGCCAGTGCAATGAGAGAAACTGTTTACCTGATTCTCAGTCTGTAGAGAAAACTGTCCCTTCAGGGGAAGCTGAAGTTTTCCTGAAACTTAGACCCAAGCGGAATTTCTCCCATGGGTCATTAAATAGAATTCTCTGACCTGAAACATGCTCTATTCCGATAGAATAAGATGTTTTGTGGTGTTGTTTCTCATGGTAAACATAAAATAGGCAACACAACAAACATAATTTACTTGAAATTTGGTCTAGACGCACTATGAATTATATTTTTATTTTTGACTAAATGTCCGGAGCAGGGGTTTTCCCACATGTTTTGCAGATTCCAAGAGATCCACGTAATTGTTTTAGAAGCTTCCTTCAGAGCAATGAGGCATGGAGCCAATAGAAGTGGAAGCAATACAGGCAAGAAACACTTGGGTTCTGTGTAAAATTTAAGAAGTGCTTCTACTTTCATTAAAAAAAAAAATGGAAAATCACTGGAATATAGAAACATTAGACTTTTGGAGAATCATTCTGAAATTTTTGCAAAACTCAATTCCATTTTTTTTTAATATAAAACGAAGAGTTGAACGTTTAAAGCTTTGTCTACATGATCAGACAGGTTGCAGTGCTAATTAAAACAGAGCTTTGTGTTTGTCAGTTTGATTGTAGACAAAGTGATTATCCTCTTAGAAAATGAATGCCCCTAACTGAAATACATTCCAGATTGGTAGGGTGACATTTTTTATAACTCATCTGCTGAGACCAAAAAAAGCATTCATAAAAAGAACCTATAAATTTTAAAAAAGGGAAACCAGTGACCAATTATTTATTAATATTTGATAAGCAAAAGCCACTTTGTAGACTGAGAAATCGAGAGAACAATGGTATACTTTTGAAGCATTTGTTAATGCAGTGTTCTTTTGAGCTGAAACTGCACATAAAAATGTCTGTGTGAAAGACAAAAGAATATATAGGTAATGGGAGTGCCTGGCTGGCTCAGCCCATACAGCATATGACTCTTGAGCTTGGGTTATGAGTCCAAGCCCCACGGTGGGTGTAGATTTTAATTTTAAAAAAGTAATCAATATACCAAAGTGGCGTATTTAAAAATAAAATAATATATAGGAAACAACAGAGGAGTTTGATGCTTAAATAGTAAAGGTTTATAAAATATAAACGTGTTTGTATACATGTAAACATGCATGCATATGCATAGCCACATACATAAAATGTATTTTATATGTAGTATATATTCATTCCCAAATTTTGAAAAGATAAAGAAGGTAATAAAAATAATCCACAGGTAACCACCAATGAGAAGTATTATCTCTTACATGCACTGTTACAATCCTGATTTTCTATGTATATATCTATTTTATAGAGTTGAGATTTTCTTTTTAACACTATTTTTAAAACATAAAGATTTCCTTTCATATTAAACATGTATGAACATAATTTTAATGGCTATGTAGCATACTATTCCATGGTTATAATTTACTGAATAATTCCCTTGTTTCGTGGCATTGAGCTTTTACGATTTTTAAATGTTTATAAAAACGCCATTTAAGGATTTTTTTTAGTATTTGTAGGCATTTTTGTGTTCCTGTTGTTTTCATGCAGTGCTTTCTGAAAGCAAAAATACTGGAATATAAATCAAAAGTATTTATTAGTCATTCATAGATACCATTCAGTTAATTTCTGGGAAACTGTAATCCTTTATAACACACCTGCTATGCATCAGGATACCCATTTCACTGCATGCTCATCAGCATTGGATGTTGCCCATGTTAGTTTGCACATTAAAAAAGGGGGTGAGTAATTTGTCTTTATACTTACAAGTAAGGTAAAATATACTTTCAAATTATATCTTTCAGTTCTAGCTTTTCTGAACTGCATGCTAATTTACCCATTTATGTATTTGAGTCTTAATGTTTATCTGCTCATGAGTTTCTAGTTGTTTTAAATAGTAATTTTGAAATTAATGGAAAATATATTTTTAAAAGAATTGGGAAATATTTTAAAGATGCCACTTTGAGGTTTAAAAGAAATACAATAATAAAGTTTCCATTGCATCAAGATAGTGTAACTTTTACAACTTCTACATTTTTATGATCTAACACGTGGATAAATGAATGTCTTGAGCTGTTTCTCTGTCATCTTCCAATTTCAATAGCAAAATTCTAAAAGATAAAGAGTAATAAATACTTTTAACATGGTCACAATTTTTGTAGAATGTACTAAACTGCATAATATTTGCATTCAAACTTTTCAAAATCTGTTAGTGCTGACTTTCTGTACTTGTCTCTCCTCACTTCAAGAAATACTCTTGAAATAAAATGCATCACGAATTATGGCTTTCCCTAGATGAGGTCCAATTTATTCATTTATAGTAATTGGCTCAATAGAATAAAACAGAAGCATAATTAAGGCATTGGCTACACCAGAACATCTGTATCTGTAGAATAAAATATTTGAGCTGTTACCCATTAAGTTGGCATGAATACCCAAATGCTTCTTTTTTTCCAAGATACAGTCAGTGATTACAAATATGTATCTTCAAACAAATCAATTCCATGAGGAATAAGTGGGGATGTGGTGAATGAAAAAGTGTATATGGTTAGATAAACAGCCAATTCTTTGCATCTTTGAAAATCCAATTCAATGTCTTATTTGAAAAATTATTAAAGAAGTAGTACAATGTAGTGGCTAAGATTATGGTTCAAAGTCAGGTTCCTTCAAGAAGTAACTGTAGAAGCTTAGACAAATTATGTAATACCTTTTGGCCTCAGTTCCACAGGGTCAATAATCTACTCAGAGTTGTTTTATATCTCCATGCAGGAATTATGCATGCAGATAAGTTTATTCTTTACAAATGTGGTCATAGTAAAAAGCAAACAGATTTTTTAATGTTCCATAAATAAAAGAATATTGAAATGTGCTGGAAAATGCATCATCAGAATAAGCAAGTTCTTGGGGCACCTGGTTAGCTCATTCGGTTGAGCATCGGACTCTTGATTTTGGCTCAGATCATGATCTCACGGTTTGAGGACTGAGCCCCAGCCCCATGTCTGGCCATGCTGACAGAGCGGAGCCTGCTTGGGATTCTCTCTCTTCTTCTCTTTCTGCCCCTCCTCCCACCCCCCGCCCGTGTACTCTCTTTCGAAATAAATAAATAAATAAATAAATAAATAAATAAATAAAATAAAAAAGAATAAGCAAGTTCTTTGGAAGAGGGTATTCATGTTAAGTCATGTATAAATTTAATTTTTCCAGGATGAAAATAGATTTGCTATCTTTGCTAGAATTTGATACTTTATTTTGTTTCATATATGAAATATAAGTCTGTGTCAATATATATGTACACACTTTCAGCTGGATGGAGGTGGGAGATATTTTGCCTGTTATTTCTTAGTTTATTATAATCCCATGTATGTTATATACTCCTTGAGGCCAGAATTTTTTTTGTCTTTTTCCAGACCAGAACAGGGTTCTCTAGCATGTCCATTAAACCTAGCTGAGGAACGCAGAGTTACGAATGGGCTCATATTGATTAATGAAGAAAACTGTAGCCATAAATGAAAAGTCTTAGCTGTCAGCAGCATTTCCTAAGCTGGAGGTAGTGAGTTCTATCAATTCTCTATCATCAGTTATAGTACTTCATAAAACATGGTAGTTGGGTGAAGAAAGTGGGTCATATTACTTTATATTCTCTGAGGACTTGCAAGTTTTAGAGCATCTTTCTAGAACTAGTACTATCTATAGCATTACTTTGAAGCTTCAACTTAACGCTGATCTTGTCCAACCCACCTTAATTTGTTTCAAATAAAACGGAGCCTTTGAAAGAATAGCTTGTGAGACAGAAAAGGATTAATTATACCAGCAATTCAAAATGTGCTACCTTCTAAATCAGTGAATCTCTTTGTCTTGATTATTTTAACAAGGCTTTCTTCATTTACATAACTTTCTTCTTCCTGCTGTCAGTCCAATTACCTTATTTTCTTGTTTTATGACTCTGCTAATAGGTACATCATTTATAATTTATGAAACGAGCTCCCCTATTCAATTTTATTTGTTTTTGTATTCATTTCCCTTTTCCTTAAATGCCATTTGGAAATCAGGTATTTTTAATGAAATTGTCGCTTTCCTATCAATATGACTCATTCGAATTCTCACTCAGTTAAAAGCTGAGGCCACTGAGACCTTTGTGTTAGTGCACCCATTTTAAAAAATGATTTAATTTTGACTTGTTTTAAAAATTAATAGCAGCACTGAATTTCAGGCTGTAGTCTTGTAATTTCATGTTTACCTGAAAAAAAAAAAAAAGCTGAAAAGTGAATGGCCTGATGAATACTATGTTGGCAAAAGAAAAGATATTCTAATTTTCAAGACCAGACTAGCTCTGTGTGGCGTAGGTAAACCAGCTTTTCACTTCGAGATCTGTCACACTCTGGGCTGCCTGAGACTGATTCAGAAAATAATTTAATAAATGAGTCGCCAAAGTCAGGGGCGCTGGGTGACTCAGTCAGTTAAGCCATCCAACTTCGGCTCAGGTGCTGACAGCTCAGAGCCTGTAGCGTCCTTCAGATTCTGTGTTTCTCTCTCTCTCTCTCTCTCTCTCTGCCCCTCTCCCATTCATGCTCTGTCTCTCTCTGTCTCTCAAAAATAAATAAAAACATTAAAAAAATAAAAAATAAATAAATGAGTCACAAAAGCAAGTTCAATGAACTTTAAATGAAAGGACGTGAGAATGGATTTCCTAGGGCGAGTCTGTCCCATGTCACCAGGACAAGAGCTGTCTGTCCCCAGGAGTGGATCTATAAAGTGTCTTTCTAGGAGGGGCTGTGCACGTGTGCTTGAGAATGGAACTCCATGATTAACCACGCACAGTGCCATGCCCACTGACCCTTCCTTCCTCCTGCATTTGAAGAAATCACTCTCTATTTGATGACTACCCATAGCAAATACTCACAAATGTATTCAAATGAATTCAATAAATGTATTTAATTTGGATCCTAACATTCTCCAAAATCAAAACTATTGGTTTTCTTTCCCATTTTTTAACACTTGGTTTGGCGTGATGCACCCTAAGGAAAGTATATTACTGAGTTAAGACACTGGAGACAAGTGTAATAAAAATGTTTTTCCTTTTCAAATTCTGTCTTACTGAATGAAAAGGGGTGGGGGGAATGAATAAAACATGCATAAATCATATTTTCACAAAGGAACCTCCCAATTAAACTGATGGTAAGGCATAACAAATGCAGGATTGTGAAAGAGACCAGGGGCTGAAAAATTCTGGTCTTCTCAATAGATTTTCTCAAAAAGCTTTTGTGATAAGTCTATCTGTCAATCAGAATGAAAATAAAAAAATAAGGACTGTATGGAGTTTAATCATTTATATAGCAATTAAGTTAATCAGATACTAACAGTATATTATAAAAATGTTTTCTTGTTATAAGTTTTTTTGAAAAAAATATATTTCTCTGACCCTTGAGAAAAAAAGAATATTGTTAAAACAGCATTCAAATATTTTAAATATTTTTCAAGTAGACAGAAAAATACTTTTGTCCTTATAACAGCTTGCAATTCCTCATCAATTTCCAAATTTAAATAATTCTAAAAATTAAAGTAGGCTTTTATTTGGATCTTTCTTTTCTCAACTGCTGTAAGCAGACTGTACCAGGGGGGTAGGGGAAGACAGAAAGGGCATTTTCTGTAAAGTAAAAGTTCTAATGACAAGGACATCTGCTGTTTGCTCCCAGGTATGCATGAGTCTAGAGTGTTCCAATACTGCTTCTTTCATTTTATTTCCTCCTCTCAGATTACATGTTTCAATGGTTTCTAAAACTTTTTCCTCTAACAGAGTTATGGAAGAATGCGAATGTATACAGGGAGGGTTTGCTGTCTGTATGGGTGTAGCTCATCTGACTGTGGGAATCATATTATGCTATAATGAAATGTAAATATGCGTCTGATGATACATTTATAGTTAGGACAAATAATATTTTACTATTCCACGTTTAGTTTTGAGAAAGTGTATGAAGTTTTGTCAAGAATATCTTTGCTTTTGGGGTTCCTGGGTGGCTCAGTTGGTTAAGCCTCTGACTCTTAATGTCTGCTCAGGTCATGATCTCACAGTTCATGAGCTCCAGCCTCCAGTTGGGCTCCTTGCTGATGGTTAGGAGCTTGCTTGGGATTCTCTCTCCTCTCTCTCTCTCTCTCTCTGCTGCTCCTCTGCTTGTGCTCTCTCTCTCTCTCTCTCAAAAATAAATAAATAAGCTTTAAAAAAAGACTATCTTTGCTCTTCTTCACATACAAACATGGTTTTGATTTCAACTCTGACGCTTATTTGCTGGGTGAATTGCTTGAGCAATCATTTAAGATCTCTGAGCTTTAGTTTCTCCATCTGTAAAATGGGGATAATAATACCCATCCTGAATGATGCCTTGAGGACTATCGAACATCTATATTTAGCATAATGCATAGTGTCAAGGAAATCCTTTACAAATGATAGTTTTCATTATTTTTTGTGGTGGTGTTTTTTTAATGTTTTTTTTTTTAATGTTTTCTTTTTTATTTATTTTGAGAGAGAGAGAGAGAGAAAGAGCATGAGTGGGGGAGGGGCAGAGAGACAGGGAGAGAGAGTCCTAAGCAGGCTTCACACTGTCAACACAGAACCCACTGCAAGGCTGAATCTCACAAACCATGAGATCATGACCTGAGCCAAACTCAAGAGTCTAACACCTGACTGAGCCACCCAGTTACCCCATAAATGTTTATTTTTGAGAGACAGAGAGAGAGGGAATGGCAGAGAGAGAGGGTGACAGAAGATCTGAAGCAGGCTCTGTGCTGACAACAGAGAGCCCGATGTGGGGCTCGAACCCACAAGCTATGAGATCATGATCGGAGCTGAAGATGGACACTTAACCGACTGAGCCACCTAGGTGCCCCTGTTGTGGTATTTTTAAATGAAAATCTTTAACATATTAAAGATATCAACTAGCTGGACTACTTTTCCCACTTGAAGTTTTCTCCACCTGTTAGCAGTCAGCATAGTGATTAAGCATGCACACCCTGACTTACATAGTTTGTGTTCAAATTCTGGTTCTAACATCTATTGTGTGCTCTTGAAGAAATTCTTAAGCAGTTTTGTGCTTCAACTATAAAATGAGAATGCCTTAGTTCTTATTACCTTATTTGATGGTTGTAGTGATTAATGAGATAAAACAAATTAATAATCAATAAAAGTACTTCCTAAAAAATACATCCTTGCTAGAATGTAGGCCATAGGAGAACAGAGGTCTTATTTGTCTCGTTTACCACCACATCTCTGCCATCTGAATGATGCCAGCACATTCAGTGAATGACAATTTGATGAATGAAGAGACAGTGCCAGTCACACAAAACAGTCATTGTCTGAATTAGCATTCTTCACATGTTCTTTCCTCCAGATCTGTGTGTTCTCTTCACCATCATCTTTATACTCAATTCCCAGCTTTCTGCTCTTGCCTATGAGGAGCCCCTCCACTGAAACGATCTCTTTCTTTCTCTCCACCCCAGCATAACCAGTTCTTTGAGTTCCATATGAAGTAGAGCCTTCTTAAAGAAGCCAACCTTCTAGTTTGTCTCTGAGGTTTTGAATTCTGATTGTGTTCACTTGGTATTTTATGTATTTTTGTTAACTTCCTTTGCCTAAAGTATGGTGTTGGGAGATGGAGGAGAACTTTGTCAACTTTGTACCAATGACTTGGTTCATGTATTAGTTTTCTATTGTTGTTGTACCAAATTAACACAAAGCTGGTACCTTTAAACAAATTGAAGTATTTGTGTTATAGTTTAAGAGTTCAGAAATCTGAAATGGATCTCACTGAGCTAAAATCAAGCAGTCAGTAAGGCTATGTTCCTTTCTGAAGGCTCCAGGAAAAAATTAATTTTCTTTCTTTTTCCAGCTTCTAGAGGCTTCCCTCATTCCTTGGCTCCTGGCCCCCTTCCATCTTCAAACCTAGAAATGGGCAGTTGAGTCTTTCTTACATCACATCACTCTGATGTGGACTCTTATGTATCACTCTTGCATATTTTAGGACACTTGTGATTACTTTGAGCTCACCTGGAATAATCTAGGATAGTCTCTGTAATATAAGGTCATCTAATTAGCAATCTTAATCCCATCTGCTACCATAAATTTAATGTCTCTTTCATGTAACTGAATGCATTTACAGGTTCTTAGAATTAGGGCATGGGCATTTTTGATAGATCATCATTCTGCCTACTGTAGTTCATTATCCTTAAGATTCTCCTTTATAGTTATCTGGGATTACCTGACTGAAAGCTCAGTTCTGCCATATCTCTGGCACTAGTTTGTTCATTAGTTAGGAATGATTTGGGCTCCTGAATTCTAGCATTTAAACAACTTAAACATCTGACTCTTGAGATCTTATTCTGTTTCTTTGATGAAGGCCTCACCTGGCAGCCAATTTCCCACACTGGTGGCACTATTTCAATTCACCTAGTCCGTGTTTGTGCCTAATATCTTTAAGACTAACCACTCCCTTGTTCTAGAGTTTTCCTCCCCAGAGTGAGTTCTACCTTTACTCTCTCCACTGTGATTGGGACTCCAATTCATGTGACTTCTGTATATGACTGTTTTCAAACTCCTACTTACTTTGTTCCTAAGTATCTGTCAGAACATGTGCCCGTGTGGTTTTCTGAAGTGAACCACCTGCTTTGATTAGTATCTCCTCTATTACTGTGTGTCAAATTCTAGCTTCAGGTGGCTACAGACATTTTGGATTATGGTACCTGAAACTTTCTGATTGGTGAGTTCATCCAGACTTAAGAAATTCCTCACCCCCCAGATGAGTCATTGCTAGTTTTTTTGTTTGTTTGTTTGTTTTTTTTTTGTTGTTGTTGGTTTGGTTTTGTTTCTGTTTTTGTTTTTGGTAGAGGGGAACATCTTTAAAGTTCTCACTATAAGGAAAATGTTTATTTTTTGGCCATGTGTATATCTCTCTCTTCCAACTTAAAGTTTCTTCCTTTGATTCTGCTTTATCAACAAATTTCCACCCACTCTCTATCCCCAGGTTCAGGAGTTCTAGTAAAGCAAGAGAGGAATCTGGTACGCAAAATTTAAGGACAAATCACCAACAGGATCATGCAATTGCGAGGTCAGCCTTTTCACTTACTGAGAGTGTCTCCTTAAATTTTGCATTTAAGCTCTCTCTTGCCTCACGCTAGTCTAGGCTATCGCTTCAACCTTCAAATTTAATTACATTTATTATTAAATCTTTACTCTCTCTACTTACTGCCTCATTTGTCATCATAGGGGGAGAAAAAGAAAAGTTACACTGTACCCCACAAAGGAGTGATCCCTCAGAGCATGCTTCCAATGGGAGCATGATTTGTCAACCCTGACCTCTCACCATGACTTGTCAACCCCATCTTCTTCTACCATAAATTATCACCATCAACTTCGCACACCACAACCCATCATTCCTGACTTCTCCAACATGATCTTCCAACCCCAACTTCTCCTACTATGACCTTTCACACCTGACTTCTCCTACTATGACTTCCATGTTTTTCTATTAAACATTTCCTGCATTTTCTTTAGGGATGTTCCTTGCCAACACTGAAGTTATATTGTGATACTTCTTTTAGATATTTGGTTTTTAATTTTTTTGGCTGAATTTGAGATTTCATGGGTAAGAGAAATAAGAGAAACCACCATCAATTTTAATTCCCCCAGAACTTGGAAAGTCAGGATAGAAAGCAGTTCTTTCTATACCTTCCTTCATCTAGGTGACTTCCTCCATTCTGTGCTATAATAAATCTCCCTGTTAAGGGCCCCTGCTGTACTAAACTTCTACAGTTCCCTCCATTTTTCTGTCACTTTTTATTCTTCTCCTGACATTAATTTGCTCTAATGAAACTCTTTGGGCTTTGTGCTTATAGAATTATTTACACAGGACAGAGACCCAATATGCTGCCTGTCTGTGAGATTTTCTCCAGGGTCATGATGTCCTAAATTTTACATTAGTACTGTGATAAAAGTAGATACTCTTATTTAGGTCAATTGATAGTGTAAGGATAGTAGCCTATTTTTTTTTTTTTTTTTTCATTTTAGGACCATTTTAATGATTCTTATCATGATGGACATATTTCAATTATTGACCATTTATATCTAATTTAAATCCTTCAAATTTGCCTTCTCTCAGGAATCTATAATTGATTTATTGGGTGGGGGTCACCTGGGTGTCTCAGTGGGTTAAGTGTCTGACTTTGGCTCAGGTCATGATCTCAACATTCGTGGGTTTGAGCCCTGCATCAGTCTCTGTACTGACAGCTCAGAGCCTAGAGTCTGCTTTGGATTCTGTGTCTCCCTTTGTCTGTTTGCCCCTTCCCTGCTCATGTTCTTTTCTTTCTGTCTCTCAAAAATAAACATGAAAATTTTTTTAATTGTTTTTTATTCTAACATTAAATGTTGTAAGTTAACCCCATAGTGACCCATAAAAATGGTGAGGTATCTTCATCAGTAAAAGCAGAATTACTTATTAATATATCCCAATCTTTTTTTTTTTTTTTTAATATCTCTTGTTTGCATAATTTGAATGTCAAGCCTATGGCCATGAACTGACATGACCTGATTTCATAGGTTCTTAATTTTCTGGTCATGTCAGTTCTTAAGTAACATCAAAGCAACATAATTTTCCTAAAATTTCTAGGGAGAAAAAAAGGGCATGCAGCATGCTCTTACTTCAGAATTCCTTCCTTAGATATTTTTACAGTTGCAAAAAAAAAAAAATGGGGAGGGAGGAAGAAAAAAGAAATAGCAATGCTCTTGTTGGGAGAAAAGATTTTGCATATTCAGAGATGCTTCTAAAAATGCTCAGAATACAGAAAATTATATTTGATAGTTACCTTTTTAAAGGTTCTCTCTTTTTGATGCTATTTCAAGTGTTTTGGGAGAAACTCTCAATTAAATGTTAGTTGATATGGAACACTTTTGCATCCGAGTTCAGTCAGAGAAGCATGGCTATTGAGTATGAAGGGACTAAATGACTTGGAATAAGATACTGCATAAGATGGGAGAAGTGGAAATCTGGTGGTGTATTTAAAGAATAACAGGAAGGTCATTAGCCCATCCTCCTGAAAACCAGTTCAGGTGAATGACTCTACACTTTCAGCAAAATCCAAAGAGCCAAGTACACCCAGGGGCCAAAGAGGGATGACAAAAGTGGAGCTCAAGCAGAGGTCTTTGGAACTTGGCCTCTGCTGGTGTTATTTGTGTGTGTCCACAGCCGAGCATGTGGGGTGAGCCAGGGCCCCTGCTGGCCAGCAGAAGGGAGAAGCACAGATGGGACATACAAGAAAAGAGCATTTGTCTGTCATTGCATCTGACTGCAAACACCCTCTGAGAACAATGTAGCTGCATGCACACCTCTCAGATCTTGTGCACATTGCTTTTGGCCAACTCTGACCTAGATGCACAAGGGAAAGAGGGTCCTGGCAAATGTGGTCTAAGAACCTGGTTAAAGGGCACCATCTAGCATGCTCTTTCCTATCTCTTGCTAGTCCTTGTTGTCTCGAGAGTGCACCCGTGGGCAGTGACAGCAGACACTGCCAAGTGCACTGGCAGAAGCTGTGTTGTGGGTTGACCCGAAGGGCACCAGGAGAGGTCGAACCTGTGATTTCTTTTAGAGACAAATGCAAATTGAACCCAAATACCTTGAATTTATGCGTAATTTCATGAAGAGATTTAGTCATTTTTGCCACTTACTTCCTGTGTGACATGGAGTTAATCTGTAAACTCTGTATCTTGCTTTTGCTTTTTTAATATGGACTTAATATTACAACTATCTGTCTTAAGATACGTTCTCTGGGAGGAGATATGAAGGTGAGTTTTTGTGTAAAAGTAATTTATTAGGAAGTATTCCCAGGAAAAGCTGGCAAGGGAATGAAGCGGGGGCGGGGGGGGGGCGGTGTGGGGGGAAGAAAGAAAGGGGAAGAATGAATTATCAGTACAGCATAGAAGAGGGGCTGCTTCAGGCCCAGAGGGGGTCTCTGATGACAATGGCTTCACCTAAGAGTTGACAAGGGGGCAGAGAATGGGAGAATTTAGCCTCTTCACCTTTAGTCATGGGTTAAGACTACCCTGGGGGAATCTCTGTAGAACTTGCTTCTCCCTGTGAACAGGCAAAACAGTCTGGCAGCATGAAGGCAGGTCTGTCACAAAGAGATACAGATAGTGGCTGTTGATAGTGACAACAGGGAAGCCAGTGTGCAAGCAAATGGTAAGAGGATTTGAGAAAATATGTTTAGAGTGCTTGATATCTGGTATAATACTTGAAAAGATTTTTGCACAGCCTTAATAAAAAAAAAAACTATAAATATTTAAAATACGTAGTTAGGGGGGGCCTGGGTGGCTCGGTTGGTTAAGCGTCCGACTTCGGCTCAGGTCATGATCTCGCAGTCCGTGAGTTCGAGCCCCATGTCGGGCTCTGTGCTGACAGCTCAGAGCCTGGAGCCTGTTTCAGATTCTGTGTCTCTCTCTCTCTCTCTGCCCCTCCCCTGTTCATTCTCTGTCTCTCTCTGTCTCAAAAATAAATAAACATTAAAAAAAAATTTTTAAAATTTTAAAATACATAGTTAGCTAACACAGAGTAAACACTCAATAATGTGTAACCAGTGGTAAGAGCAGCAGAGGTAGAGGCATTGTTGAATGGAGGTTATCCCAAACAAGCCACCTCATATCATCATGTAAGAAGAGGAAATTATCATTGACAAGACTGGCATTGTCAAAAATAGGAGTGATGTTGGTAAAGATATGCATGCTCAATGAAAATGTGACTCTTGGGGGGCAAAGTTGATTCTGACTCGGCAAGTTACCAAAATATGCTGTAAAGCTACTGTAACTTAAACACTTTAGTGTTGCCATGGGAATTGACAAATAGACAAATGGAACACAATACACTGCAAAGCAGACCAGCAAATATATAGCCATAAATCTCATGTTAAAGGAAGAACATTAAAATGGTAAAGAGAGGATGGTATTCCATAAATGGTGTTGGAATTATTGGGAATCCATTTGCAACTAAAAGTTTAATTTCAATTTTTATTTCACACAATGTATGGAAATAAATCTTAAGTGCAATTATGATAAAGATATTTAAGCATTAAAACAAAATAGAAGAATCTTGTGATGAGATCTTCCAGAATATAACAAAAATCCAGACGTCATCATAAAAATTCATGGCAGATTTTACAACTATTTGTTTTTTTTTTTAATTTTATTTTAACGTTTATTTATTTTTGAGACAGAGAGAAACAGAGCATGAACGGGGGAGGGTCAGAGAGAGGGAGACACAGAATCCGAAACAGGCTCCAGGCTCTGAGCTGTCAGCACAGAGCCTGACGCGGGGCTTGAACCCACGGACCGCGAGATCATGACCTGAGCCGAAGTCGGTCGCTCAACCGACTGAGCCACCCAGGCGCCCCAACAACTATTTGTTTTTAAACAAAGTACAAAATAACATTCTAGTATAAAATATGTGAAACATATGTAGCAGAAAGAGGATTAGTATCAAAATGTATCATAGGTGTGCCTGGGTGGCACAGTCCGTTGAGCATCTGACTCTTGGTTTCAGCTCAGGTCACGATCTCACAGTTTGTGGGTTCGAGTCCCATGTTTGGCTCTGTGCTGACAGTGTGGAGACTGCTTGTTATTTTCTCTCTCTCTCTCTCTCTCTCTCTCTCACTCTCTCTCTGCCCCTGCTCTCTCTCTCTATCCCTCTCTCTCTTAAACCTTTTTTAAAATGTATAATAAATTCTGGGTAAGAACATGAGAAGAAAATTAATAGATGAGAAATATGGATTGTAATATATCTAAAAACAAATACAAACCATTAATCAATATATGAAAAACTCAAATTCTATTCTACCAATGAAAAAATATGAGATACAGTTTTTTCATCCATCAGATGAACAAAATAATAAAGTCTGTGGAAAGCGATGACACCAAAGCGGTAAAATAGGTAGTCTCTTACTTTGCTTCCTTCACGAGAAGAACAAGTAACAATTATTCAAGAACATACACCCCTGGGAGAATGCTAGAGCATGGGGTGAGGCTAAAGCACCCCTATACCTCAGGGACCAAGACAGACTGCATTAGACAGTAAGAGGCTATAGGCTGACCATATTGACCCTCCCCCAGCACAGTCAGCACCATGGGGAGAGAACTCTTCTGAGCCTCTGGTTGCTCCTCTGGGAGAAGAACCCGGGAGGGACCACCAGCCCACTCCAGCATTGGGTTTGCTTTATGGGAGCCCCTACTCGGAACTTGCACAATGGGGATTGCAGAGGAATCTGCAGGGCCCAGCAACTGGGAATCTGACTGTAATAGAGAAGGCAAGAAGGGCTTGAAACAACCAGCACATGAATCTTGGCAGACCAAGCTTGTACCTGCAATGCTCGAGCAGTAATCCGAACCAGCAGTTTTGCTCATCTGCAGAACCAAGTTATGGGCACACTCTGACCAGGGAACTCAACGGGGTGTAGATCTGCCAGATTCAGATCCTCAAACTAGGAATTTTGCCAGCTCTAGAGTCTGGTTTGACCATGCTCAAAGAGTAGAGTCACAACCCCACCCACTCTGTAGAATGTCTTCCAGCCAGCCCCATCTGACCAGAAGGGCTGGTGACAATTCCTAGAATCTGCTGTCCAGTGATGCTCCATCTGAAAGGTGGGTGGGCAGAACTGACAGCCCCCAGAGCAAAGCCAGTACCAAGCATGGAGGGTTCCTGTACTACTCACAAGCAAGGGAATTAATTCATAGCCAATGCTGAGGATAGAGCCAGGCCCCTCCAAACCAGAGCGCCTATTTGGGAAATTGAGAGTAGTCTGGAGCAACCCTTCCCCACAAACTCCTGCTGCCTTACCACCACCTAGGCAAGGGAGCTGAGATGTAGCCCCATCCATATGGAGAGTGTCTTCTGGCCTCATCTGACCAGAAGGGATGGAGACAGCTCTGTGCAGCCGACTGGTGTGGAAGCCTAGAGGAAGGCAGATAGAGCCAATAATCTGCAAAGAAAACCAGTGGCCCTGATCAGTCTGGGAACTTGGAGTGTGGGTTGTTTTGAGTTAAGACAACAAAGCTTTGTTGGCTTTAGAGCTGCTTCTCCTGGTGCACCCAGGCAGGGAATCTAATTTATAGGCCTACTAATTGCTAAATACAGTCTTCTGCCTGTCTGACCAAGAAACCTAACCAGAGCACCCAGAAGGCTACAGAAGCCATTCAACAGCCCTATGTGTGTGTGGCTCTAGAGCAGAGAGCACAGCCTGTGGTTTCCCCAGTCTGCAGAGCAAACTGGTGGACTCACCTACCAGGGAATTTAGTACACATTCTGGCCTGATTTGAGTTCCCAAGCAAAGAGGTGTATAAGCCCTGGGTCCCATCCTGCTTCTCCACCAGAGTAGGGAAGACTCATTCATAATCCCGTCTATTACTGAATATAGTACCTAGTCCTGACCATCTGGTAAACTTCACCTAAGAGTCCAGGTAACTGTAGTACCCATCCCACATCATTTGGGTAAAAAACCAATCTAGGCATCCTATCTAGCTATTCTTACTGAAAGGACCACCCCCTGCCTTCCCCGTCTTCAGAGCTAGAACAGTTGCCTCACCTGAAATAGACCATAAAAGCAGGTCTCACCTGCCCAATCACATTACGGGACCAAGAAACCCAAACTTAGATAACTAGTGAAGAGCAGTATCAGCTGTTTGCTTTAACCTATAAAGTCTGGAAGAGGACCTGGACCATCCAAATGCACATATAGAGATATTTTATTGCAGCATTGCTTTTAGTAATGAGATTTAGAAATAATCTAAATACCCGTTAATCTTTTAATGAAGGAATAGAATGCACTCGTCAGTGTAACAAACCTACTTCATGCATTTACAAAATGATCTCCAAAACATAGTAAGTGTAAAAAAAAAAACCCTTAAATATGTTAACTACAAGGTTATTTATTTATGAAAATACAAATGAATTTGTTGATCTGCATATGTGTAGAAACATATGCTATCTGCTTGAAGCACTCACCACACTGTAACTGTTTAGAGAAAGAGACAGCTTAGGATCTCAATAATTTTGATGATTTGAAGCTTATGATAAAATTTGATAAATGATGGCTGCTGGTTCAAATTGTCGGCCAAATAATGTTTGGCTACCACAATGCTCTGTTTGGTTAGTTTTTAAATTGAGCAGCCGTTATATGAAACATCATGAGAGTCACATAAGAAATCATGATTGTCAACCTATTTTAAAACTCAAATTTGGCAACAAAAGGCAGGAATTTGGCAAGACATGCCAAATTTTCAAGCCAACCACAATTCTTACTAGCCTTTTTACTCCATTTTTATTAAAGTGTATTTATTTATTTTGAGAGAGAGAGGTAGAGAGTGAGTGGGAGAGGAGCAGAGAGACAGGGAGAGAGAATCCCAAACAGTCTCTGTGCTGTCAGCACAGAGCCCAATGCAGGGCTTGAACCCACAAACTGCGAGATCATGACTTGAGCCAAGACCAAGAGGCAGATGCTTAACCAACTGAACCACCCATGTGCCCTTTTACTCACTTCTGTTATCTGCCTAGCACCTGTAGGTTTGAGGGCATAGTTTATTTTATTATTTTCACTATCATCACTATGTTTAATATCTAAAATCCTCAACAACACACTTTCTTGGATTCTAATGTTCTGCTAGAACTGATGTCACATCTGCAAAATGATTAAATCACCTGCCCTAGTAATTTCTTTTCTTGGTGGGTGCTTTTCTTTTATACATAGTAGTAACACCAGTGTCCATTATAGTGTGCGAGTCACATCATGCAGCTTCAGGGAAAGAATTAATGAATGAAAGGAATAAGTGAAATCAGTGGCTGTGGAAGGGAATAAAGGCAACTAGCTAGTTCTTTAGTCTCATGAGCTAAATGTTATCACTAAGCTAAACAACTGTAGTTATGGTAGAAAACTCTAGAACAGTTGGAGTTTTAGGAGGAAACCTAATGTAATTAAGATTCCTTAGGTCTCTGTGTAGCGAGAGTCTTTTTTGTCTAGCTACTTAGAGAATTGTGAGTTACTTGGTTCCTGACATAGGTTGGAACCAATTTGTAAGAACAACTATAAAGTGAAAGCCACTACTTAGATAGTCCTATGGTAACCCTAAATGATTAGGTCATAATCCAAGCCCATAATTTCTGTTTTCAAAGATGAAATGAAGAGGTTGTCTTATCTTCTCTTATTCTGGGAATCTTGGGATTTAACTTGAAAAGTAGATGAATTTGAAATAATTCTATTATTCCACTAACATCCCACAGTCTCAACTGATTCTACAAATACCTTGACAATGGGGTGTTTCCTTTCAATTAGAACTAATTGAAAACCCGTATGTCTTCTAATTTGCCTGAGACGTTTCCTATATGTAAAGTATAGTTGACTTGGGAAATGAATATACAGAAACTCAAGACCCTTTCACTAAAATTTCAACTTTTATCTGAGCATTTCTGAATCCAGAGAAAGCAACTTTAAGCATGTGATGTATATTTTAACATTTTCTTTTGATCTGTCACTTGATCTTTTTCTTTTGAGCTAAATGGCCCAAGCATACACACAGGGAGACTTTCGAGAAAGTGAAGTCTTACTTTTTAATTAGAGCAAATGTGTTAAATGAATATAAAGTAATTTGAATACTGCAGAGACCTCTTAAATCTCTATCAATAAATCTGGGACTGCAGCCGGCCTATCTGTGCACCATAGATTTAGTTAAGGTTGGGCTTGAAATACGACAGTGAAATGAATTTGTTACTAATGCAATCAAGTGTTTCAGTAATTCATGAGAAAGTAATTCCTCAATGTACATGACTCACTTAATAATTTAAGAGTTTTCAGACTTGATAATAGAACCAATGAGCTCTTCATGGATTAAAAAATAAAGAAATTCACTACCTGCCCCAAGTATTGTATTCCTTAAGTTTACTTTAATTATCACACTATTTATTCTGTGGAATAAAAGTTTGTTTAGGTAATGGTCTGTTCCTCTGTGCTTTTTCTATAGACTCCACACAAAAAGTCTTATTTCCTATATAATTAATAATCAATTTGGTTCTGAGTATATATATTCTGTATTTGAACAAAATATTCAATCACCCAACTAGTTGGATTCTCATCATTTTTAACACAGATTCATAGCATGTGGGGATGTGTTTTGAAGACCAATGATCCATGCAAAAGAGATATATGATCAGGGTTTTAAAAATATCCATTTAAACTTTATGTATTTTGTAGGCAATATTTTTTCTAGAAAAAATTATTTGAAATTGCTAGATAATCTGTATTACCTATGCTATTACCTTGGAGAAATCATTTGATAAAATATAAAACAGTAAGAGTGTGGTTTTTTTTGTTGTTGTTAAATAAAGTAAAGAAAGATCAGTAAAATCCACATGTGTTTTCTTTTTTTTATACTTCTCACCCATCACTATGCTTCTTTTTCTCTCCTTAATCCAGTGTTCTGTATGTTATTAGAGTTCCATACAATGCTATAAATATATTGTATCTGCTAAAAAGCCTAATAGTTTTCTTCTCACAGAAATAGTGTTGGCTTTTATTCTGTAGGTTTTGTTATTTCAGTTAAATGAAACATGCTGAATTTGGCAACATGCTTGGAGGGAGAAGAGAAAGTTGTGTTAATTTAATCCAAGCTAAATTTTAACTTCAGAGCACTCTGAAACAATAAGTGAATTACAGAAGGTTTAAAAAAAAGGAGGGGGGGGGGGCAAGCAGTTATCCAGGAGATCCCGTTAACAGTTTTAAAATGAGCCGCCTGGGTGGCTTAGTCAGTTGAACATCCAACTTTGGCTCAGGTCATGATCTTGCGGTTCGTGAGTTTGAGCCCCGTGTCAGTCTCTATGCTAACAGCTGAGTTGGGAGCCTGCTTTAGATTTTGTGTCTCTCTCTCTGTCCCTCCTCCATTTTCACTCTCTGTCCCTGTCTGAAAATAAATAAATAAAACATTAAAAAATAAAATAAAACCTTTCTTTTAAAAAGTGAAATAAAGCCATTAGTGTTATACTTTTTTTTTTTTTCACCTATTCTTAATCAAGTCTCAATTTGAGATCGACAGTAGTTTCCACATAATAGTACAAAAGCCAGATCAGTCCTCTGTATGCCCTTCCTGTATTCCTGGCATCTTCTCATCTTGTGGTCTGTGGCTCACCTGTATTAGACAGCAGTGCTTGTTTAAAATGCTGGTTCCCAGATATCCCTCAAGACCTAATCAATCACTCATCCATGTCCAAGAACAGATCTGGGAACTTGGATTTTAACAAGTTCTTAGGTTCTTAGACACACCAGATTTTAGAAGCACTTCAGACAAACTTCTCTGATAGCTGAAATCCTTTCAGCAAATGTTAAAGCTTTGAGTCAGGATGAGATCCAGAGGCATCAGAGATAATAAATACTCAGATATGTCAAGACTCTTTAATTTTGTGTTTTTGTGGGAGTAATGAGGAATTGATGATATCCACATTACTGAAAAGTTTCAATAATGCTCTACCCCCTGAAGAATGACAATACTATACAAATTCTGCGAGTTTGTGTTCGAGTAAAAAAGTGTCTGTAATAAATGCGAAGGTGCTTAAGTTTATGATTATATCTTCAGGTTCACAATGTCCTCCTATTCAAGAGACCTGTTGTATTACTTATACTTTTAAATTACTGATGTGTTAATTTCCAGGTTAAAAATTAAGTCAATGTGTCTTCTTTACATCTAGATATTTATTTTGCTTTCTGAACTTTATCATTAATTGGGAAATATAAGAATTTTGTGTTTTCTATTAAAATAAATTTAAGTAGCAGAATAGGGCAGAACAAAAATTCTTACCCTCTGCAAAATTAAATCCGTAAAGCATTATTCTGGTACACAAGCTGTGTAGGAATGAGTCATCAGAATATCATTTTTAGAATCTTTCTTTTTTTTTTTTTTCTTAATTTTTTTTCTCATTCTATTCTTTCTGGAAGTCAGTGGGCCCTGGTGGGTTTGGCTGGGGCTGGGAACTGAGGGAGACAGATCAGTTAATCTTTACTGTCACTACTTCATTCCTGGAAGCTGTCTCGTTGTAGTCGAGGTCTACCAAAAGAAAAAAACCTCTCATTCTCCTCCACAATCAGTCCGGTTGCCTTTAAACTTCTGAAACCCAGAATGGCACAACCCAGTCCTAAATGTCTAGAGCCCATGAGGACATAGAGGGAAAGTTGTTGAGAAGTTTTATCTAGGTTTTTAATTGACTCATCTATGTTAGTACTGGTGGATTTGTGAATAAGCCAGACAAGAGCATTGCTTTCAGGAAACTTAACAAATAAATGAGATTTGACTTCATTCAATTTATAGCTATTTGGAGAATGTATTTTACCATTAATGCCTCAAAGCCATGAAACAGCATAGAGTGTGTTTGACTAACACATAGTTAAATGTGTCAGATTACTCTGTGTTTGCAATGCAGTGTCTTTAAAATTCAGAAACAGCTCACCAGATATGAAATCCCTGTGCCACGACTTATTAGTTATATGATTTTAATAAAGTATTGAAGGGGACCAATATATGCTTCTTTGGCATAAGGACTGTTTTCAGCTGAAGGCAATTGAGGAGCAGCAGATAGAGGAAAACTCTAAGAGAGCATAAGTTTCCCTTTTGTAAAAGAAATGAACATTTATAAAGGAAATTTCCGCTTGCAAAAAAAATGTCTTCTTCTCTCAGACCAGGTAGGAGGAGGTCTCTTAACTCATCAGTGGAGGAGCTGCCCATTTAAATCTGCTTAAGAAACCTTACTAAACAATCCTCATTCACCACACATTTTCTAGTCTCCTTCCCATAATTTACCTCCTCCTTTCCCAGAAGTCCCAAATCTTTTTTATTTCCTTTGTTTAGACTTAGATGGTATATATATCCCGTAAATTCTATTTTCCTGAGTCATTTTTCTTTGTGAATTCCCATACGTATGCATGTGCTTAAACCTATTTTTTATTTCTTTGTTTGTTTGTTTGTTTGTTGTTGCTTTTCCTCTTGTTATGTAATCTTGTTTTCAGTTTTTCAGTTCAGGCAGGCCCTCGCCATTGAACCAAGGAAGGTAGTTTACTTATTTTTTCTCCCTGACAGTATCTTAACATTTCTAAAATTTAACTTTTTTGTTAGAATATGATTTTTATCTACTTCATAGGGCATGTGTAAAAATTAAAATTGTAATGCATATAAAACACTTAACATAATATGTAATAAATCAGAACTCATTATGAAGTATCTATCATCATCATCATCATCATCATCATCATACTACTGTAGTGGGAATAGTTTGCTCTCTGCTTATCCCAAAAATCAGATTGGTTCATTCATTAGTTTTACTATTTTAGCTGTCTAAAGAATTACAACACCAAGTGTTAAAAAGATATTGGACTTTATATTTTCCTTATACATTAGAGTTTGTTAAGCTAAAACATACTTATCATAGGTAGAATGTTAATTTAAAAGTTTGTCTTATTTATATTTTAATTAAAAGAAACAAGAGAGACACTTGGCTGGCTCAGTCAGTGAAGCATGTGACTTTTGATCTTCAAGTTGTAGGTTTGAGTCCCACGTTGGATATAGAGATTACTTAAAAATAAAATCTTAAAAAGAAAAAAAAAAGCAAGAAATGATATTAGAATTATGGAGCATTTTCTCAGAGTGTGTTAATATTTCTAGTTCCTCAATTTGTCATTCCATTTTCTTTGGAATCCCCTTGATATGGAGCATAGTTAAATACTTGCAGAAAGCAAGTCAAGCAGATTCTCATGAAAGTAAGTAATTGGCCTAATGTTTTGTAAAATTGTGCCTTTTAATAACCAAAAGGGACTCTTAGAAATCCATTAATATGATCATTCCTTGGTCAAATTTGGGAAAATAACATTTCTAAGAGAAAAAAACAACACATATTAGCAAATTTAAGATGGTAATATCTTATTGTAATGAATTGTCTTCAACTTTACTTGCCCAATATTTTCCACGTTTAACTATACAACTCCATACATCTCCTTTTATTAATTTATGTTTTTCATTTTTTTATTTTTTAAAAATACGTAATAATCTCTTAAAGAACAGATTAGTCTTGGGTAACAATGTCCTTTATAGAAAAGAAACTGAGAACATTAAGAAAATTACACAAGGGCCAAGTAGTCAATGAATCTGAGAGTGTGTATGTTTGTGTATGTTGGGGGGGGGGGTGTTATTTTTAAAATAATTACATGGTAGGTTCTTCTATTTCTTATTCACCCAAAGCTCTGAGAATGTGAGTCATACAAAGATCAGCAATTTATTATTTTTTTTTTCCTGGAAGTTTCTTATTTGAACACAATCCACTCACAAGCTATAGTAACAAGTTGTAATGAGCATAATTACAACCTGTAGGGGAAGAAAAACTTTTCCATTATCCTTTTAGTTTCAGTGGCTAAGGGAGCTGGAGGGGGCAGTATGGATTAAATTTAAAGCAGACAGATTAACAGGAAAAAAGGCATACAAATTTATTGTGTGTGTGTGTGTGTGTGTGTGTGTGTGTGTGTGTGTGTGTTTTAATTTTGTGTTCACGGGTCATCCTAGAAAGAGGTAAATAACCAAATAAGTGGTGAGATTTGAGAGCTTATGTACCATTTTACCAGAGGAAGGGGAGGGGCAGGGGACAATTCTGTGAGAATACAGGAGTTCTTAAAAGGGTGGAGGAAGGCCATTTATGGAAACATAAATGACTTTTTTGAGATTTAAATGGGACCTTGGGGAAATAGATAGGATCTATGATAGTTTTGTGACAATGTCTGTTTGGGTAGAAGGCTGGCATCTTGTCTCCAAGAAGATAATTCTTGGGGATGGGATTTATGACAATTGTGCTCTTTGGGGAAATTTTGCTTGTAGGCCAATAAAGGATTTCAGGAATTCAGATGTCATTGGCTCAAAATAATTCTTATGCCAAAGTGGCATATTTTGGGATGTCATATCCCTAGACCCCTTCAGATTTCATAGTAGATTAATAATGAATTGACATATTTGTGACAACATGGATGGACCTTGAGGGCATCATGCTAAGTGAAATAAATTTGGGAAAAACAAATACTCTATGATCTCACTTTTATGTGAAATCCTAAAAAACAAACAAAACCGAGGCACCTGGGTGGCTCAGTCGGTTAAGCGTCTGACTTCAGCTCAGGTCATGATCTCATGGTCCATGAGTTCAAGCCCCGCGTCGGGCTCTGTACTGACAGCTCACAGCCTGGAGCCTGTTTCGGATTCTGTGTCTCCCTCTCTGTCTCTCTTTCTCCCCCTCCCCTGCTCATGCTCTGTCTCTTTGTCTCTGAGAAATGAATAAACCTTCAAACAAACAAACAAACAAACAGACAGACAAAAAACCCTCATAGATACAGAGAATAAATTGGTGGTTGTCAGAGCCAGGAAGGTGGGCAAAATGAAAGGAAGGGGTCAAAAGACACAAACTTCCACTCATAAACTAAGTAAATAAACACACTATAGAATGTACATCATTGTGACCATAATTAATAAAAGCATGTTGCAGATTTGAACATTGCTGAGAGAGTAAATCTTAAAAGTCCTCATCACAAGAAAAAAAATTTGCAACTCTGTATGGTAACATGTTAACTGGACTTATTGTAATGACCATTTTTCCATTTTGCAATCTACACAAATATCAGATCATTACGTTGTACACTTGAAACTAATATAACATTATATGTCACTTAGACCTCAATACAATTATAAATTGATATAATATTAATAACAAATTAATTAATGTTAATAAATATTTGTCGATGACAATTCATTTTGGAATAGTCTGATAGACATTGCTAAGGAGACCTTCAAGGCTTTAGTCCTAGGAACACTAAAGAACTGTTACTTTAACTGCATCACACTTTCCTCTCTTGAGGAAAAAGAATGCATTAAATCAATGTAGTCAGCTGTACATCACATTCTGTATCCTTGACCTGGGTTTCAAGTAGTCTGTTTTGCAGGTGGAGAGCAGGTGCTCCTGGCCTTTGTAGGTGTGTATATGCATGCTGTTTACCTTTACATTTATTGCTAAATTTGGTACCAAAAGAATGTTGTTCAATTTTAGTCCATGCTTTGAGTTTACTCCTGTAAATTACACTTGACAAAGTAGGGGTTGTTTGAAAACCAACTGTGTGAGTTTTCAAAACCTTTTTTATCTGGCAATATGGTATAGAAAATCAAACCCCGTGTGGCCATCAGTAGAGTATATTAAACTACAGAATATGTTTGCAAGGGGGCTTTGTTTGTAACTACTTTGAGTCTGCAGATCTAGTATCATATTTTGTCAAATACCTGATTTTGTAAAAACCTTGAGGACACCAAATAGTCCCATAAATTTTCTGTGAATTTTTTAAAAAGATTCTTCACTAGGGTCATCTTTGTGAATTAACTAGGCATGTAAACCTCAGTGGGAGCCGGGCAGAATTATAGTATACCACAGTAGAGAAAGAATTATTATTTCCTAAGTTATTATGTACAATGGGCAAGGATGGCCTAGGTATAGAAGATCATATGCAGGACCTCTGATCTAGTTTGTTGGAGTTTATATTTGTCCAGATGCAAAATGTCATTAGTATAAATGAAGAAAAGGGACAGTCTGTTCTGTTCAACAAGGTCATGTAGTTTTTTTTTTTTTAATTTTTTTTTTTTCAACGTTTATTTATTTTTGGGACAGAGAGAGACAGAGCATGAACGGGGGAGGGGCAGAGAGAGAGGGAGACACAGAATCGGAAACAGGCTCCAGGCTCTGAGCCATCAGCCCAGAGCCCGACGCGGGGCTCGAACTCACGGACCGTGAGATCGTGACCTGGCTGAAGTCGGACGCTTAACCGACTGCGCCACCCAGGCGCCCCAAGGTCATGTAGTTTTAATCAGCTGCTAAATCTGCCTAGAGAACAAGGGCTACATCTGGCAATATATTACTTTGATTAGAAAAAATACTTTAAAATATTTTTAATGATGATGATAAGAATTAAAATACAATGAAAACACATTTCAAGGGCTCCTGGCTGGCTCAGTTGGTAGAGCATGCTCTTGATCTCAGGGTCATGAATTCAAGCTCCACATTGGTTGTAGAGCCTACTAGAAAAGGAAGGAAGGAAGGAAGGAAGGAAGGAAGGAAGGAAGGAAGGAAGGAAGGAGAGGGAAGAAGGAAGGGAGGGAGTGAGGAACATTTCAAGAAAACATTATGTGTGAAAAATCTGCTTGGTCGACAGATCACATGGACTGCTTTCCTCTATGTCAGAAAACACCATGACCAGGTGGAGCAGAAATGTTTCTATAACTTTCTATTCTCAAGAAAATATGCCTGTAGCCATTACTATTGCCTCACACCCAATTAAAAATAAAAGGAAAGAGTGATCCAAGAGGTTTTTACTTCTGTGACTGATTCTGTAAATACCATGTAAAAAAAAGGAAATATTTATGCTAAGTGCAGTTTCCTCTAGCATAAATTTCACCTGGGTTAGTTTTCCAAGTTTTATTATCCATGGGCTATATTTTATTATCCATCCCCAAGCACTTTTGGCTTGCTTGTCTTCTTGCACTTACTGGTCTTTTTTCTTTTTAATTCTTCATTAATTTTGCTGTTGTTGTTTTGTTTTTTGTTTGTTTGAGAGAGAGAGAGACAGAGACAGAAACAGAAAGAGAGACAGAACACAAGAAGGGGAGGGCCCTAGAGAGAGGGAGACACAGAATCTGAAGCAGGCTCTAGGCTCTGAGCTGTCAGCACAGAGCCCAATGCTCTGTTCGAACCCACGAACTGCAAGATCATGACCTGAGCCCAAGTTGGATGCTTAACTGACTAAGCCACCCAGGCGCCCCTGCAGTTAGTTGTCTTTCTGCTGCTCTCTTCCAGAATCACCTGCCTAACTGAAGTGAAGTTAGCTTCTCCCCCCCCAGGTCAGCCATAAGACTTAGAAATAACTGAAGATTTGCCTCATGGTCAAGATGGAGGCTTTACATAGATAAGGGCTAAAAGGGCCAGTAGATAAAGATATTCCAAGTTAACATATATATATATATATATATATATATATATATATATATATATATATATACATATATGTACGTATATATGTATATCTGCTATTGACACTAAAATTGTTTATGGAACAAAGTGTTATATATGAATAATGCCTGAATCAAGATTTTCTTTGGCTGTCTTTGACATGACATTTTTCTCCATGGTTGAACCATATTCTCATCAAGAATTTTTACCTCAGGTCAAGTTTACCAGGGCAAGTTTCTAACCAGGTAGGTGAATGCTTGGCTCATAATTTTGGTAAGCATTAAGGAATTAGAATATATTAAAACAGGATGATGTGAAACAGTGTTTATCAGTGGGTTGTCCTCATTCCATCTATACCAGAATAATCTGAGATCCTTGAGATGAGGCTCAGAAATATGCTTTTTATAAAGCATCAACTGCTTTGCCCACTAATCTCTATGACCAGCCTGTACAAAGAACCTATTATGGGCTTTAGGAAAATATAGACCTCAGTTAAATCCTGGTTTTGTCATTTACTACTTGTAGAATCTTGGAAATCATGTAACTTAACTGACTCTTGTGATTTGTTATTTGTAACATAAGAATACTTCCAAAATTTCAAGACTGATTGAAAGAATAAAATGAGACATATGTGAAATGGCCAACTATGTGCTTAAAATATTGTGTAAACTCAGAGGCAGACTCAAAATAAAATGCACTTGTATATACCCCTTTCAGGATTCTGGAATGGGCCCTAGAACTATCCTCACACAGTCAATGTGATGGCAAACTTTGCAATATTAAGATACTTCCGTTCCAATCAGTTAGGTCCACTGCTCCTTCGGCTGTAACTTCAACAGTGCTGCTCTCCTCCTTGTATGTATTGGTGTGATTTGGCTGTAGGCATTTTTAAGACTCAACTAAGGGATGTTGAATTGAGAGTACTTTTAGTTGGGTTGAGTGAAACATATTTATGTAGTTTGCAGCTATCCAAAAGTAGATTTGGCTTCCAGGAATATGCCTGGAAGACCTCTACCCCACCCAGCATCAACATCCAAAAGTGCAGGGCTGGTAAGTCATTTTGCAGTAAGACTATGTTTAACAATAGTAGACATCACTGGGAGTAGGTGAGCAGTGGAAATGAAATAAGATAAAATGTATGGAACCATACTATGCGGACAATTTTTCTTATCATCAAATGCATAAAATTGTAAGCAAAGGATATGGTTCTTAAAGATGTCAACTAAAAGCATAAGTTCTGTCAGGAATATAGACACATGTCATTTTAAATGCACAATGCATTTTTATTTTTGGTAGGAAATCACACACAGTAAAACTTATCACAATTCATGAGTTTGTGAGCCAGAATCTATAGTAGTACTATAATCACAAATTATAGTTGATGCATCCCAACTATCAATAATAATAATGATATTAATAATAAAACTCAATCAAGCACTCTAGAGAAAGACTTAACTACATTTATATTCTCTTTAGAAAAAAGGCATTGTAAGATAATTGTCCTATCAAAAGGCAACTAAGGATTTATAGTAAAAAATGCTGAAAAAATGAATTTTAGAAGTACATTAGACACAATAAAAATTATTATTTTCTATATTTTATGATACATTCAGTAAATCACAATTCTTTTTAAATTTGCTTTTTATTATATTTCCTCTTTCGCTCTAAATAACACTCATGCTTACATTTAGTTTTTATGTATAATTTCTCTTTTTTTATTTTAAATGGGCCCTATACTTATTTAAGCTTCACATCCCAGAAATATGGACCTATTTCTCTAAGTATCCAATGCACATAGTGATGGAGACTATATTTGTTGTTAATAGACATCATACACAAACTTTAAAAACCAACTCAGAATAATGATTTATATCATCCAGTATGAACATCTAGCTAAGCTAAGCTATCCAAATACATGATGAGAATCAAGACATCTCTTGTTTTATTTCAGCCAGAAAATTAATAGAGAGTGATGATTTTAAGATAGAATTGGGTGACACTTAACCTGTCTTTGATGTTATAACTACAGGGTCATAGCAAAGATGACACAATAATAATTCATTTCAGATTTACTAGTTACAGGTCAGTGATTCACACACACAAGTGGATGGAGACGATAAAACATAATACTGGGAGGGGGTATGACTAAAATAACAGGGGGACCTGGAAGGTTGACAACAATTCTTATCTCCCATTTTAACATTTCCAAACATTACTACAGTTCTATCCACATGAAAACCAGGATTTTCAGAATAAACCTCACCAAGGTTTATTTGTTTTTGTGTGTGTGGTTGTTTGTTTGTTTATTTATTTTCCATTGATTTCTTTTTACGTATCTTTCCCATTGTTCTAAGTGGTTAAACAACTGAGAAATATTCTATTTTTTTCACAAGTGGGCTTAGAAGTCATTAGATCTTGTGGGAATAATGCGAGTTTTTAAAAACTATTAAGTTGAAAGACAAGGAAATGTTATTGAAAGCTGGCATCAAAGAGCAAAATTGCCTTAGAGATATAATTCAGATCATTGCAAAACCATTAGAAACAATTACCGGAGACTCACTGTGACTCTTCTGAGGAGTTAATTTTGAGGAAGGTACTGAATCTGGAAGTAACTGGAGTGGGTAACAACATGCAATAGGAAATGAAAGTATGAGCTTCTAACTATCTACGATTAACTGAATTCTAAGACAGTAATGCAAATTGTACGTTATTAAAAGTGAGTAAGAGTGAGTACAGTTAAAACTGCGTATTCCTCATTTATGGTTTTCATTCATTTCTAAAGGACTGATACTTACATAGATAAGGTTCTTAACACTAATATTACTTTGACTCTATTACTTGAGCTGAATTTTAAAACTGTTTTAACATTTGAGCCTTAAAAAATGTACTTTTAATTTTACTTGATTGTAGTACAGCTTTTTCTGAATATTTAGTGGTGGTAATAGTTTTCTGCCATTTCTAAGGGGTTGTAATAGCTTTCTAGTAGATACAAACAGAAGAAAGTTTGAAACCACATGCACTGCTTTTCCTAAATCTCAGAATGTGTTGGCAAAACTTTAAAGTTTCTAGATGTAGGGACACCTGGGTAGCTCAGTTGGTTAAGCATCCAACTCTTAATATTGGCTCAGGTCATGATGTCAGCGTTACTATGTCAAAATTGTGAGATCTAGCCTTGGGTTGGGCTCCATGCTGCATACAGACTGCTTGTTCTCTCTCTCCCTCTCTCTCTGCCCCTCCCCTGCTCATGCTCTCTCTCTCTCTCCAAGTAAATAAATAAATATAAAAAAAAGTTTCTAGACATAAAAATTTCATGTACAATAGAAACATTGGCACCCTACAGGGAAAAATTCATTGTACCCTCTATACTTTTTTCCTATGCGTAAAATGTGAGAGTAAAAATAACACATTGGAGAAATCTAAATATATTCAGATGAGTATGTTAATGGACAGCAGGCATTTCAATTATGAATAATTAGATTTCTAATTGCATTAAAATTCTAGTGATTATTATGGTGAAAAAACCCATAATTATCATGCCATCCATCACTAGGATTGGGCCTCTATCCCTGTTGTTTAATCATATTAAAGCCGAGATTTGTTTACCTGTTTCATTAGGATTTACAGAAAACCAGTAATATGCAAAATTTTGTCCTTAGAAACTATGATGAAGATGTGAACTACTAGGTACAGTTAGAGGCCATGAAGTTTTCCATTTGTTTAAAAATAGGAAGTAATCAATTTAAGTTTTACATAGACAATTAGGAAATAACACAAGAGTGAGAAGTAGGTGTAAGATGAAAAAGAATAGTCAGAATTACTAAATTGCAGGGAAAACTTCTAAAATTGAAAAATTGCCTTTTACCCTGGAGTTTATGTAAAGGAAACTTCCCTCGTAGAATCAAGGCTTCAACAACAACAATAAAAACTTTAATACATAAGGAAATTAGTAAGGATATTTCAGCACCCCTCAATCTCAAGTACCCACGCACCTTCTCTGGGTCAGCCCAGCATCCAGTCTTTTTTATCTGGGGATTTATCTGTTGTTTGCTTTTCTCTTGCTCAGATGGTAGGAATGTCTTCAGAAACCTTAGCCCTTTTTATCCTTAGTTTCTTTCAAAGATGGTGGTAAGTGCTTAGATTTTAATAGTTGTCCCCAACAACCTCAGACACTCTCTTTAGTTACGGTACCACTCTTTAGAGCTCCAAAGTTTCTGGCTTTCCTGAGGCTCAGTGAGAATTAGCTGGTACCACTGTACCTATGTGTTTATTGTATGTGAAGCATGTGGAATCTTTTCCACTTAGCCCTTCAGAGAAATGAAAGCAATGCTAGGAATTTTATTCTTTCTTCTTATTCAAGAATGATTAATAATTTTCCAAGCACAATACCCAAATGTGTGACATTTGATTACAAAAATTAGGGAAAGCTTAGACATGTGTATGTCTATTTGTATTATATTACATAGCTCATACATATGTATTTATAAAAGTGGAATCACACCGTACATGGGTTTGTAAACTACTTTTCCACTCAATAATATATTTTTATGAAACTCTACTTCATTATTTTTAAGAGCATCATACATTCTATTGTTTAAATAAGGCAGTATTTACTATCCACCCTGCCATTTATTTATTTATTTATTTATTTATTTATTTTTAAAAAAATATTTATTTATTTCTGAGACAGAGACAGAGCATGAGCAGGGGAGGGACAGAGAGAGAGGGAGACACAGAATCCGAAGTAGGCCCCAGGCTCTGAGCTGTCAGCACAGAGCCCAACACGGGGCTCAAACTCACAAACCATGAGATCGTGACCTGAGCCAAAGTTGTTCGCTCAACCGACTGAGCCACCCAGGCGCCCCCACCCTGCCTTTTAGATGCATATAGATTTTATTCAACAAGCATGTACTATATGCCTGACTTTATTCTAAGCACTTTATAAATATTAATATATTTGGTCATCATCAAAATTGTATGATCTAGGGTCTCTAATTTTTGGCAACAACAAGCTTTCAAGTGGTGCCTTTAGACTTGTATCTTTATATAGTCTTCAGGAAAGATTCTTAAGTGTGGAATTTCTGGATCAAATAGGAATTGTAACACTGATAGATACTGCTGAAAGCCCTTTGAAAACTGTCAGATTTAATTATATGAGAAGCATATGAAAGTGTACATTTCCCCACTCTTGCCATAATGTGCATTCTTTCTCTTTGAGTTTACTAAAAATTTGGCAAGTATTAGCTAGGTCCTTCTGAATAGGCAGTAAGCTCTGTGAAAGACCATGAACATAGAGGAGAAGTTAAAGACTGTAAATATAACAACGTGATAACAATAATAACAATGTTGGAGGCTGCTCTACACAAATAGAAGGTCTAGATAGTTACCGCAGTTGAAATGTATAACTCCGGTTTTTTAGGGCTCCTTCTTAGCACAAGGACAAATTATCCTGTTGAAGAGAATTTAGAATACAAGTTAGTCACTTATTTATTAAGCATTAAATGTCTCACTGATGTTCTTCATCTTGATTTGCACCTCAGTTCCAGGAACTGGTGTCCTAATTTGTCTTCTTCCCTGAAGATACTCTAAGAATGCTAGTATTAGTAACCTGTCCCTCTGAGTTGAGGACCATACCTTGGACATGTTGACCTTCCCAGACCCTCTTCAGAAACCCACATCCAAGAAATGAGTCCTACTAACTCCTACCTGATGACTAGCATCCAAGCTTCATTAACTGCCTGCTGCCAATCCCTCATTGTCGTATCTTATCATCATGCCAGCCATCTACTTGAACCCCTGACTAAGAAGTTCTATCTGCATGTACAGTTGTATGTTGTCTGTTATGATGTCTTCCTTTCTGCCTGTCTTACAGCTTGTCTGCCTATCTGTCTGTAACCCATCAATGGTGCGCAGCTGGTCTGGAAGTAGGGATGGTAATGATTGCCCAACAATGTGAATGTGAATGTGAATCCCCAGTACCTGGGCAGAACACCTGCCCACCTTGTGTGGATTTTCTCTATTTGGTGCCTCGCTATGGCTGATTTGACTTACTGTTACTGACAGGCAAAAACTACTTAAAATGTCGTTACAAAATAAAGTGCTGAATTGTAGTCTATGGGCTTTAAGTTTAGTGCTGTAATTGGAGGATCCATCCTATGGCAGAGTCAAACATCTGGAATAGCATCTGCAGGTAAAGAGTAAACAGCTGGTGTAAAATTGTACCCTAAACTCAGAGACCTTGAAAAATATGAACCTTATGTATCTTCTTTTAATGTTTATTTGAGAGAGAGAGAGAGGGAGGGGGAGAGAAGAGGGGAGGGACAGAAGGAGAGGGAGACAAAGAATCCAAAGCAGGCGCCAGGCTCTGAGCTGTCAGCACAGAGCCTGATGCGGGGCTCCATCCCATGAACTGCGAGATCATGACCTGAGCTGAAGTCAGACATTTAGCCAACTGAGCCACCCAGTCACTCCCTTATTTATTTTCTAATACTGCTCCCCAGACTGGTAGGCTGGGATAATGTGGAATGTCAGCTCCATGCTATCCTGATTATAGCAGCATTTTTTTAGTGAAACCCCTGATTGATGAGTTACACTGGGGACATGTGACTTGATGTAACTTCTCACGTGGATGTGTACTCAGCATTAAAGTGGTCCTTACCTATCCCAAACTCATGTTTTATATCTAAGTGTGTCCTCTGCAGTGGAATGTGTCCTCTGTATGGAAGATACATTAAGATTTGAGATGTCTCTTTCAGCTGTTGTTTGTCTGAATATTATTTCCTGCATCGTATTCTTTAAATCTAAATGAACAGATGGGGACCTATCAGGTACTGGGGATTCACATTCACATTCACATTGCTGGGCAATCATCACTACCCTTTATTTCCAGAAAAATTGATCATCACAAACTGAAACTCTGTATCTTTATACTGCAACTCCTCACTTCTCCCTCCTATCAGTTCCTTGGTAACCACCATTTGACTTTCTATCTCTATGAATTGTCTACTCTAGATACCTCATGTAAGTGGAATCATATAACATTTATCATTTTGTGTCAGGTACATTTCACTTAGGATAATGTTTTCAAGGTTCATCCATGTTGTAGCATGTATCGGTATTTTATTCCTTTATATGGCTGTATACTCCATCATATGGAATTGTACATTTTATTTACCCATTAATCTGTTGATTGATATTTGGATTGTTTCTACCTTTTGGCTATTATGGACAATGCTCCTATGAAAATTGCTATGCAAATATCTATTCAAGTCCTTGCTTTCAGTTCATTTTTGTATATACCCAGAAGTAGAATTGCTAGGTCATAAGGTAATTACAAGTTTGATTTTTTGAGGAACTGTTGTAATGTTTTCCACAGCAGCTATACCATTTTATGTTTCCACTAGCAATCCATATGGGTGAAATTTCTACACATCCTCATGAACACTTGGGATTTTCTTTCCTTCTTTCATTCTTTCTTTCCTCCTTTCTTTCTTTCTTGTTTTTTCTTTCATGCCATTGTAATGGGTATTAACAAATATCTCACTGCTATTTTTTTTTCAATATATGAAATTTATTGTCAAATTGGTTTCCATACAACACCCAGTGCTCATCCCAAAAGGTGCCCTCCTCAATACCCATCACCCACCTTCCCCTCCCTCCCACCCTCCGTCAACCCTCAGTTTGTTCTCAGTTTTTAAGAGTCTCTTATGCTTTGACTCTCTCCCACTCTAACCTCTTTTTTTTCTCTTCCCCTCCCCCATGGGTTTCTGTTAAGTTTCTCAGGATCCACACAAGAGTGGTATCTGTCTTTCTCTGTATGGCTTATTTCACTTAGCATAACACTCTCCAGTTCCATCCACATTGCTACAAAGGGCCATATTTCATTATTTCTCATTGCCACATAGTATTCCATTGTGTATATAAACCAAAATTTCTTTATCCATTCATCAGTTGATGGACATTTAGGCTCTGTCCATAATTTGGCTATTGTTGAGAGTGCTGCTATAAACATTGGGGTACAAGTGCCCCTATGCATCAGTACTCCTGTATCCCTTGGGTAAATTCCTAGCAGTGCTATTGCTGGGTCATAGGGTAGATCTATTTTTAATTTTTTGAGGAACCTCCACACTTTTTTCCAGAGTGGCTGCACCAGTTTGCATTCCCACCAACAGTGCAAGAGGGTTCCCATTTCTCCACATCTTCTCCAGCATCTATAGTCTCCTGATTTGTTCATTTTGGCCACTCTGACTGGCATGAGGTGATATCTGAGTGTGGTTTTGATTTGTATTTCCCTGATGAGGAGTGACGTTGAGCATCTTTTCATGTGCCTGTTGGCCATGCTGATGTCTTCTTTAGAGAAGTATCTATTCATGTTTTCTGCCCATTTCTTCACTGGATTATTTGTTTTTCAGGGGTGGAGTTTGGTGAGCTCTTTATAGATTTTGGATACTAGCCCTTTGTCCGATATGTCATTTGCAAATATCTTTTCCCATTCTGTTGGTTGCCTTTTAGTTTTGTTGGTTGTTTCCTTTGCTGTGCAGAAGCTTTTTATCTTCATGAGGTCCCAGTAGTTCATTTTTGCTTTTAATTCCCTTGCCTTTGGAGATGTGTCAGGTAAGAAATTGCTACGGCTGAGGTCAGAGAGGTCTTTTCCTGCTTTCTCCTCTAGGGTTTTGATGGTTTCCTGTCTCACATTCAGGTCCTTTATCCATTTTGAGTTTATTTTTGTGAATGGTGTCAGAAGTGGTCTAGTTTCAATCTTCTGCATGTTGCTGTCCAGTTCTCCCAGCACCATTTGTTAAAGAGACTGTCTTTTTTCCATTGGATGTTCTTTCCTGCTTTGTCAAAGATTAGTTGGCCATACGTTTGTGGGTCTAGTTCTGGGGTTTCTATTCTATTCCATTGGTCTATGTGTCTGTTTTTGTGCCAATAGCATGCTGTCTTGATGATGACAGCTTTGTAGTAGAGGCTAAAGTCTGGGATTGTGATGCCTCCTGCTTTGGTCTTCTTTTTCAAAATTACTTTGGCTATTCGGGGCCTTTTGTGGTTCCATATGAATTTTAGGATTGCTTGTTTTAGCTTCGAGAAGAATGCTGGTGCAATTTTGATTGGGATTGCATTGAATGTGTAGATAGCTTTGGGTAGTATTGACATTTTGACAATATTTATTCTTCCAATCCATAAGCATGGAATGTTTTTCCATTTCTTTATATCTTCTTCAATTTCCTTCATAAGCTTTCTATAGTTTTCAGCATACAGATCTTTTACATCTTTGGTTAGATTTATCCCTAGTCTCACTGCAATTTTTATTTGAACATTCCTAGTGATTAGTAATTAGTAATATTGAATTTTCATGTGCTTATTAACACTTTGTGTATTTTCTTTGGAGAAACGTCTATTCATTTCCTTTGCAATTTTTTTTTTCAACTGAGTTGTTTTTTTCTTGTTGTTGTTGATGATATGTAGGAGTACTTTATAATTTTAGATATTAATTTCTTATCAGACATATATTTTGCCAATATGTTCCCCCCATTCTGTGGATTTCCTTTTTACTCTCTTGAAAGTGTTGCTTATACACAAAAGTTTTTTTTTTTTTCAATTTTGATGAAGTCTAATTTTTCTTATTTTGTTGTTCTCTGTACTTTTTGTATCATATTCAAGAAATCATTGCCAGATCCAATGTCATGAAATGTGTCTCCTATGTTTTCTACTAAGCATTTTAGCTCTGATTTTGAAGACTTTGATCTGTTTTGAATTAATTTTGGTATATAGTGTAAGGTAATGGTTCCAATTTAAATCTTTTGCATGAGGATATCCATATTTCTCAACACCACTTGTTGAAAAGAATGTCCTTTTTGCAGCGAATAATCTTGGCACCCTTACCGAAAGTCATTTGACCATATATGCAAGGATTTATTTGTGGACTCTCTATTCTATTCTGTTGGTCTGTGCATCTGTCTTTATGTCAATGCCGTATTGTTCTGATTACTGTAGCATTAATAGTAAGTTTTGAAAAGGAAGTGTGAGTCCTTACAATTTGTTATTTTCCAAGATTATTTGGTCTATTCACATTCTCTTGAAATTCCATGTGATTTTTAGCTTGGATTTTTATATCTCTGTGAACATTGACATGGGAATTTTGATAAGGATTGTATTCAATCTGTAGGTTGCTTTTGGGTAGTATTGTCATCTTAATATTGTCATGCAATCCATAAATACAGATTGTCTTGTCTGACTTTGATATCAGGGTAATGCTGACCTCATAGAACAAGTTAGAAAGTTTTTCTTTCTCTTCAATTATTTGGAAGGTTTAAAGAGGATTGGTGCTAATTCTTTAAACAGTTGGTATAATTTACCACTGAAGCCATCTGGTCCAGGGTTTTTTGTCGGAAATTTTTTTGATTACTGATCCAACTTCCTTACTAGTTATAATTTATTCTGATTACCTATTTCTTTATGATTTAGTCTTAATAGGTTTTGTGTTTCTAGAAATCTGGGTATATCATCGAGGTCTAAGTCTTCATTGGCCTACAGTTGTTCATAGTACTCTTTTATAATCCATTTTATTTTTGTTAAATAATAATCATCTCCTCACTTTCATTTCTGGTTTTAGTTGTTTGAGAATTCTCTCATTTTTTTCTTAGTCGTCTAAGGAATCCTGTTAATTTTTTTGAAATTTTTGAAGATCAACTTTTAGTTTTATTGATTTCCCTATTGTTTTTATATTCTCTATCTACCTGCTAACCTCTGTTTCCTTTCTTCTGCTAGTTTTGTGTTTAGTTTGCGCTTCTCTTTCTAGTTTCTTAAAGTATTAGGTTGTTGATTTGAGGCCTTTCTCCTTTTTTTTAAATCTAAGTGTTTACAGATATAAATTTCCTTCTTAGCCCTACTTTTGCTGCATCCCATAAAATTGGGTAGGTTCCACTACCTTTGCTTTGAGAGGAAAATTTGCAATGGGCTTGATGACTCCAGATAAAAAATGTGCTGTGCCAAGAAAGGGGCAGGAAAAAAGCAAGTGAAAATGCCATGACATCTCCACCTATTGAAGATGTCTTTTTTTTTTTTTTTTTAATTGGGTATTTCCTTGGCTGATTATTTTTTCATGGTCCTATAAAGTTCAATAAATTTCTGGTAGTTTTTGACATTTTCATGTGGAATGAAGGCCTGGAGGTTCCTCGACTTCCATTTTGCTACATCACTCCAAGATATTATTTTTAAATAAAGAATTTGGGGGACACCAGGGTGGTTCAGTTGTTGAACGTCTGAATCTTGATTTCTGTTCAGGTCATGATCTTACGGTTTGTGGGTTTGAGCCCCTGTGTGGGTGCAGAGCCTGCTTGGGATTCTCTCTCCCTTTTTCTCTGCCTCTCCCCTATTCTCTCTCTCTCTCTCTCTCTCTCTCTCTCTCTCTCTCTGTCAAAATAAATAAATAAACTTAAAAATATAAGAATTCGTTTGGAAACAAAATTGGCTTTCATGATTGGGTCAATGTGTAAGTATACAGTATAAACGTGGATTTAAAGTATAGAATTAATACCTATGATGGAGCTGATATAGGGAACACAGATCTAGGTCTACGCAACTTAGGTTCATATTACACATCCCCCCAATCATTATCTCTTTGTCTTGGGAAATTCTTTAGACTTTTTCATGTCTCAGTTTCTTTATCTGAAAAATCAAGATAATAACAGATACTTGAAGTTCAAATGTGTTAATAGATATAAGCCCTTAGAATAGTGCTAGTCACATGTTTGGCTACCAACATATGATTAAACATTATAAATATATACAATTTGGTGCATACCAGTACTATAAAGAATATTTCTTAGGGTGTCTGGGTGGCTCAGTTGGTTGAGCTCAGTCAGTTGAGACTCAGGTCATGATTTCGTGGTTCATTAGTTTGAGCCCCATGTCGGTCTCTCTGCTGATAGCTCAGAGCCTGGAGCCTGCTTCAGATTCTGTGTCTCCCTCTCTTTCTCCCTCTCCCCTGCTCACAGTCTGTCTGTCTCTCTCTCTCTCTCTCAAAAATGAACATTAAAAAAAAAAAAGAATATTTCTTTGAGGGATGCCTGGGTGGCTCAATAGGTTCAGCATCTGGCTGTTGATTTCAGCTCAGGTCATAATCTCATAGTTGGGAATTTGAACCCCTTGTCAGACTCCAGGCTCGGCATACAGCCTACTTAAGATTCTGTCTTTCCCTCTCTTTCTGCCCCTGTGTACTCTCTCTCTCTCTCTCTTTCTCAAAAACTTAAAATTAAAAAAAAAAGAATATTTGTTTATATAATCAATCTCCTAAACAGTTTTAAATTACTGGTAAAATTTACTTATGGTGACTTTTCTGTCTGCATATACTAATGAATCATGAACATGTTGCTTAAATATTTAGATACTACTTTTTTCAATATTCTGTTACTTCAGAATCTCACAAAATAAAATTTATAATTAATTTTAATTGAAAATTACCCCAAAATGTTCGATTATATTTTATGTTTATCCATTCTTTCCAAAAAGCACTCTGATAGACTGTCAACAGAAATAAGAATCTTTACTCTTAATTGAGTCTAAGTCTATTTATGTGCCAGATATCATTCTAGTACTTGATTTACAAGTATTTTACTCACAGATACCATATGAAATATGCATAATTATCATCTTCTCCTTACATTTAAGAAACTCTAATTAAAAAATAATTTTATCAGACTCATATCTCTATCAGTGAAAGATTATTTTATAGGCATATGAGTTGGCAAAGCTAAAACTATTGCTGTAATACCGTACAACTCATTTTGTAAAAGCAAGATTAATGACAGAGGATTTTTATTTTACCATTTTATTTCCTGCCAATTTTGCTGTATTTGTTTAGCCTATAAATCAGAGCATAACTCAATCTATAAAATATTATTACAAATGGGAGTTGCTCAAAAATATGTAACAACATATAAGAGAGTCATTGTGTCTTATCATTGTAATTTTTACTAAGTATGTGGCTGTAACGTTCTAAGAAGAAGAAAGGTCACTCTTTTCATATGAATAAAGCTTCACTTTGTCACATTGTAAGGGATTTCTAAGATTTAGTCCTTAGCAAAATATCTTATCGCTTTTTTTTTTTAATGGCAACAGACACGTCTGCCTCCCGCCTTATGAAATTGGCAAACAGGTACACGCTGACAAGGAGGTACCTTATCTTCATTGTTCCAATGATGTAGAACTCACAGGCAATGTTTTGGATGCCAATGACAAATCTAAGGATAGGGATAGAAATAGCGATGATGATAATGATTTCCTGAAGGGTAAGAAAACCACCTGGGAAAACTCTACTTCAATCTTTCATTATAAAATTCATTTTTGCAGAAATACAGCCTTAGAGTGAAACCTGGTTCTGTCCTTCACTTTACCTTTAGTGTAAAGAATCAAGTGAGCAGAAACCAACTAACATCAGGGGATTTCATTTCTTTATTTTTGGAAAGCAAGTGCCTGCCTCTTTCTAGGATAAGTGCTCATTTACTCCTGCTTCCTGACTAATATCTCTAGCATAGTATAAATATTGCACTTAACAGTGAAAAATCAAGTTAGATTTAAGTCATCAAGTAAAATTTAAGTAATTTTGCATGTTCTTTGTTAAATATGACAGTAAAATGTATATTTACAAAAAGGTCTATAGCAACTGCTTTAAGATGTTAGAGAAACATATATATTTTAAAAGAAAAATTTAAGTGAATTGTTTAAAGTGTTAAACTCTCTTCAAAAATTCACCCATCTAGAAAGAACTACTTTCTTAGTACTATCACCTTTGCAAGAATTGGCAAACATTTTCGGAAAAAAGGGCCAGAGAAAATATATTTTTGGATTTCCTGGCCATTCGGTCTCTGTTGCAACTATTCAGCTTTGCTGTTTTAGCATGAAAGCAGCCATGGAAAATACATAAAGGAGTGGGTATGGTTGTGTTCCAATCCAATTTTGTTTACAACAAGTGGAGTACCAGATTTGTTCCACAGGCTATAGTTTGCCACCCTATTCTGTAACATAGTTACCAAAGCTTTGGTATATCTTGGGGATTGAAACATATTTAAGTTCAATGTCAGTGAGAAGAGTCTGGAAAATTTTCATTAAGGAGAGAATCTTGAAAGAGTGGTATACATTTCAGTGCACTGAATTTTATTTATTAATACCAGCAATCTGAAAGAATCTCTAAAGTATCCCTTATGTATCTAATCCTTATTCTAGGTCGATGTTGCTTAAATTACAATCAGACATTAATTTAGGAGCTCTGCCTTTGCCACAGTGAGTCACTGCTCCCCTAGATCATCACAAAGCCTTTAAAGGGGATCTAATAGAAAGTGGTGTGACTTCCCCTTTGAAGAATGTCATGGGAAGAATGATAAATTCATTACTCGCAGTCGAAGTTCAAGATCGGTGGATAGCTCTGTTCGCAGCTCTCTCAATTTGATTAAAAACCAATGGGCTCATATCTAATAAACATACCCTTTCAATTCCCGCATGTAATTTAGAGAGAGCAGCATGAAAATACCCATCAATGTGCTGCTGCACAGTCTGGGGGGATGTAAAGACCTCGCGATATAATCCACGGCTTCCTTGACTAATGTCTCCAACATGACTTGTTCATCTCCGCAATGATCAAGTGGCTATTAAAGATAAAACTGTGCTAACCTTTTCAAAAATTAGAAGAGCATGACTACAAGTGAAGCAACAATGGCTTCCCGGAGAGGCAGCCGTAGAAGGGAAAGATCACCCTATCCAGGCAAGAGTAATGTATGCATTATTTATACAGTGTGTCTGGGGTCTGCATGAAAGATGAAATCCCTGTCTGGGAAGTGCCTTTCTCAGCAGGACTATTTTAGTTAAAGTGCACAGTGGAGTCTGCTGCATTTCCATCAGCCGAGTAGAAATGGAGAAAATGGGTGTAATTTTTTTCTCTTTTGGCTGGAGTCTGTGTAAAAACAAGACTAATGAATAACATAGGTGAAAATACATGGGATGTTCTAGTGTGACATTTGAAAATTATTATAAAGGAGTAACAAGTACTTATGTCATTAGCTTCTTTCTCTAAACCTTCTTTCAGAGTTACCTTATTTAGCACATACTGTTCTACTCCTAAAGAAAAGAAACTTCTTTCTTCTCAAACCTGGCAACTTCTGCTTTCTACTCTGCCAGAAACCTTCTTGGAGGCAATAAAGCACTAAGTTGCATACCTGATTGAATGACTGAAAAGCAAAGAGACAATGGGTGACCTGGGTGACTCAGTTGGTTGAGCATCTGACTTCAGCTCAGGTCATGATCTCAAGGCTCATGAGTTTGAGTTTGAGCCCCACATCGGGCTCTGTGCTGACTGCATGGAACCTGGACCCTGCCTCAGATTCTGTGTCTCCCTCTCTCTGTGCCCCTCCCTCGCTTGCACTCTGTTTCTGCCTCTCAAAAATAAACGTTAAAAAAAAACTTTAAAAAAGAAAAGCAAAAAAAAAATACTTTTACAAATTAACATTAGAAATATTTTGCTCCAGTACTTTGGCCGGTATCTCAAGACCTTGTACCTTAAATTAATCTTTTCAATATTGTCTGACCAAATTAAAATTCTCACATTTCTTTGAGTTCAACTAATTGTTTCATGATTTTATGCCTTTGAAAATGCTGTCCTCACTGCTTAGAATGAATTTTGCCCTTTCCTACTTGATCATTCTGGACCTTCCAGTAAAGTTACATGTGCTTCGTAGGGTATACCTATGTACGGGTGTAAAGTGACCCTGTCAGCATACTCTGATTCATACTTAAAGAATTAGTTCATTGTTCTTCTATGAAGGCATCTCTACCTTCAAGGTTGGTAATTGCCTTTCCTGTATATCTGCAGCCTTTTATGTACATCTCATCCTATTTTAAATTTATCACTTTAAATTATAACAATTTTTGTGTCTATATCCTTGCTATAGAAACAGAAAATATAATCCTAATCATATCACCAAGTCTACCTTAGATAGAAAATATAACTGCAGTAGAAGATAAAAGCCTCAGTTAACAGTTCTTATTAAGAATCTTGAGGGAGAGAGTTTGCAGTAAATTAAATTTAAAAATAAATAAATTTTTAACAATGAGTACAAATTCTTTGTTACTTTGCCCGTTGAGAGGAGTTGCCTCCCCAACCCCCCCCCACCCTCTTGAAGTGGCTGATTTTGTGACTAGATTACATATCAGCCATATATATATATATATATATATATATATATATAGGTTACTTTCTGGGACTTTTGAGGCAAGATCACAAGAAGCCTTGGAGTTTCTGTCTGGTTATCCTGAAACACTTGCTTCTCAAGACACTCTCCTTGGAATGTTCATACTTAGAACTCTGTTAACCACATTGTGAGGAAGCTCAGGCAACTTCCAGAGAGACCCACGTGGTGAAGAATCAAAGCCTCCAAATGACAATCTAAACTTATTTCCTAGTCAACAACTAGCACCAATTTGTCCTCATATGAGGACCAGTCTTGAAGTTGGATCATCCAGCCTCAGTCAAGTTGTCCTAGCTGCTGCCACACAGAATAGAAATAAGCTCTGCCCAACTTGATTATTGTTGTTCTAAGCCTCTAATGTTGGGATATTTTATAATGCAGCAATAGATAACTAGAATAATGATGACACATTGAAGAGCAAGGCTGTGCTTAGTCATATTCTTACAGAGATGAGGGAAACATTAGTAAATACTTAGATGATCCTTATACCAAACATCTTTGATTGAGTTTCCTCTAAATAGACCTTACTTCTGATATACACCACACCAAAATAATGCTTTTAGAGAGAAAAAAATATATATATAATAGTTAAAGAAAAAATATATAGCATCATTAAATGGTGAAACTTAGGGAGGTACCTGAGATCATCTGCCACTTAATAGGAAAAAAAAAGTTCACATAATTAGGTGACTTATTCTAAGTCACATAGATAGCGACAGAAATGGTCAAGATTTGCACTTTATTCTAGGTCTGAGTTATTGAAACTTAAATATGAGTAAAATAATAAAGAAGAAGAGGAGGAGGAAAGATACATAACATGTAATCAGAGTTTCAGTTTCCCAAAACTCTCAAGTATAAATAAAGCATCAGTTAAAGGACCTTTAAACATACAAGTCCTCCTGTATTAGCATTAGCCTATTATTATTGCAGGACTGTGTTCAGTGACAGATGGTTGGGTCACTCAGTTACTGGGGAGATATAAATATTTCAAGACTGATTATATATGGATCTTCAAATTAGAAGATAAAAATATTTTTATAACCTAGCTTTTCTTGCATTAAGAAACTCCCCTTATACACCCACAAACAAATGTGTTCATATAGGACATCTAGGACTATTTATCATGCAGAGTCTCACAAAACGAAAACAAAACCACAATAACTCACTTTAATTGATATTTTCAGGAGTGTTCCTAGAATAAGACCCTCATTTCTTGGCACATTGCAGGTGCCTACAAGTACTCTATTCTTATTTTACAAAACCTTAAAGAAAACTGGTTGAGAAAATTGAGTACAATGAGGATGTGAGAATTGATGGCAAAGGACTGGAGATTAAAGCTTCTTTTCTCATTATGGGAGCTACAACACAGTCTCTTGGACTTTGAGGTAACCTGTCAGTGAGTGGCTGTGCAGATACTTGTGAAGGGAATGGTAATATTGAGAGGCTACTTCTTGCATGCTTAAATTTGTATACCAAGAACTATACCAAAAAACACGTGTTTAGAAATACCTTTGATCTCAATTCTCAAAGCCCATTTTCCAATCTTATTTGCACACAGAGTTTCACCTCTTGCTTTTTTTTTTTTTTTTTTTTTTTTTTTTTTTTTTTTTTTTTAACCATACATAGGATTCCACCTCCTTCCTGGCTCTTCTCCTCAGGGCCAACATAAGGCTATCTACTCTCATATTTGTTACCTTCTTGATAGTGTTCTCTTCTTTTTAGTATGAAACCACAATTAAGCCATTAACCATAGACAAAAAGAGCTATCATTTTAGATACAATTGTGCTTTTAGTCCTGAAACAGACATTCCTTAGGGATGGACTAAAGAATCTTGCTTAAAGTGGCAGAAAAGGAAAATAGAGGAACAAATATTTCAAACTACTTTTTCATATAAATGACCCTACTAGTCTTGGGTATAAGTTAAGGAAAATGGAAGGCTCAACCCTGTCTGGGTTTGAAGTCTGATTGAATGGCTGGGCCTCTCCTAAGATGAGGAGAAGTGGCTATGAACCAGATTTGGCACGAAAGATCAGTTTCATTTTGTACATGTTCAAATTGAGATGATGCATATCTGAAGGGAGATGCCAAGTTGGCAGCTGGATAATTGTGCCTAGAGCTCTGAAGAGAACTTGAGGTAGAGTAAAATATATGGGAGAGTTGTATGATGGTGAAGGAGATGCCAAGGAAAGTGATGGGAGTAGGTGAGATTGTGCAGAGAGGTGGTATACAGTCAAGACTGATTTAAAGGCTGTATAGTGGAGGGAGCCATGATTAAAATAATTGAAAATAAGAGTGCAGAGAGATAGAAGGAAAATGAGAATGGTATGATACTAGAGAAGCTAAGGGGGGTGGTGTTTCAAGGAGAAAATAGTCACCAGCATCAGATATTCTTCACAAGTCAAGTAAGGTGACAACTTCAATCTCATTTTAACAACACCTGCTACTCTCCATTCATACCAATTTTTAGTTTCCTAAACATACCATGATCTCCCTCACTTCTGAGGTTCCATACCTGTAACTCAATCTGCCTGGAGTAAATTTACTCTCCTTATTATTGAGTTAGTCATTGTTGATTCTTTAAGGGTTCAACTTACAAGTTATGTCCTCTGGAAAACCTTTCTGATCTTTCTCAAGGTAGGTCATAAACTCATCCTATGAGCTCACAATGCAACTTGTACTTTATTTTTACAACTTTCTAAAAAACTTTTGTTCCTTCCTGTTGAACTTAAACTTTCATGGTAATTGAGATCACACTTATTCTGTGTACCACTTTATTCCCAGGAGAACTGGCACATAGTAGATACTTATTTAATATATGGTGAATTAGTAAGTAAGTGGAAGAGAAGGTTTTTATTTAAAAATTGTCCATCTTGGCTTTTTTTTTTTCCCAAGGCTTCCCTGATCTCTGGATGTTCCTCTTTCTCTTTTGAGCCCCCTATAATTCTGTCCTTAAATGTTGGTATTCCCAGGTTTCAGTGCTTGCCCATTTTCTTGTATTAATCTACTCCTTTGCACACATAGTTGTTTTTTTTTTTTTTTTGCTATATCCTGATCAATACCATATATTGATCTTTGACCCCAATTCTCTCCAATGATTCTATTTTTCCATTTTTTAATTAAATCTTCCTAGTTCAATATTTCACCAGCCCTTCGGTTCACTACAACCAATAATATAAGAATAAACTCTCTCTTATCTGTTCCGCCACCCATATCCACTAACTTCAAACATTGTCATCAACGTTCTCCTGTTTACCTACAAATAATATCTGGGATTTATCATAGACTACTGTGCTCTATGCCCATGATAACCAATCAGCCACAAATTTTCTTAATACTTTGGAAATCTTTGTTCTATTTTTCATTTTTTAAAATCAAATGCTTGTTGTTTTTCAAATAGTTTTCTGGAGTCTCCTTACCTGATTCCTTCCCTTCCCTTCCCTTCCCTTCCCTTCCCTTCCCTTCCCCTCCCTTCCCTTCCCTTCCCCTTGCCCCTGCCTCATCTGACTCTGTGGCTAGGACTTCCAGTACCATATTAAATAAAAGGGGTAAGAGTGGACATCCATGCCTTGTACCTGATATTAGAGGAAAAACTCTATTCATATATCTATATGAATATATCATATTCATCTAGTATGATATTAGCTGTGGGGTTTTCATATATGGCCTTTATTATGTTGAGGTATGTTCCTTCTAAACCTACTTTGTTGAGACTCTTTGTCGTGAATGGATGATATACTTTGCCAAAAAACCTTTTTCTGAATTGATTGAGATGATCATATGGTTTTTACCATTCTTATTAATGTGAGGCATCACATTGATTGATTTATGAATATTGAATCACCTTATATCCCTGGAATAAATCTCACTTGATCATGGTGAAAGATTTTTTTTTTATTGTTGGATTCAGTTTGCTAATATTTTGTTGAAAAAAATTTTTTTGTAGAATTGCTACTCTTTATTTATTTATTTATTGGATATATAATTGTTATGAATTTTGTTTATTTTTTATTTTTTAATTTTTTTTATTTTATTCTTTTTAAATTTACATCCAAATTAGTTAGCATATAGTGCAACAATGATTTCAGGGGTAGTTTCCTTAGTTCCCCTTACCTATTTAGCCCATCCCCTCTCCCACAACCCCTCCTGTAACCCTCAGTTTGTTCTCCATATTTGAGTATCTTCTGTTTTGTCCCCCTCCCTGTTTTTATATTATTATTGTTTCCCTTCCCTTATGTTCATCTGTTTTGTCTCTTAAAGTCCTCATATGAGTCAAGTCATATGATTTTTGTCTTTCTCTGACTGACTAATTTCACTTAGCATAATACCCTCCAGTTCCATCCACGTAGTTGCAAATGGCAAGATTTCATTCTTTTTGATTTCTGAGTAATACTCCATTGTGTGTGTGTGTGTGTGTGTGTGTGTGTGTGTGTGTGTGTGTGTATGCCACATCCTCTTTATCCATTCATCCATTGATATACATTTGGGCTCTTTCCATCTTTGGCTATTGTTGATATTGCTTCTATAAACATGGGGGTGCACGTGTCCCTTTGAAACAGCACACCTGTATCCCTTGGATAAATGCCTAGTAGTGCAATTGCTGGGTCGTAGGGTAGTTCTATTTTTAGTTTTTTGAGGAACCTCCATACTGTTTTCCAGAGTGGCTGTTCAAGCTTGCATTCCCACCAACAGTGCAAAAGAGGTCCTCTTTCTCAGTATCCTCGCCAACATCTGTTGTTGCCTGAGTTGTTAATGTTAGGCATTCTGACTGGTATGAGGTGGTATCTCATTGTGATTTTGATTTGTATTGCCCTGATGATGAGTGATGTGGAGCATTTTTTTCATGTGTCTGTTAGCCATATGAATGTCTTCTTTGGAGAATTTTGTTGAAAATTTTTGCATCTATGTTCATCAGAGATATTGACCTATAGTTTTCTTTTTTTGTAGTGTCATTATCTGCTTTTGGTATTAGGGTAATGCTGGACTTTGAGAATGAATTTGGAAGCATTTATTCCTCTTCTAGTTTTTTGGAATAGTTTGAAAAGAATAGGTATTAACTCTTTAAATGTTTGGTATAATTCACCTGTGAAGCCATCTGATCCTAGACTTGTTTGCTGGGAGGTTTTGGTTGTTTGTTTGATTGTTTTTCTGATTCAATTTTATTGCTAGTAATCAGTCTGTTCAAATTTTCTGATTCAGTTTTGGAAGGTCATGTGTTTCTAGGAATTTATCCATTTCTTCTAGGTTGTCCAATTTGACGTGTAATTTTTTCATAATCTCTGATAAGCTTTGTATTTCTTTGGTGTCTTACTTCACCTTCTTTATTTCTGATGTTATTTATTTGATTTCCCCCTCTCCTTTATGAATCTGGCTAAAGGTTTATCAAGTTTTTGATCTTGTCAAAGAACCACGCCTAATTCCATTGATCTGTTACATTTTGGTTTTTTTAATCTCTATTTTATTTATTTCTGCTCCAATTTTTATTATTTTCTTCCTTCTACTGGCTTTGGGTTTTGTTTGTTCTTTTTCTAGCTCCTGTAGTGTAAAGTTAGGTTGTTTATTTGAGATTTTTCCTGCTTCTTGAGTAGACCTTTATTGCTATAATCTTCCCTCTTAGAACAGCTATGCTGCATCCCAAATATTTTAGATAGTTGTGTTTTCATTTTTATTTGTCTCCATGTATTTTTTTGTATTTCCTCTTTGATTTCTTGGTTGACCCATTTTTTAGTAGCATGCTATTTAACTCCATGTATTTCTGTTCGTTCCAGATTTTTTTCTTGTGATTGATTTCTATTTTCATACTGTTGTGGTCAAAAAAGATGCATAACATGATTTCAATCATTTTGAGCTTGTTGAGACTTGTTTTGTGGTTTAACATGTGATCTATTGTAGAGTATGTTCCATGTGCACTTAAAGAGAATGTGTATTTTGTTGGTTGTGGATGGAATGTTCTGAATATATGTTAGATCCATCTGGTCCAATGTGTGATTGAAAGCCACTGTTTCTCTGCTGATTTTCTGTCTCGATGATGTATCCATTGATGTAAAGTGTGGCTTACCTGATTTCTTTATCCACAGGCTCACTGCCCTTCAGTTTATTCTGCATATTTTTGAGTTACCGTTTTAACTGGCCTGCTTCAAATTCACCCGCTTTAGATTCTTTTTTTTTAAGTCTATTTATTTATTTTGAGAGAGAGAGAGAGAGAGAGAGAGAGAGAGAGAGAAAGCAGGGGAAGAACAGAGAAAGAGGGAGCAAGAATCCCAAGCAGGCTCTGCATCATCAGTGCAGAGCCGAATGTGAGGCTTGATCCCACAAACCACAAGATCATAACCTGAGCCGAAATCAAGAATTGGACCCTTAACCGACTGAGTGATGCAAGCGCCCCACCTGCTTCAAATTCTTTAGTGAAATCTTTTTTTCATCCATCTCCTAAGCAAGGCAGAAAAGGCTCTTCTTGACCAATTCCTGGCCCCCTCTTGATATATCTTATTGTCCCTTCCCTCATTACAAAATTGCAATTCCTTGAACATGAAAGTTCTTTTTATACTTTATGACTATGTACACCTTTTTCCTCTCCTTGGAAAAGTTCTTGCTGTGATCCTTATCAAACAAAACAAAAGAAAACAAAAAACAGACACAAAGTAGGGGTGCCTGGCTCACTTAGTCAGTAAAGCATGCAACTCTTGATCTCAAGGTTGTTAATTTGAGACCCACAATGAGTATAGCATTTACATAAATAAATAAATAAATAAATAAATAAATAAACTATTCTAAAAACTTAAAAAAAAATTCTGAACACATGATTAACTATCAATCTTTTTGTGAGGCATGCCACTCCCATGCACAGACAATGATCCATTTCTGAGATATCCTTCTACTATACACATAGATTCGTTGCTACATTTTATCACTGAATTTTCACGGTTTCTTTGCCTTTGTCTTTTACCTACTACATTGTAATCTTTTTGATTCACCATACTAGAACTAACTTTGTATTTTCAAGGCCTTGCAAATGTACATGTTCAGTAAATGTTTTATGAATTGAAATGAAACAGCTTCTTGAAACAGAATTGTTATGAATTTAAAAACTGGTTCTCATCCTGTTAGTATTCAGTTCTTTCAGTCTTGTCCCTAGAGCAACCAAACTACTATAACACCACATTCAAAATTAATCAATATTAAATTTAGATTAATTAATATCATTGTTTCTAATAAGATATTGGCATATAATTAGGAAGTACTTTTGTCGATGGTTTTGGTGTTTCTAGCTGAATTGATTATCTTCTTAGGGAAATATTAGAGGCATTATGTTTCTGCTAAACTGAATAAAAATTTAGTAGCATACAACTTTTGTTTTATGCAAAATGTTGGAAAATAAGAGAATGATACTAAAGCTATCAACTAGAAAATTACCTTAGTACTGTAGCATATTGTTTCTTCATGCATAAACTATAAAGTCAAGTATGAAAAAAATTCTATAAATCCCTGTGGCAAAAGAGAATGGATTTAAAATCCAGTAAAATTAAATTCTAGAAGGTTAATGTTGCCTGTTATATTTGATAACAATAATAAACATAATACAAGTTTGTTAACTTATTGTTTTAAAATGCCAGTTGATAACTAACAATGGTACCATTTTAGCACAGGTAACTAACTACTTTGTGTTTGAATGTCCCAACAGGTAACCTGCATTACAGTAATAAAGTGATGCTTAACTCATTGATTTTTTAATAATGTCTTAAATAAAATTGAAATTTCTTTAGAGCCCCTTCGATATTCAGTGATTACATGAAGGATCTGTTGTTTATTTCTTTACCTATATACTTATCTACCTCTTTATTTTTATTCTTCAATTAAATATCATTTTCTACTGAGGTATTAAGAATGTGTGCATCAGTGCTCAAATACACAATAAGATCTCTTATATATAGGAAATGCTTTTGAAACTATATTTAGTTCACAAATATTGCTCACCAAAAGGGAGCCCCCACTAATTTTAGTGAAAAGTTGTCCTTTATCCCCTTGAAATCGGATAAATTCATCTGTTATTAAGTTTACAATTGCAAAAGTCTGATGTATTAATAAGCTAACACTTTACTCAGATCCTTAGAGTATTAGTTTCCAAGAACATGGTCCAGGCATCTACAGCAGCATCCCCTTGGAAACTTAGAAATGCACACTCATGGGCTAATCTTTAGAACTACTATATCAGAAATTGAGGCATAGGACTCAGAAATCTGTGTTTTAATAAGGCCTCTCAATGGTTCTTATACTAAAATTGGGGGACCTCTGCCTTAAAGTAGGTTCATGGAATTTTCGAGTCTAATGGAAAGTGAGAAAGTAGCCAGTGTTCTTATTTTCTAGATGATGTATATAATGATAAAATGACTTGTTCAAGGCAGCTCCATAGCTAACTAAATTTTTAAACTCCTGGTCTCCTGGTCATATAGGGCACCTGGGTGGCTCAGTCAGTTAAGCGTTTGACTTTGGCTGAGGTCATGATCTCACAGTTCATGAGTTCCAGCCCTCTGACAGCTCAGAGCCTGGAGCTTGCTTCGGATTCTGTGTCTCCCTCTCTCTGCCCCTCCCCTGCTCTCTCTCTCTCTCTCTCTCTCTCTCTCTCTGTCTCCAAAATAAATAAACATTAAAAAAAATTAAACTCCTGGTCATAAAAAAGCTTCTAATCCAAGCATAGAAGTGTACTTAAAATTGAGCATACATGTGCATGCATAAAGTAATTTTAGTATTTTCTTCTTAAAGGAGTTTCTGAAAGTTTTATTGACCTCTCAAGTGAATTAGACTTTATTACTTTATGAGCAATAGTCAATGCCACTTCATATTTTAAGAGGTATACTTAATAAGGCTTAATACTCCAAGCCGTGGATATGCCATAAATCCACAAAAAGCTTGGTCAATATCAATCAAATTTATTAAATAATTTATAGGTGGGAAACATTTAAGGCAGAGATAGCAAGAAGTCCCTACGGTCATAAATCATTCTCAAAAGATGTTTTAAAATAAAAATTTTACATTCCAACCCATATATATTTGATTTAACTTACCTAATTTAAAACAGAAACAGGTTAAAAATTTGATTCTTTTTGAAGTCTTTATGTAATTGCAATAGTTATTTTAATATTTGGATATAATAACTTTTTCTTAGTGCAATCAGATATAAACGTACTTTTCTAATTTGTGTGTCTGCATGAATAGACATGCTATTCTTCAGAAATTAAAATGTTCACAATGCAAAAGCTGTTTCCCTAAAGAAAAGGTAGAAGAAATGAATGGAGACAGATCCCCTATAAAGAGTTGAAGTTGTGCCAAAAGGAAATTGCATTTTCCAAAGCAGGTCGCGTTGTTGGGGAAAACACAAGACACCAGCTAAATAAATCAAAGTCCCATTTCAATGAGCCCGTCTGAACAAAACCGCATGCACTAGATTCATTACCTTGGAAGATGAGTCAAATCCATGGGGTTTCCCAAGGAGTTCAAATTTGATTTTCAGTTTTATCCTATTATTAATATGTTTGGTCAAACAGGGGGTCAAAATATCTGCTTGAAAAGGAGCCACGAATACATATGCTATAGTTACCCAAGCCCATCACCACCTCCTCACCACCACCCCCTGCCAAAAATGTGTCCCAAATCAACAAAAAATACACTGTTTTTGCCTAATTTATACATTTCATAGCAAATCATGTATAGGCAGATTGTCACATAGAATGAGCAAAATAGTTCCATAAAATTGGGTTAAATACTGCTGGAACTCTCTCTGTAGTAAAATAATTATGCAACTTCTCAGGGGCCTAATGTGCTTTTAAAGATTAGGTTACCAACTGAAAATCTGACTGTGAGAATGTTTCTCCTTAAGCCCAGTTAGGATCTGCCATAATATTCTAAGATCCTATGGCTTCCCTGTAGTAAACCAAGATAGGAAAACTGTCTAAAAGTTTTCAGCAAATTGGAACCACCATTTCTACATCTAGCAATGCACAGCATTATAGGTTTCATAATGATTTGAATTTAAGTATGCAAATTGAAAGTCAATTATGTCCCACTTCTAGATCAAATCCTTATAATAATATATTGGTTTAATATAGGATTAGAACTTGTTATTCTTGAGATTTATGGAATGTGTAATATTATAGCCTCTCATGTAGTATAGAACAACCCATCTTTGAGGTAGTTCTATCTCAAAAATAGATTCTGGCTAGTACCTCACAGGACTGCAGATGTTTGAGCAATAAAATAGTATTTGCTAACTATTTACAACTGAACCCTTGGAATTTATATCATGTATTAGATAGGAAACATGTGGGAAAAAATCCCGGAGATAGCTCCCTCTTCAGAAAGCATGTAGTAATTTAAACTTTCTGCCTGTATATGGTCCCATAAAATTTATACAGGGAGAAATTAAATGTATAAAATGATTTATAGGAGGATTAAAAAAGCTTGCAAGTTTGGGATTTCATACATCTTCATGAAAACTGTTATAAATCTCTGTAACCTAAATTGCTTATCCTAGTTCTACAGAAGGAGCATAAACAGAGCAAGCAATTATTTGTAATAAACTTTTTCTTTAATATTGTGGCAATCCCATTTTCTTAACACACTTGTCATGACACATCTTGTGTCCTCAGAGTCAAAAACTGCATTCTAGTTGCTCATGCTTTCTGTAGTTGAACAGACTCTGTCATTAATGTGGGTAAATCAACATGGCCGTGATGTTGAGAGCAAATTATTAAGAATGAGATCTTAGCTATGCCTTTTGAAGGCTTACACATTTTTCATAAGCCGAACCTTGAAGTTTTTACTACCTATAGGGAAAGTTTTAAATTAACATTTTCTATTTACAGTCTTAAGAACACTTGCTAAATAAGTTCCAAATTCTGTAAAGCATTACATGCAATTTGAGATATCAGTTGAACAGTGTCTTAATCATGAACCACTGCTGTAAATGTTCAATTTGTGTCACTAAGAATAATAATTCATAATTTAATTTTTTTCAATTTAGATTTAAACACATTCAAATCATTAAAATAACATGAACTTTAATGCTGATATTCCAGCATTGTTGACTATCATGCAACAAAAGTTAGAAAGAGAAGAGGAGTAAGCTAACCATATACATTTCTTTCAAGGAGAATTTTAGTGATTTTTAAGATAATGTAAGGACAGGGCACCTGGGTGGTTCAGTCATTTAAGCATCCCACTTCAGCTCAGGCCATGATCTCGTGGTTTGTGAGTTCAAGCCCTGTGTCAGGTTCTCTGCCGACAACTCAGAGACCACTTCTGATCCTCTGTATCCCTCTCTCTGCCTCTCCCCCCTACTCATGCTCATTCTCTCTCAAAAACAAATAAACCAAAAAAAAAAAAAAAAAGGAGAAGAAGAAGAAAAAGAAAATGTGAGGACATATACATGTCACCTCTACAAAATAATTTATGTGTACCTCTTCTTTGCAATTCCCTTTATTTAAAAATAAATGCTACTACTGTATGCAGATCTATGTAAAGATCATTGTATTAGTTTCCTGGGAAGAGGGAGGAAGCAGATGGGATTTAGATCTTGGAAAATACCTTGAAAATGGATAGAACGAAATAGGATCGTATTTCTTATTGAGATGTTGATTTCATGTCTTTGAAATTAAAAAAAAAAAATAATACACTGGTCTTAATGATTTTTCCTATTACCACATCTTTCTCTTTTGAGTCAAGGAGACTCCATTATATAAAGTTCTCCATTATATAAAGTTACAAACTCGGGTGATTACTATGACCAAGGGCCAGGCCATTGAGGGAAAGTAGCAAATAGGAGAATAAAGGAATTGTCCACAGGAGATAGCTGCTTTTCTTTTCTTTTTTTTTTTTTTTAATTTTTTAATGCTTATTTATTTCTGACAGAGAGAGAGAGAGACAGAGAATGAGCAGGGGAGGGGCAGAGAGAGAGAGGGAGACACAGAATCTGAAGCAGGCTGCAGGCTCTGAGCTATCAGCACAGAGCCTGATGCAGGGCTCGAACCCACAGACCGCGATATCATGACCTGAGCCTAAGTTGGCACTCAACCGACTGAGCCACCCACGCACCTCGATAGCTGCTTTTCAAGACCTACTAGCTAATGCCATTTGGTAATGGAGGGCCATGTTTTCCAATATTCTGGAGAACCAAAAAGTCCAGATTTAAGCTGTATCTCATTGTTCTAAATATTGTCTCAGTTAAACCACAACAAAAGTCTGTTGGCCTAACATATTTTTTAACTTGTATTTTTTAGTTTCTCAGTTGATGTCAACCTATTCAGGGCATAAAAGTGAAGTTTTCATGGCATCATGCATCATCATTATATTCTAATGAAATTTCTTTAGGTTGATAGCTGTGAGTATATTTGCACTCCTATGGAGTTGGCCCTGAATCTGAATGTTCTCTAACAACAAGCACTCACTGTGTATAGTGCATGGTTCTTAGCATTGTAAATAGAATAAAGAAAGAGAAGACTTAGTGTCTGATATTCAGGTTGAGAAGTTTAAAACAAATGTGAGCCACGGATCAAATAATTTATATACTCGGTGATTATAAATTATACACTATATGTACGAGTACACAAAATGACTTTGAGATGTCTTTTTTCCCTTGTCCCTATAAAGGGTTATTCATTCTTCATTGATATATTACTTTGGCTAATCAAAACATAAATATTCCGTAACCACCCAATAATATATACTAAGTATCTGCTTTATGTGCTAGAGCAGTATATCTATATTTAACAAAACATTTAAGCTTCTGCAATTCACAGAATGATGCAGAATAAAAGCACAGAGTTTGGAGTAAATGACGTGTGTTACTGTCTCAGATTGCTGTGTGATCTCGGGCAAATCTATTAATCTCTGAGCCATGGTAATCTAAGCTATTAAGTAAAGATCATAATCATTGTTTCCTAATACGTGATAGTAGAGAGGGATATTCTTTGTCAAATGTATAGAAGTATGAAAACATTCATTATTATCTTTAATCAATCACAAAACTGTAGAGAAAACAAACAAAAACATGAAGTACATGTGGCCATAGACTTTAAAAAGATCTCAGTCTAGTTGAAGAAGTACCTATAAATATTTGTGTCCAGCGTTTGATTTTTAAGTATAATTAGTTTTCTAATCTGTCACATACCATCATTTCAGCAGCTTTCTTTTAAAAAAAAATCTATCCATAATTCTGTTTTTTAATGTTTATTTATTTATTGAGAGAGAGAGAGAGAGCAGGGAAGGGGCAGAGTGAGAGGGAGAGAGAGCATCCCAAGCAGGCTCCATGCTGTCAGCACAAAGCCTGATGTGCAATTCAATCCTACAAATCACGAGACCGTGACCTGAGCAAAAAACCAAGAGTGAGACGCTTAACCGACTGAACCACGCAGGTGCCCCTATCCATAATTCTTAAAATGACTCCCTCAATATTGACTAAACACTTCTGTGGGCCTTCATATTATCTAAGCTATTATCTAAATGTATTTATTCTAAATGACCATTTTTTACACTGGAGAGAAAAAAAAATTAACCGAGTTTAATATAGGACATGATCCTCGGGCTTTTCCCTAATAGCTTTGTGTGACAAAGTTAATCAAGTGCTTAAAACACTGCTTTTATAGAACCATTTTAATCCATTTGTTCAGTGTATGGGTTCAGATGTACGAAACCTGTTTTTAAAAGTGACAATATACATAGTGCTACAACTCATTCAGATTCAGCAAGACGTCAACTCAAAACCATAACAATTCATACATCATTGGAGACAGTGTTACTGATTCCATATGGAGCTTAATAGGCCTACACTCTTAGCCCTGGAATCAACCAACATCCATCTTCTTGTGTTTACAGCTAAAAAGAAAAAAAAATAAATTAAATAAAGGTGTTTAGAAGCATTTTTCTTTCACCAAAAAGTAGAACAGAATAGAAATCGTGCATGACAAGTTTTGGTTCAACAAGAATTAAAATTGATATGTGATAAATCACTGCCGAATGGAACCTTCAATAGAAAGCAGTGAAGGATTAACTACCAGCTCTTGGCTTTGTATGTATAATTAGAGGAGGAACCCACCCAAAGAGTAGATCTGGTAGTTGTCAAAGTCAGTAGCTACATGACACAAGACTATCTGTAGATGATGGATTGTGATTGCGTTTTTTACTTTTAATTCAGATATTTTGGCATCAGTCAGAGAGCAACAAAAAACGTTTTGAAAATACATCAAGTTCTTCAGGCTAGGATTTCCTGGGTGACTCAAATCAATATTAGCAAATTGTTCAACCTAGATGCCTCTCTGCTAAGTGAATGAAATTACTAGGTGAAATCATGTGGTAGATTTTAGCTAGTCCCATCTGAAGAAAGCAGCCTGGCCTGATTGAAAAGGAATAGCCTCTAAAATCACACACTCCTGGTTTGGGTTCCCAAAGCTGACATTTACCAGCGATAAAAGTGGGGATAAATAATCTCTCTGATCCTAAATTTCTTCAGCTCTGAAAGGAGGAAAATATATACTTCAGTAAGCTGTTTAGGATTAAAAAATTACATTTGGAAAAAAGAAGTATCATTTTTATAGTACTGGCTATGTGGCAGGTGTTGTTTCTATTATTATTATTATTATTATTATTATTATTATTATTATTCCCAAATGGAGACCATAATTAGAACTAGTTTCAAAATGCTCTGCATCCCAATGTACCACAATTATCACGAGGAGCTCAGGCTTTTCAGGTCACTCTTATCTTTATGGCTCTGCCTATGTATCTCTTAAATTGACTCAAACTGCCACCAATCAGACCCTGGCAGTAAAAGTTCCACTGTGCCCTGTGGAACCCATGGTCTGTCATTAGCAAAATCCCCTATATCCTTAGTGTAATCAAAGTCTAATTTCATTGTTAATGTTTCACCGCTGATAGGTCTGACACCCCCACCTTCCCCTTTTGCACCATATCTGACAAAACACTAGGAAAGCCTGGGCACTCCCATTGGCACCAGCACGGAAGCTCAAACTATGAAAATCTAAGCCCAGACTTGGGAACTGTCACCTGTGACGACCCCTTTCACAGGATATACAAATGCCATCTCTTCTCTTTTCACTTAGGCTGTTAAGGATCTGGGTGACTATTCTGCTGTCTCCAGAAAGTTCCCATTGTATGAGCTATAAACTTTCATAACCTTTTGGTTCATGTGTGGTATAATTAGTCTTGGCATTCAAACAAATTTTAGGAGTGTGTGGGGGGGGGCGGGGTATAGGGGGAGTTGCTCCTGTCTGCCCTGGAGGGGACATCCACAGAATATTCAGCCTCTTCTTTTATCATTCCTTCATGTTTTTCCTCTAATTGAAACCTTCAACCGAGAACCCTGATCCTATACATCCCTCTCAAGTGATGGCTGTTGTTTACCTCAAGTGAGTCTTAGCAGAGGCAGAGTTTTGTCTCATATGCTTCTCATTGCCTCTTCCACACTGTCGTTCTTTATCTTTCCCCACTTTCTCCCCCAAAATGCTCCAGATCCTGTTGGACCAATGACTTCACACCAATTCTGCTGTCTTTTCTTAGAGCAGGTACAAATTATGACTCCAGTCATTGTTACTTATCTGGCAAAGATTATATCGACTTGCTGATTTGTTTTCCCTAACACTATTTGTATCAACATTTTTTATTATTCTGACAATTCAAGAGATTATTACACCCCTCTCTTTCAATAGCACTTAGACTCACTCAGTTGCTCAGGTTAATAATTTTAGCATTATCTTGATTTCCTCTGAAACTCTCCATCAAACATCTATATCCAATTGACCAACAAATCTCCTCCACATTCCAAAGGTAATTTACAAGGGATGTGCCCCCACCTCCTCCACTTTATTCTCACCTAAGCAACCTACATTTGACTTGGACTTCTACAATAGCTTTTCAAGAATTGTATTTTGGTATTGTGAATAATAGTGCCAAAGATATCCATGTCCTAATTCCTAGAACATGTGAATGCTGCCTTATGTACCAAAAGAGGCTTTGCAGATATTATTGAATTAAGGATCTTAAGATGGGGAGAGTACCTTGAAATTTGGGTTTCTTACAAGAAATTTTCTTACAAGAGGGAAGCAAGAAAGTCAAAGAAAGAAGTAGAAGACAGTGGAAGCAACAGTTGGGAACTGATGGGTGTAAAGATACCACAGGCCAAAGAATGCTGGTAGCCCCATGATATCAGCCCCGTGACACTGATTTTGAACTTCTGGTCTCTAGAACTGTGAGAGAATTAACTTTGTTCTTTTCAGATGCCAAGCTTGGGCAATTTTTACAGTGGCAATAGAAAACTAATATATTTACCTTCTTCTGCTCTTGTGCCCTTACAATCTGTTGATGATACGGTATGCAGTGTGTTTCTTTCAAAATGCAGATGAAGTCATTTCATTTCCCTGCTCAAGATGCTTCAGTGACTTCCTATTTCAGAATGAAATCCAATGTCTATACCATGACCTATAAAACCTCGATGGTTTGGTGCTGACCGCCTCTCTTTTATTAATTCATCCCCTTTTATGCCAAGTTAACCATGCTGGACTCCATGCTATTCTTAGGACACATAAAATGTGCTCCTGCCTCAGTCATTTTACCCTCATTTTATTCATATCTCAGCTCAAATGTCTTTTCTTTAGAGGGCACTTCCCTGACCTCTAACTCTCTAACCTTGGACTGCATCCAACTCTCTAACCTTGGACTGGCTTTTTTTTTTTTTTTTTAACTCCCTCTTATATTTTTAGCTTTAGTTGCCATTTTATCACCTATTAATTTGTTTTCTTCCTTTTCTTCTAGATGAAGTCAGGGACTCTTTTTTTCTTTTTAACACCTCTGAAGAAGTGCAGATATTCAGAAGAATATCTACATTAGAATAGATAATACATATTCATTATACAAATTACTTAAGCCCTTATAGTAACAATACTACTGTCTGTATTTTTATGTTACTAGCCCCTTGTGGTATTCTTAGCACTGTTTAAATATCTTGCAAATTGAAGCACATGCAATCGTCATATCAACCCTATAAGGTAGGTACTATTTACTATTAAGTAAATATTATAGATGAGGAAACTGAAAAACAGACAGGTTAAGTAAATTTCTCCAAATCATAAAGCTTGTAAGTGATCTTCCTCAAGAATCCATTTGTGTAAACAGTGGGCTATGCTGTGTCTTTAGCAGTTGTACCAAGCAAACTTACTAGCAAATCTTTTCTTTCTAGACATAATGCATTTTTTTCTATTTAAATATTTATTTCAAATGCCTTTTGATTTTTATTTTTTATATCTCTTTTATTTGAGTAATTTTAGATTCACAGGAAGTTGTAAAGAGAGTACAAAAGAGCCCCATACAAAAACAAACAAAAACAAAAACAAAAAAAACTGACTTTCCTCCAGTGGTTACATATTACATAATTATAATGCACGAAAGTGACATTGGTTCTACATGTGTATAAAGTTCTATGTCATGTGATCACCTGTAGATTATCCTGTAATCCACAAAACAATCAAGGTGCAAAATTAATCATCACTATCACTATGAAGATCCCTGTGCTAAGGTTTTATAATACCACCCCTCTTCCCACCATGCCTAATCCCTGGCCGATACTAAGCCATTTTCCATCTCCTAATTTTGCTGTTTCAATATTATAATATAAATGATATTACGCATTATGTGACCTTTTGAGTTTGGCTTTAGCTCCCTGAACCTAATGCCCTTGAGATCCATCCAAGCTTCTGTGTATCAGTGGTTCATTCCTTTTTATTGCTCAATTGTATTCCATATTTCAATGTAATTTATGATTATCTTTTTCTCAATATGAAGTAATAAAAGTCTAAGAATGAAACACATGATTAAATGCATATTTTAAAAAGTATAAGCAGATTTTTCTGCTAGAAAAAAAATCTGTTCTTGTAACAGAGTCAAAATTCATAAAATTGTTACAAGCATTGTGGAGATAGATTAACTTCAAAATATATGACAGGTATAATTATTTTAGATAATTTTAGATTAATTTCAGATAAAACAAGTAAATTAATTTTCAGAAATGCATATATATTTAAAAATAAAATCATGATCTGTCACCTGTCATGAGACTATAAATTTGCATTTGTGGTTTTTACATGATCACTGGGTGCTTGCTAGAGTGAGCACATGAAAACTGCCCAGCTGAGCCTAGATACGTTATATGGCAGAAAAGAGCAAGTCATCTGCATATATGACAGATGGTCTCATGTCAGATACCTGTTTTTTGTTTGTTTTTCTTTGTTGTTTGGTGTTTTTGTTTTTTTTTTTTTCTGTTTGTTTTGTTTTGTTTTGTTTTGATGTTTAAGAAGCCTAAGCCATGTAGGCAAGGCAGGAAGCTTTAAAGTGTTGGGTGCTGGAGGTGGGTATAAATTGGAGAGGCAGTATGTTCAGAATAGTTTGATATAGTTTGTTTCTAGATTGGTCTTTGTGTCTGTGTCAGTTCCTATGTTCAGAGAAGTCAGTATTGGGTATGGTCAATCTCTCCAGCCTGTTGTTTTGCTCAGTAGTTTGCATGCCCTGTTTTAATATATTTGGAGTGGGATGGTGTCCAGGCCAAGAGTTATCAGCTGCATGACATTGTTGTGAACTTGGATGAAGACTTGCTTCTCCTTCTGGGACTTGGCTGGATAGTGGCCGCTAGCCAGGCTCCCACTGCCCCACTTCTGTCCCTTGAACCTGGCTCTAAAAGTTTTCAAGATTCACCTCCAGTCTCAGAACCCTTTTTTCCTTGTAGCTGCCAAAGCTGTGGAATTGAAGAGCCCCTGCCACTAGAAGCTTAACAGATACAATTATTAATAAGCCCAAGTCTCCCTTTCCTCATTTGTAAAAAGAGGTCAGATATTTTACCTACTAGTTGGTGTGTTGTCCACATTAAATGATCTTGAACGTGTGAAACATATAATCCTTTGGCATGCCAAATGCGTGCAAAACAGTGTTACTCTAAGACATTTTATATATCCTAAATATAGAATGCTTAAGTGAGTGTCCCTAAGATGCAGCTGGGAATATTTTTCACATGATCTTTAAAAACTTGCATTTTTATCAGCATAATGATCACATGAAAATCATACAAAGAGGCACCGTGGAGAAACGGAAGGAAAACCACTCAGCCCAACTTTGGGGAATACATACTTAACCAAAGTCTTTGTATATATGGAGATTATTATATTGTTGTTGTTGTTAGTTATGGCATAATATATTAAGAATGTAGAAGAGTTCTTCCATGGAGTTCTAGATCTCATTTAGATTCTTACTATCATTCTAGATTAGTCATTTTAAACTATAAATTTGAACATGATTCTTTTTTTTTTTGTAATGTTTTATTTATTCTTGAGAGAGACAGAACATGAGTAGGGGAGGAGCAGAGCAAGAGAGGGCCAGAGAATTCGAAGCAGGCTCCTGGCTCCAAGCTGTCAACACAGAGCCCGACGTGGGACTCGAACCCACAAGCCATGAGATCGTTACCTGAGCTGAAGTTGGATGCTCAACCAAGTGAGCCACCCAGGTGCCCCTGAACATAATTCTTAAGATACAATAGCAGATGGGAAGAGAACAAACAAAATAAAGCCATAGCAGCAGCAAAAAGAACAAGACAGGCCCATGAATGTATTTCAACACTTAAAAAGGCAAAAAGTTGATGGAAGCCTGGTAATATATTAAAAAATAGAATAAGATTAATGATATGCCTCCTAGAATCATGTGGTAGGGGGCTCCAATGAATGAGCTGTAGAAAGACTTCAGTCTTGGTGTCCATGGTGCAGGATGATGGAGTGAAAAAGGGGTTGGAAAAGAGGAAGGTTCATTGGAAAGCTGCCTATGAAACAGCTGCTTAAGGGCCTTCCTCTCCTATCCTTCACCATCCCTCCCCATCCCCCTGATAGTTCCAGTAAGAGCTACCAGCATCCTGGTGTTTACTCCTAAGCAAAATCCAGAGACGTGACACTAAGCATATATAGATAACCATGGAGAACTGGGGTTCCCACTGTGGCATAGACATCGAAGAAAAAAACTCTCTTTATCTAGAATTTTGGAAGAAGGTAGTGCAATGAGTGACTAGTTCTCCATCTGCTGAACTCATGCTAGTCATCAAATGCTGCCCATGTATATGGCATTTCCCCCACCTTCTTAATAAAGAGATATATTTATCAAGAGTACAGATCCAGGTACCCTACATTAGGGCTGTGTGGGACGATTCCAGCGTTAATAACATGATCCGTATTCATATATATGAATGGATATCAAAGCATCAACAACAGAATAAGTGAGAAAGATCTATATAAACTATATAACACTTGACCGGAAGGAAGGAAAGATTTTATAGTAAATAGAACACAACTAAAAGCTAAAATCCGAATTACTACCAACAAATGGAAGAATGCTAAGAAAACAGAAAACAACACCATGCAGATGGTCAAACAAATCCAAAAGCTAGTTTTTATAAATACTGATAAGCTAGACAAACTCTAAAAAGTTTGATCAAAAGAAACATAGACATGGCAAAAAAAAATTAAATATACATACACTTTGAAAATGAAAAAGAACAGGTCTATCTCAATAAAAACTAGCAAATGAAAGGAAGCGAGGAAATGAAACGGTGCTAATATTTTCAGCTTATGTAGTAGGAAGCTAATATGATAACATTGAAAGTAAATGGAACATGAGGTAGAGGTTTGATTATATAAGACCATAGACAAACTAAATGAGCACGAGGAAGGAGAAAAATGTAGGTGGGATATAAAAATGTAGGTGGGATTATGTAGCAGGGGTTTTTATTCAAGTTGAGTAACAGTAGTATAAGCGAACACTTAGGTTTTTTTTTAATTTTTATTTATTTATTTTGTTAATGTTTATTTGTTTTTGAGAGACAGAGCACAAGCGGAGCAGAGAAGGGGCAGAGAGAGAGAGGGAGACACAGAAACCAAAGCAGGCCCCAGACTCTGAGCTGTCAGCACAGAGCCTGATGCAGGGCCTGGACCCACAAACCGAGATCATGATCTGAGCCGAAGTCAGAAGTTTAATCAACTAAGCTGCCCCGGCACCCCAGCAAACACTTTAAAATTATTGCAATAACCATCAAAGATTAAAACAGAATGCAGGGTGGGAAAAGTAAGTGAGAGAACGGTATTCATATAAGTCTTTTGGTACTACTTTTTTTTTTTTTTCACCCTGTGCCTTTAAATAATTTTGGAACTAAGGTAAAAATGCTGTCTAACCAAATAGAGTAAAAATAAGTCAAACTGGTTAGATTTAACATGGCTTGACAAAGTGCCTACTAATTTGACATTTATCTGACTGAATTTGCCATTAAAGAGGCAAAATAATCACATTCATAGACTGTGTAGCCATAGCTCAAAGCTATGTCTTTATTGTACATTGTGCAGTCTAATGAATATTTCCTGGTGTTTAGATAATACTTTTTCTTGCATTTCATTGAAAACATGTTATTAAAAAAGAAATAGTCATTTATTGTAGAGACTAAAAATAAAGAAAACAATAATAAAAGTCACTTTTAATCCAAAGGCTGGTCCTTTCAAATGAATATTTTGCTTTAATATAACTACTTTCCTGAGAAAAAATTCTCAAGAGGGAATTTGACATTTTATAATATTCTGTGCATAAGCTCACATGCTATTTAAAGTAAAATTTGTAACATAGATGTAAGTTATTCCATATCCAAGTTTTCAGTTACTAAAGAACTTAATTTTGTGAGGGGTATGCAGTTTCAGAAGAGAGATTTTAACTACTGTAAGGGTTATAGGAAACCAAATGAGAAAAGAAGGGAAATACATATATATTTAATTAAATGCAAGTTATTTCTGTTTCAGACATACATGGTTTTATCTATTTATTTTTAAATACAATTTTCTTTTTACTTCAAATATGCAAAATAAAGATTATGAAAGAATTGAAATTTAATCTAATTTTTGGAGTTCTTATTAGTTCATATACAAGTTTAAAGTGCCTGTGAACAATTACCTATATCATTGGAAATGAAAACAAAATAATCATTAGTATTATGACATAATTTTGCTAACAATGTTGATTGAGTTAGTATTTGCAATAGACCTCTTTGTCATTATAATCCCACCTTTATGATAATTTGCTATTTTTGACCATATCGCTTCTAGATCATCTAGATTTTTGTAATCCATAAAATTCTACAAATTATCAATTATATGACAAGCCACTGCTGAATGCTAAAGATACAAATGTACATAAACATGGTGGGGTTTTTTACATGATATGTTTTACAAAATCAATACATAAAAATCTGTTGTATCTCTTTACACTAATAGTGAACTACCAGAAAGATAATTTTAAAAAACAATGTCACTTACAATAGATCCTAAGGATAAATTAAACCAAGGAGGTGAAAGACCTATACTCTGAAAACTATAAGACATTGATGAAAGAAACTGAAGATCACACAAATAAGTGGAAAGATATTCCATGCTCATGGAATTAATATTGTTAAAATGTCCATACAACATGAAGCAATAAACAGATTCAAAGCTATTACTATGAAAATTTCACTGGTATTTTTCACAACAATTAGAATGAACAATCCTGGAGCGCCCATGTGGCTCAGTTGGTTAAGAATCCAACTTTGGCCCAGGTCATGATCTCACAGTTTGTGAATTCGAGCCCTGCATATGTCTGTGTGCTGACAGCTCAGAACTTGGTGCCTGCTTCTAATTCTGTGTCTCCCTTTCTTTCTGCCCCTCCCTTGTTCATGCTCTGTCTCTCTCAAAAATTAATTTAAAATAAAATAATAAAATAATAAAAATAAATAAAAATAAGCATTCGAAAAATTTTAAAGAAAAAAATAAATAATCCTAAAATTTAAATGGAACCACAAAAGATCACAAATACCAAAAGCAATCTTGTGAAAGAACAATGTTACATCCTGATTTCAAACTATATTACAAAACTATAATAATTAAAACAGCATGGTATTGTCATAAACACATAGGTCAATGGAATAGAATAGGAAGCCCAGAAATAAACCTACACCTATATGGTCAATTAATATATGATAAAGGGGAACGGACAGTCTTTTCAATAAATAGTATTGGAAAAATTGGACAGCCATATGCAAAAGAATTAAAGTGGACCACATATGATGGATGGTGTACCACACACAAAAATTAACTAACAATGGATTAAAGATTTGAATGTGAGAACTAAACCTGTAAAACTTCTAGAAGAAAACATAGGCAGTAAGCTCCTTGACATAGGCCTTGGTGATAGTTTTTTTTTTTAATATGTCACCAAAAGCAAAAGTAGCAAAAGCAAAAGTAAATAAGTGGGACTGCATCAAACTAAGGACTTCTGCACAGCAAAGGAAACCACCAAGAAAATGAAAAGGCAGCCTACTGAATGGGAGAAAATAGTTGCAAATAATATGTTTGCTAAGGGGTTAATATCCCAAAAATATAAAAAACTTATATATTGGGGCACCTGGGTAGCTCAGTTGGTTAAGTATCCGACTCTTGATTTCAGCTCAGGTCATGATCTCATGGTTTGTGAGTTCAAGTCCCACATCGGGCTCTGTGCTGACAGCGTGGAGCCTGCTTGGGATTCTCTGTCTCTCCTGTTCTCTCTGTTTTTCCCTCACTTGCACATACTTATTCTCTCTGTCTCAAAATAAATAAATAAACTTAAAAAAAAAGGACAACTTAATCACAAAAAAACCCAATCTGATCTAAAAAATGGGTAAAAGATTTTAAGAAAACATTTTCCCAAGACATACAGAGGGCCAACAGGTACATGAAAAGATGTTCAGCATCATTAATCATTGGGGAAATGCAAATCAAAGCACAATGAGATGTCACCTAACATCTGTTAGAATGGCTCTTATCAAAAAGATAAGAAATAACAAGTGTTGGTAAGGATGCAAACAAAAAGTGGTGCAGCCAGTATGGAAAACAGTATGGAGTATACACAACAAAATAAAAATTAAACTACCATTCCACTTCTGGGTATTTATCCGAAGAAAATAAAAACATTCACTCAATAAGATACATGCACCCCCATGTTCATTGCAGTATTATTTATAATAGCCAAGTTAGGTAAATAATCTAAGTGTCCATCAATGGATGAATGAATATATCACAATGGAATATTACTCATTTATGAAAAAGAATTAAATATTGCCATTTGTGCCATGTCCAACATGGATGGACCTTGAAGGCATCAAAAGCATTATGCTAAGTGAATTAAGTCAGAGAAAGATAAGTACCATATGACTTCTCTTATGTGCAGAACCTAAAACAAACAAAATCAAAACCAAAAAACAACAAGCTCATAAATACAGAAAACAGACTGATGGTTGTAAATAGGTGAATGGTGAAGGGTGGCAGAAGTGGGTAAATTGTTTTGTTTATATAAATTGAATAATTATTTGAATTCCAAAGAAAAGGGGATGAGGGAGAAAAAGAAGGATGTTTGGCAGTAAGTTATTTTGTTTGTTTCATTTTTTTGCTTTGGGAAAAGAAAAAATGTAAGAGAGTGTACACTTGAGGATAAAATGGAAAACGAGTTTGATTTGAATTAAGATCATTGCATAATGAGAAATGAAACAATGCAAATTAGAAATAGGACATTGCATTTCAAGAAAACATTTCCTCCCAGCTATTATAGCTGAATGTATAGTCTAATCTTACCTCTTCTCTGAATGGAAAGACAACAGATGAGGAATGGGGAGAAAGAAAGAAATTAACTAGGAATGAAACAGAAATCACAGTGGTGAGACTTATTTATCAGGGTCATATATTATTCGACTCAATTACTTAATTTATATTTAAAAATAGCCTTTAATATGTTATGTGTGTTCTGTATATTCTCTTTGGAGTTTCATATTGGTCAGTGTTCTGCAGGGAACAGATTACACTTTAGAGAATTTTGTTATAAGATTTTTTTTAAGTTATCTCTACATTCAACGTTGAACTTCCACTCACAACCCCAAGATCAGGAGTCATGTGCTGAACCAGCCAAGTGCCCCTCCACTTTAGATAATTTGAATAAAAGGATTTATTACAGCATGTCAGATGTCTAATAGACTTAAGATGATTGAATAAAAATCTGTAGGATGAGCTTCCAGAATCTACTCTCAAATCTATACTACAGAACCAGGCTGTCAAAGGAGCTGCTTCTGATAGGGAACCTGGTTCTCAGATCAGGGGACATCCCTTGTTGTGTATATAAATACAGGATGGCCTTAGTCTGAGTGCTAAATTAGCTGCAGTAACTAGTTCCAGAACAGAATCACTGTGCTCCACTCAGGAAACCTCATGTGCAAAATTGGGGATGCTGCCACTATAGCTTCAGGGTCCCAAATCATGCCACATTTTCTACTATCAAGGAGCCATTTTTATAAATCAGCAAGCCTCAGAGACAGTGTTTGGCTCCAGAACCATACCATATTTACTATAATCCAAATTGATAAAACACATGCTCAATACCTGTTATCTGAATTGAAATGTCAAATCTCAACGATTGTATCTGATATGTGACCTGAACCAACTTGGATCACCAGCCAAAAATGAATTGGAAACATTTTGGTTTTAGCCTTTTGCTCCCCATAGAAAAGGGAAGCCACACAGAAGAAAATCAGAATAGATAATCTGGCCCAATCCCCACATTTGCATGAGACTTCCCTCTTATTTCCCTGCTCCACATTCATGTTTGAAAACTTCAAACTTTTTGTTTGTTTGTTACAGGGAGAATTACATGTTTGGCTCATCTTTGAGCACAGTCCCAAAATCTAGAATGTTTCTACTGTAAATGAGTACTTACAACAAATAAATAAAACCAAGATAAGCATACTGCTGAATGCTGAAGATATACATGTACATAAACATTATATTTTTTTTAAAAAGCATGAATAGAAATTAATGTAGAAGTATCAAATGAAAATTTATATAGATTCCTAAGAAAGAGGATTTCCTGAAACCTAGTGCTCGAGGAAAGCTTATACAAGATGTTGGGATCTGGAGCCAAAACTGGGATTTAGGAGGGCATGCTAGGAAGAGAGACAGGTAAGTGAAACAAGGAGAAGGCAGATGTCACTTATTCATATTTAAACTAAAAATAATTTCAGGACTGTGCCTCTTGGATTTTTATGGAAATGTGAGTCACGTGGGCGTGCAGTTTATCTGCAGGGTATTTTTCTCCCCATATCTGCAGGTTTGAATCAGTCAGTTTGGGGTGTGATCTGAGATATTGCCTGGGGAACAAACTCCCATGTGAGGCTGATACTGCTGTTCCAAGAACCACAACTGTTTTGGGCAAGGCTGATTCCACAGAGATTCAAAGCAAAGGCTTTGAGCTGTGTGCACATTTACCGAAGCAATGGAGAAGGTGCTGTGTAGGAAAATGATTCAGACGGAAGGCTGTGTTTACTCCCGGGTTCTCCAGCTTCCTGGTTGTTTGCATTAAACTTCCCTAACACCCAGGGAGCAGGTCCCACTTAAGTCCTAATTCTCCTTATTACTTACGCCCATGCTTTCCTTGTCCGTACCCCTCACTTTTCAAAACGCAATTATCCCAGTCTATGGGAAGCTGTGGATAGTTTACATTATAAACATTTATTTTCCCTGCACTTACTAAAATAGGCATCACTCTCCTCAACTTCCAATGTTGTTGTTATTTTACCTGAGCAGGACACTTTACCTTGTTGATTCAGACAGCTTTTACTCCAGATATCTGATATTTTCAACCAATTTGTATGTTGCCCATAATCCAGAACTGAAAATACACAATCCAATGTAGATGGTCACTTAGTTACATGTTCAACATCTTTGGTGGTGGATATTGCTCAATATGGAGATCTACCCACTGACTTCAGCAGTTCCATCTTTGTTCCTAACAGAATGATTAGTAAATAATAGTATCTAAATGTTAGTAAATATTGTAAAATATTTTACATGTAGATTTCATTGTTCTGTATTCAAAAATTTATATTCAGTACCTCTGGTGTTAGAATGAAGAAATTTTCAATTTTTAATTAGCACCTGGGTCAGTGTGACTTCATGTAAACCTCAACCTGGGAGTTACCTTTCCCTTGTGATATTAGGACATCCACACAGTTGAGGAGCATGAATGGAAACATCTGACAAACCCTCTACAGGTGGTGATTCTTGCAAATGAGATGTTATCAATGTGAACCAATTGGAAGAACTATAATTAAGATTCAAATCAATGATTCGACCATAAACTGGATGAGTTATCTTGTTATTAACAAATAAAGCAAGAAATTGACCTTCAAGTTGGGTTCATTTTGGACTGTAAGGTAGAATGTCATTCAACTAAATGCCTGATCTTTTAGATGAAAGATAACTTTTCCCCAAAAGATATGAAAAAAATGTTATGTTAATTTCACATGTTCAGCAAGGGATAATGCCAATATGTCAAAATGTCTCTGGAATAGGAAAGTAACTAATATGTGCACTAGAAATATTGCGAATAAGAGATGATTGCTACTGGGAATTTGCAGGAAACTGAATCTTGAATAGTTCTTCCCTGTGCTAATGCTGCTCTCTAAAAAAAAAAAATTAAGAACAGAAGACAGGTCCTCCATGAGGTATTATGCTAAATTAAACTAATTAATCATTAATTTTAGAAACACAGATCCAAGATAAATCTCTTATTAGAGCAGTATTGGACATGGCAACTTTATATGACTGTGTATCAATCACCAATTCCTCTGTAAATGGCCATTACCCAGCTTAATGACCATTTACTTGATTTAAAATTATAATTAAGAATTTTCAAATATAGTTAATCTACAAATACATTTTATACATTATTACATCCAGTGATAAATTTCAAGTTTAAAAAAATATTAACATTTCATAAATGAGAAATAAATTAATGTCCTTATTCTGAGTATAGTGAAGAACTACATAAATAACTAATATAAGGTTTAAATAAAAAATAACATTTTTCTCCTTCTAAGTCTACTTCGTAGATATGCTTTTCTTGTGTTGATTCCTACAGATCAATAATGTACAAATTCTAAAGTGATTATGAAATGTGTTTCATATTCCAGTTAGCCAAAAGTTGAGAAATTTAATGATGGGTGTTTGTTCATTTATTTATTTGCTGAATTTTAGAAAGAAATTATTTTAAAAATAATTTAAAAAATTCTTACTATGATGAATATGAAATGAAGGATATACAGATGACATTTAATCACTTTTTTATATTGAGAATGCTTAATAACTACAAAAGTCAAAATCCCCTGTTTGAATTTAAACACAATTATCAGAATATTCTATTTATTCATAATGTAGACTTGAGAAAATTACTGTCATTCTGAGGTAATGGGGCTTTGCAGAAAGGTGATCACCAGGGAAAGAATGACTTGGTGTGTTTCAAGGGTAGCAAGTCAGGACAGCAGGACAGCAAAACAATTAGAAATAAGAATAATAATACTACTAGCTAAATGCATTGCCATTATTATGCCTACCATATGGTAGAATGCTTAGTAAGATCTGGAGAATGATCTGTTCTCTGTAAATAATTCTTCAGTGGATTTCCCAACAACTCTATTATTATCTCATTTTGCAGACAGGAAAACTAGAGCTTAAAGACATAACTTTGTTTTCAATTTAACTGCTAATCTGTGACAGAACCAAGTGTCAGTCAGCTCCAGATCTATCTGATACGGAAAGTTCGTGCTCTTAATTACTATGAAGAAATAGAGGGAGTTTGTGCATTTCAATTACTCTTGGTTATCCCTTAAATTTTTCATAACAACATAACACATTGGGCATCAGAATACCATTCTTCATTACTTATGGCCAGCAAGTTTTTCCTATCTGTGGGATTAGACCATTGTTTCTTGTGGGGGGTTCTTATTGGTCTTTATCCTGGATAGATTAGACGGTAGGTGGATAAATAGATATTTGAAAAGCAGAATCTGGACAGCAGGATGTTCACTTTCTGGAAGGCAAGCACAAACTGAGGCAAACCCCAGAATCACAAATGTGGATCTTCCATCTCATGCTTACTCTGGGACTAAATGCTCATTAGATGCTTAATTAGAACTCCTCAACACTACGTAAACAGTTTCTTTCTCTTTCCTATACTCCCAAGTTCATTTGTTCCACTGGCATACATTTTATGCACATATGAAGCACTTCTGCTGAGTGCTTTATTGGAAGCACAATAGAAAGCACTAGGAATAAGAGCATGGGAGAGTTTCCTGCTGAGGCCCAAATCTAATTTGCCCAGTATTTGTTTGTAAAAAGTTCCATGAGACACTAATCACTTTCTATATTCTAAGCAGTGTCCTACGTACTGGTGATGTAGTCAGATGGTCCCTACTTTAAGGGAAACTTAGTTCAAGTGATACCCAGATAGAAAGATAACTTCACATTCAGTGTAGTAAAGACCACAGTAGGAATCTATGCAGGGTTCTAAGCATAAAAAATAATCTCCTAATCCAGATGGGGGGAAGAGTATAACCTCCTAGAGTTGAGTCTCAACATGAAAAGTTACATTTCAGAAGATAAAGGATGAGATGCATGCACTTTCTGTTAGGACAAAGATGGTCCTGAAGTTCGGGTACTTGGAGGTTATACTGACTGCCCCTTAGAAAGGTACGTAGATTGAAACCAAAGATAGTATGGATATATGGAAGATAGTGATAGATTCTGATTTAAAAAGTGATTTAACATATTGCTAAGCTAGACATAAAGTATATAATAATATTTTTTAAAGTGCTACATTTATCTTCTGAGGCTTCTGGGTTGGCGAGCACATTGAAGCCCTGGGAGAATGATGTACCCAGAGAGAGCTTGGAATGTTATGCCCAGAATTCGTGATCCCCAAAGACCACTAGGGAGCTGAGTCCGATGCAAAAGCAAAAGAGCCTTTATTCGAGCTAGCTCGAGCTCAATCCCCTACCTGCACCGACGCAGCGGTGAGATACCAAGGAGAGAGAGAGTTTCAAAACCGCAAAGGTTTTATTGGGGCCTAGGGGCAGTTGGTGAGGTAATGGCTGTGGCCTCAGCCGATTGGCTGAGGAAGGGTCGTGGCCTCGGCCGATTGGCTGGGGAAGGGTCAGAGTCCTGTTACACAGGTCGCTGGGCGTGTTTTGATCAGGAAGTTTGAACGGGTGAGTGGGAGGTTACTCAAGGGGAGGAGGCGCGGTCTGAGGTTTCTGCGATTTTCCAGGAAAAGGGGTCATGTCGGGGACATAGTCACTCAAGGTGGAGGACACAGAACAAGATGGAGTCGGCTGGCGTAGGCCCGCCCTTTCAGGAAGTCCTATGCCTCTCCCCGCACACCCCCCATACTTATCCTTTATATCTCTTCCATTTGGCTGTTCTTAAATAGTGTCCCTTATAATAAACCAGTAAAAGTAATTGTTTAAAAAGAATCTCCCTACGTTATAATCATGTGAAAGTGCTGCTTATTGAATTTATCAGGATAGTCTCAATCTACATGCAGAAGCAGCAATAATCCTGTTTGTTGGCTTTTATTCCTGCATTTATTTGACCACATGTGTAATTGCCTGACTCATAGCAAAGGTATTGTGATGTTTGGGAATGACTTAGAGTTTTATCTATTTCCGAAGAGATCATCTCTCCAAACACCACAAAGAATGCTATTATCTTAATAAATTCCCCCATTAGAGGGTTCAGGTTCATTGGGATGATAAAGTGGCAACAAGGATTAGCATTTCAAGGAGAAGCATTACATTTTCATGACAACCATGCTCCCATGTGTTTCAAAAGAATGGAAGGTGGTCCCCAAACAAGGAACTGTTAGACAGGAGCCAGGCTTTCAATTTGACTGATTGGATATGGTAATTTTCTGCCTATTTTTGGATGAGATATTTTAAAGTAAAGTTCTATGATTGTAACAGCAAACTTCCTTTTATATATTATTCTATTGGTCTTCTACTCCATGAGTACTTTTTGTTGTATCGCGTGGGTGGTAAACTCTCTCCCAGGACATTAACTCTTATACTGAGACGATTCACTGCTGAATAACTTATTCTCAAGGAGTATAGTTCTAGCCCTGGCAAATAGGGGAAAAAAGAAAAACATAGCGACGGAAAGCCTTCTATTATTAAGGTATCAATGGGAGGAAAGTCTTGGCAAAGAAAAGCAACATTTCCAAAAAAATGTGCTACAAAAACACAAGACTAGCTTATGCTAAATCACAAAATTGCCTCAATGGGTCCTGACCAGGAAAACAAATGGAAATATAGATTGCTTCTTGGCAGGAAGTACATAATTTATCAAGTTACTTAGCTGTCTTTGTTCTACTTAAATGGTACCAAACTAGGCAACTGTTTGTTTGTTTGTTTGTTTAATGATGAAGTTCTATTGATGTTTTGGCCTTCCTTCTCTTGTCTTCTCTTCTTCCTCTACTCCGTCCAACCCTATTTTCCCTGTAGCTGAAATGGCACTAGTTTTCTGCCATAAATTTAGCCAGTGGGCACCACTGTGGACTTAAGAAGGCTTCTAATTCCAATTAAGAATGCAATCAGTCAGTAAGCAGTTTCGTTCCTCCTGAAGTGCCAGCTTCCGTCTCCACTGAGGCCAAAGATCTTACAGATAGAATAGTCTCTTCTCTCAGTGCCTTTATAGACTCATGAGGCAGCCCTTCTTTATCTAGACCAGTGCTAGCAGATGGAAATACAGTGCAAGTCACATAGAAAATTTGAAATTTTCTAGTTTCATATGACAAAGCAAAAAGGCAAAGGTGGATTTAAATTTAATAATACATTTTATTTAACCCACTCAATCCAAAATACCATTTCAACAGGTGATCATTATGCAAATTACTAATGAGATGCTTTGCAATTTTTTTTTCCTTTTAACTAACTCTTGCAACACATCTCAATTCAGACTAGCCACATTTTAAGTGCTCAAAGGCACGTGTGGCTAAAGGCTACTGTACTATGTAAAAGAGGTTCAGAGGATTGTAGTATTCTTGGAGAAGTGTTCACACGAATTTAACAAATGCATAAAATCCCATGTCTTAGAATTATTTTCCACAAAAGTATAGAATTTGAGAAAACGGCATATGTATCAGATATATTTGCAAACTTGTATGTATAGAAATATGTATCAAAAGGTGGTGGTATCATTTACTTCAGTAAGAGAAAGGAAACACAACAAAGCAAAACAAAACAAACAAACAAAAAACAAACAATAAGTCAAACAAAAAACTATATCCAAAATGTCATTTATTTAAAGAATATTTCTTATAAAGCAACAAATGGAAGTGTATGATATTATGAGGATTTGACTTTTTCTCTCAGAATATGTTAATTACTGATGAATTATAAATAACACATTTTTAGGTTAATGATTACAAGGCCATGTGTGCTATTAAAAAAATAATAATAATCCTTCCTAACCTTAAATCTTTATTCTCAACCTCTCTGGATTCTTAACTCTTCTGCCACCAGTACTTGTATTATTTCTATTTTTTCTCAAGCAGCAGTGTGGGCCCAGAAGATAAGGAAGACAAATTTGTAATTAAATCTTCTGTGAAATGGATAGCTACATCTGTGACAGAGAGAGAGAGAATGGGAGAGGGAGAAATATTTGCGCAGAGTTGTTCATGGTAGTCAAAATAGATATTTTGTTTGCATTAGAATTCTCTGGTAATTACTTTTTAAATGCTTGTAATTGTTTTAAAGCTGTTCTGCCACTCACTCATGGAGAGAGCCTTTAATAACTGCACAGGATGCGAGAAGTATTAGAGAACACCCAGAACTAGCTTACGACATGTTTTTTTAACATAAATTCGAAGGCCATTTCTATAAGACTCTGAAACAACTAATCTGTCACTCCCACTGACCAGCCAAGTCAGCGGAGGGGGGAAAGTCAGTTAAATTGATTGTTTGACTGAATGGAGTGAACATTCATGGGCGTAATTATGGCTTCAGCTGGAATGTGACTGACAGTATTCATAGGACAGAGGCGATAAGTAAAGTGGAAAAAGAATCAATTAGATGGATAGTTCAGATGCGTAAATGCTTTTATCCAAACTATTTGGATAACTGGGTTAGTGTTCTCACTCAGTTTTGTATATGAAGACCCAGCCTCCTGTTAGAAGTCAGGGAGAAGGTAGCCAGGGACCCATGAACCTCAGTGGAATAGGAGCCAAAAGTCAACAAAAGAGCAGAAATGAAAACACACCAGCACAGAGAATAAACAGCAAGCAGAATAGACCAGAATAGCTTAAAATTGAAGAAATGGTCGATGGGATTGAGGTTATTGGTAGAAAAATAATATACCTTTTCTTGCAAATTTTCTCTGCCTCCTGGCTCTTGCTCATGTTATTTCCTTTTTTATCTAGACTGTCCATAAGGATGTACAAGGCAAACAATTCAGATATAACCTTCAAACCAACAATTTATACTAGCATGATTAACGTTTGCCAAGGTTTTAGTTTTATTTTAACAAGCTCTGTTAAAAACAATCCTAGAGAGTAATTTAATCAATGTTAACATGTAGATATTCTTCTGCCTACCTACTGTTCTCCTCAATGTATATGTCGTATGATAAAGCAACCACTTCAGAGATGCTTTATTTAAGAGAAGAGAAGAGAAGTCCACTTTAAATAAATTGACTCTCAGTTTGGGTATTTTCAAAATATTACTTTTAGGAACCATGCGCCTGACACCACCCCTCAAACCCTAATTTCCCTCATGCAGTTAATTATATGGTTTAATTATAATTCAATTAATATATGGTTTAAATATAACCAAACATAGTTTGTTGTTAATTTTAGGATCGTAACACATGAAGGTAGGTTGCAGATCTCATTCTACCACTAACTAGTTGTGTGACCTTGGGTAGATTTTTTTTCAATCTTTGTATACTTCAGTTTCTTTATTTGCAAAATGGAGGAAATATCCACAATATAAAGCTGATATGAAGACCAAATGATATTCAGAAAGGACAGCTTCAATTACGTGGCTTTTTACTACTTATCAGTGCTCGAGTGGACTTCATTACACTCTCTCCAGAGCTACGATTGATTATTTATTATGTGTCCCATATTCCCTGCAAATAAGCTTTCTTAAGGCAGAGACTACCTCTCAATGGTCTGTACTGTGTGCATTGTACCTAGTACAATTCCATTGCATAGATGTTCCCTTTGCTGGGAATTGCTTTCCTTTGCTTTGCTTGTTAAAAAACCCTTTTCCTCATTCAAAAATCCCCTTTAGCTCCTTTTCTATGAAAGCCTTATGATTCCCTCAGCAACTGATGCACTCCTTGCACTATTCCTCTCTTGCACCTTGTCTATACACCCTTGGCATCCACCAACCCATGTGTTTTACAGGCCCACTTGTCCCACGGAGCATGCACTAAGCCTTTTAAAGCTGTTTTAAAATATTTTAGTGTAATTACTAGCTAATAGTTACATAGTGCTTCTAAGTACCAAGTCTTCTTCTAACTTCTTAATATACATTAAATTATTTACTCCTAATACAACTCTGGGATATAAGTACTATTACCATCCCCATTATAGAAATGACAGAACTGAAGATCAGAAAGTTTAAGTAACCTGCCCAAGACCACACTGAATTTATGAAGCTCATGTCCATAGTTTGGATCAGGAGGTGTTGCTTCTCATCTCCTCAAAATAATGTGTTCTATTTTTAAATTTCTTTTTATAATAGATTATGGTCAAAACAATTAATTAAAACAAGGAGATATGGGGGCACCAGTGTGGCTCAGTCAGTTAAGTGTCCGACTTTGGCTCAGGTCACGATCTTGCGGTTCGTGGGTTCGAGCCCCACCTCAGGCTCTGTGCTGACAACTTCAGAGCCTGGAGCTTGGTTCAGATTCTGTGCCTGCCTCTCCCTGCTCCTTTCCAACTCAAGCTCTGTCTCTCCTCCCCCCCCCCCAAAGTAAATAAACATTAAAACAATTAAAAAAAACGAGGAGTTATGAGTTCACAGACACAACAAGCTGAAGAAAACATTGCCCTGATGTGAGAAAGTCCAATAAAATAGGCTCATGATGTGGCTGAAGAGGATTTAGAATATTCTCAGCATGTGGTTGAGGCAGGAGTTAAAGACTCAACAGTTTTCATTGTTCCTTGCCAAACTTGAGGTGGCCTATACAAGAGGCCATCATTATTTCTCTGTTGCTTACCAAAATTAGATCTGACAAATGGAGTAGCTCAAGAATGTCAAGTTAAGGGAAGCCAGCAGGCAACAGTGATAGACACAGAGGAAATCTGACTTGTTTCATGTATTGGATCTGAATCTCCAATGATTTCTGTTGTGTATATGTGTGCACGTGTGCATATGTTTTGATATACAGAAGTTCTTCTCTTCTGCCTGGAGATCTAAAAGAAGAATCATTTTGTCAGGGACTATTAATCGATTAATGTGTGTTTTTGCCCTAAAGAATTTTACAGTATAACTAGGGACAGAAGATGAAATCATATGAATCAGTTGGAAAACAAACCAAACCTATAGCTAACTTGTAAAGTCTGATTGCAAACACAAAAGATCAGGGGCCCTGGGTGGCTGTTGTTTGAGCGTCTGACTTTAGCTCAGGTCATGATCTCATGGTTCCAGAGTTCGAGCCCCGCATCGGGCTCTGTGCTGACAGCTCAGAGCCTGGAGCCTGCTTCGGATTCCGTGTCTCCCTCTCTTGCTGCTCCTCTCCGACTCAAGCTCTCTCTCTCTCTCTCTCTCTCTCTCTCTCAAAAATAAATAAACATTTCAAAAGATTAAAAAATGTACAAACACAAAAGATCAGAAATAAGAAGAGTCTTCACGGAGGAGAGAGTCTTAAAGTGTTCCTTAAGGTTCTGTCATGTTGGGTCAGGGAGAGAGGACAGGAAGAAGAAAATAAGTGGCAAGCTTGCTTGACATGTTTCAGAAAGGAAGGAAAAAACACTCAGGAAGGCAGAATTCTGTATTTGAGGGCTACAGGTATTTGAGTCTGTGTTTGACAGTTAGTCAGTAGCCAGGCTGTTTCCAGGACATATTTCACAGATGTTTCTCAGAGAGAGTTGCAAAAAGGTTGTCTATCACCATTGACACTAATTATAATAACAATTCTTTGTAAGGCCAGTATTTTGAACATAGTCACTACATACGTATTTTACTTCCATCATTTTGAAACACTACCATATTTTCTTTCTCTTCAGCTAGGATTTTTTAAAACAGATATTAAATAAGCACAGATGGTGCAGGCAGGTTCTTTAGTGCTTGTTAACTACATGGCAATTTCTAAATCTTCTCACAATCCAGGCAGAGAAGGAAGAGGAGGAAATAGTTGATCAATAGTGACATACCTTTACAGAGAGCTAAACAAGGGAAAAATGGGCTTAAATTGTACTAAGACATTTGTGCTAGACATACAAAGGGATTTCTTCATGGCCAGGAAAATTAGACACTAAAATAGGTTATCAGTACAGCTAGTGGAATCTCTATTCTGGAAAAATCAACACACATTGAATAGACCACATGCTCCAAGAAGTTGGTTCACTGACTTGCCTGGCTCAGATAGCAGACCTCTTAGAATCCAAGATTCTGTGGAACGACTACATTCTGCACTTTGGGTGAGAGAATGTGTACCCTTATACTTATTATAGGTTCTCAAACATTCTGATTTTAAGTGGCAAGATCCATGGTTGATTGTTTCTTTCTGAAAAAAAGCTAATTCTCATATAAACATATTGGTAGATATAGATATATTGATATTTTAAATGCACAAATTGAATATAACATAATAAATATGAAGTCATTTAAATCACGTATCATAAGTGTAATTTCTGAGACTTTGATCTTTGATTTATGTTTGAATTGATTGAATAAGTATTTAACACCTACGAAGCTCTCAGGCTGGGGAAAGACTAGTTGATAAACAAAATAGGACACATATCCTCTTTAAAAAATATTTTAGATAAATCCACATAGTGCCTGACATATGTGCAGATCAAAATGTTTAAATGTAAATAATTATCAGTTGATTCAACCCAACACAACACAACAGAGGGGAAATGAGATAAACACACCCAGAACAGTTAAATCATGATAGAAGAGAGCACGTGAGTAAGTATTGTGTTTAGTATTAGAGACAAGAGTGCTTAGAAGTTCAGAGAAGAAAAAGATCAATGTAGCTTGCAGTAGTCTAGGTAATAAATGCTTATCGATCTGACTCAATGTTTGACTCAATTTGACTCAAATTGTTTGGCCAGTTCTGTTGAGACAAATCTCTCTTTCCTCTTTGGGGCCTATCTCTCCCTGCTCAAATGTCATCTAGATACCAAAGTGAGTAATAACATGGCACTTGATTCAGTGAATCCTTCAACAAAATATTTCATAGCAGACACTTGTGCTAAAAACCTGGGGGAATATGCAAACCAGGTCTGGTCTCTGCCCTTGAAGAGCTTACAATTCTGTTGATTAAATGAGGCTGAACACATAGAACGAAGTAAAGCAGCAAGTAAATACAATTGAGCAGTGTGATTCAGAGAGTGACTCTAGAGTTTAGTGAGGAGAGAAATCACTGGGAACTAATGTGATCACGGAAGGCTTCCCAGAAGTCTGTCCTTGGAGAATGGACATACTGTTAATTGATAAAGCATGAGCAGCTCTGCACTCGATAACTGCACGACCACAAATGTGACCATAAACCTCTTCTTGAAATCAGTTGCACTTTTTCAAACTCTATTTCTGAAAAAGGTTGGTGTAGTTGTGCTATTTTTTCCCTATGCAAATTTCCATTCAATATTCATTGATCCAGCTGTGCTGCAATAAAATTCAGTCTAAGTTCGGTCACACTTTTTAGTGAACTTAATTTTTTACAGTACTCTGTGACCATAAAAGTTCAGGTTCCAGAGAATTAGTCTTTGATGGTATTTTAAAAAGCAATTGTATAGGATTCTGAATAAAGGTTTGTAGTCAGTAATGAAGGAGAAGTACATTAGGAATTATCAAAAACCAGTTATGAAGCTGCAAAGGAAAATTTGAAACTGATTAGATCAGGGGTCATGCATCCACTGGTACATATTCAGGACTCCAGGTTGATACTAAGGACCTGGATAAATTGTTAGCAACTGCTATTTCAAAAGGATTCCATAATTACCTATGTCTCACTGAGGTTACTCAGGACTCCACTGAAACTTAAATATTCTATTACATGATGGAACAGAACCCCATTTTTAAAAAAAAGCTATCAAATCAAGAAGAAATTCAAAGATCAGAAAGTTGGTGGGAGGTAAGACATGTTCTGTAGTCAGAAATCCTATTCAATGCAGGTCATGTTGCCCAAGAGAGTGCCAGCTTCCCAAGGGACTTCCATTTACCTTGGTTTCAAGCACAGTTCTTTAATTCAGTTACATTTCAATTAGTAAGCTTGTATATCTTGATTACTTTCAATTTTATTTTTTCAGTTTGCCTCTTCTTCTCTACCATCTCCATGTTCTTTCCAAATATGCAAATGTCTTTGTAAACACATGTTATTCTCAAGCTACTTAGGAACTATTATTAGGACAAGGGCCCAAATAATGAATTTATATTTGCATCTAAATCATGGAAATAATCTTTCTTTTTTAAATCAGAGTACGAAACAGTCACACCGAGGTGTATGCATATTGTTTATTAGATATTCTTGCATATTTTAAGTTAGTGCACGGCTTCATTAATGTTTCTAAGACAAGATAAAGTTAGCTTCCCATTCATTACAAAGTAGATACAATTTAAAAATACAGAATTTTGGGGCGCCTAGGTGACTCAGTGGGTTAAGCTTCTGGCTCTTGATTTCGGCTCAGGTCATGATCTCATGACAGTTCATGAGTTCAAGCCCTGCATTGGGCTCTGTGCTGACAAGCTCGGAGCCTACTTGGAATTTTCCCTCTCCCTCTCTCTCTGACCCTCCCTGATATCTCTCTCACTCTTTCTCTCTCTCAAAAATAAATAAACATCTAATAAATAAATAAATAAATAAGGGGCGCCTGGGTGGCTCAGTTGGTTGAGCGTCCGACTTCGGCTTGGGTCATGATCTCGCAGTCTGTGAGTTTGAGCCCTGCATCAGGCTCTGTGCTGACAGCTCAGAGCCTGGAGCCTGCTTCGGATTCTGTGTCTCCCTCTCTCTCTCTGACCCTCCCCTGCTCATGCTCTGTCTCTCTCTGGTCAAAAATAAATAAACGTGACAAAAATTTTTTTTAAATAATAAAATAAAAATACGGAACTTTATTAAAGAGGAAGACTATGAAGATTATTCCAATTTTTAAGGTAAAAGAAAAAAAATACATTCTAAAAATGGTGTAAGTCCAACATCATTAATATATCCCCGAGTATATACTTAAAGGGCCTCAGCAGTAGATGTAAAAGCACAGACTTGCAGCCAGCCTGCCCAAAGTTGTATCCAGGTGCTTACTAGCTGTGCCTTGTGCCTGTTATTTCACGTCTATGAAGTTTTGTCTTTTTATCCATAAAATGGGCTTAGCGACTGTATGACCTATTTTATATAGTGATTAACTTTTGATTTTGAGATAGCTGGCTTTCAATGAATAAAGAAGATGGGTGTCACAATATAGTTTTTATCTAACAGCGTCCCTTGGAACCGAGCCTATGAAAGACTAGGTAATTACAAACACTGTGCAATTGCCTAGTGCTTTAAATCTTTTTCCTAAGGAACTTGTTTGTTTTTCCACATGAAAAAAATTATAAAAAATAAAATGCACAACATTTGCTTACTTCTACTGTTGTGATGTACTTGTAATTGTAATGTAAATGTAATGTAGTTGTATATTATTTCCTTTATATTTCATAGGTAATATTAAATGAGATGATACATGGGCTAACACAGTTCTAATTGCTTCCTAAGTACATATTCAGTATAATAATAGTTGCCTGACTCCTTTTCTGATGGAAGTAAAAGCCCAGAGCTCATACAGAAAGTACTTCATAAAGCCCTTTGTCCTGTGTAGAGAAAGAGTATCTTGTCCCCATTTGAGGTCTTATAGACATTCTAAGGTCACAGACAGATAGCAAGTTAATTTTTTAATTAAAACCATTATCAGTTTAATTCTCTTCTATTAAAAAAAAACAATGCCCGGTATGATCATTTTCCACAGGAAACCCCAAACTGAATTAGAAACCAGTACCCTGTACATTCAGTTATCTTATTATTTTTCCATTTTGCAGGGGAAGACTGTGGTCCAGAGAGTTAGAGGGGCCCCAGAAGAGATGAAAGTTAGTGTCGTGAGGCATACTTCCCTTCATGAATTTTGTGTATATCACTATTCCAGTTAATTTTTGAGAAATCAGAATAATTAGAACTCTTCAAAATGTACTGTATATCTGTAGGTGTAGAATCCCTGTACCTTTGGGAATATAAGCAACAAATAAATGACCCAGAACTCAGTAACTCAAGAAAATTCTCAATATTTCCATTGATAAATAAAATCAAATGTTGTCTAAGAATGTACCTTACTGTTACCAGCAACAAGCATAAACACTTATTGGGTACTGATAATACGAGGAAAATTATTTTTGATTGACAGTCATCTTTTTAATGTGTTTACAACTCCAAGATATTGATCACATCTCCAGATACACCTGCGATCATAGGATGTGTTACACTTGTGCCTTCTCTTCTCAGAATGTAGTCTGAATTCCTGATTCTTGAATGAATTCATACCTTCACTGTACGATTTACATTCTTTGATGCTTCACCCTATACTAGGCGCAGTGTCATTTTTAAAAATGTTTAATCATTCAAGTCAGAACCTTTAAAACCCTATTTCAGCAAAGTTATTTCACAGAATATATTTGCTCACTGCTATCTACCAGCGAGTGTTTGCCAGTAATATCACTGCTTATCAAGTTAGTGCCTAAACTTTCATATCAGCGCACCAATATCTGATAGCAGGTAATGACGTGATGACCTTTTTCTGCTAAGATTTCCTGAGGCTCCTTGCTAAAATAAACTGTAGCCTCGAATACACCTTTCCTTTAGGCAAAAAGAAATGTAGAAACAGATTTAAGTCTTTGGAGGCACGAAAGAGAAAATAACTTGAAAATAGAGGTCAAAGAATGGATGAAATATCATGAGAAATACCTGACAGGATCGCCAAAGATGAAGTCGACCTGTGATTCTTTAAGACCTGACCCCTGGTTGGATAGATTTTTGAAGCTTGGGGTATGTCTAACACAGCGATGAAAAGTTGAGGGACCATTTTCCAAACAATGTCTCTCACGAGATTTTACTGCAAGGCTGAAATTTAGAATTGCATGCTGTTACTATACTGAGCTATTGCTCAAATTCTGTGCACACACAAAAAGGGGAAGATGTAGAATTAACTATGTGCCCTGTGCATTCTACACAAATTTATGACTAAACGGTAGTTCTCAAAATTTAGCATGTCTGCGAATCAGAGGACTTGTTAAAATGCACGTTTCTGAGTTCCACTCCAAGATTCTCTGATTCAGTAGGTCTGGAGCAAACAGAGTCTGACCGTCTAACAAGTTCACAGGTGATGTCGGTCCTGCTGGTTCTGGGACAACATTTCGAGAACTACCAATGTACAGTGACAAAGAGATTTCATGAGAAATTGACTTCAGCCATAAGGCAGGAATCAATTTGGGAAGTTTGGAAAGATTATTTCTTCTGAAGCTGGAAAACCTTGGATAGATATCTGGTTTCATGTTTTAATGACCCTGGCCTCAAAGAGCTAAAATTATCTCACTGCAAATTAATATTGTACTATCTAACATCAACGGCTATTGTTGTTAGCATTAACAAAATATTGCATGCAAAGTACATAGCACTTAATACGTAGTACTTACGATTAACGTTGATGGTTGTGATGATACTATTTTTATATGACACCTATGCATTAATCAGTTTTAAAGATAGGTGGCTATAGTAAATTTACCAAGGATAACTGTGCCCTTTGCTATAGTAGCTGGGAAGAACAGAGGCCCTTCACTGGCTGTTACCTGTCCTCCCCACCACGGGCTGTTGCCTTTTAAATTTTGGCAACCCTCCAGCACTGCCAGACTAGAGTACCATCCGGTCACAAGGAAATCTTGTCTCTTCTTGCTTTTACTAAAAGTCCAGTTCTGAGTTCCATTACATTATTGATAACAAACCTCTCCTTTCATGTCAGCATCCTGGACCTTCCTGACACAGACATTTGTTCCCATATGACTGTGAATATATTCTACTACTATGAACCATCTCCTGTTCTCTCCTCTCCTCCCACACCCTGACTCCCATGTCCTATGGGATTCAGGGTCTGTGATTCACAGATTTCTCCATCCTCCTCTTTTCCAAAAACCTCTTTTCTAGTTAACAGGGCCATGTCCTGAGGTTCCAGGTCCTCTTGCTTTTTGTTCCTTTCCATACTCACTTAATGCACCTCACTTTAGCACCTTAGGCTAACGGGTTTTATGCCCCCCTCCCCAGTTTTTACACCTAAATAAATTCTCCTCCCATTTCACCAATTTTAGGTTTTGGGGGTTTTTTTTGTTTTTTTTTTTTTTAACATATCATCAGATTTTACCAGTGTTATCTCTCTCTGTTTTTGTTATGTCTGTCTCCTCTCCCTTGTTCACTTGGATAAATGTCTTCTTTCCCACACAATCATGCCATCAGTTTTAGAAACTTCAACACTGAAGCAAATGATCTAACAAGTAGATCTCTTGACCTCCTTAGAAAGGATTGTTCCGTCAACTGAAACCCAGTCACCAGCTCACGGCATTGCAACCTGGATTTTGTCATCATCAACAATGGCACCACATGCAGAGAGCTTTTTTTTCCCAAATATAAACTATCCTCTGATCATCCCTTCTCCTCTGTTCTCTTCATCCACTCTTCCTTCTATCTAGCACTGAAGTTCTCTAAAAAATAGATTTTATAAAAAGTGCTAAAGCTTTCTGAAGATAGAGCCTATTTCGTTAATGCTCTCGAAAGCATCTATGGCAGGGATTTTCAGAGAAAAAAGCTCAATTAGCATGCAATGATCCGACTTTACACAGCTCTTCTCAGTATTTGATGGAAGAGGATTGGAAGCCAGAAAACTTGTTTATCTTTTCAACTACAGAAATCAGGAAATTAGATAGTTTTGTTTCTGGCTCTATGTCTCTGTAAAAGGAAGCTGGCCAATTTTAGAATTTCTAGGAGAAAACAAGCAAGATAAATACCATCAACTAACTTTTTCTCCCCACTCCTTCATCCCATCTCACCCCACCCCCAACCACCTACACACACACACAGACACACACAGACACACACACACACACACACACACACACACACACACACACACACAATGATAGGCTCTGGTTGAGTTGGACATATTTTAGTGTCTTGAATCTCCACAATTTGCTGTTTTAGACAAAGTCCAGAAACCTGAGTGATGGATATGATGGGCACCTTTTCCTCATGGGCATGATGAGCATGTTTTAACTCAGCAAATAGCTCTTTAAAGCATATAATTATTTAATCTCAGTGACTTAATTGATCCAATTCCAGACATGGAAATGAGTTTCAGGGCTCATAGTGGAAGAGGATTCTTTACTTGCTGCTTGTGCCAAGTACAAGACCCACGGCCATGTGCCAGAGTATGTGGTCACAAAAATTTCCCAGAGGGAATTACAATGAGCTTTTCTCTGTTTCAGCCATGTGGTTCAAATCACACCATATGGTGAATGGCCAAAGAAAAGATCAGCACCTTTTCTGGGGTTAATGTGGAGGGGCACTTTGGAGCAGTTCCAGAAGGGTAATAAATGGCTATATCATGGCCTCCCTTATTACTACCTAACCCCTTTCTACTTTGTGGCAAGAAAACAAACAAGAACAAAAGATGAAGACTACAGAAAACTACCTTGAACTGACAGTTTAGGAATACTAACATTTTGGAGCTGTCTGGTTTCCTCAGGAAAGACTGTTGGAAAAGAAAAAAAAGAAGGTGCTCTTTTTTTTTTTTTTTTTAAATATAATGCGGAGGAGGTAGTTCTGGGGAGAGAGTTAAAAGAGACCTCATAGAGATACCTAGTAAGACAGATGCTTGATGGTCAGATTTTGTCTGTCAGATAATAGATTGTCCAAGTATATACTAAGGATATAACCTGGAACTCTCTGCTGCTCAATAACTATCAAAGGCTTCATTGGATTGAGAGAAACAATATTTATGAAGAATTGCTTGAAAGTATCACAGTCTATCCATTCCCTTAGATCTTTAAAAAAAATCCATTCTTGAATTTAGCAGAGACCAACAGAGAACTGAGCACCTGGGTTACATGGCATTACTTCTGCACCCTCCCTCCCACTGGTACTAACGCCACCACGCTGCCTGGCTGGTCAGCCATTACTGAATCAGGCTTTGGTACATTACCCTTGCCCTACATTAAAACAAAACAAACAGAACAAAAAACCAAAAACCAAAAAAAAAAAACAAAAACAAAAAGAAAAAAATAGCTTGATAAGATACAACCCAATGAAACATAGAATGAGGATATTGTTCACAGTGTGAATATAAATAACCTTGAGAAACAAAAATATTTTATCTCAGTATCCAGAAAATTTTGCTTGTGTTAATTAACTCTGTTTTTATGTTTTAGATGCAACGGATTATACATTGGATTTTATTTGTCTTTTTGCATTGCCTGCTAAAAAGTTTAAAATTAACTTGGGTGCCTGCCTGTAATAAGTGTAGCAGAATTTTCTTTATTTTAAATTTGTTGTTGTAAATAATCTGCTTCTGGTACAAATAAGAATAAAAATATATTAATATTTGAAATAAGATAAACTTTTTATAGTGATAAGGAAAGGGATCCAAAGTGCTGTGCAATAAGATGGGATAATTCTTTACTGTAAAACTTTCACCCTATACTTCCACCATAGCATAGTAGTTAAAAATGTGCCTGGAATTGGACAAGATTTTGATTTCCAGATTCTTGATGTTTTAGTTTGTATTATCTTGGATATGTTCCCAAATCGTTCAAAGTCTAAGATTACTTTTCTATAAAGTGATTCCAGATGATATAGATTATAAATTATAATTATACCTACTTTATGATTAAATAAAGACTTGATATGGTGAGATTTTTAACAAATATTCAGTATTTCCTTTATATACACATATACATAACATAGTAACTCTTTTTCACACACATACACAGAATACATACATTAATTATAAAACTACATAGGATGATATAATATATAATTATATATTCACTACATTATTCTGTTTTCCCACTGTTGATCTTTCACGAATGAACTCTGAGTACTATTACATGATTTGAATCTATTCTCAACTCTTCCAGATGGAGCCCCCAAAGGAAATGGAGACTATTTATTGATGAGGAATTTTATACACAATGTGACAAGAGAACGTTTTATAAGGAAAATAGGCATCATGAGGTCAGGCAATTTTGGAAAACACTGTACAAAGCAAAGTAAAAACAAGCCTATTTAAGAAAATTTCACAGCTTTTAATATATTATTATATACATAAATTCTTCAAATCAAGGACATAGAATTTAGCCTTTAACCAACTTATTTTACCACAATTTTTTAATCTCTTCAGAATCATTTGGGGGACTTGACTCTGGAGAATCAATTTTGGGAAGCGCTTCACTAGGCTAAAATTCCTCTTCTAGTGACCTACTAAGGTACTTGAAATTTTCACTTCTTTGTGATAAATCATTACTTGAGGAAGAACAGATAACTCACACCTAGATGTATCAAAATTTTCAGGCCTCAAAGTGTAATCACCAGAGCAATTTACAAGCTCTGTAGGAGGGAAAAAAAAAAAAAAAGACTTGGACAGATGGAAACACAGTGTGTTATCCAGTGGTATGGGTCATGGTCAAGGGAGCAAATCCAGATGGAGGAAGAAGAATCACAGAACGTGAGGCACAACAAGAAGGCACAATGAGCAGGAGGTAGTGGAGAGAGGAAGAACATGGGCAAGCAATAGAAAGAAGTGCCTTGGACAAAGTTTATGACTCTGCATAATGATAGGTTATGGACAGATGTGAAAGCTACCATACTACATATCAGATGGCAATGTAATATAAGGGTTAAACACTTATCTTTGATCTTCTTTTAAGGACTCCTTTTCCACAAAAGGGGGAATGGAGCTGGTTTAACTACAGATGTGAGGTGACAAGTGGGGTTAGTAAAAGATATTAGTGTGTAAACCAATGTTTCTCATTCCATGCTGCACATTGACATCACCCAGGGCACTCTGTAAAAGAACCAATGCCTGGCTCCAGTCCAAAACAATTAAATCAGGATCTGCAGGGCTGAAGCCAGGACATTGGTAAATTTTTTAAGCTTCCTAAGGGAGTCTAATACATTCATGGTTAGAACCACTGCCTTACACAAAAGACCATCGGGGAAATAGTGGGGAGCAGAGAAGGATGGTCTGTTCAAGCTAGAACTTAGGAGTGAGATGGTTTATACCAATAGTCTGCCCAGCATTCGTACAGCCCTACTCAGGAGTAGAGAGAATAATGAAATTCTCTGAATTTATTCCATGAGCCTTTACCTAGTTATACCTTTCTTTTATTCTTTTACCAAGGACAATTTCTCTGTGGATATGAACCACCTCTATGCTCCCCACTCAGAAATCCTATTTACTCTGATACTAGTTGATGGGATGAAGATAGAGTTTCTCCCCAGACTTTTGTCCTGATATTTGCATGAGTCATCTTCTTTGGAGAATCAAGCTGATTATCAACTAGCTTAATTTTTATTTCAGAACTTGGTTTATTTTCTCTTCCTTCTTCAGATAGTGTTCAGATTTTAGCTGTGAGCACCTAAAAGAAATGATGGTTTCAGGATAGTATTTAAGTGATGGTGACTTAAGGTTAGTAGACCCATCAAGAAGGAAAAGTAACATCTGTCAAGTATAAGATCCTTTTTGAAAATGCACCTAAGGCTCTCACAATGGCTGATTTGATGATAGTGATATATTTTAATGAGATTCACATGACCAAGTTTCTTTGCCACTTGGAATATTGATCCTTCTGTGTAACTTTGCCTTCCTCCAATGAACTCTCTCCAGTGAAATGATTGTTTTGCTTCTTAAACAATCCAAGGGGAACGGAAAAAAAAAAAAATGCAGTAGCTGAAGGCAATGCAATAGCCTGTACCATGATAACAGTCCTATTATCTGTCATCTAGATGAATTTTGATGTGCTGGAGAGGAAAAAAGAAAAGCTTTTGAAAGCTCTTTTTTTTTTTTTTTTTTTTTTTTTTTTTTTGGTTTTAACGAATTGTAGTTGAGTCTTTTTTTTTTTTTTCTGATAAGTGAAACACAGAAAAGACATAACTATACAGAGTCCTATTACTCAAAATTTTGAATAAGACAAGGTTTTTCTTTTCCCCATTTCAAATAGTCATTAAAACTTTGGACAGGCAGAATATAATTATCCCAAGATGTGTCCATCCACATCACTGAAATTTTAAACCAGGCCTTTTTGTTCTTCTCCTGACTGAATCCTACCATGGCAAGTATTTCTCTTTGGGAAATAGAAGGGGAATTGAAACAATGTCAGTATAAATACTGTATTAGTTAAGATTAAAAACGTTTTTACTGAGTATTAGCATAAATGACAATCAAGTGCAGAATGGCTCCTTTGGTGATTCCTAAATAGCCATAACACAGAAATTCCAGTGATTTGTTTTTCCCCATTAGAATTATTTCCACATCTTCATTTATACATGTGACCTCCCAAGTCTCTTGGAGGCAAAGTGTTATGTTTTCTGTATTAGCAAATGTGTTGAACTAAACTATTTCATTAGTACTTGTTGAGACAATTAAAACAGTATTTCTATCTTGACTCCCCATTTTTATTTTCTATCTTGGCACAGGCATTAATTTTATCTAACAGGATAACCCATTGTTTAACTAGCTAACCCATCATTTAACTAGTGTGATTGTAAGTAATGCATTTTTTTCCTATTTCTGATAACAAAAAGACAGACATAGAAAGAATCATGTCAATCCAACTGTGTTCTCACCTTTCATTATAAAGCACTAAAATTGTATAAATTTATTCAGAAATATTTATTAAGAGCCTGTGATATATTTGGTACTATTCTAAGCCCTGATTCCAGAGCAGTGAATTAAATGGAGCAAAAATCCCTTCCTTGAAACTTGCATTCTTGTATTATCTTTTTAAATGGGAGACAAGCTTAAAGGCATTGAAGTAGCAAGTCTGGAGAGAATTGTTAATGTTGAGAGTTGAAGGTTAAAATGTTGAAAGTATGATCCCACATCAGAAATGATAATGGTATTTTTAATAATACTCAACTCTTATGTAGCACTTACTAAGAGGCATGAATTACTCATTAAATAGAGCTTTTTATTTAGTGCTCACAAACTCTTATAAATTTGGTACTTTAAATTCCCATGTTACAGGGGTACCTGGATAGCTCAGTCAGTTGAGCATCAGAATTTGGCTCAGGTCATGATCTTGCAGTTTGTGAGTTCAAGCCCCACGTTGGGCTGTCTACTGTCAGTGTATAACCTATTTTGGATCCTCTTTCCGCCTCTCTCCCTGCCCTTCCCCCCACTTGTTCTTTCTCTCTGTCTCTTTCACTCAAGAATAAATAAACATTAAAGAAAGTTTCCATATTACAGATAAGAAAACTGCAATTTTTAATACCTTACCTGTATGTACACACTAAAAGTGATAAAGGTAGGACCCAAAGTCTTGGAGACTGAAGTCCAGATGTGGGCACTTTGAGCCTCCCATGCATTCAAAGATCCAAACCAATGTATGAAACTTCTTCTTTTTTTTTTTTTTTTAACTAGTTTGAAAAAGATACAGAGAACAAGCAGGGGAGGGACAGAGAGAGTAAAAGACAGAATCTCAAGCAGACTCCACACTGTCAGCACAGAGCCCGATGCAGGGCTCAAACCCATAAACCATGAGATCATGACCTGAGCCAAGACCAACAGTCAGACACTCAAGCCATGAAGCCACCAAGGCACCCTGAAACTAAGTATTTTGAAATTAACCCAGTATTTCAACAACAGTGCCGGATCTTAATTATTTTCAATATTAACAGAAAAGTCATTTCTTCTTAAAAATCTCATAACAGATGAGGACAAGGACATTTAAATGAAAAGCTAATATCTTCCCCTTTTGAATATCAAAGAATTGTCCAAATAATTTTCATTATTTTATGGAGTCCAATAATATGACTGAGAGCATAAGCTTTTTGTACAACTTATTTTCATATGGAACACACTTACTGTGTTTTTTTCCATTATTATTCTACTTAAAATCTACTTTCAGAATGAAGTGAGGGGAAAACTTTAGAATGATTATAACTCATGTAATAAGTGACCAGTTCTGGGCAGCCTTGCCGTTAGCCAATTCTAATATTAACCTCAAATTAAGCCCCATTCCGTTCTTCCCAGTAGGACTTCCAAACATTTCCCATGCTTCTTTATCCCCTAATTTCTATTGTTGTTGTTTTATTTAGCATTAATAGCATTAAAGTCATGTAATATAAATTTATTCAATTTCATTTATTTTGAAAATGTTTCTGTATTTTCAAACATGTTATCTTGCATCCTCTTTGACATCACATTCTTTTTTCAATTGTTTTCCTAATTATTTTTCTTTCTTTCTTTCTCTCTTTCTTTCTTTTCTTTCTTTCTTTCTTTCTTTCTTTCTTTCTTTCTTTTCCTTTCTTTCTGTCTTTTCCTTTCTTTTCTTTTCTTTCTTTTTTTCTTTTTTCCTTCCTTCCTTCCTTCCTTCCTTCCTTCCTTCCTTCCTTCCTCTCCCTCACCTCTTTCTTTCTTTCTTTCTTTCTTTCTTTCTTTCTTTCTTTCTGTCTTTTCCTTTCTTTCTGTCTTTTCCTTTGTTTTCTTTTCTTTCTTTTTTCTTTTTTTCCTTCCTTCCTTCCTTCCTTCCTTCCTTCCTTCCTTCCTCTCCTTCACCTCTTTCTTTCTTTCTTTATTTCTTTCTTTCTTCCCTCCCTCCCCTCCCCTCTCTCTCTTTCTTCCCCTCCCTCTTTCCTCTACTTTCCCTCCTGTCCTTCTCTCCTCCACCTCCCCTTCCCCGCCCTTCCCCTAGTATTTTAACAAATACTGGTGGAGTTAGTCTTACTGAAGTAAGGACAGGGCTTTGGGAGTTTTGCCTTCTAGAACACTTTCTTGGACACTTTCTTAAAATCTTTCATACTAATCAAACGCCTCTGAATCCCTCCTGTGGTACCCTCAAATGCTGAGGAACAGAGTTTGAACACCACTGCATCAGAACACACTCAGATATAATCTAATAAACAAGCTTGCTCTAACTCTTCATGGGAGAATCACAGTGTGCAATGGATTATAAAGAGCACAGTGGCAAACTCAGGGCTTGAGCAGGAAGCCAATACACTTACCCAGGAGAGACCATCCTAAAACAATCTCATCAACAGAAATAATTTATTTGGGTTATTCAAGCTTTCTATTTCTCTACTATGTGTCATTTTCTTTTTAGAGCTAAAATTCTGCATGGTTCTCCATTAGATTGATTTCAAAACCAAATTGAAGTTCCCTTAAAAATAGCTGGTCTGAAAATGGTATATGCAAACACAGCAGGGAGAAGAACTGTTTGATTTATGCTTGCCTCATGCCCTTATTCTCAATTTTCTGCAAATTGATTGCTATATTTCCCTGCATTTTTAGAGACCATTTCAGTTAACTAAGTGGATTTTCATCTGGTTAAACTGATTCTTTGAGGTTGGTAAAACAGAAGAGACAAATCAAATGAAGTCAGCAAATGTTGCAGGTAGAACTTGAACACAGAACTCTGTGTTTTCTACCAAGCTTTTTTTTTTTTTTTTTTTCATTTTTCTTCAATTTATCCTCCATAAGCTCTTTATTCTTAGGGCTAAGACACAATCTGACTAGTCTATGCTAAAATACTCCTTACCCTGATTTTATTTCACTTCCAAACTACCTTCCTTTTTATTGCTGGTATTAAAAAAAATTTTTTTTAATGTTTATTCAATTTTCTGATAGACTGAGCATGAGCAGGGAAGGGGCAGAGAGAGGGAGACAGAGTCCAAAGCAGGCTCCAGACTCTCAGGTGTCAGCACAGACCCCAACTCAGGGCTCAAACTCACGAACCTCAAGATTGTGACCTGAGATGAAATCAGATGCTTAACAGACTGAGCCACTCAGGTGCTCTCTGTTGCTGGTATTTTAAAACAAGCATATCTGTTCCACCATGGTTTCACAATATACTCAACCACACCACAGCGTCTGGTTTCCCCTGGTTCTCCTCAACTGATCATGTTCCTTAGAGATAAAGAGTGGTCTTCTAGTTGATGTATTTATGATTTTAATCCATAAAATTATTGAACACCTTCTACCATAACTCCCAAGTCCATGTCCTCAAGCCTCAATTCTTAGCTAATTTCTAAATATCTCAGAACAACTATGCTGTCAGCAACACAGTCATAGCCAGAACTGATCTCATCACTTCCTTTACCAAGGTTCTTTTTCTCCTCTCACTCAGTTTTGAGTAATAATTCACTTCTTAAACTCTATCGCTTCTGTGTCAGCCATGCCACTTGTTTTCACGATCTCTCTTCTACTCCCAAAACTGCTGAACCAGCGGTCCTGAACTATGTGCCAGGACTATTAGAATAGTTTCCTATTTGGTGTATTGACTTCCAGTCACTTGTTTTTCAATATGATATGATTCATATCACCATCACACTTCCTTTCATAAACAAAGAGTGATGTTGACAAATTCCTGTGTCACGTGCCTACATTGTCTGCTATTACACAGAGAGTGAAATACAAAATCAAACCGGCACTGAGGGCTGTTTTTTTTTTTAATTTTTTTACTGTTTGTTTATTTTTGAGAGAGAGACAGAGCATGAGCAGGGAGGGGCAGAGAGAGAGGGAGACACAGAATCTGAAGCAGGCTCCAGACTCTGAGCTGTCAGCACAGAGCCCCACGTGGGATTAGAACCCACTGACCGCAAGATATGACCTGAACCTATGTCGGACACCCAACTGACTGAGCCACCCAGGCACCCCTGAAGGCTTTTTTTTTTAGTCAGGTCACCAAAACCTCCCTACCTACCTAACTTCAGTCATCAGAGTGCTTAAATTATCCCTGAAATTATACCTACTTTTCCATCTTACTAATTTTATTTACGTTATTCTCATATAGGGTTTTATTCTCTTAGCCCTTCTCATAATTGTCTATCACACCTTTTTTTTTCCATCTTCCAAGACCTAGTTAAGTCTCTTCTGACATTCATACACTTTTGACCCCATCATAGTGCATACTGTGTTGAATAAAATTGAATAATTTTTTAAAAAATCATGAATACATTTGAACAGTAGGAAAATTGTTTTTGGCAAGGTGACAAAGATCCATGCTAGGAATTGGTTGCCAATGAAACAGTTGTGATTTTAAAAGCACTTTAAGAATGACTATAGTTAATCTCTACCTGGAAATCTTACATTATTCTGATTAATAATTCACTATAAATTATTTTTTCAAATGTATCAATTTTGAGAAACTGCTATGAAAGTTTCAGAGAATAAAATTTAAAGATATTTCATAATATTTATCCATATATATTTATATCTACAATGGAATATTTCTATATTTGTATATCCTTAGTGTATTTGAGATTAACAATAAAATTCCCTGATTATATAACCTAGTTTATGTGTCAAAAAATAGTTTTTTTCTACATTTTAGAACTGATTTTGAAGTTTGAAAATGGTAGTAAATACATGCTGAGATAGAGTATACTCTGACAGAGCAGTTTTGTTTTGCCATGAAAACTAAGTCTATCTTAAGTTTCAATAGAGCTAATTCCACTGTACTTACATTTTACATAAATTATAAAAAGGCATATACTATTTTCATTATTAAAATAGGAAACAGATCTCACAATTAATAATTAAGTGAAAGCAATCAACACAACTGGATATTTCCTCAGTAGCCATCCTTTTTCCCTCATCATTAAGCACTCAATAATACCAAATAAATAATTCTTTTCCCTAAATTTTATCTTTATGGATAGAGATTATCCACTTACCACTTTACTCACTTCCTTCTGTCATGTATTCATTTAATATGTATAGTTTTAACTCTTTACTCAGCAGTAGTAATTTCTAACTCTGGATTCTAGTTTTAGATGTGTCACCAAGTTATCTTGAACAAAGCATTTCATTAGACTGTAGTTCAGTTTCCTTCATTGATGATAAGTTAGATGTGAAGTTGATGCCATTAAGAATAAACTGGTCTTAGTAAAAGTCTCTGAAACACTTAAAGTGTGTACATGTGTGTAAGAAAGAGAGAGAGAGGGAGAGAGAGAGAGGGGTATGGAGAGAGCACATGAGACGGAGCAAGAAAGGTGGGGATGGAGAGAGAGAGCAGGAGAAAGCATTAGAGAGCTAGGGGGCGAGAGAGAGATGGGAGAGAGAGAACAAAGGGGAAATCAGTGAGAAAGATGTAGTAAAAATGAAGTATTTGTGATAGGAGAAGATTAATCAGCTAAACTAGAAATGCATATCTAGTAGGAAACATCTAGTGGATGGTCTTGTACACTCTCCCAGTGTTTTGTATAATTACACAATGGCATTCTCAAGTAATTACTTTGTCATACTTGTCCAAAGCTTGACATATAACTTGTCACATGACCATTTTATGCAGAATGCTGGTCATAGTGGGATGGGGTGAGTACTGGAAGTTAAATTCCATTTCTCATGTGCTTTCCTCAAGGACCAGGACCCACTGATTTTGTGAGGCAGGTTCTGTTTTCTGGTAGTCTGGAGGCCTTGTTAATTAGCAGTTAGCTATAAGTAATGCAAGGGTTAGCTGACATTAAGTAGGACTCTGTGTGATGTCTTAGCTCAGTGTTAAGTTGAAAGAGAGCTTAGGGAATAATCGCTGTACAGACTGTTTTCTGGAAATTACATTCAAACTTTTATTAGTACTTTAAGGCCAGAATCATGTTTCCATTTGTCTTTGTAGTCCTAGTCTCATTTATGGGAATTTTAATAACTATTTCCAACGCAATCACGTTCAAAGGACATTTTCAGAATTTTCTATGTCATTTCTCCTCTTGTTTTCTTCATTTGCTCTATCTCCCATTTCAGAGGTTTTTCATGTTATCAGGAGGCCATAACCGCATATCCCCAATTGGGAGTTGAGGGTTGAGGCTGGAGAAAATTAAGCTCAGAGTATTAGAAACGTATTCTCCCCAGTCTAATTTCTACAATTAAAATCACATCTTCCTCCAGCCATAATTTGTCATTATAGCTCTATACTTGTTTAGATCTTTTCTACCCCATCAGAATTCCTTCCCAGTTATGTGTTTTAACTTTGTGGATTCTCCCATCCCATTCCCTGAGACAATGTTGAACCATATCTGAGCCTGGTGCTTCTACTCTTTTGTGTTCCAATTAACACCAAACCTCAAAAACAACCCTGCCCTTTTAAATTCCCAGATAAGATCTACCTCTACCTTTCCTCAAAGACTCACCCCCACCCATCTTCCTGACTCCCATAAGACTAGCAGGATGGCTCCCTTGTTTATCTGCTTCTCTAAAACCCCAGGTTTCCTCCCCCCCCCTTTTTTTGAGATGTTATTCATTAATAAAATATGAATGCTCCTCCCTATTATTTCTGTATTTATCCCATATGAAATCATCTCTTTAAACATTTTCTCTTTTACAGTATTTTATCTTCTGTAGATACAGCACCTTAGCTTTACCAGCTGCAACAAAGTTAAATTAAAAAAAAAAAGTGTTCTAAACACATCTACAGCCAAAAAATTCTTTGTTATTCAGAGGTCATATTGAACATTCTAAGAAACAATAATTATAAAAGGATAAAAAACAGAGAAGAGTAAGACATGGAAATTCCAGATGGTTGGTATAGAAAACATTTGAGAAAATAGAGTGACACATGACATAATGTATGTAAGGAACTGAGCAAAATACATGGCATTTATTGGGTGGTCAATATATGATATCTAGGAGTATCATCTCTAAATCCTAGGGGGACCACTAGGGAGAAAGAATAGAATTGCTACCAAACAGGAAAGGAATGTGACTCAGGCAAACTAAGAGAAAGCTCCAGAGAACAGAATCCTACATAGTAAAGATAAGAAAAACAAAAATATTGAGAAACAACGTCTATAACACGAAAGTCTGGAGGTGCTTTATTACTCTTAGTGCCCTTCATTATATTTTAAGAATAACCATAAGTCCGTCAACAACACTGGAGAACTAAAGCAGTGATTCTCCAGAGGGTGCTTAGTCTGGAAGTAGACTTTGCAAGAGTGGACGTGCAGTTTGAAAATAACTGTGAAGATTCTTCTAGTTCTTGTCTCATAGAATCCAAAGGATTTAGTAAAGCTTGTAGAACTAGTTGGAAATAAATGTGTATTTGTAGGTTGCAGAGAATAAAGGTCAGCAAATATCCATCTAAGGAGTATGGACAACAGGCAAGGGGAAGGGAGGATAACATTTGGGGAGAGGGGGAAGTGCAGAGTGACATATCAGGGATGTATGTCAGTTAGGTAACTAGGTTGGATGGAGGGAGGAGAGAGTGAAGGCAAGAAACCAATTAGGAGGCACGAAATAGTGAAAATGTCTAAAACCAAACATACTCCCCTGAACATCTTGACAATTTACAACTGACAATGCTACTGCAAATGATAACTTTATTGTTCTAGTTGTCAGTTACCAAGTAACAAACCAACCCACAACTTATGCTCAGCGATTCTGTGGGTCAGGTGTTCCAAGAGGTCACAATAGAGGCTCAGCTGGACTGATCTAAATAGCTGGGATGATTCAGCATCTGCGGACTTGAATTCTTTGGAGGTTTTTCACTCATTTTGGCACCTGAGCTAGGATGACTGCCTATCCTCAGCTGGGACTGTGGACCAGAGCACCTAATCCAGCCATGATCTTCTTGTAGGATTTCTCAGAAGGCGGGGTCCTGCACACATGGGTCCTACAGGGGGCAAGTAAGTGTATTAGATATTGAATAAAAGCAGTTTTAGTAACTTTTTGAAAGGCCTACTAAAAACTGCATGCTACTTATTTTTTACATTACTCATCAAATCTAGAAGAGTCAAAGTTAGGAGGTGTGGACATGTGAGATGAGCAATGCTGATAGAGCAGAAACAGAATTGTTAATCAACGATTAAGAACCACATTTTAATTAAAAAATTTTTTTAAATATACTTTATTGTCAAATTGGCTAACGTACAGTGTGTAAAGTGTGCTCTTGGTTTTTGGGGTAGATTCCTGTGGTTCGTCGCTTACATACAACACCCAGTGCTCATCCCTACAAGTTCCCTCCTCAATGCCCATCACCCACTTGCCCCTCTCCCCCTGACCCCCCATCAACCCCAGTTTGTTCTCTATATTTAAGAGTCTCTTATGGTTTGTCTCCCTCCCTCTCTGTTTATAGCTATTTTTTCCCTTTCCCCATGGGTCTTCTGTTAAGTTTTACATATGAGTGAAAACACATGATAAGTCTGTCTGACTTATTTGACTCAGTATAATACCTTCCAGTTCCATCCATATTGCTGCAAATGGCAGGATTTCATTCTTTCTCATTGCCAAGTGGTATTCCATTGTATATATAAACCATATCTTGTTTATCCATTCATCAGTTGATGGACATTTAGGGTCTTTCATAATTTGGCTATTGTTGAAAGTGCTGCTATAAACATTGGGGTACAAGTGCCCCTGTGCATCAGCACTCCTGTATCCCTTGGATAAATTCCTAGCAGTGCTATTGCTGGGTCATAGGGTAGGTCTGTTTTTAATTTTTTGAGGAACCTCCACACTGTTCTCCAGAGTGGCTGCACCAGTTTGCATTCCCACCAACAGTACAAGAGGGTTCTCATGTCTCCACATCCTCGCCAGCATCTGTAGTTTCTGAGTTGTTCATTTTAGCCACTCTGACCAGTGTGAGGTGGTATCTCAGTGTGGTTTTGGTTTGTATTTCCTGATGAGTGATGTTGAGCATCTTTTCATGTGTCTGTTGGCCATCTGGATGTCTTCTTTGGAAAAGTGTCTATTCATGTCTTCTACCCGTTTCCTCACTGGAAAATTTGTTTTTCGGGTGTTGAGTTTGGTAAGTTCTTTGTAGATTTTGGATACTAACCCTTTATCCGATATGTCATTTGCAAGTATCTTTTCCCATTCTGTTAGTTGCCTTTTAGTTTTGCTGATTGTTTCCTTTGCAGTGCAGAAGCTTTTTATCTTGATGAGGCACCAGTAGTTCATTTTTGCTTTTAATTGTCTTGCCTTTGGGGATGTGTTGAGCAAGAAATTGCTGTGGCTGAAGTCAAAGAGGTTGTTGCCTATTTTCTCCTCTAGGGTTGTCATGGTTTCCCTTCTGACATTTAGGTCTTTCATCCATTTTGAGTTATTTTTGTGACTGGTGTAAGAAAGTGGTCTAGTTTCCTTCTTCTGCATATTGCTGTCCAGTCTTCCAGCACCATTTACTAAAGAGACTTGTCTTTTTTCCTGCTTTTTTCCTGCTCTTTCCTGCTTTGTCAAAGATTAGTTGGCCACACATTTGTGGGTCCAATTCTGTGCTCTGTATTCTATTCCATTGTTCTGTGTGCCTGAAAAACCACATATTTAATTCAAAATTACCCTATTAGGAGGTCAAGGGTTAAAAGAGATACCATTTAAAAGGCAGTTTGAAATTTCTTAGAAATGCACGTTTGAAAATATGGCTGATCCTAACATGCAAAAATCATATGGATTAAAAACAACGCAATTAATTATCCATATATTTCAAATGTCAGTGTTTGTCGTTACTTTCACAATATCACCAGTCAGTGGTTTAAATTTTTCTTTACCTTTAGATGTTCTGAGTTGCAAATTTAGGTAGAGGATGTGAATCACCCTTGAGACAGCTTCTCACCATATGTTTCTTTTGGGCTTGAAAAATGAGAATAACCTAACCCTTTGCCACTGAGACAGGTAAAGAGTCCCCATCAATGGCCATTAAGTTTCAGTTTAAAAGAGACAACTTGTAGTCTTGCTCTTTAGGAACCTCAACAGCAATTGTGCTTTCGCTGCAGGTTCCATGATCCAACAGTGTGGCGCTGGCTCCACTCAGCCCTGTGCCTGTGTCACCACTGTCTGAACCCCCTCTATGGTGTGCATCTGTTACCAATTCTCTTTCAAAGAGCATCTGCTGCCAGTAAAGGCAAGCTTTTAATATGTTGATTTATCATTGTCAGATACAGGATTTTATTGCTTGCATTTGAATATTGTATTTAAGGTGCTTTTGTGATTACAGATGTTTTACATATAAATTGCTTTATATTAGAAAACTCTTTTTTTTCAGTATTTTTAAAGGAAACTTCACATTCATGTGTTTTACATTTTAATATCTTCTGCATTGCTGAGCGCTTGTGAATTGCTTTCTGTCTGTAATGGCAGTTGGTATGAGCAATAGCATCTGTGACTGTTGCTGCTTCAGAGGAGAAAATTAAATGTGGGTATGGTTTTTCTTTTCTAGGGAGCCAGAATTTATTAATTACTAAGGAAATCTTTGATTGCTATTTTACCCCCTAAAAGGGACAGAATAGGTCACTACATAAAAATAGCTTCCCACTCCATAACCTTTGCGAACCAGAAAACTATGTCAAGTTTCCACACTTTTCTCTCTCTTGATTCGGTAGCCTTAAAATAATCTAGAAGTCTTTGAGATTGCACAGTCTTTGAAATAATAGCACCATCTACTGTCTGATTCTGAATTCATTCATCATGTTAAGGAAAAAAATGAAGATGTTAGAGATGGAGGGGGTGCTCTGAGTAGTTAAATGGTATAGCACTAAGTAAATAATGTATAACTGAAAAATATGAAAATTCTTGCCTAAAATAGGAAAGGAAGACTAACCATATCAGGAGTTAGTCACACTGAGTAAACATTGTTAAATACTCCTTTTCAGGCAGAAAATTGATAACATGGTATTAAAATATAGTTAAAACAATGAATGCCTTGTTCACCATCATCATCATCATCATCATCATCATCATCACCGCCATCATTAGCTTCTCAGATTAACTTATCTTCTGTTCATCTAGATGAACCTGAGGGGTGGGATAGGTGGATGTATACGGAAATATCTTAAAGAAATCCCTACCTCTCAGCAGTGCATCATGATGTAAGGGTAATTGCTTCATTTCTGCTCCGAGTGCCAGCCAGCTCTCAAGGAACGCCTTGCATAGTGGGAGTTGCTAGGAGGCCTGATTGTTCCCTGTCCTCAAATCCTTTTCCCAAAGGAGTAATGTTATTTCATTAAAGAAACTCAACTGTCTGGATAAATGATCATTGAAAGTATGTCTCAGGGCTCTCATAAAAATAAGCTACTAGCTATTTGAAGAACATAGTGTGAAATTCAGGACATTCTCCAAAATCCTCCTTCATGCTGATTTCTTTCAATGAGCAAGAGGTCAGTTGTCACTGTGCCTTATGCACAGTTATTTCCTTAACCTCATAGCTCCCAGAAGACTGTTTTGCCTCCCACATATCTAGTGCAGACTGCATATGATTCTTCCTGCCTCCAGAACTGGCATCAAGTTATTCCATATACAGCAGGACTTTTATGCTTTCTGTCCAGTTTATTATCTCTTTTCTATATCAATTCAGAAGGTTTATTTTCCCTCTTTGGCCTTCTGCTTCTCTTCCCACTTGCATTCTTCTTCTTCTTTTTTTTTTTTTTTTTTTTTTGCTGTTATTTTGCAATGAGGCCTGAATATAAATTTCTCACTTTAAAAAATGTTTTCATTTCTACAGTTTTTGGGCAATCAATGCCCTTTGCATAAAAGAATTAGTAAAAAGCATGTATCTTCACAATTGATTTTTCTTATTGTCAATTTTTTTGAGTTGCTGAGAAATATAATAAGTAGAAAATAAATAATGACATCATTAAAATGCCACCTATGATCCTATACTTATTTACCAAATACGTATTAACTCTCCCTTATCTGCCAAAATATAGGAAAAACAATTTCTACCTTCAGAAAAGCCTATAGTCAACTAAATCTTTCTTTATCCTGTCTTTTTTAAAAAGGTACTTTATCTGCTCATCTCCACTGTGGCAGCTAGATACTGACCAACCACTCCATTTTCTACTTAGTCTAACCTTACCTTAGATATTATTGTAAATCATAGTAAGGTAATGTTTTGAACTGTTAACTGTGTTTTTATTCACTGGGAAAAAAAATCATGGCCTTAGTTCACAGTATACATACCGGAATAGTGGATGCAGGTGGCAAACAATAATAGCAATAGCAACAACTACAACAACAACAACAAAGTCAGTTGAGTTGTCAAATACATTTTTTTAAACTCCTGTCAGAAAATAACAGTTATGAAAGTCAATACGTTTAATTCACAGGGCTAGACATTAGGGATTTTCTTTATCTTTTTTGTTTACTAAATGAGAAAAAGGCTTTTGAGAGACAAAAAAAAAAAAAAAAAAAAAAAACCCTAGCTCTAAAGGAAGCAGAGTAGTAAGATCACCCATAATGAGTCTGGATAACGATGATGCCTATTAATTTAAGTGCTATGGGGATATAGTTCATTATGCGAACTATGTGGGGACAAAAGTGAAAATGGGACGAGGTGGTATGGCTGGGATTAGAGTGAGGTGAGCAAGACACTTGGCATTAGGTGCAAAACTTAAGGGGCACCAAAAAAATCAGTATTAAGATGAGTAACATTTTCATGCAATGATTTTCAAAAGAATCAAAATTACTGCAAAAATAATGCTGAACAAAATAGAAAAAAAAATAGTAAAACAGGGACCATAAGGGTAAGCGATGTCTCTGAAAGGAAAACACGTCATGACTCTATCCTAGGTGAGTCTCAGGTGAGGGATGGTCATGAGAGAGACCATAAATGGGCTTATAATGGCCTGGGGACTAGTAAGCTTTTGCCTTACAGCACCCCCTGCCTTCCATCATAGTCCAGGACACTATAAGAGGTTTGGAGAAGCCATGCATATATATCAGGAATAATTTGTTGATTTCAAGAAAAGCCTTCTAAAGTCCCAAACTGTGTAATCAGGGAGGGTAAACAGCTAGAGTGTTTATCAGGTTCAGAAGTTTTGAACTAGGCCAGATGAAACAGAGATTTCAAGCCTGGGATAAGGAGGACTTTGATGGAATGGACCAAACAACTGGCTGTGTTGCAAGGGCCAGAGTCAGCAGCAGAAGCCAAGCTTCTGAGAACATAATAGAGGAAAACTAAACCAAACCATTCAATAGACGCCATCAGGGTCTAGAGAAAAGGCATGCAAACAATACCTAAGACACGTAAATCCCCCTACACCTCAGAAGTAAAACCACTGTGACACAAAGAAAGAAAAGGAGAGCTATGTGTTTGACTCAGTTTTTACAGAGGAGTGACAGAATATGCTAACCCAAAATACACCTTTTTGGCATAAGGATATTTTTAGCTATTTTGAGAAACAGCAGACATGGGAAAAGGCCTGAAAACAGAGTTGAGTTTACCTTTTTGTAAGGAAATATATATAGATATATATAGATATATATATGAAATTTCCTTTAGTAGGGGTGTCTCCTTCTCTATACCAGGAAGAAGATGATTAAGTCAAAAAACTCATCAGTGAAGAAGACATGAACTTAAATCTGCATAATAAATCTTACATTTGTTTATTATGTTTTTCCTGGTCATTTCCCCATAACTAGCCTCCTCTACACCCTTCTCTCTTTTGCCTTTAGTTGAAGATGGAATTTAAGCCTGAATTATTTTTCAAAAATTTAATTACAGGCACCTGGGTGGCTCAGTCGGTTAAACGTCCAACTTTGGCTCAGGTCATGATCTCACGGTTTGTGGGTTTGAGCCCCACATCGGCATCTATAATGACAGCTCAGAGCCTGGAGCCTGCTTCAGATTCTGTGTCCCTCTCTCTCTCCCCCTCCCCCACTTGTGCTCGGTCTCTCTCAAAAATAAACATTAAAAAAAAAATAATTGATTGGTTAACTAATTTTTAAAGTTTATTTATTTATTTTGAGAAAGAGAAAGAGAGCACAAGCCGGGGAGGGGCAGAGAGAGAGGGAGAGAGAGAATCTCAAGCAAGTCCCTCACTGTCAGCTCAGAGCCCCACTTGGGGCTTGATCTCACAAACCATGAGATTATGACCTGAGCAGAAATCAAGAGTTGGATGTTCAACTGACTGAGCCACCCAGGCACCCCTATTTACACTTGAGAGAGAGAGAGAGAGAGACAGAGTCTGAGCTGTGGAAGGGCAGAGAGAATGAAGGACAGAGGATCCCAAGCAGGCTCTGTGCTGACAGCAGTGAGTCCAATGCAGGGCTTGAACTCTCGAACTGTGAGAGCATGACCTGAGCCCAAGTCTGACACTCAACCAACTGAGCCACCCAGGTGCCCCTTTAAGCCTGAATTCTAAGCCACTTCTCAGAGTTCCTTGTTTTTCCTTGGCTTTCTTGCATGTATACATCATGTATACATGTTAATAAACTTTGATTTGTGTTTCTCTAATTAGTCTTTTTGTTACAGGGTTCCCAGCTGAGAACTCAGTGGGGTGGAGGGAAATTTATTTCTTCTCCCCTACATTAACCAACGAAGACTAAATTTTAATTTGTAAGTGACTGTAAATAGAAATGGGATTTTAAAAGCTAAATCTACTTTAATTTTAGAAAATCTAAAACATAATTCTTATTTCCATTTGGCAACTCAGAAGTGTGGTTCTTGGAGCATCAGCATCAGCATCACCTGGATGCTTGTTAGAAATGCAGAATCTTGGGTGCCACACTAAATCTACAAGAAGAGTATGCATTTTAGCCAGATCCCTACCATGAGGAAAATAAAACAGTTCTAGGAAAAGACCACTCCATCTTAAAGTAGAATGAAAGAGACAGAGAGAGAGAAAACACATTATTTTAATGTTGTGTAAGCATTACTAGAGTTCCATGCATATAAGTTAGTGTGTATCATAGGAAATAATTTTCCCTCTACCCTTCTAGGTTCTTGGCTAAGACCCCCCATAATAAAAGATTAACAAGAGAAAAACAAACAGAAGGTTAATAATATGTGTATTTCATGTGTACAGTGGAGAAATCCAGGAAAAATGAGTAAGTTCCCAGAAGTGGCCCAAGCCATCACCTTAAATGCTATTTTTGACTAAAGACAATAGAAAGATGTTGGGGGCTAGGGAGACCAGTTACTGCAATTTAACAGGAAAAACAGTAACCAAGAGTAAGTTTTGTTATTTAGATTTAAATGCATGCTTTCTCCATTGAGAAAGTTTCTGTTCATTTAGTCATCCTTCCCTGCCTGGTATAGAGAGGGAGACACTCTTAAAATAGAGGTCTCCCTTATATATGTAAATTTCCTTTACAAAAGGGTAACTACTACTGCATTTTCAGAGAATCTCCTATGTTTGCTTTTTCTCAAAAATAATCACCTCAAAATAATCCTTATGCCAAAAAGACATATTTTGAGGTAGCATATTTTGCTGCTTTTCATGTAAAAGTGACTGCAAAGTCTGAACAGAATTTCACACAAATTTATATAAAAGCAGAAGAGAGAACAATTAAAACTTCCCTTACTCCCTTGAGAGACGGGAGGATAAATAAGTATATGCCTATAAGAGACTCTTAAACTAATTCTGGAGGTAAACTCTCACGGTGCAGGGTGTCAGGAGGCCCAAGAACTTGCACAGTAAAATCCAAAGCCCAAGCCTTTAGATCAGACCCTTTGTGTTCTCAAGAAGCTACTCTGTAGCAGTGGACTCCCTTCTCCAAAAAAAATTGATCATTCTATCCTTACACTGCATAACTCGTATTCATATCCACCTTTGAGAAGCGCAATGTTACATCCAGCAACCTAAATCAATATGCAAGCCTGTGACTACCAATATGAGTTCTCAATTCTGGGACATTCCCAGTTATGACGATGAGACAACGATCTAGAACCAGGTTAGCAAACTTTTGGTAAAGGGCCAGATAGAGAATATTTTAGGCCACACAGTCTGTTTTGCAACTACTGAACTCTGCCACTGCAGCATGAAAATAGCCATAGGAAAGAGCAGGATTATATTCCAATAAAACTTTATTTACAGCAACAACCAGCATGTCAGGTTGGGCCCACAGATGATAGTTTTCCAAATTCTGTTTTAGAATATTCTATGGAATGATTTTTCTACATATAAGGCATTAGTAACTAAGGAATAGGGTTTGTCACTCCTCTAAGATCATTTCTTCATAATTCTTAAATTCTCTGGCCGTCTTTTGCACATGGCTTCTGTCATTATAGAATCATTTATCTCTGTGTTAAAGAGTCTTAGCACACATGAGGGCATGGCTTTGCTCTTCTCAACCTATAGTATAACACACGAAAAAACTTCAAATGCCTTTTTACTTATGCCAACAATGAAATTACTTGCTGTCTGATTTTTACATGTTAAGGATGGATCTGTGGCATCCTTAAAATAAATATAGAAATAAATTTCAGGTGTTACATAACATAAAGTGTGTCAACTATAAAACACTTAAAGAGTAAGGGCTTAATATTAATTAATAAAGTAATAGTAGTGTATCTTTTGAATAGATAATGATTTCATGTCTCTCCTTTTTTCCTTTGTCCTTTGATTGTTAAACAACTGGACCAGGTAGATAGGAAAAATACTTTGGGGGCTTCGGAAAATTAAATGAGATTCTCAGGGTCACATGGCAGGTAAAAGTTGGACTTTGGCTCAAATTCACATTTCTACTTCCTATTCTGGTATACTGTTTACCACAAAATAATGTCTTCAACTAGTAATAGGACCATATATTAGTGCGGTTGATAAAATCTGCAGTTAAAATCCACAATTCTCTTCTAGAAATGTCCTCCAATTCATTAGTCACCGAAACCAGAACTGTCACAGATGTTTCTCTTTTCTTTTATCACACTGTGTCTCATTGTGCAGTTTCCTTTGACAGAAAAAAAAAATTAATTTGTCTTCAAGGAACTATTATACACATTTTATTTTTATAAAAATACGGTAGATTATCAACTGGCCAATAAGCTCCTCCCTTTGAGTAAGTTAGATTCTTTGAGATTCTCACAAATGAGTTAATTTAGGCAATGAAGTCCAGAACAAATACTAGTCTCATGCATCTCTTAAAGGTGTATTTAATCTCTCACATTCACATCCACCTATTGAAGATCATCTGCCCTAAATACCTTGTTCTCCTCTAAGCAAATATCAGTTGCACCTGAAAGTACATATTATTGAGCTTTAAACTCCATTAGGAGGTCTCAATTTTTATCTGTGTTCCCTTTCTCTTTCCATTACTGCCCTATATATCTTTGGAAGATATTTAATGAAGTTAAGAGAAAGGGACTTTTAAATTCTTGGCATAATAGTCTACCTTCAGGAATTGGAAAACCTTTCAAGCACAGTGGTAAATATGGATAAGGTATGCAGACAATGAGAGGGTCTCTCTTTTTATTTTTTTCTTCTTTCTCCCCAAAATGCTCTTAGTTCTTTTAGGGAAAAAAATTGTGTGGGTACTGAAAAATGACATTATAATGCAATTCTTTCTTGTTAAGCACTAGTGTGATTCTTTTGATACTTGCTCATAAAAGTCTCCCAACATGTTTTTGCTATAATGAATGGAAATGTATTCCCTCAAAAACCTTTTAACTTTCTGCTTAATAGGGAGATTCAAAAGGAAAGAGAAAAAAATAGGGAAAAAAAGTGGAAACAGTAAACTAGAATTACAGGTGCAGGTACACAGCTTGTATGTGTATAATGGACTTTGGTTGTGTCCCTGAAATGATTCAAATTCTCTGACTGCGCTGACTACAGATTTTGTTTTTTTCTTTATGTATTTTTGCCTCATTTCAGAAAAGATTTGAGGCATCTAACAACCAGAACATGACCAATAAAATGTTGGCAAAAATAAGTAAGAAGAATCAAAACTAGGGAAAAATATAAATGGAAGTAGATAGTCATTACTGGATCGACTTGACAAGGTAAGAAGGTGGATGGTAAAGACGTGGCAGGGAACGAACCGAATCCATGCACTCAGGTATATTTGTGATTACTGAACCTTAAGTTAGGCTCTTTGTTTACTAACAACTAAAGCAAAAAGTAATAGCTATGGTTATCATAGAGCAGAACTACAGGGTTTTTTTAGGTGATCAAAAGCTGCACAATGACATTAAGATCTAAATGTGAAAACAATGTACCATAATGTTATAGACTGAATTATGTCTTCTTAAAATCCATATGTTGGAATCCTAACCCCCAATGTGTCTGCATTTGGAAATAGAGCCTTTAAAGAGAAAATTTAGATAAAATGAGCTCATAAGGATGGGCCCTGATCCAAAAGAACTTGTATCCTTATAAGAAGAGGAAAAGATACCAGGAGTGTGTACACACAAGAAAAAGGACGTGCGAGGACATAGTGTGAAGGTAACCATCTATGAGCCAGAAAGTACTGATGAGAAACCAACTCTGCTGGTATCTTGATCTTGAACTTCCAGTTTAGAACTGTGAGAAAATATCTAGTCTATGGTATTCTGTTATGGTAGCCTAGGAAGACTCATATGCTTAGAAACAGAAATATGATCAATGTGGTAAATGAGTTCTTATCTGGCATTTCTACACATATTACAGTAACATATTTCAAATGGCAGATTACTGGGATTCTTTTGTAAAAGCAAAGGATATTACATTAAGAGACCACCTATAAAAGGTAATTTTTCACGATTCCAAGTAAATATGATCCCATACAAGATTTTTGCTGTCCTAACTCCATTTAAAGACAGAACTTACAGAGGGGCACCTGCGTGGCTCAGTCAGTTAAGCATCTGACTCTTGATTTAGTCTCAGGTCAGGATCTCACAGTTTATGAGTTCAAGCCCCACATTGGGCTCTGGGCTGACAGCCTGGAGCCTGCTTGAGATTCTCTGTCTTCCTGTCCCTCTGTCCCTCTCCACTCATGTTCTGTCTCTCTCTCTGAAAAAGAAATAAATAAACATTAAAAGAAGATAGAACTGGGGCGCCTGGGTGGCGCAGTCGGTTAAGCGTCCGACTTCAGCCAGGTCACGATCTCGCGGTCAGTGAGTTCGAGCCCCGCGTCAGGCTCTGGGCTGCTGGCTCAGAGTCTGGAGCCTGTTTCCGATTCTGTGTCTCCCTCTCTCTCTCTGCCCCTCCCCTGTTCATGCTCTGTCTCTCTCTGTCCCAAAAATAAATAAACGTTGGAAAAAAAAAATTAAAAAAAAAAAAAATAAAAAAATAAAAAAAATAAAAAAAAAAAAGAAGATAGAACTTAGAGAAAAAGGTAAAGGATGCTAGAGAAGAACCTCTAAGATAGATAGATAGATAGACAGATAGATAAAGATTAGACCTATGAATGGATTTATAAATGTAAAGTTTCTTGATACAGCTTTGAAATATAGATTTTGTTTCTATACCATTTAAAATGAAATTTGTTATTTAAATAATATTATTTGCTAATGTAATAATATTTTAATAATATAAATAATATTTTATTTGTTGATAATTTTATCTACTTTTTGAGGAACTGCCAAACTGTTTTTCAAAGTGGCTGTATTATTTTAAATTCCCACAAGCAATGCATGAAGTTCCAATTTTTTATTCTACTCCTAGGTATATACCCAAGAAAAATGAAACCATACAACCACACACAAACTTGTATGTTAATTGTTCATAACAACATTATTCATAATAGCCAAAAGTTGGAAACAAGTATTCAACAACTGATAAATGGATAAACAGTATGTAAAATATCCATACAATGAAGTATTATTCACAATAAAAAAAGAATGAAGTACCAATCCATGCTACAACTTGGATGAACCTTGAAAACATTATGCTAAGTATAAGAAGCCAGACACAAAGCCACTTATTATATTTGAAATGTCTAGAAAAAAAATTCTGGAGACAGGGCATCGGTTAGTGGCTGCTAACAAACGGTGAAAATTGCTTATGGGACATTGCTTATGGGACATTGTTCCTTTTTGGGGGGTGGCAGGCAAATATGTTCTAAAATTATGATGATTATACAACCTTGTAAATATACTTAAAGAATTGAGTTATACACTTAATTTTTTTAACTTTATTTATTTTGAAAGCGAGAGCATGCACACTGGGGAGGAGCAGAAAGAGGGGGAGAGAGGGAGTCCCTGGTAGGCTCTGCACTGTCAGCAGAGAGCCCGACATAAGGCTCAATTCCTCAAACTGCGAGATTATGACCTGAGTGGAAATCAAGAGTCCAATGCTTAATTGACTGAGCCACCTAGGCGCCCTGAGTTATATACCTTTAAATGAGTGTGTGAATTATATCTCAATAAAACTTTTAAAAAAATTTACAAATAATTATGTAGAATATCTGGAAAATTCACTGGAATTTTAAATTGGCTGGAATTTTAACAAGATACAAATAATCACTGTTTATATTTAATCTCATTTTTGCATACATATTTTTTTTTAATTTAGATTATAATATACAATATATTTGTAGTTTGTCTTTTTTCTTTCTTTTCTTTCCTTTTTTTTTTTTTTTTAGAAAAATGCCAAAAGAATTTCTGATACCATTGACCATTCTTCTGCAGGGATTCATAGTGAATTATTTAAAATTTTTTTAATATATTTATTTTTGAGACAGAGAGAGACAGAACATGAGTGGGGGAGGGGCAGAGGGAGAGGGAAACACAGAAACTGAAGCAGGCTCCAGGCTCTGAGCTGTCAGCACAGAGCCTGACGCAGGGCTCGAACTCATCAACCATGAGGTCATGACCTGAGCTGAGGTCGGATGCTCAACCGACTGAGCCACTTAGGTGCCCCATAGTGAATTATTTAAAAATATGAGAGAATCATCTAGAAGTTCAGAAATTCATACTAGCTATTCACATGAAGAATTCTCCTTATCCTCCCTACTCTCTGGGAATCTTGTTATTGTGGGTTGTGATTATTAATGGAAATATCAGATCCTTTGGGTGTACTTGGCTAGAAGAAAGTGTGAGAGCCATTACAGAGTAATTATAGAGCATAGTTATTTTGATCATTTTGTCCAAGTAAGCATAACTGTATACCCAGGAATTTATTTTGATGTCCAGACAGATGACACAATGCAGCCAACAGTGAATATAAATAACACATAGTTAGCACTTACAATAAACAGGGGATTCTTAGGAGGGAAGGGACTCAAGCAGAGGTCTAATAATGAGTGGAGCCAAGCATGGGATTGAAAGGGTAGGGTGTGGTTTGAGCTTTCACTGTGATTTCTGAGTAGAGCTGGGATGGAGGGTTCCCACATGGGCTAGAAGTTGCATTATTTAAAGTTCTCTTGGCCTGAAGAGTTAAACTGCCTGTGTTGACTGTCTTTTCCTGGTTGCAGAACAGACAAGGAAGAATGATGGGGATCTAAAAGTTGTCAATGGTCAAATGACAGTGGTCAACTGTTTTATTACAATGGCCAAAAAAACCTTTTAGAAAGTATTTTTATCCCATGTGTAAAAGGAAACCATATGAGCCAGAGAAACATTTCTATAAGATTACTATGGAAGATCTCCTTTAAGACAATATGATCTCCTTTTAAGTCAATCTGAATGAATAAAACATAAAATTTATTCCTTAAGTAATTAGACAAAATAAGTTACTATGTAGGTGTACTGGCCATGAACTCAGTAAATCTGGAGGTTATCTACCTAAATGATAATTATAGTTTCTGTGAAAGCAGCTTACAGTCATTCATGTGCATGTCCTGAGCTGCAGCAAGATATCGACAGAATCTTAGAAAATTGTACTGCCTGAGTTATTCATGCTACTGAGTCCAGACTAATTATAATAGCCATTTCTGACCACTATAACATAACAAATCATCACACGCATGGCCTAGAAGCAACTATATTTAGGTGCCTGAGAAAATAGTTTGCAATAGCAATGCCCCCTTATGTCTTAAGGAATGTCTGCTCTCAGGACAGAAAAAGTGAGTGGTATATATTTTTTAAAATGCCAAAGTTTCTGAAGAAAGTTTCTCTGCCTTTGGATTTTGTCAGTGGTGAAGGGCTGCCCCTGCTTTGTTTGGGATCACCGGAGCCAAGTGCTCTTGCACCCCTATGATCTAGCTACAGATTCAAAAGTGAGGCTGGAATTTGGAGTTTGAACTGCAAGGAGGCTCTTAGCTGTAGACAGTGCAAGAGAGGGTGGCTACTGTCCTCTGGCTGTGTGGAGTGAAGCCCAGGCATCCCCCTTCTCCATGGCCTCCTTCTGCCTCAGAATCCATGGACAGGCCCCAGGGCAGGTGAGCCCTGCGTCAGAGAAAGGGTTACTTCAGTGAACAAATAACAGCACACCTGGTCCAATTCACCACTATGAGCAGTGGGGTAAAGCAACCAAAGACACAACAGAGTGCATGTAACAAATTCCAAAAACACTTTCTGAAGTGCCAGACCCTGGACAGCGTATGATCCCTTTTTAATATACTAGTGCTTGCAGGTGCAGGACACATAACAAGCTATTAAAACACATAAAAGACAGAAAACTAGCCAAAATGACAAAAAGAAGAATTATCCTCAAAAGAAATTCCAGGAAGAAATAACAGCCGGAGAATTGCTAAAAACAGATATAAACAATATATCTGAACATGAATTTAGAATAATAGTCATTACAATAATAGCAGGGCTTGAAAAAAAATCATAGAAGACAGCAAAAAATCTATTGCTGCAGAGATTAAGGACCTAAGAATTAGTCACAATAAATTAAGAAATGTTGTAAATGAGATGCAAAATGGATGCAGTGACAGCAAGGATGGAAGAAGCAGAAGGGAGAATAGGTGAAATAGAAGATAAAATTATGGAAAATGATGAAGTTGAGAAAAGGAAACTGAAGAAGACACAAAGAAATGGAAAAACATTCCATGCTCATGGACTGGAAGAACAAATATTGTTAAATGTCCTTACTACCAAAAGCAATCTACACATTCAATGAAATCCCAATCAAAATAGCACCAGCATTCTTTGCAAAGCTAGAACAAACAATCCTACAATCTGTGGAACCACAAAAGAACCCAAATAGCCAAAGTAGTGTCAAAAAAGAAACCCAAAGCTGGAAGCATCACAATCTTGGACTTCAAGCTATAATACAAAGCTGTAATCATCAAGACGGTATGGTATTGACACAAAGACAGACACATAGACCAGTGGAATAGAATAGAGAACCCAGAAATGGACCCACAGATATATGGCCAACTAATATTTGGCAAAGCAGGAAAAAGTATCCAATGGAAAAAAGACAGTCTCTTTAACAAATGGTGCTGGGAGAACTGGACAGCAACATGAAGAAGAATGAAACTGGATCACTTTCTTATACCATACACAAAAATAAGTTCAAAATGGATGAAAGACCTAAATGTGAGATAGGAAACCATCAAAACCCTAGAGGAGAAAATGGACAACAACATTTTTGACCTCAGCCACAGCAACTTCTTACTTGACATGTCTCTGAAGGGAAATAAAAGCAAAAATGAACTATTGGGACCTCATCAAGATAAAACACTTCTGCACAGCAAAGGAAACAATCAGTAAAACTAAAAGGCAGCCAACAGAATGGGAGAACATATTTGTGAATGACATATCAGGTAAAGGGTTAGTATCCAAAATCTACAAAGAACTTACCAAACTCAACACCTGAAAAACAAATTTTCCAGTGAAGAAACGGGCAGAAGACATGAATAGACACTTTTCAAAAGAAGACATCGAGATGGCTAACAGACACATGAAAAGATACTCAACACTGTTCATCACCAGGGAAATACAAATCAAAACCACATTGAGATACCACCTCTCACCGTCTCAATGTCTTTAAAATTAGCAACCGAGGAAACAACAGATGTTGGAGAGGATGTGGGGAAAGGGGAACTCTCTTACACTTTTAGTGGGAATGAAAACTGTTGCAACCACTCTGGAAAACAGTGTGAAGGTTCCTCAAAAAATTAAAAATAGAATTATGTGACAACCCATCAATAACACTACTAGGAATTTATCCAGAGTATACAGGAGTGCTGATTCATAGGGGCACATGTACCCCAATGTTTATAGCAGCACTTTCAACAATAGCCAAATTATGGAAAGAACCCAAATGCCCATCAACTGATGAAGGATAAATAAGATGTGGTATATGTATACAATGGAATACTACTTGGCAATGAAAAAGAATGAAATCTTTCCATTTGCAGCAACATGGATAGAACTGGCAGGTATTATGCTGAGTGAAATAAGCCAGTCAGAAAAATACAGATATCATATGTTTTCACTCATAGGTGGAATTTGAGAAACTTAACAGAAGACCATAGGGGAAGGGAAGGAAAAGTACATTACAAACAGAGAGGGAGGAAACCATAAGAGACTCTTAAATACAGAGAACAAATTGAGGGTTTATGAGGGTAGAGAGTTGGGGGGGTGGGGAAAATGTGATATGGGCATTGAGGAGGGCATCTGTTGGGATCAACAATGGATGTTGTATGCAAGTGTTGAGTCACAAGAATCTACTCCCGAAGCCAAGACTACACTGTATACACTGTATGTTAGCTAACTTGATAATAAATTAGTTTTTAAAAATGCCAACATTTCTGAAATTTTTATCATTGATATTATTATTTTCCTTCTTAGGAAATGAAACCCTGCATTATAGCCTAGCAAATGAAGCCCTCCATTATATAGGCACAGCTGATGTTGGCATCCTTGCAACTAATCCCCTTGCTACCAAAGCTCAGCCATATTATTCTTAGCTATTTCCCATATGTGACCTGTTGCAACACACAACAATTAATTTTCTCATGATGTTCTCTCTATTTGAAATAATAGTTCTTCTCTTGTTCATATGACACACAACAATTTAAAATTCAGTTTGAGGGGCGCCTGGATGGCGCAGTCGGTTGGGCGTCCGACTTCAGCCAGGTCACTATCTCGCGGTCCATGAGTTCGAGCCCCGCGTCAGGCTCTGGGCTGATGGCTCAGAGCCTGGAGCCTGTTTCCGATTCTGTGTCTCCCTCTCTCTCTGCCCCTCCCCCGTTCATGCTCTGTCTCTCTCTGTCCCAAAAAAAATGAATAAACGTTGAAAAAAAAAATTAAAAAAAAAAAATAAAATTCAGTTTGAATGTTCAAACTGGACATTTTCCTCTGAAGCCTTACTTGATAGTTCATAGTCCTTCCTTTGTGTCTCTATGCTGTATAACTAAAGATTTTCCTTGTTAATATTTTTTATTCTCTTTTGGCTATGAGCTCCTCCAGTGTGGGGACTGTATCTTTTCAACTTATGCCCAATACTTAGTACAATGATTGCTATTTATTAGATGTTTGATATAAAGATGGAAGGTTGGAAAGAAGGAAGGAAGGAAGGAAGGAAGGAAGGAAGGAAGGAAGGAAGGGAGGAAGGAAGGGAGGAAAGAAGAAAGGGAGGAAGGAAAGAAGGAAAGAAGGAAAGAAGGAAAGAAAGAAAGAAAGAAAGAAAGAAAGAAAGAAAGAAAGAAAGAAAGAAAGAAAGAAGGAGGGAGGGAAAGAAAGAGGGAGGGAAAAAAAAGAGGAAACTCACCAAAGATTAACTTTACTAAAGGTTAAATTTGATTCCTAGTTTGATAAAATTAGAGCCCCTCAATCTTCTCAAATAAATTTTCTCTCCTGTGGCAAACTTAATTTCTTTTCTCAAACTCACTCTACATCCAACTGAAACATTCTGTTGTTTGCTCTTTTTACTTTCCAAATTTTTGCCTTGTCCACCTTTCTGTCACCACAGTCTTGCTAAAGGTCTCAGGTCCCTCAAACAATCTGCAGGTTCCTTGGGGTCCACTGTGACTTCTTTAGGGATTGAGCTCTCTGTGGATTAAATCTCTCTCTCTCTTTTTTCTTTGTGTTTCCTTTTTTTTGTACCATCAATCAAAACATGCTCCTTTTTTTGACATATATTTGAAGGGCCATCTCTCAGCAACTTGCCTTGGAGAGAAGTACTCTGACATTAAACTGACTCACACAGCATGCTACCCTCTGAGTCATTAGTGTGGAACAAAGAAAAAGACTTTAAGTGTAAATCTCAGTGCCCTTAATCACATAGTAGGTGATATTTTCCAAATTATATCTATTATCTGTTTGGGGTCTGTTCTATAATACTGTTTAGTTATACAGTAATCTTGCAAAATAATAGCAACTATTTATTGAGGATGCACATATAATAATATATGTATGAATAATACCATAGTATGTTCATATATTGATAATAATTATCTATTCCATGTTACCCATTAGGCTAACCCTCATGCCAGTTAATTCACATAAAAGTTCACATCAACTTTGAAAGATCCATATTCTATCCTCGCTTTATACATATAGAAACCAAGAACTGCACAGATTCAATTGTTTGCTCTAACTCACATAGCTGATAAGTGGGAGAACTGACATTTCAATCAAGGCTTTTCTGACTCCAGAGTCCCATACAATATTACAACCCTGATCTTAAGGAAGTCTTGGCCAACCTACCAGACAAGGGCAGTAAACTTATTGCCAAGCCTCAGCATTGCAGAATGTGGTAATTTCACACACAAAAAAAAATGTTGGAAACTCTTCCTTTTCCCCAAGCAATAGTGTGAATGTGTTTGATTTCTCTCAGAGTATCTCTTATTCTTCCTGAGCAGAAAAGTCCTGTGTACAAGCTAAACATTTCTACCCTTCCTTCCCTATGGCTGTGACATTAGTCTTGGTTGGCTGTGGCTGATTTTACACAATTTGCTGCTGAGATGTTCACCCTTTCAACTTACTTAAGGTCACTGATAGAATAAATTTTCATCAATCTACAGTGATGTAGCTCTTAATTAGAAATAAGATAGAAATTGCAACTCTGCTTCTAGAGATCATTAAAGGTTATATTCTCATGGGTCTAAATTATTTAGAAGTTTTTATGAGCACATTACTTATGATTAAGAAAAGTTTTAACTGTACTTACAAAATTTTAACAAATGATTGGTTGTTTATAGTATTTGGCACAAGTTTGTTAGTTTCCCTATAATTTTCTAAATTTTCTTTGGTTGTTTCTATTTTTTTTATTTTTAAAGTTTATTAATTTATTTTGAGAGAGAGAGAGAGAGAGATAGCATGTGAACAAGGGAGGGGCAGAGAGAGAGGGAGAGAGAGAGAGAGAGAGAGAATCCCAAGCCCGCTCCACAGTGTCAGCGTAGAGCCAGATGCAGGGCTGGAACCCATGAACCATGAGATCATGACCTGAGCAGAAACCAAGAGCTGGATGCTTAACTGACTGAGCCACCCAGGTGCCCCCATTTTTTTTTCTGATTTTTGCTTTGTTTTTGGACAAGAATGCTTAATTCTAAAATTCATATGTATTTTCCCCCCTCAGGGTTATGTTTCACATTTTTAAAGCATTAGTTTTAGGTTTATTCTTGTTTTCCCTATACTCCTCAAGCAAGGCTGCTCTTTTGTCACTCCTGTGTATATGTGCCTTTCTCCAAATTTCTCTGAATTCTCAGCTCTCTGAGAGGAAGTTGTGCACTTCTCACCTCTGGGCCAGAACCATCCTCCTCAAAGTCTCAAAGCCTATCTTATGACTTCCTCAGTGCATTAGACAGGGCCAGGGCTAAAGGAAAATGTGGAGTTCCTTGATCAAAAAGCAGGAGGAAAAATGCCATTAAAGATACTAAAATGTAAAGCTTGTCCTTTCCTCTGCTGTCAGTATGTCATGGCACTCTTTATTTTTCTTTCTTTTTTTTTTTTTTTTTAATTTTTTTTTTTCAACGTTTATTTATTTTGGGGACAGAGAGAGACAGAGCATGAACGGGGGAGGGGCAGAGAGAGAGGGAGACACAGAATCGGTAACAGGCTCCAGGCTCTGAGCCATCAGCCCAGAGCCTGACGCGGGGCTTGAAATCACGGACGGCGAGATCGTGACCTGGCTGAAGTCGGACGCTTAACCGACTGCGCCACCCAGGCGCCCCATGGCACTCTTTATTCACCATTTAATTTTGCAGTAATTAAAGAAAAGTTAAACATTTAAATTATCAGCATGAATTCAAATGTTCTGTATATTGTGCAATGACAGCTTTAAATGCGAATAGAAGTGTTTAGCTCATAGAAGGAATTGCCAAAATTACTCAGTTCATATTTCCTAACTCATGCATACATATGTATTTCATTCTTACCAGAATAGTGGAAATGCTGCACAAAAGTAACTCAGCTGTTGTTGTTGGGTTTTTTTTTTTTCCTCCACATCTTGCTACACATGTATTCTACTAGCATTCTCTCCCTCCTGCTTACTGATCAGAAGGGAAACACTGAAAGGAAAAGGAACTCTGGGTTGCCGTATCTTTCCCTTTCCTTCTGTGTCGTTATGTCTATTGTAAGTGGTTAGCTCATATAAAGAGGTAATATGAGTAAAAAAGGATACATTAAGATGCTTTTGGTCATTGGTGTTACTTAGAACGCTGCAGTCCTGTCGGTGTTTGAAGCACGTTTAGGTTTAAATGCCATGCGTGGTCTCTAAAGGCTGTCAGTGCTTCCGCTTACCCAGACAGAGAGGTAAACACACTTAATTTGCACTCTTGAGCCTTGCCGACCTTACCGCACATCGTGAGTTCACTGGAATTCTGGGCTCACTGGGCAACACATCTGCTATATGTGAATGGGACAAAGACTTGCATATTGCATGTATTACCTTTGCCTGTATGCATGCTCCATTGCTATACTTCATTTATAAAATATAAGAATAAAGATGAACTTATTAAAAATTTCAAGCAGAGCATTAAACCAAATTTACAGGGCTGTTCTGAGTGAAGTTGCCCTCCCATGAAGCCAACATTGATACCATCCACCTAACCTCAGTGGCAAACTTTTACTGGCTGGTTCTGCATCTATGGCCATTCTGATGTTAACTGCATCTTGTTTAGTTTGGCTCTTAAGACACTGTTTTGCAAGGTCACCTTTAACCCAAATGACACCTTTATGAAACTAGAAAAAGGTATCTCCTTTTCTAGGTAGACCAAACCCCACGATAAAGCAAATGAGGAATTCATTCCCAACGAACGCCTTGGTTGTGAAAGATATTACTTGAACACTCATACACATCAACCTTACTATTTTTTCACTAATATTTAAGGACTGTTAAAGCCAAGCATTAGCATAGGAAGAAAGCATTGTTGTTGTGGCTCTGCTTCCAACATCCTGCATCTTCTTTCAGAGACGGTCCTCTTTTCTTCTGCCTTGTGTCCATTAAGACATCTACTTTCATTGTTCCTTGTCTTTGTGATCTGTAAACAATGAAGGTACCTCCTAATGTTGTTGAAACTGGCCTTGGAAACCTTTAGAATTCAAGGACCACGATTTCTGCCTCTTCTACTACCCACCATTATTATCTTAAAACCATCACTGAAAGCTTCCTGCTGTTAGCATTGATGATTTGTCTGAGTTCCTCTTGGTTGAGAGTTTTTCTAGCTTTGCCCAGTCTTGCAGACTCTCTCCCTCTGTCAGGGTTGGTGGGGTGGTAGCTGTTGCTGCAAAAGCATTGCTGATACCAATTTCATTGGAATTTAGGATGTGGTCTGCCTCTGGGATATGCAGTCCTTACCTCAGCCAAAGGGAAATTCAGAGACACAATCACTTAGAAATGGAAAGAAAAAAAGTATTCTTGCAAAAACGCAGGAGTCACACATTAAGAAAACTGTCTCACCACGCAAAGAGCACAGCAAGCATTTAAAAGGAAAACACACACGCACAGAATGTCCAAGGTTACCAAGTGTACATTATTGTGTTCATAGACAAACAGCTTCACATGGTCATCATATTCAGAAAGATCATGTCATATCTTCAGATATCACCATAGCAAAAATTAGGGACAAAATTGTCTTTACTAAGAAGTTTAGGTTAAAGTAGATGCTCAAGATTTCATTTATTTTGAAGACCAGAGTACAAGAAAATGACCCTGATGTTGAGTGCATGGTAATAATCAAAGTCAGATTTTGCTTACATACCTTTCAGAATTTATATTCTTTGGATCAATTCTGAACAGATAAGACATGTAAACATTAAAAATAGAATACTATATGATCCAATAATTTCACTACTGGGTATTTAACCAAAGAAAACAAAAACACTAATTCAAAAAGATACATGCACCCTTATGTTTGTTGCAGCATTATTTACAATAGTCAAGATATGAAAGCAACCGAAGTGTACACTTATAGATGAATAGATAAAGATGTGATATATATATATATATATATATATATATATATATATATATATATTCAGCCAAGAAAAAGAATGAGATCTTGCCATGTGTGATATGTGTGATAACGTGGATGGACCTAGAGGGTATTATGCTAAGTGAAATAAGTCAGACGAGGAAGACAAATACCACAAGATTTAGTATTCCCATGGGTGTGGGTGGGCAAAATGGATGAAGGGGAGTGAGATACAGGCTTCCAGTTATGGATTGAGTAAGTCAAGAGACTAAAAGGCACAGCATAAGGAGTATGGTCAGTGGTATTGTGATAGCATTGTATGGCAACAGATGACAGTACACTGGCAAGCATAGCATAATATATAGACTTATTGAATCATTACGTTGTACACCTGCAACTAATGCAACAAATGCAACATTGTGTATCAGACACACTTCCATTAGAAAAGAAAAAAAAAAGGATGTATAAACAAATACAGTGTCAGGGGCATGTGGAATCAGGGGCATTCACAATAGGTCTGTCTTTTACCTGCAACTTAATGCCATCAGGTTCACAGTCCATACCCTTCAGTCAATCTTTGAGAAAGGCAACCATGGGATTCATCAGGCAGAACTATAGAGTTCTGGAATGCCATGGAATAGAGCATATGCATACTGAGCCCAAATAGACTTAGAGCTTTAGTAGAAAGATATTTCTTACTATTATCAAGGTTAATTTACTTACAAGATGCATCAGTCTTTCATTTGACTGCTCTGTTGCTTTCTCAGAAGCTTAACTGTCCATAGACAAATGAGAACTCTGGTGATTGGTCGTGAACTTCCATGTCTGAGTCTTCAAGCATGCAAAGTCTCCCTAAAGGTAGCCAGCCATGGTCACTGGACTTTGGCAAATTTTGGAGTTCTTTAGGCCACAAGACCCTGCATTTAGATTTTTAAAGTTGCAGAATAGTGAAATTTCATTCCTAAATACTTTAGCATTGTCTTTTCATACCAGAAGCATTCTTTATATAACCATGATACCCTTATAACATCCAAGATATTTAATATTTATATCATAATTTGCACAATGTTCAATCATATTCATATTTGCCCAATTTCTCCCAAAATATCCTTTTATAAAAAAATAATAGTCCAATCAGAGATTATGTATTCTGTTTGGTTGTCACGTCTATGAAACTCCTTGAAGGAGAAGCTGTATCTAAAAGAGTCCCACTGTCTTTTTCTTTGTGTTTTCTCATGACATCAACATTTTGAAGAAATCAAGCTAGTTGGTGCTTTTTAGAAGCTTCTGATCTATTTATTAATGTACCAGTACCAAATTATTGAATCACACAGGCAGTATGATCTGTTTTATTATTTGTTATTAGTCCCCGTGCCCCTTTTCTCTCGTTTTTCAGTTTCCTTATTTCTTCTTGGATATTCACCTTTCTGTATTAACTTTGGAATCTCCTTTCTACCTCCAGGAAAGTAAATAAATCTTGTTGGAATTTTTATTGTGATCAAATTAATTTTATGCATTGGCTTGGGAAAAGCAGGCTAAGCCTTTAATAATAAAAGCAGCATAAGAAGAGCTCATAATGTTTCAAACAGGTAAGACTTTTCCCCAGCTAGCTCAGAATTTATACTTTTACTGATAATCTTGAAGAAGCCAATGCTAAACAGGTATTTTTTTTTTAATCATCAAAAATACAAAAGTAGAGAGAATTTTGTAATGAATACTCTGGAACCCATCACCGAGCTTGGACAATGATCAACAGTTGATTTCTTCTCTCTACCAGTCTATGTTTCCTGGGCCCGACTTACTTTACCAGATGGTGGAATTTTGTTTTTGTTTTGTTTTTGTTTTCTTTTGTTTTGTTTTGTTTTTTTCCCCTTATGTATAGACAGGTCATCTAGCTCGGCGAAAATGTCATTATCTGTTCAAGTAACATCAAGGTTTTGGTCTCAGTTTAAATTGTGGCTATAGGACTCAAAAGTGCAAACGAGCACATTAAATTAAGCTAGCAAGTAATTGATTCATTGAATGCATAATTCTTTCCATACAGTAGAGTAGAATGACCAGGTGTTGAGATAGATTATGTAGATGATTCATTGTTTCAATCCTTTCTAGAGATAAAAGGAGACACAGGTTATAAATGAGGGTCATATTTGGAGCCTCCCATATGTATGACCACATTTGGCTTAGGGAAATATTTTCTAACAGTAAGATGCTGACAGTGAAGCATAGGCATTGTGAAGAAAACCGTTGGCATCTATATAAATTTTTGTATTTAAGCCAATACCAGTTGTCTTATTACTTATGCTGAATTCATGCTGCTCATTGTTCTCAGGACAAAGTAAAATTAACCCATACCCCATATGGCCTCTACTTACCTTTCCAGTCTGTTTCATGCTACGGCTGCTGGCGTCCTGAGATCCAGCTATTCTGAACTGCCTGTAGTCCTCCAAATGTGTTGGTCTCTCTTTGCCCCTGGGCACTGAACTGTAGCCTCGCTCCCCTCCCCCTACCCTTTGCTCTTCTTCTCTCATTTAATTTGACTAGCAACAGTTCCTCATGCAAATATCTAGGTTGATATCACTCTTCCTGTATACTATCCATGGCCCCATATTCCTATTTATTATCCTTCAAATGTCATTATTTGATGTATATTTACATATTTTCTTACTCTGTAGACTACGAGCCCCTTGAAAGAAGGAGTTATATCTAAATCACTTTTTTTCATTTGCATCTTCTAAATAAATTCTCCTTATAAAATAGAGCTTATAAATATGTGTGAATTAACACTATAAGGAAAATATTTTGTCTGTATGGAATCATAATGCAAATACTGATTTAGAGACTCTCTAGCATAGTGCCTTTTCTTGCCACAAATGGATCAAGTCATTTCTCTTTATATTTTTGGACGTTCCAAAATGAGAATCTTAATGTCAGTCATGCATAACCTACAAAATTCCTGTGCAAGTTGGATGTATTAAAAATACAAGGGGCGCCTGGGTGGCTTAGGTGGTTAAGCATCCGACTTCGGCTCTGGTGGTGGTCTCACAGCTCATGAGTTTGAACCCTGCGTGGGACTCTGTGCTGACAGCTTGGAGCCTGGAGCCTGCTTCGGACTCTGTGTCTCCCTCTCTCTTTGCCCCTCCCCCACTTACACTTTGTCTCTCTCTCTCTCAAAAATAAATAAAACATTTAAAACAATAAAAAATAGATACAAAAGTATGGGGTGCCTGGGTGGCTCAGTTGGTTAAACATCTGACTCTTGATCTCCGCTCAGGTCATGATCTCAGAGTTCCAGATTTCGAGCCCATGTAGGTCTCTGTGCTGACAATGTGGAGCCTGCTTGGGATTCTGTCTTTCTCCTCTCTTTCTGCCCCTCCCCTGCTCAAGCTTACTCTCTCAAAATAAGTAAATAAACTTAAAAAATACAAAAGTGGGGCGCCTGGGTGGCTCAGTCCATTAAGTGTCTGATTTTGGCTGAGGTCATGATTTGGGGTTTGTGGGTTTGAGCCCAGCATCAGGTTCTATGCTGACAGCTCAGAGCCTGCAGCCTGCTTCAGATTCTGCATCTCCTTCTGTCTCTGCCCCACCCCACCCCATACACACACACTCTGTCTCTCTTTCTCTCAAAAATAAACATTAAAAAAAAAAAGTAAGAAATTTTGAGAGACAGTAAGAAGAGTAGTATTAACCTCAACCTGGGACTTCTGACCCATTATATCACAAGGAACAAGGACAGTTCCTGACATATGTAAGTGATCAATATGTGTTTGTCCTTGTCCCTCATATATCACCTCGCAGATAAACTAATGGATTTAGAGAGGAATGCATTGAACTTGTAATTATTGCAGTTTGTCTGAAAAGCTCTGTTACAGTGAGCTCATTTTATATGAAAGCTTTTCCAGGATAAACTTTAAGAGTTTAAAACTAATGTAAATTTCTACAAGCAAACAGCATTAGGTTTCAAAGATATTTTAATAATTATCTAGCATTCCTATACACATACAACGTATCTGGGGGTGGGCAGTGGGAGGGAAGTAGTGTATGTAATATATATATATATATTTTGGCTTGGCATGTTTCTTTTGTGAAGGCAAAATATTTTATGGTTTCCTCTGTAGCTGGCAGAACTAGTGTAACATTATCATGTTTGATGAAACACTACTTCTCCTGCTCAAACAAATGTATATCAAAATGAAAGTAAGTGGAGAGATTACTGCTTTTTAGATTAGTGTCTATTATCAATAAGCAGAGAGCTTCAAGTGCTTTAGCTAATGTGATTTCTTTGCCATTAAGGATAATTTATTGTTCTATTGTATGAATAGCTGTCAAGTCTTTATACAATGAGTCAGATAATTCTTTGCACAATATTTAGTACCTCTGTAAAAAATGGGATTTGAAATGTATCGAACAAGGGACTACCTTTTAACATTTCTTCTCAGATAAAATGCTTGCTGCTTGAACATTTGATGCAGATATAATCAGATAATATCTACATGTGGCAGAGTGCCCAGTAGCTGTTTACATGCGGCTGCCATATTGTTGATTAATCGCACATGATCTACATGAATTAATGAATCTGATATGACCAAATTGGTCATGTCACCATTACCACGATGTCAAAACAGGTCCAAAAAATCAACGTCTTTAATTCTGGATTTGGCTACACATAAGCTTTTCTGTCAGCGAGTGAGGTCAACGGGATGTGCTAGCGTGTCTACATGGGTGGTGGAATCAGGGTGGGGAGACCACAGAGGTGTGAAAGAACTGCAGCAAAGCAGACGGTGGCAAGATCTCCTGTCTAACCTTTGGGAAGATGGCCCAGGAAAGGGGAGGCTGGAGTCAGGGAGGTCAAGAGAGAGTGATAGATTGTTATCCCAGAAGGCTGGCTAGCGATTAGGAGTGGATGCTAACACACAGGATTTGTCACAGGGCTGAATTTCTCAATCAAACTTCTGGGGACAGCAGAAGGGTGGGCAAGAGCAAGGTGAACCACAGTCTTATAAAAAAAAAAATCTGCATGCCTTAACCCATGGTTAATAGAAAATCCAAGTTTAAGAGCCATTCAGCAGTCTTAAGAACAGGGGTAGAGCTCCATACCTGTCAAGATGGAAAACCAGAATATAAAATTCAAAACAGAACATAAAGAAAAATTGGGTTACTGTTTCAAGATCTGAGCTGGGAACAATGGCATCTTAAATGATCCTTTCCCAGGGGGAAAAAAAAAATTCCCAAGGACTAGGGTTTAGATGAACATATCTAGACTAGATATGTAAGACTATGTAAGACTAGAGAAGTACAGGGAACCAAGCAGAGCACACACAATACTGACGACATACTGTCAGAAGTTTGCCGATAAATGTCTACCATTTGTAACATTTGCTGATTTCTATACAGTGTGAACATCCCACTGAGGCTTATTCTGAGCTACCATCATGTCAGCAATTGCTTACAAAATTCCTGGAAATGTTAATAATTGGTTCTCGTGACCAGTGAAAACTAGGTTCCAGCATGCCATTCTTGTCATGAATGAGTCTAAATCAGACTCAATTTATCAATTTATTAAACTTAAAAAAATAAAATGATCAATTACTTTAAATAAATATTTATTTAATTATTTTTATTTATTTGTTTATTTTTAAATTTTTTTTTTTTTTTTACCATTTCTAAAATATTTACTGAGTATCTTCAGAGCTTGGGAGGGCTATTACTCAAGTCCAGTGGAACACCTGTTCTGGAAGGTCATGGACTGTATTGTATGCAAGGAATAAAATCCCTGAACTATTTTAAATTATGGATAGCTAATAATTCAATCAGAACATTCCTATTCTTCACTTATTTTGATGCATTAAAATGCAGCTGCAAACCCTTTTCTACTCATTCCTTTGAAAATAAAATCTAATTCCACTCTCTTTTTGTCAGGACTGGCATGCGTACTTGCTTGACTTAACCTAGGGCCTCGTATGTTGTAAATATTCAGTAAATAACTAGTGAATATGCCAGGTTTTCTTTACTTGAGGCCCTAATAACATGCAACTGCTCTCCAAATAACATGCATCTGTTTATAAATTTACTTTGTGTATTCGAAGATGCTCATTGTTTCACAAAAAGAAGCAATCATTTTCATCCTATTTTAATATTGTAGTAAGGAAAAATTATAGTTTTATTTTTATATTTTTTTCTCCTCCATATCATAAAAGTTGTAAGTGGTATTCCATTTTCTGAATTTTCAAAGTATTTTGTTTGTGACCTCAGTGTTTTAGAGCTGTATGGTCACATCTTTTTTTTTCTCCAGGATCCTCTTACTTCCTGGAGAGCAGTTTCCATGTCTTATTGCCCCTGATATCTCAAGACTCAGCATTTATTATCTGTTTATTTATTATTATTGTCAGTGAGCTTGATACATGGTATGTATTCAGTATCCTATCAAATTGATTTAAAACTGCAAATTTTACTACACTCCAATCGTTAACTAATAAAAGATAAAATGTGTAATAAGTAAGTATGGTTCTGTCTAGTAGATATGTGTTTTCTCAGAATTTCCATAGCCTCAAGTTATGTTGATATTAGTGGTGGTGTTCACATTCTGCTTGAAACATTTCTAACAGTGACATACCCAGGATTTATTAAGATAAATTACTTAAGGAAATTGCATACAGGAAACATTGAGAACAAATTGAAAATTATGACAAAGTGATAAGTGGACTTATTTGTATAGATTTGGTCCATTGAGTTTGTTACAGTGGAGACCCTATCCTAACACCGATATGATCAAATTGACTTTAACAAAAGGATACAGGTCACCAGCAAGAGGGGAGCTCTAGGCTTCAGAGTCTTTCTGTGGCTCCACACACCATCTGTGTTATGTCATTGAACTTTTACAGATCGATATAACCTCTCACCCAGAAAAGTACTTTTATGCTATAGATTGGGATATTATTTAAGGCCTTACTTTTTATATTGGTCATTTTCCTATAGCTCTTCCAACCTAAGCCAAAGAGAAGAGTTAATATCTACATATCATATATGACATTTTCCCTGAAGAGGTGATAATGGAGAAAGAGGTATAAAAGAATCCTTCATATTACAATTCTGTGCTTATTTTGTGAAAGGTTAGAGCCACATTTAGATCCTGAAGCCCTGGATTTCAATTTTAATTTAAGCATTCTTTCCAAGTGACCTTTCTCTTTTACTGCAAAAAAAAGACAGTGTTCAGTTTGACACTTTTGTTCTTTCAAATCTACCCGCTTCCTTGACTTTTAAGTAAGAACTGAGAGAGCCTATCAGAGTCTGTCATAAGGCAGGTATTTTTTTTTTCCCTGCAGGGCTTTTGAGTTGTCTTTATCGGAACAGGCATTATTTAGCCTAAAGCAAGAGAGTCTTAAGAGCAATCTTTAAGGAAGTTGGATTGTTAATAGAGAGAAAACAGGGAAAAGCCACCTTGTCAGTGATGTGGTATCTGTAACCTCTTACTCCTTACTTCTCTCAAAGTCTGTCAAGTACCATCAGCTTGCTAAACACAGGGCTGATAAAAATTGATGTTAATGTTAATTGACACATATTTGTTTCTCTAAGGGGTGGAGGTGAGTGACAGATTATTCAGTAGTAGTTACAGCAAAAATCAAAAATTTATTTATTTCCAAGGCATTGGGAAATTCCAGTGTATGAATGACATACCACCACTAGTTCTAAAGAGGACTAGATGGAAAATGTGAGCCCTTCAGTGTAACTACTACTGGAATACCTAGTTAAAACCTAGTCTAATAACAATGAAATTTGCCATAGTTTGGGTTATATGATGTGTTTTGCAAGTGTCCTCTGCACAAAATACCATAAAATTAAAAAATAAATTCCAAATCTTTAACAACAGTATTAACACATTTGTTGAGTACAAAAATGAGTCAAGACAATACTAATCAAAAGAAATGCATGATAAGCCCAATAGACATGGCAGTTGCCTTCAAGGAAACAATATAACAAATAATCTAGTTGAAAATTGAAAAAGAAATAATCACCCGTAAGTTTGTTTATCTAAACAAATCATATTCTCCAATGGCTTAGTTTTGTTTAGTTTGGGAGAAGGTTGTTTGGCCAAAACAATTTTATGAATGGAAAATATATTCTCTCACAGGTACAAAAACAAACAAATAAACAAACAAATGAAAACCTATGAAGCATTTTCCCAGTAGTAACGTTTGTCTAGTACTCAATAAACATTCTTCCTCTCTCTTCCACTCCTTTTCATCCCTTGCTTTAACAAATATTCAGTCAGCACCTGATTTGCTCCAGGCATTATCATTAAACACTTGGGATTTCAAATATTTTACCTGGCTTTATAGGGCTTCTATCAAGTTGAGATAAGATCGGGGGAACTCATTGCAAATAAAATGTACTTGCTTGATTAAAATAATTACTTATATTAAACCTCATTTTAAGATTTGAAATGGAACAATGGGGAAGTGATATATTTTGCATTTGGACTTAGTAAAGTCTCTATAAAGGTCTCTTCACTCATGTATTCTAAGAGATTTATAAGAATATTCCATCTCACCAGGCTTATTTCCCATCAAGACTTATCTGACATGTTATCTCTGCCCACCTTTTCATACCCCTGTACACACAAACCTCATAATCATCTGAAATGTGCTTCTCCCCTTTAACAATTTAACTACAGCCCATGTTTAAAGGTTCAGTCCAAGTCTCCATCGTTGGGGTTTCCTCTTAGTTACAGTCAATAACATCTCACACTGGATTTCTAGTTGTTTGCTTCCTCAACTAGATGAGAAACTGAGTAGAAACTGAGAGCTACCAGCTCTGTAGAGTCTCTTAGTTCTTCTTACAAGAAATTTAGCAGTCAATAACTATGTATGATTAGTTTGATTCTTTTCCCTGAGAGTTTGACAGCTGCCTAATCATCTGTATTCTTTTCTTCCCTCTCCCCAGTCCTTACCCCACATGGGTATATTCTATTATAGGGTGTAAGCAATAAGATTTCTAACCAATTAAATAGTTACATATATTTTATTTTGTATAAGAAAGTATACCAAGAAAAAGGATTGAAACAAACTAATGGTCATATTGCCAACCAAGAGTATGGTCTTATTCTTACATGCTGTAAGAATGGCCTTAACTTACATGCTGTAGCAACATTTTAGCAAATTTCATTCTCCGAGATAATGGAACTTGTGGATTCAATAAGATTCTTTAGAGTGTAAGGTGTTAAATAATGGCTTCAAATAAAGGTGATTCATACACAGAAAATACTGTTTGTATAAAGTCATTAGACATCCTCGGGGCATATTGGTTTGCTGGAGGAAACTGAAAACTTCCTCTTTCTGATGTATTTTTCCACTTGTTATTTTGGCTTTTAATCATTCTCTTTCTGAAGCACAAGGAAGAAAAATTGTGCAAGATTTTTTAAAAGAATAAAATGTTGACTTCAGATCTCTTTCTATCCTAAATTTGCAAGTCTTGTAATGATCTTGTTTTAAAGTAGATGCACATTTATTCTGCTAAGAAAAACCCCAACACTCTTTGACCATGTCCTTCCTGCAGCTATTTGCTCCCTTAAGGAGAGAGTAAGAAAGGTTTTTGAGGCTTGAAATATGTGGATTTAGTGGATCAGTTTATTATAGTGCCTTTATCTTCCCCCTTCCTTCTGCCTACACTGAGCACAAAGAAATTTCCTCAGAAGTTTAGAAGGAAAATGACACATCCCCTGGGTTGTCCTTGAGCTAACAGCTACAGACTTCAGATTTTCAAGATAACTCATGTAGCAGCACATGTGAGGAAATGGGTCCTGCCTTAACTTGAAAGTTCAAAGGCTATGGTAGAAAAATGTGCCCCTCTCAAGTGACTTCTGAAGATGCTGAGCCTGTACTAAGCTAACAAGGCGAAATGTTGGCAAATATTAGGAGGTTAGGGTAAAAGACTCAATAAAGGTCGTCCATAGAAGTTGGCCAGAAGAGAGATGATCTAGACAAGGTCAAAGAACAAAAGAGTTCATCAGCAGGAAACATGCATAGTGGTCACAAATCAAAGTAGACACAGGAATTGCTGAATGATAGGTCAGCTGACTTTTTCCCCTTTAAGGTGTTAAAAATGAAGAGGTATATAAATGGAAACACAATATTTTTAAAAGTCATATAACAATTATCTACATTAGTTCAATTTGTATATGATTCAGGACTGTTCTGCTCTAGGCGAAACCATCAAGACCATGCAGCATCTTGGCTTGGGATCCAGATCTTAGGGCTGCCTTATAAATGAAGCTCCCTTATGATCACTCCCCACCCCCAACCCCACTATTTAGACAGTGTAATCCCTGAAATGTAGAAAATGAACCTAACATGTCAAATTTCACTATGTCATCTAGTAACATATGCTCAGTTTAATAAAGAGTTGTTAATTTTTCATTAGCCCTCTAAGGCACATTGATTATTTTACCATGTTTCTGTGAATTATAATAAAACAAACATATTTTTTTTTAATTTTTTTTTCAACGTTATTTATTTTTGAGACAGAGAGAGACAGAGTATGAACGGGGGAGGGGCAGAGAGAGAGGGAGACACAGAATCGGAAACAGGCTCCAGGCTCTGAGCCATCAGCCCAGAGCCTGACGCGGGGCTCGAACTCACGGACCGTGAGATCGTGACCTGGCTGAAGTCGGACGCTTAACCGACTGCGCCACCCAGGCGCCCCAGAACAAACATATTTTTAATACCCTTCCCACATTAGAGAAATTTAGCCTCTAAGAGCATTGAAAGAGTCCCGAAATTGTTCTTCAAATAACCTCTAGAATATTCTCTTTAAAAGTACATATCTTATCCCATTCTCGCTAATAATATCTTCCAGTCTCATTTTCTTTGTAAGGATTAAAAGAACTAATGAATGTGAAAGTTTCAGTACAATGCTGTGCACAAGGCAGGGTTCAATAAATACTGATCCCTCTCGCTTTTTCTCCCTGTCTTGAATGATGATATAGAGACTAGATCAAATGGAAATCCTGCTCATCACAATACTCAGAAATGATGCATAAAATGTAACAAATTCCTTTTAAAAACAAGGCTGAATTCTTAAGAAAGTAAGAAAAAAAAGAGGAAAATCATAAGAGGGAATCAAAACCACAAAGATAAATGTGAACTTGTACTGGGATTGTAGTGGAGTGGCAGTAAAGATTTTCTGTTGGGAAAATATATATATGGTTTGGGGTTTCACAGTCACCCAGGAACAGGAGATGAGGACTTTGGTTTAGAAAAGCTAGGGAAAAAACTCCAAACCATTGCATGAAGCATTGGTCCTCTCAAAGGATGACATCCTTAGAATAAATGTGGACCAAAAATAAAAACAAACCTTCTTATGACACGAGAAGACCACCAAAAAGCTTGACTCCCTTTCCCTGACTCTCAGATGAAAAAAAAAAAAAAAAAATCTCTCGAGAGAACTAAAAACTAACACAATATTAGTTAAACATTCAATAGAGAGTAAACAGCAAAATAGACACAGAGAAAGAAAGAACTAGAAGAGCTAAAGATAGATTTGGGGAAATTATCCAGGATCCAGCACAGAGAGGTAAAGCAATAAAACACGTAAATAGATTTTAAGAGACACAGAATATAGAATATATCTTTCTAACATTTGCCTTAGGGATTGCTAAAAGAACAAATAGAATTAATGGAGAGTAAGTGAATACTTCAGGTGAAAATGAATGAAAATTTTCCAGAATAGAAGAAATAGGGAAATCCATAGATCTAGAAATCACAACGAATATCAAATAGATTAGATATAATAAATCCACCTTCAAGCAAATCCAGAAATGATTCTAGAAATCATCGAAGAAGAAAAAGCGTAGAAGCAAAGAGAAAAGGCAAATTATCTGCAAAGAAATGAAAATTAGGCTACAACAAACTTCTTTTAAAAAGCAAAAGATAGAGGCGCCTGGGTGGCTCAGTCAGCTGAGTGTCCAACTCTTGATTTCAGCTCAGGTCATGACGCAAGGTCATGGGATTGAGCCACATGTTGAGTCCCGTGCCGAGTGTGGAGCCTGCTTAAGATTCTCTGTCTGTCTGTCTGTCTCTCTCTCTCTCCCCCTCCCTGTCACTCTCCCCCATTTGCATGCTCCTGTATCTAAAATGTAAAAAAAAGGCAGAAGGTAGAAAAATGATGTATTACATTTTCTAAGAAAAAATTAGCCAGTAACCTAGAATTCAACATCCTAATAAATAACCATTTAAGATCAATCGTAGAATAAATGATTTCAAATACACAGTAACTGAACACCCTCTCTAATAGATTTCCAATAAAATGTCTTCTAAAAGAAATAACTTCCATGAGGAAAGAAAAAAAAAAAAAGAAACCCAGAAAGAAATAAAGACATATTGACATGAATGATAAATAAATTATTAAATATATTTAGATGCATTAAAAATGTTAGCAGTAATAAGTAAAAATAATTGAATTTAAAAAGTAATGTAAGTAAAATACTGTGAAGTAAAGATGTTAAAACTAATACGAGCAATGAAAAATTTTGCATACTTAGAGCAGAGATTAAACAATTAGCATGAATATTATAATCATCTTAATGGCAATTCCTTTGCATGAAAAAAGTAACTGATTAAAGAAAAAGGTGTAAGCCTGACTAGTTCTCTGACAAAGAATTGAATCAGTCAGTAGTAATGTCTATAAATTAGGCCTAAATACCACACAAAAGCCAAATTCAGACTTAAGTTCTATAAAATAATTCAAAAACAAGATTATTCAGTCATATTTAAACTTTCAGAAATTAGAAATTGAAGAAATTCTTCTCTATTTCATAATCAAAGTATAATCTGATACTAACATCAAAAGAATTATGAGAAAGAGAAATTATAGGCACATCTTTTAAACCTAAATGAAAAATCACTAAATAAAATTCAAACTGTTCAAAGAAAATTCAGTGATATATATAAAATGTCATCATAGTTGGATTATGTCTCTCAAAGAATGCAAGTGTTTTAACATAAAACGTTAGGTATGTTATTTTCCTCATTAAGATATTAAATGTCAAAATTAGCATCTTAGTAGATACAGACACTAATATAATTCAAAACTGATTAATGAAAGATCTTAGCCATTTAAGAAAGAAATTTCCTTGACTTACACCCTACAATAAACATTATACTTAATGGTGAAATACTAGGATTTCACTTAAAATCATTTTTTAAATTTCATTTAAAATTCTATTTTATCAAACAACTCTTAGATGGTTGAAAAAAGAAAGAAAAATATTTTCTTGTTATGTAAAGCCGTAAGATTATCTTCATAGAAAATACAAGAGTGGCTGATGGGGTTCAGGACAGGTTACCCCAATATATGGAATATTAAATATTTTAAGCTGAAGGAGTTTGAGAAAACAGCAGAAGCCGGAAGGTCACTCTGACCTCCCCACACATGATTCTCTTCTCAAAGAGGCCATAAAACTCTCAGGTGAAAGATGCCCTCCTGATACTCAGAGGAACGGACCCTCCTTGTCTCTGAAGACAAAGGGACCCCAAGAAGAATCTGTACACAGAGCCTTTGCTAAGTTTCCTCCAGTCTATTACACTCACCTTATTCTCTTTGATTTACCATATTTCTACATGACTGTCCATTCTTCTTCATCAAACTTAACATAAATATGCTCAGGTTTAACTGTTTCTTCGGGTTTTCATTTCCTTATGAAGGCTCCTGTCCCACATAAAACTTATATTAAATAAATTTGTATGTTTTTTCCTGTTCATTTTTTAATTTGATTTTCAGACCCAGCCAGAAACCTTAAGAGGGTCAAGAAAAACTTTTTCCTCTCCTACAGGCAATCAGAATTGATAGAAGAATCCAGCAAAGTTGTTAGACAAAAGAACAAAATGAAAGTCAATAAGTTGCCTATGTATCCATAACAAATATTAGAAGTTATACTTGGTTTAAAAAAATGTGATTAAAATGGAAGCAAAAGAATAATACTTTCAGAATTAAATTTTAAGAAGATGTGTAAAACTTTTGAGAACAATTTAGAAAATTTTAAGGCATTAAAAAGACCTGAAATACTTGGATAAATGTTAACTGAGAGGAAGATTCACTATCTTAAATATACAGTTTTTTCTAGACCAGATAAATCTGTATATTTAATACATTTTAATCAAAATTCCAATAAGTTTTATACAGATCTATACAAGCAGAACCCAATAATTCACATGGAAGGTAAAATGAATAGGAATAACTAGGGCATGCTAATGACTAATAAGGGACCCTTGTGCAATGAGATATTTGTTTACTGTCATTCCACAGTATATAAGACCGTATAGTACTGATAAAGAAATAAACCAATAGGGTAACAGGTACTAACAAATAAATAAACAAGAAGTTTCAGAATATGAAACTGACCTTTTTATTAAAAAAATTTTTTTAATGTTTATTTATCTTTGAGAGAGAGGGAGAGACAGAGTGCCAGCAGAGGAGAGGCAGACAGGGATACACAGAATCCAAAGCAGGTTCCAGGCTCTGAGCTCTCAACACAGAGCCTGATGCCGGGCTCGAACTCATGAACCATGAGACCATGACCTGAGCCAGAAGTTGGATGCTTAACCAACTAAGCCACCCAGGCGCCCCTGACCTTTTCATTTGTGAAAACTTGGTAGAAGACAGGACTGGCCTAGGAAATCAGTAAATACAGGGATGCCTGGGTGACTCAGTCAGTTGAGTATTGAACTCTGGCTCAGGTCATGATCTCACAGTCGGTGGGTTGGAGCCCCACGTCAGGCTCTGCTGACAGCTCAGAGCCTAGAGCCTGCTTCAGATTCTGTGTCTCCCTCTCTCTGTCTCTCTGTCCCCTCCCTTGCTCATGCTCTGTGTGTGTCTGTCCCTCTCAAAAATCAACACTCGGAAAAAAAAAATTTTTTAATTAAAAAAAAAAAAAAGAAAATCAGTAGATATAAATTTGAACCATTCAACTTACGGTCCTGTTAACATTGGTTTTCCACATGGAAAAAGGTAATATATTCATATCTCATTTCACATAGTTAAAAATCTATCAGATAGGCTAAAGATCTATACCTAAAAATCAAAAGGTTTGGAAGAAAATATATTAAGATATATTTATGACAGAAAGTAGGGAAGAATTTCTTAAAGAAGATGCAATAAGGTCAAATCACAAGAAAATCAACATGATTGATCAGTGTGCCTGCATGGAGTAGTTTGTTTGTTTGTTTGTTTGTTTTTTATTTTATTTTTTTAATATGAAATTTAGTGTCAAATTGGTTTCCATACAACACCCAGTGCTCATCCCAACAGGTGCCCTCCTCAGTGCCCATCTCCCACTTTCCCCTCCCTCCCATCCCCCATCAACCCTCAGTTTATTCTCAGTTTTTAAGAGTCTGCATGGAGTATTTTTTGAAAAAAAAAAGATAAACTTTAGAAACAAGCTACATATTTAGTAAAGTTTCATTTGTGCAACATACAGATTTAATGAAATACTAATTTTTGGCCTAGAAATTAATATAAAAGAGAGAAGAGAGAGAGAAAAAAGTGAGTAAAGGATATCAATAGGCATTTCTCAGAAGAGGAGTGCCAGATGACCAATAAACATATGGAAAGGGGTTCAATCTCATTAGTAACCAGATAAATGCATTTTAAAACAAAATAAGATATAACTTGTCACATTTCAGGTTGAAAACATGCTACAGGACAAAACACCAAAAGGTTTGAAGATGAGAAGCAATTGGCAGCTCTCATAGGCTACTCAAAAGAGTGTAAATTGGTAAAACTACCTTATAGAAAACACTTTTGTAGTATCCAGGAAGTAAAAGAGACATATTTTCTATATTCTAGAAATTCCTCTTTATGTATCTACCCTAGAGAAATTCTTATGTCTAAATATTCATGTGTATTACATAGTTATAAGACATATCAAACCTTTGATGCCAACCAAACTAAATACGTTAATTTTTTCTTAAAGATGAAAAGTCTCTACTGAGGTTTCTTATAGGACTATTTTTATTTTGAATTATAACAACTGACTCTCTTTAAAGAAAGAAAGTTAGAGACAAAAAAGCCAACTAGCAATATGAGAAACTCCAATATTTGGCAGAATATTCCCCTAGCAAAGTGAAAATGTATCTACTTAAAAGGAAGAACTAAATGGGTTATTTGATATATTATAATCAATTCAACCAAATATGATATTTATACATCATATATATATATATATATATATATATATATATATACACTTCAGAATTATTTGTCCTCATATAGAGACAACTTATTCAATTCATTAAGTATTTATGGGATCAAGAAATTCAAGGTCAAGGTAGTGGGTTGAACATATATAACTACTTTTACTTGGATCCCAAATCTCACTAAAACAATTATAAAGAGATTCTTTTAAAAATGCATAAATACAGGGGCGCCTGGGTGGCGCAGTCGGTTAAGCGCCCGACTTCAGCCAGGTCACGATCTCGCGGTCCGTGAGTTCGAGCCCCGCATCAGGCTCTGGGCTGATGGCTCGGAGCCTGGAGCCTGTTTCCGATTCTGTGTCTCCCTCTCTCTCTGCCCCTCCCCCGTTCATGCTCTGTCTCTCTCTGTCCCAAAAATAAGTAAATGTTGAAAAAAAAAATAAAAAAATAAAAAATAAAAATGCATAAATACATAATGAGGGAGAAAAGGGAAAGAGCAGTAACAAAATTTTGCAAACTGGAAAAAATGTAGAGAAGTAATAACTAACTTGGCAGTCTCAAGGAAGCTTAATCTTAAATCAGCAATGGATAAAGCTGAAAATCAACCGAATTTTCATGATAAAACCTTTGAAAAGTTCAGGAATTAAGTAAAAAGCTAAAATAAGGATGGTAGGCTAAAAGATGTTTGTGAAAGAAACCGATTCCTGCACCCCATTTCATTTACTTTATGAATGTCTCCTGGCAGATGGCTCTGAAGAGCATAAAAGAGAAAAAATTTGATATGGGGCAAAGAGCTAGTTGTATGTCTGGTTACAATACCAAAACGAGAGGATTAAGTGGCTCTATATATTGTGACTGCTGAATGTTGAGGCCCCCAGTTCCCTTCCTTCACTCAGACTCCGAGAATACTACAGAATTTTATACTACATTCAGAAAATTGGAGAAATATGACCAACCCTAAAAGATCTAAAATTCGTAACACTGTGATATCCAAAAAAATGTCACATGTGATTGTCATATGCTAAAACTCAATGTGCTAAGATCTACCTACATACTTATAGCTTGCAATCAAGGTTTTAGTTCTCCACTCTGAACATAAGCATAACATCTAATATGAATATCAGAATCCCGTACAATAGATGAAATCAGGAGAAATAGAAATTATTCAAGGAGAAGAAAATATTAACATATATTTCATATATGTGTGTGTGATTATATGTACATGCATATGTAAAACCTCCATTAATTGCTCCAGAAAAATAAAAATAGATATTCTATCCATTAAACAAGAAAGTGGTGCTAAAAAATAGTACATTCAGGAAGCAAAATGGCACCTTAGAAACAAAAAAATCTGGCAGAAATAGTATTCATTATTAAATTTGAAAAATATAATTGAACTGCTGTCCTATAAAATGAGTTAAAAAATAAAGAAATGGACAAGAGGAATGATGATAGATTAAAGATGGCTGCCAGTATTTGGGGTACTCTTCTTATCAAAATGCAGTCTTAATCCCCTCCTCTTGAATCGAGGCTGGATCTAGTGACTACTTTGAGATACAGAATATAACAGAAGTTACATTGGAAGAAAAGATCATCAGAGCTCACTTAACGATCTATTAACTTCCTTTACCAGTGGTGTGTCCCTAAGAGGAGAAATGAATTCAATGTACCTGGTCTAAGGACCACTGGGTACATAAATTAGTAGTATTTATGAAAAGGAGGAGGTTTTACCTATTGGAAGCCCTTAGCAGGATGTTCTCTAACTAAAGGATTATTTAGAGGGGCGCCTGAGTCGCTCAGTCGGTTACGCGTCCAACTTTGGCTCAGGTCATGATCTCAAGGTCCCTGGGTTCGAGCCCCCAAGTGGAGCCTGCTTCAGATTCTGTCTCTCTCTCTTTCTCTCTCTCTCTCTCTCTCTCTCTCTCTGTCTCTGCCCCTCCCTTGCTCGCTCTCTCTCAAAAATAAATAAATGTTTAAAAAAAATTAAAGGATTATTTAGAGTATTAAAAAAAATAAAACAAAAGCTATGAGGTATAGATTCTTGGAGAATGCCCCATAAACCATACAACTCTCTGAGGCTTCATCAGGCTAAAATTGTCTAAAACAACAATGTTAGCATTCTTGAAATCATTCAAAGGTATATAACAAATAAGAATATTTTCATAGAAACTATTAAACTTCAAGTAAGAACAGAATGAATCTGTAGTGTTCTCGCCTAAAACTGTTCCCATGTAGAGATCAAATATTTTATTCTGCATTTGAGGTGCATTTCTGATGCAGGAATGATTTGAAGAAGCACCCTTGATGTCCCAGATCTCTCTGTATATTATATAAGGCCTCTCAATTGCCTGTATTCTTGACACAATTACCCTCAATATCGGGTAAGATCTTTGATTTACGTGGGTATCATTTGACAACTTGATCTTGTGTATTAGTTTAAGATACTGTGCTGTGTCTCCAGGCCCAGGCCATGAGAAACTGACAGTTTCCCCTTCTCGTCTCTTGAAATGCTATCTCTGAGCAGTCACATAAGAGGTCTAGCTCTCCTCCCTGTGAATTTGAGCTCTGTGACTGCTCTACCAATGGAAGATGGTGAAAAATGATAATGTTCTAGTTTCTGGGCCTAGGCCTCTAGAGATTAATAGCTTTCTCTCCCTGCCTACCTAGGAGCCCTGAAGCACCATACCAGACGTCTGACTTTCCTTAGATTGCCCTTTAGAGAAGTCGAGTGTAGACATGTTGGTAGAGAATCCAAACTAAGCTCAGCCCCTCATCCTTGCCCATCAAGTTGTCAAGTTACGTCATGGTGTCTTGGCTCATTCACTCCATCTATCAGATGGGTCCACCAAGGGACCTCAGTCAACTCCTCAGATATAAGAATTATTCAGCTAAGCCCTGCTTGAATTTCTAGCCCTCCAAATCAAAGATGTGATCAAATTGTTGCTGTTTTTTGCCACTTAAGTTTTGGCAAAATTTGCTATGCAGCAATGGATAACCAACTCAGGGGGAAGATACAATTAAAGGACAAATCCAAGAAGTACACAGCATTTAAAAACATAAGAGTTCCAGAAGGAACTCCTATTGTCATAGGAAAAGAGATATAAGGTAATCAATGAAAAGTTTAATACAATTTCCCCTAAACTAAAGAATACAAATTTCTAGATTGAAGATGCCTACCAAGTGCCCAGCACGATGGCTAAAATTAGACCTACACTAAGGAGGTTTGAATAATATGATTGAGCAGTGTGAAATTATTTCAGTACACGGGGGAATAAAAAGAAGATATCTGAATTTCTAAAAAAGGACAAATATGAGAAATAAAAATAAAGTCACACACAAAGGATGAGTATTAGCATGGCCCCTGACTTCTCAACAGTGAAGAAATGCTTTAAACTTTCTGATGGAAAATTATTTTCAACCCAGATTATATGCCAGCCAAGTTATCAATCAGAAGTGAGAGCAGAATAAAGTCATCTTAACACGCAAGTTCTCGCAAACATTCACTTCAATTCATCTTTTGTCAGAAAGCCTTTATTGAGAAAACAGTCAAAAACCCTCAGATATTTATGAGAAGGGGAATGAGATGTTGAGATTTGTTATTATTATAGAATTTGTCTTGAAATTTAAAAAATGTGTATTTTACAGTGTTTGTGTTCAAATGTCTGTTCTGCTACTAACCAGCTGTGTGATATTATAGAACGTGAATAGAACCCAATTAACATCTCTGTATTTCCATATTCTTATTTTATTAATAGGTAGATATTTCGGTTATTATAAAGGTAAATGACAATGTATGCAATGTATGGTTCAGTAACTGTCACTTAATAGGCATTTAATAGGTGCCAGATGTTTTTTTCTGTCCTTTATTCTTTTATTTATATATTCATCCTATCTTATTAAGTGGAAACATACATAACATTTATCAAAGACAGTTCAGAAGCTTTCAAATTGGGAAAATAAATAGAGAACTAAAGCCAGTCTTTGAAAAATGATGGCGAAGGGTACAATCTATTTAAGAATAAAACAAAAGATTCTTGAGAGAATTTCCTGCTGCAGCATGGGTAGCAGAACAGTATTAATGATGAACTTAACAATGATAGTATCACTGTATCTGCATATAAGCTGGAACATTCTTGTCGGTCACAAGTTGTAAAGGAAGCCTGAGGCATCTCATGAGTGAGAAGATAATAAGCCAATGTTTACACAAAAAAAGCTGGAAAAAGTTTAAGATGATAACACAGTAATAATTCTAGCAATAATTCTAACTACTGAGCCTGTAGTCCTATAATCAAAAACGCCAATCACTTGGAAGCAACTACCACCCAAAGAAAAAGCAGACAGCTCAGTTTCTCTATGACTTGACCTGAAACATCCACCCTTTTTAAAGTTACAAGAAAAATATCATTAAGGGGAAAGAATTATCAAAGGAAACATTGAAAAGTGTGTCTTCTAGACACACTAGGTGGCCTGAGGACCTAGCTATTGAGAAATGCATTACTAAGAAATCCCTGAGGGAGATTACAAAGTTTTTTGTTTCAAAGTCTTCCTCATTTAACAGAATCACAAAGGCTGAGAGGAATCTTAGTGGGAAAGCAACATAGTCAATCTTCCTGACTCCTGGAAAGCCAAAAGCAAACAACATCAGCCCTAGAGTTCTAATGCAAACTCTTGAGGCAATTCTTCCCTTTGCTAAAACCTTCCCTGAGAAAAGTTACTGGAAGATTTGAGAGTCCTCTTGGGACTCTCTCTTCCTCCCCAGACACCATCCCCATTTCCCTCCAGAGATGTACTACCAGGATCAAATAGACACGAGCCAAAGTTGGAAAGCAAGTTTAGAGACTATAAAAAACACTGTATTTTCTCTAGTATCACTAGATAGTAAACACACAAAATTCGCTCTCACCTCCAGATCTTCAAGTATGTCAGTTCTGCTATAGAATCCTTTTCTTTTTCACCTTGGTCTGAAAAAATCCTTTACAGAATTCTGGGTTCTGATCAAGGCCCCAGTTCATTATCAAGTCCTGAATTACTAATTGTTATGTTTTCCTGTAATTTTCCTTAAAGCACTTCAGTTGAGGATTGATTGAAACACACACACAAACACATACCCTACGTGAGGAGCAGAGTTATGATTTAAATGTGTAAGCAAATTTTATCTTGACCCAAACCAAGAAATTTTGTCTTTTTTTTCATAAAGAATGCTAGGGCATTATTTTCCATTGGAGATTGTGTGTAAGTTGAATAGAAATATTGTTTCCCACACTCCTACCCTTTTATGGGCAATATATAAAAATGTAGGAGACTCAATAGCTACACCTTTGGGAATAGTGCCCTACATGTACAATATGAACAGGTCCCACATCAGTCCACCAGGGGAAGGATATTTTCACCTGAAATAGAATAGAATTTTGGTTACTTCAAATTCCACCTGCACAATTTCCTAACAGTTTGACCTTGGTCAAGTAACTTACAGTAACTGTAGTTATGTTCCATGTAAAATATACCCAATTTATTTGAGCTTTCTGAGAAATAGATGTGATGAAGTATGCATGCAAAGTGGCTAGTATAATGATCTACAAACAGCACACTCTAAAATTATTGATTACCTTCCCTTTTATGTAGTATAGCGCTAAGTACAAAGTAAGAGCTCAGTAAATACTTGCTGACTTATTGATAGATGCAAATGAGTCTTTGTTCAATGTAGGTTAAGTACTATTTTCCTTTTGGTTAAACATATTTCATTATTACCTCCAATATCCTATCACAATTTTCACATCAAGTGAAGAGCAAATGAGAGCAAATATGTATCACTGATTATTTAATATCCAATTAATATTTTTAGAGAAAATATTGCCATCAATTCAAGCCAAGTAATCAAATAAGGAACAGATACAAATGACTGTTATCTTTTCCAGTAGTTCACACTTTTAACAATAATGTGTTCAGGGTCATGATCACAAACAATGATCTATATATTTTTTCTTCAAAAGAGCATTCTTTCCTTGCTTATTCTACTAATGTCAAAAATGCAACAAAACTGCAGCTATGAAAATTAAACAACAAATCTATCTAAATTATACTAAAAACAACTAAAAGAAAAAAATAAATCATTTGCTTAGAATCAAATAGTTTAAATCAACTACTATTTATGACAAGACAAAAGAAACAAAATGTACATAGTTGTTTATGTTTACATTAACCTAACTTTCAAATACATACCTACAAATCAAATGTCAAAAGAACAAAAAGCATATAAACACAGATAAAGTATGGCACATTTCCATTTCCCTGTCTTGTTTAGCAGACCACAAGCCATTAGATGCTCTCCTTTTTATCCCTAAAATGGCTTCCATAGCATCTGGGCAAAGGTTGGTCTTCAGACCTAAGAAAGTCTTTGGCATTGACTACTTTATTATTCCGTATCTCACTTTTCTGTGTGTCATTCAGGCCCAAATAAAGTAATCAAGCAGGGAAATTGGAGCTGAGCATCATACAGGGTATAATGAGCTTGTGTCACTATGGTGTACTATTTCATCGGTTTGTCAGTATATCACTGGAACTGAAATCTTGGGGTAACAATGTTTATGCACGCACGTAGGATGGAAATACTCATATGGCTTCTTTCTTTTTTTCATACCTGTCTCAGCCACTTTAATACTTTTTAATATTTGTATACATTCAATCCACATCAGAAAATTTTAAAGTTAGTGGTTTGTTCTTAAAAATGAACGATGTCTGGGGGCGCCTGGGTGGCGCAGTCGGTTAAGCGTCCGACTTCAGCCAGGTCACGATCTCGCGGTCCGTGAGTTCGAGTCCCGCGTGGGGCTCTGGGCTGATGGCTCAGAGCCTGGAGCCTGTTTCCGATTCTGTGTCTCCCTCTCTCTCTGCCCCTCCCCCGTTCATGCTCTGTCTCTCTCTGTCCCCCAAGAAATAAATAAACGTTGAAAAAAAAATTAAAAAATAAATAAAAAAAATGAACTATGTCTTTATTGATATCAATTAGAAAATGATATTCAAATTATCAAAAACAAGATATATGGATTTTGGTCTGGGAATCTTCCCTGTAGGTGAAGTTTCTTTCAATGTTTGCATTCTAGGATATAGAATGCTATGACAATCAGCGTACTATAAAAATAAAAATGGAAGTGTAGGGGCGCCTGGGTGGCGCAGTCGGTTGAGCGTCCGACTTCAGCCAGGTCATGATCTCGCGGTCCGTGAGTTCGAGCCCCGCGTGGGGCTCTGGGCTGATGGCTCAGAGCCTGGAGCCTGTTTCCGATTCTGTGTCTCCCTCTCTCTCTGCCCCTCCCCCGTTCATGCTCTGTCTCTCTCTGTCCCCAAAATAAATAAACGTTGAAACACACACACAAAAAAAAAAAAAAAAAAAAAATGGAAGTGTAAGGCACTCAGCACACAAAAAGCTCCAAAACAAACTGACCAAGACCAAATGCACTGTTGGTGTGGAAAATGGCAATTTTACTTAGTGTTAAATAGTCAAAGAATAGACTGTGTGTGTGTGTGTGTGTGTGTGTGTGTGTGTATGATGGTTTTTAGGCTATGTATAAGAAAGGATACTTGTGTTTGTGTACTAAAATTTAAAGGAATTCTCTGATCTTTCTCAGAGTGCTTTCTCACACATTAGTAAACATATCAATGAAGAAATAAACATATTTAAAGCACAGTAGATTGGGATTTGTCTCTTTGGCAGTGGATCAGTGGATCAAAACTCCCTGGGTTCAAATTCCAGCTCCTCCCTTATTAACTCTGTGATGCAGCAAAAACATTCTTTCTCACATGTAAGATGGGCATAATAGGAGCATATACCTCATGGAGGTTTGGTGAAGATTTAATGAGTCAATACATGTGAAGTGCTTATAATAGAAAGTCCAACAGAGTAAATGCTCAATAATTATTGGCTATTGATTGTGGAGTTACTGTTTTTTCCAGTAATAGACATTTTTCTTAATGTTAATTTCTACCATTTTGTTTCCAGAGGAATTGCAGAACAACTTCTTTATAGACCGTAGAATGTGATGTTCCATATGGTCTTTTTTTCAATATAATTTACTATAGAAAAAATACATGTTATTAAATATCCAATAGGTGCCAATCAAAATGGAAGCACTACTGGGGCACCTGTATGGCTCAGTCGGTTAAGATCGGTCTTCAACCCAGGTCATGATCTCGTGGTTTGTGGGTCCCACATCAGGCTCTGTGCTGACAGCTCAGAGCCTGGAGCCTGCTTCAGATTCTGTGCCTCCCTCTCTCTCTGCCCCTCCCCCACTTGGTCTCTCTGTCTCTCTCTTTCTCAAAAATAAATAAACATCAAAAAAATTTTTTTAAAAAGATGGAAGCACTATGTATATATACGTTTATTAGATATATACTCATTTAATCCATTAAACTAGGAGTGTGTTATATTTCCCACTTTATAGAGAAAACCAGGCACACAAAAACTTGTGATATTTTACCCAAATTCTTATGATAAGTATATTTAAGAGTTGAGATGTGAAGCAGATCTAAGACTAGCATTTATGCTGTTAACTATGGCCTATCAATGAAACGTATTCCAATAAAAAAAAATACAGTGAACAGTTGACCTGCAAAAATTATCTTTCTAAATGCTAAAGCTGCTTGCACTGTGTATAACTCATTTTGTAAATTCTCTTATATGAGATATAATCATGAAGAGTGGAGAAAGCCACACTTGATACGTATTTGTAGAATTAAATTATTTATATTAACTAACATAGTACCTTTGAATTTTTCTCCAAGTTCCTTATTTACAATTCTTTAATTACTTTTGTGACTTCTTTTGACCTTCTCTTATTTCTGTAATTCTCTTTTAAGGTGTGAAAACCAAAAGTAGATATAGGATTGCAGTAGAGGCATGAGTAATGCAAATCCTAATAGATGTTTCCATTTGAGAAAAATGTTTTTCCCATGATTACATCGCAACTCAGTTTATCCCGTCATTTTGGAAAAGCTTAAATTTCCCTTAACATAGGATAAAATGATTTCCCACTTTCACCATCTTACCCATTTATCCAAATTTGCATGAAGCCAGTTTCTAAAATCTGAGAGAGAGCTTAATGTCTAGGCAAGCCTTTCACAAAGTGTGTTTGAGCCCAATTAGTCCGTCAAGTTATCGCTTAGAAATGGGTTCTATGCACAAAGAAATGAAACCTATATGCACAAAGAAAATTACCTATATGTTCATCTTGTATATTCCTAACGGATTTTAAAACATGCACTCCTTACCTATGTTTGATTCACTATTTCCCAGTTTGGTAGTCACAGAGACTTTTTTTTTCCCCTCACAGCACTATAACCATCAACTACTGTCTTTAGTAGAGGGCACAGCTAACTACCAGTCTCCATCTTCCATTCTCTGATTGTTATTCTATTGGCACCGCCAACTCTACATTGCTAAATTGGGTCACTTAACAGAGAAATGGAAGAGTCCCTGGGAAAGAGAATGGTATCTAGTTATGTGACATGAAATATAATTTAATTTGTGACCATACTTATAAAAGCCAACATGGGATTAGGATTTGAGATCACAGAAGATGAGCTTATGGTAAATTGCAAAAGAAGTTTCTGAGTTGTGATTGTTCAATATTCATTTGCTTATACAGGACTGGAATCAGAGCTAGACTTCATTAGGGTTCATTCTTTTCACACGTGGGATATAGTGTTAAATCAGAGTAAGGATATTTTATTAATTGTGAAGCACTGAATTAAGTTCTGGAAGATAAATAAAAATTATCACAAAAAATATATGCTTTTTTGTAATCTACATAGCGATCTACCTGCACACAAATAACAGAGGCACTTTTTAGGGGCACCTGGGTGGCTCAGTCAGTTGAGAGTCCAACTTCAGCTCACAGTTTGTGAGTTTGAGCCCCGCGTCAGGCTCCGAGCTAACAGCTTAGAGCCTGGAGCCTGCTTCAGATTCTGTGTCTCCCTCTCTCTCTCTGCCCCTTCCCCGCTTGCACTCTGTCTCTGTCTCAGAAATAAATAAACATTAAAAAAAATTTTTAAAGGCACTTAAAAAAAGCATCAAGTACCATAAGAAGAGTGCAAATAACATGCTGAGAGAGTTTAAGAGGAAAAGTAATGCTTTCAGTATTTTGTGGAAGAGATGCCATTTACTGGGTTATAAAAGATGGGTAGAATTTAGACATATCAAAATAAAAACTACTTGGTTTAGCTAGTAGAGAAGCATTCCAGAGAGTTAGGGGGGAAAATATAAGCAAAGTATATGGGTGTTAATGGGGACTACTGAGGAATAATGCATTAATTAATTATTCATAGAATTGATATGAAGATTAAAGTAGATCATAAGAGAAACTTCCATTTTAAGTAATATCAGACTATACAGTTTGGATCAACCACTGAACTCGAAACAAACTGGAATTTTTTTTTTAATGTATGAATTATTACATTGGCTTCCTATTTCTGGTCTCACATGAACGAGCTTAGAAGTCATCAACAACAAGAAAAAAGCTGAACACACTGAAAATCAATAACTGTTTTTAGATCTATAAGAGAATTTTGATCACAGGGCAAACTTCTGCCCCCAAAGTTGAAGAGACCAGCAAATACAGAAAATCACAGTACACATGAGCAGAAGTCCCCCCAATGAGCTGAAGTCTGCTGCTGGAACTCGTGGTGGGTAAAACATTAACTGAGGAATTGCTGGAGGCTCGATGTGGATAAACTTGAGAGTGAAACATCTCCTTAGATTTACCTCTAGGAGACCCTCTAGGTTCTCAGAGAGAAGACAGAAGAAACATCCCCTTGCTTCTGGCAGGAAGAGTAGGGGATTGGAGGTGGTGAGTGGTAGTAATCCATTTGAAATGTGTCAGAGCATTCTGTTACCTTAGCAAAAGCCTGACCTCAAGGAAAATAATTTTGCTGAAGTTTTTGGCACTCGGTTTTACCAGAGCCTAACCATCCTTGGGTAGGTAGTTAGGAAGGTAAATACCCAATTCCAACCCTCTTTAGCTTTCCACCTGGAAGAAAGGAAGGCTTTCTGAAAGACAGAGGCATTTTGAAAAGGCAAATTTATGTAGAGAGACAGTAAAAAGATTGTATTTTTGAAATATTCAGGGAAGAGGAAGGGAGGATGAATGGGTGCAGCATAGCAGGTTTTCAGGATAGTGAAATTATTTCTGTAAGATTCTGTAATGCAGATACATGTCGTTCTACATTTGCTAACACTCGCAGAATGTACAACATAAAAAGTGAATCTTGGGGCACCTGGGTGGCTTCCTCGGTTAAGCGTCTGACGGTTTGTGAGTTTGAGCCCTGCGTCAGGCTTTGTGCTGACAGCTCAGAGCCTGGAGCCTGCTTAGGATTCTGTGTCTCCTCATCTCTTGGCCCCTCCCCTGCTCATGCTCTGTCTCTCTCTGTCTCTCAATAATAAATAAATGGTAAAAAAAAAAAAAAAATTAAGTGAATCTTGATGTACACTATGAACTTTAGTGAAAACTAATGTATCAATATCGATCCACTAATTGCAATAAATATACCACATTAATGCAAAATGTTAGTAATAGGGGAAACTATATGTAAGGTGAAGGGGGGTGTATATGAGAACTCTCTGTACTATACGTTCAGTTTTTCTGTAAATATAAGCTTTTCTAAAATAAAATAATAAATATAAAGTTTATTAATTAAAAAAATAGATAACTTACATGGTAAAAGCTCATCAAGCTGTACCTTTAAAATAGATGCAATTTGTTATATGTAATTTACACATCAATGTTGATTTTTTAAATAGCCTTATAAAATGTAAAATACTTAAAACTACATTTAACCAAATAAAAGATCTGTAACATGACACTGCAAACATGAAAGCATTGATGAAAATAATTTTAAATTTTTTTTAGTCTTTATTTTTGAGAGAGAGAGAGAGACAGAGTGTGAGTAGGGGAAGAACAGAGAGAGTGGGAGATGCAGAATCCAAAGCAGGCTCCAGGGTGTCAGCACAGAACCCGACGCGGGGCTCGAACTCACAAACCGTGAGATCATGACCTGAGCCAAAGTCTGACACTCAACCGACTGAGCCACCCAGGCATCTCAAAAAATAATTTTTTAAAATGTACATATATGGATGGGGCACCTGGGTGGCTCAGTCGGTTAAGCGGCCAACATCGGCTCAGGTCATGATCTCACGGTTTGTGAGTTCAAGCCTCACATGGGGCGCTGTGTTGAGGGCTCAGAGCCTAGAGCCTGCTTCCGGTTCTGTGTCTCCCTCTCTTTGCTGCCCCTCCCCCACTCATGTTCTGTCTCTTTCTGTCTCTCAAAAACTGAAAAAACACTTTAAAAAATTAAAATGTAGATATATGAAGAAATATATTATGTTCATAGATTGGATGACTTAAATAATGTTACATGTAAATTTAACCTTAGATTGATCTCTAGTCTCAATGCAGTTGTAACAATGCCAGAACATTTTTTTAGAGATATACAAGCCAATTCAATAGTCTGTGTAGAAGTACAATTGCAAAGGTTTGTATTAGAATATCCCAACAATATTGAGTAAACACACACACACACACACACACACACACACACACAAATTTCAAGACTTAGTATAAAGTTACAGTAATCAGGACAGATGATACTGACATAAAGATAGACAAGTAGATCAATAGAACAGAAGAGAGAACTCAGAAATAATTTCTCAATTGTATGTTCAATTAATTCTTGATAAAGTTGGTGAAGTGTTCCAATGGGAGAATGAAAATCTATTTAGTGAATCATGTTGAAATACTAAGAGCTGTAAATAAAAACTAGATAAACTTCAACCCTACAATACACAAAAATTAATTTTAGTTGGATCATAGACCTTAGCATTAAAAATAAATCTTTAAGCTCCTAAAACACAAGAAGACAACATCAGAACAACTTGGAAGTATGCAAAGGTTTTGTAAAGAAGACAAAACTAAGAAAATCAATAAGCATCCATACATGAGAGAAAATATTGGCAAGCATATATCTGATGTAGGATGAGAACCCAGAATAGATAGATGATTAGATATATAGATGATAGATAGATAGATAGATAGATAGATAGATAGATAGATAGATAGATAATAGATACAGGGATATATCTCCTACAACTCAGTAATAAAAAGACAAACCCAAATTTCAAAAATGCACCAAAGAATTGGATAGCACTTCACAAAAGAAGATAATCAATGGCCAAGAAGGTCATGAAATGGTTTAAATATCATTATTCATTATAGAAACCACAACATTCACCAGAATTTCAAAAACAAACAAAATCCTAACAACACTAAATGTTGACAAGGATGTATAATAACCAGACCTCTTCTTCACTGTTTAGGGAAGTATAAAACACTTTGTAAAAACTCTGTCCAGGGGTGCCTCGGTGGCTCAGTTAAGCATCCAACTTCGGCTCAGGTCATGATCTCACAGTTTGTGAGTTTGAGCCCCATGATGGGCTCTGTACTGACAGCTCAGAGCCTGGAGCCTGCTTCGGATTCTGTGTCTCCCTCTCTCTCTGCCCCTCCCCTGCTCATGCTCTGTCTCTCTCTCAAAAATAAAGAAACATTAAAAAAATTTTAAAAAACTGTTATTGTTTCTTTTACAAACCTAAACATGTACCTACCATATGAAATAGCAGTTTTACTTACAGATATTTACCTAAAAGACAGAGGAGCATATGGCCATTAAAACTTTTACAAGAATGCTTATGACAGCTTTGGATCTGAGTAGGTGAAAACTGGAAACAGCCCAGTATTTATCAATAAGAGAATAGAACATGCACTGCTGTACATTAATGCAATTGAACATTACTCAGCAAAAAAAAGAAACAAAACATAGATTCACATAAAAATATAGATGAATCTCAAAAATATTATACTACTGAAAGAAGCTTTAGTTAAACAAGTACATACTGTATGATTTTATTGTATGAATTTGGAGAACAGGCTGAAGCAACCTATTTATATATGTGTCAAAAATTATTAATCAGTACACTTAAGATCTATATATTTCACTAGATGTAAATTTACTCAAAATATAACAAAAAAAACATAAGTATATAATGAATTCTTTTTGTGTTGTTTTATTTATTTTGGAGAGAGAGCGTGCAAGCAGGGTACAGGGACAGAAGAAGAGAGAAAGAATCTTAAGTAGACTCCACGCTTAGCTCAGAACTCAACGTGCAGCTCAATCCCACGACCCTGGGTTCATAAACTAAACAAAAATCAAGGCTCGGATGCTCAACACCCTGAGCCACCTGGGTACCTCAGACATAATGAATTCTAGTTAATGATATGGCTGTCGGAGAGCTTAGGGATAAAGTGCACTGATAGCTATAACGTTGAAATGTTTAAAAAAGATGACTTCATAGATGACTAGAGGGGTACACAGATGGATAAATATGTGAGAAAGCAACCATACAAAATGTCAGTGGTAGAATTTAGGAGGTGGGTGTCTGGGTGTTTAATGAACTATACTTTCAACTTTTCAGTATGCTTGAAAATCTTCATAATGAACAATGGGAAAATATATAGGGGGCCAAGAAACTAACCTGGGCAAATATGGAGACTTGACCTAGAGCAATGCAGAGCAGAATCTGTTCAATAAATGGTAATGGGCCAACTGGATTTCATAAAATGAAATGACCCACAATTCATACTGTGCACAGAAAATCAATTCTATGCGTATTGTGGATATAAATATGAAATTTAAAACAAAGCTTCTAGAAGATAGCATAGAAGAATAACTTCATGATCTCAACATAGCTAAAGATTTCAGGGTGGGTACCTAATAAGCCAGATATCCGAATCACTAACCATCAAAAAAAAAAAAAAAAAAAGTGCAGCCACATAGATGAATCTCACAAAATATTGAGCACAAGGAGCCCAGCACAGAAGAATGCACACTGTATGTGTGAATAGGTATAGGCACATATAGACAGATATAGATACAAATATGATTTCAGGGGCACCTGGGTGGCTCAGTTGGTTAGGCATCTGACTTTGACTCAGGTCATGATCTCATGGTTTGTGAGTTTGAGCCCTGCTTCGGGCTCTGCGCTGACAGCTCAGAGCCTGGAGCCTGCTTTGGATTCTGCCTCTCTCTCTCTCTCTCTCTGCCCCTCTCCCACTCATGCTGTGTCTCTCTGTGTCTCTCAAAAGATAAATAAAGGCTAAGAATGAAATATGGCCCTTTGTAGCAACGTGGATGGAACTGGAGAGTGTTATGCTAAGTGAAATAAGCCATACAGAGAAAGACAGATACCATATGTTTTCACTCTTATGTGGATTCTGAGAAACTTAACAGAAACCCATGGGGGAGGGGAAGGAAAAAAAAAAAGAGGTTAGAGTGGGAGAGAGCCAAAGCATAAGAGACTCTTAAAAACTGAGAACAAACTGAGGGTTGATGGGGGGTGGGAGGGAGGGGAGGGTGGGTGATGGGTATTGAGGAGGGCACCTTTTGGGATGAGCACTGGGTGTTGTATGGAAACCAATTTGACAATAAATTTCATATATTGAAAAATAAATAAATAAATAAATAAATAAATAAATAAAGGCTAAAAAAAATAAAAATAAATAAATTTGATTTCAAAAAGCTTCAAAACTCTCTTACACTGATTAGGATACATGTTGAATGGGTAAGGTCATAAATAAAACCTCAGAAATGTTTCCCATAAACCATGAAATTACAAAAGTAGGTATGTTTGTGGACAGAAACAGTAGCATTGGAAGGGCAGAGGGTAGCTCTGGGAATTTTGGCGGCGTTCTACATTTGACCTAGATGATGTTTGGTTATGACTCCATGAACTCTGCATATCTGTTCACTTGTCTGTCTGTTGCTAATTTCTCATGACAGAAAAAACAAGGGTTGAAAGAATAATGTTGAAAAAAAAAAAAGGCGTAGCTGGTATGTGTAAAGTACTTAGAACACTGCCTAATTGCACAACCTCTGAGGGACATTGTTTGGGTTCAAATCTTAGTTTCTCCACTTCCGCTGTGTGGTTTGGGGCATGTTACTTTAATTTCTTTTCGCTTTAATTTCCCATTTGAACTAAGGGGAATGTAATTCTGCCTACGTTCTAGTTTGAGGTTTAAATGAGCCAATGCATGTAGAAGTGATTAAGATCATCCAGGCACATGGGTGTTATTAGATGTTAACGTTGCCGTCTTCTGATCACCACTGCAGCGTTGGAAGTGCAGACGAAGGAGAACAGCTAAGAAATAAATTTGACTAAACAGGAAGTTTAAAAGCGTATAAGAGCAGGCTCAGAGCTTTGTGTTTTACTCTGTGACGATGCAGCACTTAAAAAATAATAATACTATTTTGAGATATTATTATGGTAATTTTACTGATAAGAAACTGAAACTTACAGGAATTCATTACCATGCCCCTAATCACACAACAAGTAAGTGAAGAACAGAAATTGAAATGCTTCAGAAAGCTTATTCTGGCAGGAAGATATCAAATGGATTCAAAGAGGAAAAATCAGCAGACGGAAGGGCAAATTTTCAATATTCCATCTAAACAAATAAGGATTGTGGTGGTAGGAATAGAAAATTGGAAATGGATGAGAATCAGTCGGATTTGCAAAGAGATTAAATGTGGCTGCAAGGGAGGAATCAAAGAGGGGCCCGTGCTACCTAGGGCTGGGAGCCTGGAAAAATGGTGGTGCCATAAACAGAAATAGGGATCACAGGAGGGGTAGCAGGTTTGCACTGGGAAATGAAAAATTTAATTCAAACAAAGTATAATCATGGGGTCAGTTACTGCGCTCATCATAATGAGGAGAAAAGTTTGTTGAAGATTGCAGTACATGAGGCTGTGCTTAACAAAGCCTGGATGGACCTGCCTCCAAACTCCCCCCACAGGGGGGAGAGGAAGATAGTACTGCAGGCCGCAGTGCCTCTGGATGACTGAGAACAAGTGAAACCAAAGGTTTGACCTGAGCATTTGGTGAAGGATATTGAGCTATCCTTCAATAGTTTCATTTTTTGTTTTTTGGGTTTTTTTTTTTTTTAATCCATACAAAACCAAAGGAAAGCAGAGGTTCCTGGCAAGAAATTCATAGCAAATGTTGCCAGGGAAGTATCCTGTCAGAAGTCCCTGTGCCTGGGCCAGGCTTTCCAGAGCCTGGATTCTGGGTAGGGTGGTATGGACCTGGATTCCAACCTGTAAGACAGAAGCTAAAAGATTTGTCCAGGAACAAAGCTGGATTCAAGCTAGGCTGTGAGGCGAGACCAGGTGCAAGGCGATGAGGAAGCTAAATCACCTAGGCAAGAACAGGCAGTCTGGAAACAGAGACAGAAGTGAAAGAAGCAGTGTGTAGAGGCATCCCATGATGGTCTAGGGTTTCAGACTGTCTTTTTATAGGGAGCCTCAGGGCTTGGCTATGGCTGATAAAGTAGTTTGTTACAGGAACTGAGCCTACTCAGACACAACAAAAATGGGCAGAGAATTCCAGAGTGACAGACACACAGATGAAGGTGAGGAACAAAAAGAAAAGAAAAGAAAACAAAACAAAAACAAAACAAAAAGGAAAAAGGAGTGCAGCTTACACTGTTCTCGCACTAAACAGGAGCCCAAAAAGCCCCTTTGTCGATCTTTTCCCCAGCTCGCAACTTGCTGTTTTCCTTCTAACCGCTTTATAAATCCCAATGCTTTTTAATTTTTTTTTAAAGAAAGACTATCTCAAAATTCTATCTTTTACAAATGACATACTTTCTCACAGAGCGCTTTCTCCAACATTTGAAAGCTGGCATATGGCTGTGAAGAGGGAAGTTTGGGCTGCCTCTGCCCATGTCGTGTGTATCTCATAGATGAGAGAGGACTTTTGACTCCCTGGCTGCCAATCTTCCATCTTCATCTGTACCAAATTCACAACGATGAGGAAGAAAGGAAAGCAATTTACTTCTCAATGGTACTTCATGTAGCTGCTGTAGAACATCATTTCTCCTTTACACCAAGTAAGCTGTAATGACATAGGAACACTGCAAATTGTCAGTTGGATGGTAAAAATGGTGGAGGGAAAGCTTTGCAGAATAAATCTGGGTAATAAGAGAAATATATATGTATATATATATATATATATATATATATATATATATATATATATATGCTACAGTGGGTTTTCATCAAGGATTCCAGAAACACCCACTTATCCTCTGCAAAGAACTTGTTACAGCTCATTTTCTATCTGTGTATGTAACTCCATCCGAAGATGAGCATCTGTCAAGCCTGGAAAGCATAACATTTATAATATTGTTTTCATTCTTGACTGAACACATAAAAAGCACAAAATCTAGTTAGAAGAATGGCATATGTGCATGTGGTTTGCTCGAAGCCTTTATCACAGGCTCCCACACACCCCCTTATTTACAGGCTACTGGTGGCTTTTGCTTACCAGGTGATGTCAGAAGTGAAACGAATCACTGGCATTTCTCTTCAGGTGGCTCCACAAAAGGCATGCAAATGAAAGGTGTCACCTAGTTCTGTGTAATCTTCACATTTTCATTTGTAAGGGTCTCATCATCTTCTTATCAGAAGCTGTAGTTTTAGTTTTTCTCAATCTGGACATGGGAATCCCAAAGCTTGATGAGATAAATTCCCCAGCATCCCTGCCAAAGTTCTGCTCTGTGGTGGTGGCTGAAATGTGGGTTGGACTCTGCCAGCTAGGCAATTCACCTTCTCTGGCTCTAGTTGAGAACTTCAATGCCATGACCCATCTCTGTTCCTTAACTCCATGCCAAGACCCCACATCCATTATGATCTCTGTATTTGGCTTTGAGATAAATGTATTCTTCTCCTAAGGCAGGTGGTTCATCCTTGTGTTATAATCCTCCAGAAAGATATATTTCAAGACAATCTGTTGATTTAGTTGGAAACAGATGGAAAGAAAAGAGAAAGAACACTGGTAGCCTTCAGGAACATTTTCTCACACCAGAAATGTTACTTGAAATCTTTGTCAGTTACAATTTTCCCCCTATGAGTGTTCTTCCACAGCACCTGACATAACATTTGACCTATCAGAGTTAGTAATATGGAGTACTGTTGTCAAAGGGCATGGATTTGTAGTCCAAAAAAACTTGACTTTGGATGTTCACTCCATCACTTTTTAGTTGTGCAATTTTGAACACATTATCTCCTTTTTTATCCACCTATTTCTTCATTTGAAAACTAGTGATTAAAAATACCTACTTAGGGGCGCTTGGGTGGCTCAGTCGGTTAAGTGTCCAACTTCTTTGGCTCAGGTCATGATCTCGCAATTTGTGAGTTCAAGCCCCGCATTCGGCTCTGTGCCGTCCTGGAGCCTGCTTCGGATTCTGTGTCTCCCCCTCTCTCTGCCCCTCCCATGCTCATGCTCTGTCTCTCTCAATAATAAATAAATGTTAATTTTTTTTTAAAACACCTACTTGGAAGGATTTTATGAGAATAAAATGTGCTAATCTATGTGATGTATGTACTTCAGTGTTGCATTAAATAATGGTCCCTTAACACATTATATTTATTGTTTGATGATAGTTATTTAACAATGTTTTGCTGATATACTAAATAATTATTGCCTGAGATCAGAAATGTTGGAAGTATAGTAGAAGTCAGGTGCAGGAATGATTCTGTACCCCCACCTATTCAGCATACACTTAGAAAGTGTAGTATTTTTCTCACATGGATTGCCTACAGGGGCTCCTCCAGGGTTCCATTTTATTTTCCTTTGCTATAATTCAGGGCCATGAGGAAAGGATACCAGGAGAGAAAAGCATTATTCTCCTGCAGAGAAGCAGCTCAAAATCTCTCTCATCCTATTAGGGTACGTAAACCTGTTTCCTGATAGTAATACTCATATGCTTTCCCGTAATATGCCCCATACATTGTATATGCCATTCTGATTTTATCGAGGTAATTTAAAAAGAGTTGTATGTAATCCTCAAAGCACTTTTCAGAGCAGTGCTTTGTGTAAACAGTTGGTTATTGCTTTTCTTATTTTGTCACTTCATTTTGGGTGGGCTACTTTTTCCTACAGCGCTGTTTCTCAGTCTGAGTTACACATTAAAATCACTGGAGGAGAATTTTTAAACACCATACCCTGGCTGCACTCTAAATGGAGCATGCCACAACCTCTAGAGGTCAGGTGCAAGCATAGTTATATTATAAAATCCCCTCCCCTTGAGATTCGAATATGGAGGCAGGGTAGAAAATCACTATTCTAAAGGGAATCAACATATTTTTTCCTGGGCTAACAGCTAACCTAGCTAACCAGATTAGCTTAACTGATCGCTTGAGGTGAACAACCTAAAGCTGGTGATAGCGGCTGATTGGATCCTTTACTTAATGACAGAGTAAACATAGCCAAAGCAAATTCAGATTAGGAGATACTGGACAACTTATAATAATAAGCAATTGACTACTTTGGCACAGGGGGAAAAGCATGGATTCTGAAGATCCGGGTTCAAGTCCAGTCTTACATAAAAAAAAAAAAAAAAAAAAAAAGATCAGACTATAGACACTATTCTATGCTGAGTACACAGTCGTGAATAAGGCTCTTAAGGTTTTGCGCTCATGGAAATAGCTAGACCAAAAACAATAACGCTGCTCTACCCAAAAGTAAAATATTTCCGATTGTGATAAATGAAGTGAAAAAGTAATAATGAGACATTGGTAAGTGGAATAGACAGTGAAAGTAGTAGGGGATGTGGAGGTAATTAGGGTGCTCAAAGAGCAGCTATTTGAGAATGTGATGTTTGGCTGAAATCCAAATGATGATATGAACACAGACAGGCAAACATCCGGTAAGATCTCCAAGCAAAGGGAAGACTAAGTACAAAGATGCCAGGGCAGGAATAAACTAGAAGTGTTATAGGTACAGACAAAAGGCTACTATATATCTGCAAGATATGGACAATGTATGGGTGATAAAGAATTTTAGCATGCCTCATTCCAGCTGGTCCCTGCCTGATCTCATTTAAGTATCTGCCAAATGTCATCCCATCAGAGACAGAGAGAGGCTTTTCCTGACCATCCTATTTTAAACAAATATTCAACTACACACATACACACACACACACACACACACACACACACACACACACACACACCGTCTTCAACTTAGTTGTTCCTTTCCAACCAGTATATCAGTTCCACATGAGCAAATGTATGATGGATCCTTTGGAGCATATGATAGGTGAATAATAAATGTTTTTGAGTGAATGGATTGGTAAAAGAGGGAGATAGAAATCAGATTGTACATGGATATACAACTTATGATGAGGAATTTGGAGCATACTGAGCAAGGGAGTGCTGTGGTCTAAAGCATAACTTTAAAAGATGTCTCTGGTTTCTGTGGAGAGAAATGGTCAACAGGAAGATGGGAGTCGAAGCAGAGAGTGTTAAGGTGTTCCTGTTGTAGTCCCGATGAGAACACTGATGTTCTGGGAAGTAGCATAGCAGGTCTGAAGATAAAGTCAGGTGGACTATTTAGGTATTGGTGAAATTCAAAACGTGCAGTAGATATGAAAGAGGAAAAGTTGTGTAAATAGATGAGTCAGTGGAGAGGTTGTGGCCTGAAATATAAATGTGGGCTGTCTTATCTTATACATGGCATTTAAAATTATGTGACTCATGAAATCATGCAAGAAGAGAATTTAGATAGAATACTACAGAGGGTTTAGTACCAAGGCCTGGGGGACTCCATCATTTGGAGGTAGGGGCAGAGGAGGAAGAGCCAGCCACACTGAGAAGTGGTTGTAGGAACAGGAGAAAAACTGAAAGAATTTGGTACTATTAGGACAATTAAAATATATTTCAAGAAGAAGAGAGACCACATACGTGAAAGTTTCTCTCCCCAACCTAACTGTATATGGAAAATGTTTATTTTCATTACTGTTATTATTTTGTGGAGGAGGAATACTGTCATTTAGACTACATAATAAATCGAGTCAAACCAGAGTAAAACAGATGTTATACTTGACATTTTATTATTTTTTAAAAAAATAGCTTTTAGTCACATTTTAAGGTAAGTAGCCAATGGTTTAGAGATTTCCTTCTTTCTTTAAATGTATCTTTTAAAATCCTCATTTGCCCAGATCATCTGAAGCATCTGAGATCATGCTAGTAGGATCCAATGAGTTGAGTTTCTCCATCTCTAACATGTCATCTGAAATGAAGTGCTTCTGGGTCACAACAAAGAAAATACCATCACCCAAAGCTCCCCCACTTCTTGGGTGAGCAATTTGACATGGTTACGAACGAGCAGAGTATTGGTTGTATGAAATGGCCCTAATGTGTTTTCCCAGGGAGGTAGAAGAGATTTTCCAGAGCAGTGGCTCTCTACATTGACTACACATTGATATTACTTAAGGAGTTTTAAAAAATACTGAAGCCTGGGTCCCACTCCTAGAGATTCTGATTTAATTGGCCTGTGGTGCAGCCTGGACACTAGGATTTTTTAAAAGTTTCCAAATTGATCCTAAGTGCAGTCAAGGCCGAGAATCACTGGAGTAGAGGCAGAGGATTACAAGCACAAAGTAGCCCAAAGAAGACATTCTCCTATGGAGGCAATGCAATAAATCCTCAGGTACAGCACAGGCTCTTTTTGCCTTGACTTTGTTGCCCTACGTTATGTCATTTCTTTTTTTCAGAGCACTAAATTCGGTTCCCCCTTAAAGGCAATACTCACTGCAAAAAGAATGATTAAAGGGATGATCAATGCATAGCATTTATAGGAAAAAAAAAAAGGAAAGAAAAATCCAAAGTTGGCTTTTAATATAACTATTCCCTTCACTGGGCAAGTAATAACAGCTCAAGGGAGAATGGACAAAACTCTACACTGATAGCTTTAACTTATTAATGTGAAAGTTATTTCCTTAAATTCCCCAGTGGTGATTTTTAAAGCACCTTTTTCATTCACTTTACCAGAGGCTGCTCGTATTTAATCTGAGGTTACAGTGCTTTCAACATTTAATTCAAAAAAGAAGTACATTTAAAAATTTTTCTCTAATTATATTCCCTTCACTAAACATGTGAAGGTATGTCCAGCACACTAATTTCCACAAGTAATGGAACATTTTTCAACTCCAATAGGGTTAAGGTTTTATAGCTAAGCTTTTCACTGGTTGAATTTTACTTAATATAATGGATCAAAAAAGCCCAATGTGTTTTCAATTTATATTTACATGCATTGTTCAACTATTTGGTTTAAAATGTGAGTAGAGGAGGGGCGCCTGGGTGGCGCAGTCGGTTAAGCGTCCGACTTCAGCCAGGTCACGATCTCGCGGTCCGTGAGTTCGAGCCCCGCGTCGGGCTCTGGGCTGATGGCTCAGAGCCTGGAGCCTGTTTCCGATTCTGTGTCTCCCTCTCTCTCTGCCCCTCCCCCGTTCATGCTGTGTCTCTCTCTGTCCCAAAAATAAATAAAAACGTTGAAAAAAAAATTAAAAAAAAATGTGAGTAGAGGAGACATTGAAAAGTATATAAAGGCTCAATATTTTGAACCACTTGAGGATGTGATAGCCTGAATTCATAAGATGTCTAAACTACAGGCTGTTACAAAGGAAATGTAGTGAGGCATTCAAACTCATCTAGTCACAGGCTAAAATGAAAAGCTACAGTACTCTTAGCTAAAATTTACATTGTGTTAAGTATCTTCTCTGCATATATAATGGTTATATAAGTACTAATACATAAAATCCTTGTGTGAGGTAGGTACCTGTATATCCGTTTCACAAATGAGAAAATAGAGGGACAGGCAGGTGAACAGTATATCCAAATTCCCACAGCTGCTAAGATTCAGAGCTAGGGTTCCTACTTAGGCCGTCTGGCTACAAAGTGCACATCTTAACCACTCTTTTATTTTGGGTTAAAAAGTACACACTGCATAGAAGCAATCACATATCAACTTACCGACTAACGTTCTCTCTCTTCAAAATGCAGTCTTCTGTACTATGAAAGATGGAAATTATCTGAGCCACAAATATTTTGATATCATTGTGTATTTGACAGAAGTTCACAGTAATAAAATGGATGTGTCATACAAGAAAACCAGCTGCCAACTTTAGACCATATATAATGGCCATATCTTGAAGTTGTCACCACATATACTCAGGATCTTAATTTTACACATATTAAAGCTCAGTTGTGTTAGTGCATTCAGAGTTGACCAAGTTATTGGAGACTGATTTATTAAATAAAGTTCCAGAATGACAATGTATTCATTGTATATTAAGGGCTATGTTTACCTTTTGAAAGATTGCAATATTCATGTCTTCTGCTTAGGGAATTTTCAGTACTCCTTGGAAACTAAATCCAACTTAGGAGATTTCTTGTTGAACATGGACTCTGTGCAGAGGAAACTGAATGCTGCTTTCCAAAATAAGAATATTTTCTAAATATAACACAAATAATTTTTACTGTAGAGAAATGGAATATACAAAAATATACCTCACTAAAACCCTACTACTCAAAAGGGCTACTGTAAACATTTTAAAGTATTTTTTCTAGAGTAAAGACAAATAGTTGACACATGTTTTAAAGAAGGTTATAAGTTGATTTTTAACTGATAATATAATTAAACATGCTCAGTAGAAGTAATTAGAAGTAAATTATATAATTTACATATATAATTATATAGCTACATATAATTACAGTTACAAATTATAATCACATAGCTTTGTCTATAAAGTAATGTAAAAAAGGAACACATGCTAATTATTAAAAAATAGAAATTTCAGAGAAATATAAAGAACATAAAAATTCCTTATAACTCTGAAACTTTGATTTGGTCCACAAATATTGATGGTGCACCTGCTAGGCTTTTAGCAGTGGGCAACCAGCAGTGCAGAAGGCTCTCAAAGAGATGTCAGTAAAATGAATGTTCAATTAGCATGTAACATAATGTGCTATTATGATAATCACAGGATACATGGAAGCACAACGAAGGGAACCTAACTCAGAATGCTTTCTGATTCAGCCACATCCAAGCTTAGACCCAGAGGTAAAAACAGAAATTGATAGAGGAAAACTGAACTTCTTTAAACACGTGTAAGCAGGTACATTAAAAACAATTAAAACCAATCTGGCAGTTTCCCAAAAGGTTAAAGATAGAGTTATTATAGGACCTAGCAATTCCACTCCTGGGTGTATTCCCAAGAGAAAAAGAAAATGTCCATACAAAAACTTTCACATGAATGTTCATCAACAGTATTATTCACAGTAGCCAAAAAGTGGAACACCCAAGTGTTTATCAAATGGTGAATGGAAAAATAAAATGTGGTCTATCCATACAAGAAAATATTGTTTGCCTGTAGAAATTAGTGAAGTACTGATACATGCAACAATATGGATGCACATTGAAAACATTAAAATAAGTCATGGGGCACCTGGGTGGCTCAGTCAGTTAAGTGTCTGACTTCGGCTCGGGTCATGATCTTGTGGTTTGTGAGTTCAAGCCCCACATCGGGCTCTGTGCTGACGGCTCGGAGCCTGGAGCCTGCTTCAGATTCTGTGTCTCCTGTTCTCTCTGCCCCTCCCAACTTGTGCTGTGTCTCTCTATGTCTCTCAAAAAATAAATAAACGTAAAAAAAAAAATTAAAAAAAAATAAGTCAGTTACAAAAGACCACATATTATATGACACCATTTATATATTAAAGTGTCCAGAATCTAATTGGGAATCTACAGAGACAGAGAGTAGATTGATTAGTCATTGCCTAGTGCTGGTTGGGTGGGGAAATAAGGGTATTGGAAAGTTCAGCTAAAATATGTGAGGTTTCTTTCTGGGGTAATGAAATAGTCTAAAGTTGATTGCTGTGGTTGTGGAACAACTCTGTTCATATACTAAAAACAACTGAATTGTACACTTTAAATGGGTGAGTGGTCGGGTATGTGAGTTCTATCTCAAAAAGAAAACTGAAAGAAAACACACTTAGAAGGAGGTATTATGTTAAATGTACTTCACCTAATATAGGATTTCCATTTTCTGGATTTTGACAATCCTCCGAGAAATCCTATGAGGCATATTTCCATGATCCACCATTTATAATTATTAATGGGCAGTTGAGACTCATACTCAGAACTTTTGATTTCACAAATTTTTCTCTTGAGTTTGCAGCTGACCTGACATCATTATTTAGTACAAGGAATAATAGAGTTATGTGGTGTTTTAATATAATTTATGATGTTTAAGTTACTTTAATATTTGTTTTAGAAAATGGAACTGAGAGAACGAGATTGTGATTGTATTAATACTAGGCACATAGGGCGCCTGGGTGGCTCAGTAGATTAAGTATCTGACTTCTGCTCAGGTCATGATCTCATGGTTTCATGGGTTCAAGTCCCACATCAGGTGAGCTCGAGCCCCACTTCAGGTGAACATGAGCCCTGCTTTGGCTGAGCCCCACTTCTCTCTCTCTCTCTCTCCCCCCCCCCCTTCTCTCTGCCCCTCATAGGATTCATTCTCTCTCCCTCTCTCAGCCCTCCCTCACTTGTGTCCTCTCTCTCTCAAAAGAAAAAAAGAAATCCTAGGCACGTAGAGGAGAGTGAAATACCATTGGCTAAGGTATCAGGCACTGTCCTGGCAGGTGGAGATAAAGAATGGGTGATGAGGCCTATTGCCAGGGCAGGGGGTTTGTTTCACCCAGAGCCACCAAATTAGGCTATGCTTGTCATGAAAAAGAAGGGTCAGGTGGCAAAGGGAAGTTGATTTAGAGAATATTCCAAGTGGTATATTTGGGGCTTGTTTCTGTTTCTTTACATATTCTTAGTCTTTCCTGAAAGGATACTATAGGGGAGGAAAAATAATTTTGCCTATCCCCTTCCAGATTCTTGGCTGAAATCTCCCTTTAACAAAAAGACAGATTGCAGAAAAATAAATAAATTTGATTATGTGTATATCTACAGGAGCCCCAGAAAGATAGGACTGAAAGAAGTAATCAGGGCACAAAGCTTTTAGACCTGTTACACAAAGAAACAATAAACTTATGAAGAATTGACAAAGCAAGGGGGTGTGGACCAGGGTAGTAAAATGGTGAAAAAGTAACAAAGTTTGCTAAATTCCTTGTCTCCAGCAATAAGGATGTCTTCTTCCCCTTGGTACAGGCAGGATACCTTTCACATAGAAGATTTATCTCCTATTTTCAGGGGGGGGAAAGGTCAGAATGTCTTTCTTGCACCAGCCATTTCTCAAACACCTTTAATTCAAAATAATCAATATGTCAAAGTGGCACATTTTTGGGTGACTTATACTGAACCCCTACACTATAAACTTGAATATTCCCTATTTAAAAAAAAAAGCTATGCTTAAACCTACTTTCCTTATTTGTTGCCTTATCATTTCTTTCCATAGCATAATCCTCACAATAATTATTCACTCCTTCAACTCCCATGTGTAAAAATATATAAGGAAACTTCGTTTAAAATGGAGTTGGGAAGCAATGAAAGGGGAGCTGTCATGCACGTACTGCTAGTTGTAACCTGCATGACCAGCAGGAAGAAGGCAGATAAGAATTATTTTCACAAAGAAGGGCTCTTTTCACATAATAATTTATCTTCTGCTTTAAATTTTTTTTTTGATGTTTATTTCTGAGAGAGAGAGAGAGTCAGAGCGCTAGCAAGGGAGGGGCAGAGAGAGAGGGAGACGCAGACTCTGAAGCAAGCCCCAGGCCCTGAGCTGTCAGCACAGAGCCTGATGCAGGGATTGAACTCATGAACTGGGAGACTGTGGCTTGAGCCAAAGTCAGATGCTTAACTGACTGAGCCACCCAGTTGCCCCCCACCTTTTTTATTTATTTTTTATCTCCTGCTTTCAAGAAAAGGAATGAGCATCCCTCTCTGCTGCAGCAACAACACAGTAACCATTGTTTGCAGCCATTGAGAAACTGCCACAACCTCGAACTCTTGTTATTTTCCAATAAACTTTTGTTCAAAATAGCCTTCCCCAGTTTCCTCCTAAAACCTAATAAAAGTTGACCTTCCCTTTGTCTCTTCGGATTTCACTGTGGTTCGCCATAGTTTGCTTGTCCCAAATTGCAATTCCTCTGCTCTTCCCGAAGAAACTCATTTTTTTACTTACATAAAATTGCTTTTTGCTCTGCTTAAAGTTAACACATGTATCAATACCACGAAGCCTCTGGCAGTTAGCACCACTCCACTGAATCGCAAAGAGCACAGCCAACAGCTGCCTAATTGTCAAATCCATTGTTGTTGCCTCAGTCTGCCTCTTAATTGAATTCTGGCAATAAACTGCTGACCACTCCATTCATCTCCCACCACTCTCTGCTTGATTCTCAAGAAACATCTCCTTGTCTCGTTCCACAGAGCTGGCAGGCCCACTTAGTCTTTTTCTCTGTCTGTACTTCTTAAATATTTACATTTCCTAGGCCACTATCTTCAGCCTTCATCTTATACCTTGAATAGGCTTGTATGTCTCAAACTTTACTCACTGAAGCATATAGAATATTAGAATTGCTGCTGGGGTTATGGGGTGAGCAGTGTGCAAACAGTGTGGCTTCTGGAGCCTCACTCCAAACCTACTCAATGGCAATTACCTGGTAAATACCAACTCTTTTTTAAAGACTTAAATCACGTCATGGTTTGCCTTTTCTATGAAGGCTTTTCAGACCACTCTTCTCTCTCTAGGACTGCACTATCATTATGATATAGTAGCCTCTAGCCACTTATATTTTTATTTTTTTTTAATTTTTTTAATTTTTTTATTTTTTTTCCAATATATGAAGTTTACTGTCAAATTGGTTTCCATACAACACCCAGTGCTCATTCCAAAAGGTGCCCTCCTCAATACCCATCACCCACTCTCTCCTCCCTCCCACCCCCATCAACTAGCCACTTATATTTTAATTAATTAAAATTTAATTTAAAATTCAGTTTCTCGTTTCAAGCACACCAAGCATATTTAAAATGATTAATAGGGGCGACTGGGTGGCTCATTTGGTGAAGTGTCTGCTTCTTGGTTTTGACTCGGGTCATGATCTCACGGTTTGTGGGTTTGAGCCCAGCAGTGGGTTCCGTGTTGTCAGCGAGGACCCTGCTTGGGATTCTTTCTCTCTTCCCATGCCCCCCCACCCCCAGCTCACACTCTCTTTCTAAATAAATTAAATGAATAAACTTTAAAATGATTAATAGCCATGAATGGCTAGTAGCTACCATATTGAATAGTATAGATACAGAACATTTTCTCATCATTGCAGAAATTCCCATGGAACAGTGGTTCTGCAGTGTTTGAATTGACCACTTCTTTTGGGCTTTTTGTCACCAGTACATACTTCCATTATATTGTGTACAGCACTTTATGCCCTTTTTACGTATGAACTCATCAAAATATGTGTATCCTGATTCTACTCTATGCCAAGTACCCTGGTAATTCTTGGAAAAGAAAGACAAATAAATCAAGATATTTTTGTCAAGCATAACATGATTTAAAATAAGATAAATTCCTAATGAATATACCTTAATGAAATAGAAAAGATAAGCAAGTATAAACATGAATTATGTATTTCCATTTTTAATCTAAAATTTGTAATTAAATTCATAGCTTTAAATTCAAAATGGGGGACTTTAATGATTTGAAAGTTGTCTTATTAATTTTACCAATGAGAAATATGCTTTTAGTGTATTAGTGACTAAAATACTTGCCTCTGACATTCAAAACTAGATCCACTTAGGGTATTATATCTGCTTATATAATAGTGTGAGTCTAACTAAGCAATGCAATAACTTGACTGAGGTACTACTGCTGTTACGTTGGAATTCCTAAATTTTAAATATCAATCAGAAATCAAAATTTGACCAAGGGTGCCTGAGTGGTTCAGTTGGTTGAGGGTCTGACTCTTGATTTCTGCTTGTGTCATGATCCCAGGCTCATGAGATGGAACCCTATATTGGGCTCCATGCTGAGCATGGAGCATGCTTAAATCTCTCTCTCTCTGTCTCTCTCTCTCTCTCTCTGCCCCTCTCCCTCACTTATGCCCTCCCTCTCTCTCTCTCTAAAAAAATTAAAAAATAAATGAAGAAAGAAATAAAGAAATCAAAACTTGACCAAATTCAGTAGGTTTCACTATTCTAAAACCAAATCCATCACGTGTCTTCATCATTCTTAGTATAAAGAATCATTTTCCCCCAACAGTCCTTGAATTATTTTAAATTATAATGTAACAATTTAAAGCTCTTCATATAATTAGATTCCAAAACTTCTGTGAACCCACATAAAATATATAGAAATGTATATAAAATATGAAGAAAAACTGTATTTTTTCAAAAACTAAATTTAAGAATTACATTAAGAGATAATGGTTTGTATAGTCCCATAAATTAATGCTCCTTGAAGTGTGGTCTGTACCCCAGTACCATCAGCATCATCTAGGAACTTGTTTGAAATGCAGATTTATATTCCCTTACCTCCAAACTGACTGAATGGGAAGTCTGGGATGAGGTCCAACCAAATGGATATTGGTAGGCTTCCCCAAGTGGTTGGTGAATGCATCCTGAAGTTTGAAAAGCATTGCCTGAGAAAAAGCACAACAACTAATCTGATTGAAAAGTCACAAATAAAAACATAAAAACACAAGGAGATATAAGTAGGAATACAGAATAGTATAGCCCATATGCTATATGTACCAGACTGAACTTGAAATATTAAATCAGTTTCTTCATATTAAGGATCAAAGTGAGAGCACAGTTATATCAAGAAGATTGGGCACACACCTCTACAAGGTGCAGAGAGAGAGAGGAAGAGAGAAAGGGAGAGAGAGTGCAGAGCCCAGAGCCGGGCTAAAACTCACCCAAAGTGGGGCTCAAGCTCACCAATGTGGGGCTTCCAACTCACTAACCATGAGATCACGACCTGAGCCAAAGTCAGATGCTTAACCGACTAAGCCACCCAGGTGCCCTACGTGACATGTTTTCTAATTTAGTCTTGACCCAAAACAAATTTCTTCAGTTTCAATCTATGATTTTTTTTTCAACGTTTATTTATTTTTGGGACAGAGAGAGACAGAGCATGAACGGGGAGGGGCAGAGAGAGAGGGAGACACAGAATCGGAAACAGGCTCCAGGCTCTGAGCCATCAGCCCAGAGCCCGACGCGGGGCTCGAACTCACGCGAGATCGTAACCTGGCTGAAGTCGGACGCTTAACCGACTGCGCCACCCAGGCGCCCCTCAATCTATGATTTTAATACTGTTTTATTATTGATATTTTTCGAGAATTTTTATGGTTAGATGCATATATAAAGTAGTTGGCATTTTGAACATTAAGCAAATACATTATTTTCTTATTTATAGGAATAGTACTAATTATTTTGCTGGATATTTTTCATTTGTCTTTAAAATCTATGCTTTAAACTTCTTCATCTTGCTCTCTGTCCATGGAGGCTGACGTGTATGGCAACAAGGCTCTCTTACTTCTGGGCTATGACCCAAGGGACTCATCAGCAAGAAAACAGAGAGACAGAGGAGAGAATGCCAGAATGTCATTCTCTTCCCTCTTATGTGAGTGCCTAGGCCTGGTGGCTTCCTTAGACTAAAGGCTACAACTATTTCAAGATGGCACTCTCCACATAACTCTTTTCTACAAAGTTCCTATAACCTCCTCCCCACTTACGTGTGTTAAGAATGCTGCTTGCCCTCGAGAATTGCACTGTATTCTGTTTTTTTTTTCTTCTAAATCCTGCCTATAGTTTTGTAAATAGTCTGTTTATTAAACTCTAATCAAATTATGCAATTTGCAACCAGAGCCTGCTTGATATAGTTACTCCTGATCACAGTAGTAATGAATTTACAGATAACGGTTATGAAAGCAGAAAAATACTATCTTTCTTTACTGGAGATGATAAAGGGAGAAAAGCTGGAAATAATTTCATGAGATATTTTCTGTTGGGTGTTGTAAGTTACAGAGGAAGATTTGAGACACTCTTACAAAGTTTCATTGGAAAAGGGCTTAAAAGGTGAAAGTGGCTGATTAGAGGGAAAATACAGAATAGCATGAAATTCTATCAGGAATTGATCAAAGAAGGTTTCATTATGTGCTTATTATGTGCCACACATGCTGTAGTTGTGGAGTTGTGGACATATAGTGATGAAGTTAGACACGATCCCTGTCCTGAAGTTTGGAAAAGTATGGAGGAAATGTCTCTGACAGAAGAAATAGCATATACAAAATCTCAGAGTTGGTGGGGTGAGAAAGAAAATGAGAGCCCATTCCAGTAATTAAAATAAATTTGATGTGCTTGAGAAGTATGATAGAGTACAAAGTTACAAAATGTGAGATATAACCCTGGCTTGCATCAATATTTACATCATCACTCACAGTAGAAAGAGTACAATATGTCTTTGATCCAGGGAGAAAGACTTTGATAGTGTGGGAAGAAAGGGATATTAGAATCTGTTCTCAACCATGCTAACCTTCCTTTCATCTTCAAAGTTTGAAAGTTAAGTTTTGTTTAATGTTTATTTATTTTGAGAGAGAGGGAGCAAGAGCACAAGTGAGGGAGGGAGGGGTGGGGGGGAGAGAGAGAATCCCAAACAGGCTTTGTGCTGTTAGAGCAGAGCCTGACCTGGGCTCAAACTCACGAATCATGAGATCATGACCTGAGCTGATATCGAGAGTTGGATGTTTAACCAACTGAGCCACCCTGGTTCCCCTTGAAAGTTAAATTTTAAGAAGTCTACATCTCCAGGGGCGCCTGGGTGGCTCAGTCGGTTGAGCGTCCAACTTCGGCTCAGGTCATGATCTCACAGTTCGTGGGTTCGAGCCCCGCATCAAGCTCTGTGCTGACCGCTTGCTCAGAGCCTGGAGCCTGCTTCAGATTCTGTGTCTCCTTCTCTCTCTGCCCCTCCCCCACTCACACTTTGTCTCACTCTGTTTCTCAAAAATAAATAAATATAAAAAAAAATTAAAAAAAGAAGTCTACAGCTCCAACAGATGGAAAGAGATAATGATCTAACTTAGAACACCTCTTAATTTCCCTAGGCATTAAAAATTGCTTTAGGATCCAGAATTTTCTGGATATATTCAAATAGCAGATTTGATTGCCTAAGTAACAAATTTGAATGTTTAAGTAGTATGCCACTTAATTGTGTGTTTCATTTAAAAAAGGTATGGAAATACAATTTTATGTATTTGATAACATATGAATCACAAAACAAAAATTATTTTTTAATGGAGTTCATATTTTAGACTTAGAAAATATAGAAGAAATATATATGATTGATATTTTTAGACACCCATAACTTTAAAAACCATAAATTCAAAATTATTTTTTTAATGTCTTTTTAATGTTTACTTATTTTTGAGAGAGAAAGAGACAGTGTGAGCAGGGGAGGGGCAGACAGAGAGAGGGAGACACAGAATCTGAAGTAGGCTCCAGAATCTGAGCTGTCAGAAAAGAGCCTGACATGGGGCTCAAATCCATGAACTGTGAGATCATGACCTGAGACAAAGTCGAATGTGTACTGACTGAACCACCCAGGTGCCCCCAAAATTCATCTTTTAAAAAATATTTGCAATTGGTGCACCTAGGTGTCTCAGTCAATTAAGTGTCCGACTTCAGCTCAGGTCATGATCTCACAGCTCGTGAGTTCAAGCCCTGCATCAGGCTCTGTGCTGACAGCTCAGAGACTAGAGTCTGCTTCGGATTCTGTGTCTCCCTCTCTCTCTGCCCCTCCCCCACTCATGTTCTGTCTCTCTCTCCCTCACGAATAAACATTAAAAAAATATATTTGCAACTTAACATGGAATTAAGATTATGCCTCAAGAATGGAGAAAATGTATTCATATATTTGTGTAGAGTATTCCTATGGCAGTTGTAAAACCTTAGTGAGTTTACACACACCCAGTGAAATGCTGGCACAAGATCCAACAAAATCTGTTTTATTTGGAGCTGAGGAACCTTCCAGAACCTTCCAGAATATTCTCTGCATATTCCAGAGAATAATGCAACTATGATTGTAGTTGGGGTTGACATGTGTGGCCTAAGCAGTCTCCCAGAAGACTGTCTCTGCGTCTGATGCTAGAACTTGAAGTCTGCTGGGTAGGCAGTCAGGAAAGGAAGATAACATAGTCCAGCATGTCAGGAACATGGGCTGGAATCCCACGAAGATGGGCTAAAACTCGTATCTTTTCTATTGTCTCTGTCATCAGTGACCAGGCATCTATTGGCTATCCAACAGAGGCTAGGATTCTTAGTCATGGTAGTAAGCACACACTTAGCCCAGTAGTCAGAAAAACTGAAGAAAAAAAATCCAGGGAAGACAAAGCAACTGTAGGTTCAGCTGCTCCTCCCTGTGAATGAGCAGAGAATCTCTCCAGCAGCCTTTTCTAACAGGAAGCATACAAGGAACAGACTTTGGGGAAATGAAGCTCAGCCTGGCAAGCTGACACATTACAAAGCCATCACATGATCCCAAAGTTATATGAAGAGTACCATGGATTTACTTCACTTGAAATTGATTGGGGGGGGGGGGGGGGAGGCGCCTGGGTGGGTCAGTCTGTTAAGTATCTGACTGACTTCAGCTCATATCATGATCTCATGGTTCACAAGTTTGAGTCCTGCATCAGGTGAGATTGAGCCCCCACTCCAGGTGATCCCTGCTTCTCTCTCTCCCTCTCTCTCTCTCTCTCTCTCTCTCTCTCTCTCTCTGCCCCTCATGGGATTCTCTCACTCTCTTCTACTCCCTCTCCCTCTCTCTCTCTCTCTCTGCCCTCAGTCACTTGTGCCATCTCTCTCTCAAAAAAAAATTGATTTGTGTGTGTGTGTATACATACACATTATGAGGTAAAAATCCTATTTTTCCCATGAGTATAATCAGTTTTTCCAAACTCCTTTATCAGAATTTTCCCCTCACATGAGCTCCTATATATATATATATATGATATATATGTATACATATATACATATATGTGTATATATATACCATATATATATATATATGTACATATGTACATATATACATATATATATATATATGATTCATTCTTTGGGTTTATTTCTTCCAATTCTCTTCCTCTGTGTCAATGGCACAATGTCTAATTACTCTGGATTTTAATAATCTGGTAAGATATACAAAGAAAAAACTATATGGTAATGAAAATGCTTAAACTAGAGAAAAAGGTAAGGAAATTAACACTGGAAAATAAATATTGAACAAAATAATCATAATGTTGAAAGGGCAAAGGCAAAGACAGAAGTATATATATTGTGATACCATTTATATGTTTACATCCTATAAAATTATATATTAATGATATATACGCATATGAAAATATAAATGAATACATTTAAATGATATGGAGAAACAGTGGGATGTTATAGGAGTAGGTTATACAGGGGTCTTCAAATGTATTTAGTAATATGTTCTATACCTGACTGGGGGATATACAGAGATTATAATGTCTTTTCTACCGTTTTGCATATTTGATCATATTAAAATAAAATTTTTCTAATTTCAAAAGGTCAATGAAAATAGGTGCTTCAGAGTGCTGTCTAGCAATGTTACATACTAAGGGCTTTGCCCAGGGAGAGCCCTTGGACAGACAGAGAAGCTGAGGAAGGCAGCGCAGGAAGGCTGCACCTCATTAATGAGTCACAGCAGCCCTGAGTGCCACAGATCTGTATCCTCAGGGAACAGGCTAAAGTTTTGGAGTATGTATGAGACTTTCCTAGAAAATCCCCAAAATAGTTGTAATGTACACGTGGGGATTTGCAGAAGACTGGACATTCTCTATGAGTAAATAGGTTTGCAACAAAGGGCAATTCAGGTTACATATAATTTCTTTCAGATTCATTTTGAGATGCTTAATAATAGCCATGGAGAAGCATGAAACTAGAATTTTAAGTTTTGCTAATTTTTAAATATAATAAAATGCTGATTGATAACAGGTTAATGAATGGGACAGTAAATATTTCCTTGGTATTGAATTTTCTAGATTACTTTAATTTTATAATATAATTAATGATACCTAAGATTTCTACTTACTTTGAAATAGTCTGTCTTAGTGAAGATATGAAAAATAAATGTAATGAGACATTGACATTAAAATAGAATGTACTTATCTAGGCTGCATACAAAATAGCAGTTATTCTGTGTAGAAAATTGAATGTAGTGTTTATTAAAAAAATCCACGGACAGTATTTTAAAAGTAGAAAGATAAAGGAATTTAAGGTCCTCTCATTTGAACATCAAAGGATTTACCCCTAAGGTTTATAGGACAGAATGCAGGCAATGTCTCCATGCTTTTATCTTCAAATATCATAGTTGCTTTCAGAACCCTTTTGAAGGATTGCCAGTTTTACTAAGGTGCAACAGCCCCCCATCCAGAAGCAAAGGTTTGCACCAGGGATAAAATAACTCTTTAGTTCTCATAACAAAGCGAAACCTTTCCTACCCCAAGTTGCTTATTAAAGATAAAATGCATAGACATATTGTACTTAATAGAAGATACCAGGGAAGATTTGAGAACATTTTATTAATCTGGGACAAATTAAGGTGTATGTCATTTTTTTCTAAAGTCAAGTGAATAAGAGAATTTATTTAATATTACTTCCTATTACATTTTATTGTGCTGACTTATACAGTTTAATAATATTCTCCTTCATTTCCTCAAAAGCCGCTAATTCTATGGGAATCACATACACAGACACACACACACACACACACACACACACGTGCACACACACACACACATAGATACACACTCATTCTTCAGGAGAAAAGTTTTACATGGATCTAATTCATTTTCTCTTGGTACTAGAAATAGATTGCTATCATTTTATTATATTTTTTTATTTTTATTTTTGCTATCATTTTATTAAGTACTATTATGGAAAAGGTGAAACTTTTCAATTCTGCCTTATGTATTTTTAAATGATATGTGCATTTTCTCTAAATTTTGTTACTATGAGCAGTAAGTTCTCTACAAAGACTTGTGTTTTCCTGAGTTGGCAGATGAAACAAGCATCATTTCTTAAACCCTACCTGGGAAGTTGGGAGATATTAAATGAGCTTGTCAAACACTATCTAAAAATCCAATAAATCAACGGCAGGAAGGTGTGTGTGTGTGTGCCCGCGCTTGTGTGATATTAACTTGACTGGATAAAAGTGTATCTCTTTGGAAGTATTTTCAAATATGTGAACTGTATAAACCTGACACTTCATCTGTTATTTTTGTTTGAAAAACCTATTCTCAAAGTAAAGAAAGGTACTTAGCTACAAAAGAAGTAGAAATCACTCTAACCCTTTTGATGAGATGATAATTTATGTACCCTGTCTTTACTTCTCCCATCGTCACCTGCCCACAGCATCCATGGAATATATAGAAAGCTGTGACACTGTAGCAATTTCACTTTTTAGAAGAGGTATCAGAAATTCTCAAAATGTTGCTCTCACACTTTAATAGTCTGCCTCTGAGATTAATGGACAATTAGTTTTTGGACACCATCAGGGACTGGAAAACCATCCTCCTCTAAAGAAGAAACTATACAGAGAGACTAGGAAATGCTTTGATAATTTTATGCCATGTTTCCAGTCATGAGGAGGTAAGCTTGAGGGTGGAATTTTATCTTACATTTCTCTTTTATATCCAATTTCCTGATTGTTATTCATCTAACAAACATATATTGAGTAGGTATTATGGATTTAACACTGGCACTGTAGAGGTGAATGTCTCATGGGAAATAGCATGTTAAAGAAAGAGCACACAGTTAGAAGCATATAAGCCTAAATTTATGGAACAGCCTCTCATCCACTGGGGCATGACCATACTGAAACTCAGTTATCTCATTTGAATAATGAACATTGTAAATAGACATCTCAAGGGTGGTATGGTTGTGCTATCAGGTATAAGGTTGTAATTTTAAAAAATAAAGAGAAAAGGAAGTTGGAAACACAATAGGGAATGTGCTCTGCTAAAAAGTTTGGGTTTTGTTCTTTAGGCAATAGCAGGTGACTGAAAGATTTGAAAAGACACTGGCATCCACATTTACTTTGAAATTCATGGCAGGTTGGCAGGTTAGGAAGTAAATCAACATGCTCCCAAAGCACCACACGATGCATCACAAAAACAAGCATATGTATATAAGTTAGATTACCCAATATTGTTTTAAAAAAATCTTTGCCTCTGCTCCACTTCATTATGGGAATGGTGATTTTCAAACTAACTTTTTCCCCACACAGAACCCTCTCTTTAGATGAAATCTTAGCCAGGAGCATAAACAAATAAAACAGATAAAAGCAGAGTGATTCTGTTGAAGATGAGTAAATCAAAGGGCTTTTCACCAGCAAAGTACTGAATATTCTCTTCATCCTGTGAATTTACATAGTACTCATTGTCTACATCTCTCATATCCTGCCAAATTACACACTCCCTTGAATTTTATCTTTATGTGACTCTATAGTATTCCTTTAAAGAAATTGTGAGCTCTCTGTTACAGAGATCAGAGATCACAACTCCTAAATCATTACACCTTCTTTGAAACACCCTACAATATCTTTCACATAGTAGGTGTTTCCTACTAGCTACAGGTTTCCGAGTTAATTGGATATGATGATAAATGTGTAGGTTTACAAATGAAAATTCATTTCATTTTTCTCTAATTTTTTAGGATGTATTCCCTTAGGCTTCTTAAATCACACGGTTAAAAAAACAACAAAAAAGTGATATGTGTCAGAAACATCAAAGTAATATATATCAGAAAAGTGAAAAGTATATAAATTTATCAAATGAAGTTCTCAGGAAACGAATGCCTAAAATCATTCTTGATAATGCTTTAGATATATAATGAGGGTACCTAAAAAATATGATAGTTGTTCTTTTGGATTGTGGCTCAGATAAAATTGTTTTTGCTTACTGAACTGGCTTACCTTTTACTGGAGGTAAAGCTGACTTACTGCCAAATCCAACCAATTTGTAGTTCTCTGTAGAGAGAAGAGGCTGCTACAACCAGCTTAGCACAAATAATCAGGGCTTGAACTAAGAGGATGGCACTGAGGGTAAAAAGGAAAAGGATGAAGTAAGTTGTTTTCTTCCTTGTTCTTGGCTCCATATTGAGGTAAGCTTGTATTACATACACAGGAAAAAAAATTGACAAATGTATTCAGATGGGAATTTGCCTGCAATTGTCATGGCTTTTTCTATGCACTCAATTTTATTAAATATTATTTTTAAACCTTCAGCAAGAAAACAGTATCTTATGTTTATTTGAAGTAAAATAGATCTCATTGATAATGAATAGGAGGACTACTATAAGAGTCCATTCTGAATTTTAAACAATATCCCACAGAGGAACACACACACACACACACACACACACACACACACACACGCACACACATACACTCCTAGCTTGCCTGTACAAAAGTGGGGGAAGCAATCAAATATATGCAATCTGTACTTCCCTTATTTTACATGCTTTTTGTAAGTAGTACTTTGCAACGCTTTCCAAATAATTGGACGATTTAAGTTGGCAAACCTCTTCAAGTATCTTTTGAAAAGGTTCACTGGAAAAGTGATAGCAATTAAAATTATTGTAGCCACATTTCACACTTTGTTTATACAAGTTAGCATCTTACAGGTACTCTATTCCATTAAGAAATGCTAATTGTAATCTTGAGCCATAACTACTTCGGATGTTTTCAGTATTTATATAAGCATTCAGAAATCTCTGTAGTGGCATTGTTAAGGCATGTTTTCAGGAAAGGATTACAGCGACTTGTGCTGCCCTCTTTAACGAGCTAGAGACCATAAACATGATTTGTATATCTTGACTTTAAAATATGCTTATTTCTTGGGTGATCTTTGGTCTTTAAGATGATGTATACTATTTAAATTCTTTTTCTAATTTTGCCTAAATATTTTCTGAAATAATGTTAAGTCAGAGAGCACCTTTATGGCAGTTTAGTAAGTACTCTAGAGGTCCCTTTGCTCAGGACACTTTAGGCTAAGCTCCCCAAAATATTTACAGATATGAGTAGCTCATAATTTTTTAGAAGTTCTTATGATCACTTAGAAATGTCAAGATCAAATAAACAAAATGTTAGCACCATCTTCATTAAAATATACATAAATTTGGAAACTTTCTTTTAGAATCAAATGGTTCAAACAAAGATAAAACAGATTCTTAAGGAAAACAGCAAAGCCAAACAAAATGGTTTGGGTATTGACATAAATTGGACAAATTTGTTTTGGTTTTGCAAAGGAGATTATGAGTTTGTGAATTTTTAACAGCAACTACTGAACTCATGTAAAATGTAGTAGGGATGATGAAAACAAAAGCTTAAGGGACCAACAAATATATGAGATGCTTTATGGGCCTCAAAGCATAAAAGTATAATGTCTTCAAAGTATAAATTGGTAAGATATATCAAAATGACATGCCTATTACAATTATGAAAATTTATTGTATATATGTACACAGATGTACATGTATTGCACTGAGACATTGCTTGTAGTGATTTATAAAAATGGGTGTAGCTTTTTTTTGTGAGAGAGAGAGTATGTGTGCAAGAGTGGGGGAGGAGCAGACAGAGAAAGAGTGAGAGAGAGAGAGAGAGAGAGAGAGAGCACCAAGCAGGCTCCGCACTGTCAGTGCAGAGCCTGATGCAGGGCTCTAAATAACAAACCTTGAGATCATGACCTGAGCCAAAATCAAGAGTTGGATGCTTCACCAACTGAGCCACCCAGTGCCCTGGAAGCAGCTTAAGAATATAGCAACAGGGAATTTGTTAAATAAAATATAGTATATCCATGTGATAGAACATATATGGTCATGAAAAGCACAGGACAATGACAACAATAATAATGTTACCAACAACATTAGTCATCATTAGTTGGGCCCATGCTATATGTGTCAAGGAAGTGGCATGAATGTAGTTTTGAGGATAGCATTCTGGAATATGGCTGCTTGGGATAAAAATCATATACTGTCATTTCTGAACTCTGTTGGCCTTAGGTTACTCATCAGTGGGTTTAACTGTAGTCTCTATAGTATAGGTTGGAGAGCAAGTAAAAGAGAGGTTAGCTCAGTGCATACTCAGTAAGTATTAACTATTATTATAATTAGTAAAATAATCTTTCATCTTTACATCTACCATATGTACTAGGTAGCATTATTATCCACATTTTTATATATGAAGGACAAGTTGGTTATCATGAACTCATACCACTGATAATCACCAGTTATTGGTGAATGATAAATAATTGAGGCATTCATCCTTTTAACAATATTATCAAGAACCTACTTTATATTAGGCCTTGGAGAATATGGTGGTAATAAAACCTACAAAGTCCTTATCCCCCTGGAGCTCACATTTCAGTAAGAAAGGTAGACAATAAACAGATAAATACAGAATGTCAAGGTGAGTCGTGATAAGTGCTATCAAGAAAAATGAAGTAGGGCCAGTTGCTACAGAGTGATGGGAAAAAAAGTGTGGCAGAGAAGAACAGGGAACTGCATTAAAAGGGGGGCTTGGTGATATTTGAGAAGATATATGTATCAAAGAATGATACAAATTATGTAGATGGAGAAAGGCTAAGGAAGCCACAAGTGTAAAGCCCAAACAAAGTGGGGGTGTTCTCAGTATGTTGAGAACCCAGGCTTTAAACTAAAGCTCTGTGAGTCTAGAGTCTGATTTGTAAAGGTATCTAAGATACATCCAAGAAGTGAAAGAGCTAGTTGTACACAATACAGATTATGCCATTTGTGTTGTAATAAGTAATTTTATGTCAAAATCTATACCTATGTTTATATGGCAATGCATGCAAACATTTCTGGATAGGCAGTTCAAATTATGTTATTGCTGTTGAAATTCTTGACATCACCAGCTTGAACTGCTGGTATTTTGTTATTGAATGCAGCTCAGATACTTGCTCCCCTCACTGCTCCTGGGCTGCTCCAGGTGATGGCTCAGAGCTCACTTCTAGTCTTTTCATCTTGTGACTAATCTCCCTTAGTCTGCTGTTCTCACAAATGTGTCTCATTTCAGGCATTTGACAAATGCTTTCTAATGTTCTGGACAACCTGTGCATATTTTTCTAGCATTGGAAGAAAAATTTCTCTTATCACTTTATGATCCATTTTTTATAAGGTCACTACATCAGAATTATGTTGGGGACGAAGGGCGGGCTGCCCCAAGATGAGCTTCTTTGGCATTAAGATTATTTTGAGTTAAAAAGCAATCAAAACCCAGTAGATGCAGGAAAATCTCTTTACCTCCTCATCAAACACTTTAAAAAAATAAATATTGGGCCTGCTCCAGAAAGATGGTGCCATCACCATGAGAACTACATTTTGGTATAAGCTAGGTACGATAGACAGGGAGGAACCTAACAGGTCCTATTTGATCAAAGTCCTCTATGTGTCATTGTTTTTGAGTGGTCTAGCAAACATTTATTTACCAAACATTTAATATTTTTCATCTGTCTTTAAATTGCATTTCTTCCTTACACTTTTCTCCTTAGTTCAGAATGACATGTATACCTTATTTTGCCTCAAAATAATATGTTTATCTTGGGAACTTCCGTGTTTGTTTGGATTCCCCATATGTTTGCTATTAACTTTTATTCTCTCCCGTTAATCTCTCTCATGTCAATTTGATTCTTAGTCTGGCTAAAAGGACCTTGACGGAGACAGGACATTTTAGCTCCCCAACAGTTACTAGGGTCCCAAAGCTTAAGGAAAACTACTATTTTTTTGTATGTTTGTTTTGTAAGTTTTTCTTGCCCGTGATGTGCACATGTTGCCAAATTGACTGAATCAGGAATGTATCCAAATGATGTTGCCATAATATCCTCCTCTCTAAATTCACCCCTGTTGCTGAATCCTGATGTCCATACTTGTCTCCTTTCCTAATAGTGGATCATGCCTGAAGGGCCCTGGAGTCTTGCCTACCATTTAGTTTCCACTGCCCTCCCCGCAAGTTCACCAAACTTGTTTATGTCTCTCTGAACCCCTAGAACGCATACATTTTTTTTTCCAGCAAGCTCATAAATACTCTGAAAACCAAAGAATACATACATATTATGATGGTGATTGAGGCATATTTTTTATCTCTTTACAGTCAACACCTGTTATAAAATTATGTCCCTTTTGCATCACCAACTGTATTCCCTAACCCTGGGCATACATTCCAGAGCATCTTATGGCATGGGTTGAGAAATAGGAATAGATTTTATTGAGGAACTTGGCAACCGAAGTTCATCAAGAATAGAAGGCACAGGTCCTCTGATCCTCTTTAGCATCACATAGACTGGCATCATGCCAGGGCTCTCTATGGCTTGGGTAGCATGTGTCTGCATTCTAAGAAAGGCACTTCATCTGCCCATTGCTCTCTTCCCTGATGTGGTAATTGGCAAGTAATCAGACGACTAGCATGAAGGGAAGATGGGGCCAAGGTACCAAGACTTCTCAGGAGTTGTCTAGTAAGGGTCAATTTGGTGCCTCCTACTGGGAGAAGGAAGCCATCAGTCTTATGAGAAACTCAATTGTGTTGCACTCAGTTTTGATGAAATAAGGTGTAAGTGAGTGGGAAGATCAAGGTTCCCCCAAATAGCTCACTATCCAGACAACCCAGTGTGAGCTCCCAGGGTGATTTTTAGATAAATCTGCTTGTCGTGCCAGCATGTTTGAGTGTCTGTGATAGTCCAGCTGCCTTTCCTGCTATAAATAGTCCAAACGATTGAATGAAATAATAGCGGGCAGACAAGTAGGTCAGAATAATTTTGTTCTGGAGAAGAAGTTCTTAACCTTTTTAGAAACTGTGGGGTCCCATTAAGAATCTGATGAAAGATTTAGATATTATCCCTGAAATATGCATTTAGACAAATATACCAAGTCTACCACATTCACATGATAGTTTACATATAAACTCAACTATATATAGAATGACACCATAAATTACAAAACAAATTTGTTCTTATACTTGTAGAGTCCCATGCTTTATCATGTTAAGAAACCCTTAATTTAATTTATCCCTAAAATAACTCATTGTATTCTCTTAAATTGCATTAAAAATTATTACAAAAGAAGATGAAACATCTACATAAATGCTCATGTGAAATGGGATATAAGGTTAAAGTTATCCTTGGTAAAGATTAATTGCAGTTACTTGTATTGTAGGGGCTGATGTCAGGCCATCCCAAGATGGTCTACTTTGATGTGAAGATTGTTCTGAGCTGAAGGCAATCAAGACCTTACAGGCTCAAGAGACACTTTTGCCCCTCCCTTAAATATATGGAAGAGTCTAATTTTGGGATCTTTCTATTAGCAAAGATAAATTTTATATGAGTGACCCATCTGTATGGCAGGACAAATATCTAATTACCAAACATTTGTTCTTCTTCTTATTGTCCTGTGAGGTCCTTTTCCCGCCCCGAGAATTCCAGCCCCCCCCACCCCCCACCCCGAGAGTCCCATATCCCTACCCCTTTCTCCTTAATTCAGGATGATGTGTGTACCTCATTTTGCCTGACTGCCTTTGGAATTTCCATGTCTGTGTGGATTCCCTGTATGTACTCTATTAAATTTGATTCTCTCCTGTTAATCTGTCTCATGTCAATTTGATTCTTAGTCCAGCTAGAAGGACTTTGAGAGGATAGGAATTCTTGCTCCCTAACATATAAACAGATAGCAAGTATTCAAATTTTGTAAATCAAGAAAAAATGTAAAAGACTTTCAAATGAGCAAAGTTGATTACTGGTGGCTTGTCCAGAACACTCAGATTATTTTAGCTTTTCATGGTCTTAAATGTATTTTATAATTCTGTAAGTTGTAGAAAACTGATAGTAATGTAAATAAATATTTTTGTTAGAAATGCAAATGAATTTTGTCCAGTGGAGATGTAATTGTTCATTGCCCAATGGATAGTGACCAAATTTGTATGTATTTGCACATTCACTTCAGTATTTCTATTTGTCTTTACATGTGTGTTCCTCAAATTCTTTGAACTAGTTTTTAATACATTGTTGGTTCCCTCATTAATTATTGTGCTAAATAAAATCTGTGAAATGTATTCATTTTATATTTCTATGTCATAATTCGATAGGGAAAGATAGGATAAAATAGGCAGAGAGAGAAAGATCAAGACCTGAGGATCCTGGATGGGGATAAACAGAGCTGGGAGCATCTGACCACAGCAAACCCCCTCTGGGCATAAGGTTCCTCTTAAGAACTAACAGACAGCACCAACTCCCCTTCAGGTTCTCCTCAGGAATTTAACAAAAGACCTAACTAAAAATAAGTAGTAGACCATAAAGGAACGGTATGGCCGTGGACCACCCCTCATACAATGGAAATGAGCCGGTCAAAAAGGAATGAGTAGGCATTTAGGATTACCTAGCCAATAAAGGTAGAACCTGAGAAGGAACAAGGGGGAAAAGTAGGGAGTGCTGACTAGAACCTTATAAAACAAAGACCCTTGCTTATAGTCCGGCACATTCACTTTCCAGTGCCCTCTCTCTATAAAGAGAGCTTTGATACTATTCTTACTTTCTAATCTTATACTCTAATATTTTGCCTGCTGCTCATTTTATTTTGTGTCTACCTCTTTATCCTTCGAAGGCGAGACAACAAATCCTGGGTATTGAGGTAAAAAAAAGAAAAATCATGCAACAATGATTTTACCTTTAAAGAATTCTTCACTAATTTTCTAAGTCCTCATCAGAAATAAAGATGAAAAAAAATTATATTATTTCATGAACATGTGATTTTAAATTTTTGTGTATAAAGATCCTTCAATTTTGTGGCTTCTATTTAGTGTCATGGACAAGGAAGATAGAAAAGAAGATTGACAATTTCAGGGGTTTTTTTTTCAATTTAAAATGTGAAAGATTCCCTCTCTAAAATGGTATGATTTACCAAGACTACTGTCCTGAAGTTTTTTACATTTAACCTATTAAAATCTTCTTTTCTATTATAAGTTTTGTTTATATGTAAGAGTTAAATAGCACAATTCACATTCTTCCAAATTCAATGAGACAAGATTATTCTGGGCACACTTGTCTTTGAATATTGCCAGGTGGTATTACAGATTGAAAAAAGTAAAAGTAAAAATTATATTTACGGTATTTGCTTCTGTTGAATGAAATATACATTTATCACAAGATAGTATTTATTTGTATTTTCAGTGCTTTCATTACAATATCATTAATATTTGTTAGATATTGTTCAATCTGATTATCTGGCTAAAAATGAAATGAGGTAACAGTTCTATTGTCTGATTTCCGTGGAGCAACTGCATCTTCTGGGAAATGAATTATGACAAAGTACAAATTCATTTCTGTTCTTTCAAAAAAAACAAGCTTCAATTAAATGTTAACACCCCAGGTGTTTTACATCTCTTCAATGAAAACATTATCACTTCAGCTTTTGAGACAGAGGTATGTCAAAAATCCAGATGCTTCATACATTTTTTTTTTTTTTTTTGGAATTCAATGAGGAAAGTTAAGAAAACTATCTGCATGTGAATTACTTTCTACAATGGCAGGCATCCGACACTGATTAATTGCTAAGCAAAACCCATATTCACTGGAATGGTAGTTATATGCAAATATCCGAGGCCAACTAAAGAAGGGCTGGAATGACATTCTCCTTCAAGAAATTTAATTTTAAAGAAATAAATGCAGCACGCTGAGATAGTAAGGCTTAGAGAAAAATAAACCAGTATAGCTTAGAGGTAGAATTTTATTTTCCTCTTTTTGAATCATTTCTCGCTTCATATATCCACGAAAGTGATTTACACATTTTTTCCCAATACAAAGCATATTTATTGATCCACAGAACTTTTTTAGAATAGGCTTTGGGAAGAGTTAATATCTACTATTTTCTCTTGGATTATGGAGAGAAAGTATAAACAAGTGTACTAAAGAGACAAAAGAAAGGTTTTGGAATCTAAAATATAACGGGTCCCTGTAGTTGTAATTTCTTTTGAAAGATGTGGAACATACACCAATCTAGTGCAAATACAACACCAGCGCAAGGTCAAATGCTAGAATGTTCAAAAAAAGGGAGATTTTAAATGGAAGTCAGAATAAGCCACTCCAAAATGTTGCTACTTTGGCATAAGAGTTATTTTGCATGGAAGGCAACTGAGAAATAGTATGCATAAAAAGAACCCTCTGCCTTATTCATTTCAGCCTAAAAGTAGAGCATACATTTCCCTTGTGTCAAGATCATGCCTTTTCCATGCCGATAAGACTGAAGATGACCTAGAGATGTGTCTTCATAACAAACCTTACTAAGAAGCCCTTATTTCCTAGTTACCTTACCACAATTTATATCTTTGTTAAGGTGGTATACAAGTCTTCTAGTCTAACCACTTCTTTGAGCTTTTCACTTCTTTTCTGTAAATCCCCTCTCTTTATAAAAAATACTAACGTCAAATAAATAAATAAATAAATAAATTTTTAAAAAAATACTAACATCATGGGGCGCCTGGGTGACTCAGTCGGTTAAGCGGCCAACTTCGGCTCAGGTCATGATCTCGCGGTCCGTGAGTTCGAGCCCCGCGTCGGGCTCTGTGCTGACAGCTCAGAGCCTGGAGCCTGTTTCGGATTCTGTGTCTCCCTCTCTCTGACCCTCCCCTGTTCATGCTCTGTCTCTCCCTGTCTTAAAAATAAATAAAACGTTAAAAAAAATTTTTAAATACTAACATCAGATATAATTTGTTAACCTGCTTTTATTTTTTTTTTTTAATTCATTCACACACACCATTGGTAAAAAACAAACAAACAAGTAAACATAACAGGGTAGAGGAAAAGCTTTTCCTGCTCTACATTTACATGCAGCTCAACATTTATTAAGCAATAATTTTCTATTATATTGTTTTATCAGCTGTAGGAGTACATAAAAGAAAAAATCTGAACATAGGTGGTTCATTTTGAGAATGATGTAACTGTCAAGGCTAATTCGGCCTGACTGAAATACAGTACATGGAATATCAGGGCTAATTATGGCAAATCCATGAGATGAATCACGGAAAACCTGAGATGATAGCGTTTGGTCTTAAGCAGATTTCCAGAAGTTCTCAACTGGAGCTTAATCATTCATTTGCTCAACAAATGTTTACTTGCTTCTGTGTATTTAGTATATATTTATTAAGCACATTGTATGTGCCTCTCACTCTTTTAGGTGCTAAGAATAAAACAAAGTATCACAGACAAATTCTCCGTCCTTAGGGAGCTTACAGTAAATCAGGAGAGCTATAAACATTTATAGAAAGTTGCTAGTATTGTTTACAACAGGAGGTGTTAAGGGAATATATAAGAGCTTGACATTTATGTTAACATCCTGGAAATAGAGATGTCAAGAAAAACTTACAGTGATTTACAACATATTTATTATTTGTCTTCTTATATGTATCTAAGACTTATTAGTGTGTGATATTAATACAAAGTGATATATTCTTTTTACCAGATCCTGGAGAAAGAATTTCCCTTAATTCTGGCCCAATACCTTGAATCATGGGAAGGCCAGCTCTATCACAAACCTAACCTGCAACTCTATTCAAAGGAGTAAAGAAGGAAAAGTGTAGAATGTGATGTCTGCAGGAATGTCGTCTCCTCCATGATCATGACCTGCCAGGCCCATTCATCATTGGGATGATGTTCTGATGCACTTCAGGGCACACTATCCCAAAATATGGCAACTGGAAATATTAAATATTTTAAGCTGAAGAAGTTTTAGAAAATAGCAGAAGCAGAAAGCTCATTCTGACCTTTTCTCCTCCCCCTTATTTCCTGAAACAAGTTATAAAACCCTCATGTGAGATGTTCCCTCAGGATACCCCAAGGAAAGGACAAGCCTTATGTGTGAAGACAAAGAGATATCAAGAATCTGAACAAACAAGTCTTGCTAAGTTTCCCAGTTTACTCCACTAACCTCACACTGTCTTACCTATCATATTTCTATAGGACAGCCCACTTTTCATCTCACTGCTCATAAAAAAACTCAGGTCTGTTTCTCCGGGTTTTAATTGCCTTATGAAGTCTCTTGTGTCACATTAAGCTGTATTACGTGAATGTATATTCTCTTCACTTGTGAATCTGTTTTTGTCAGTTTAATTTTCAGACCCAATGAGGAATCCTAAGAGGGTTGAGGAAAACTTTTTCCTTACCCACAGTCAAATTACTCCTAAAACAGCTAGCTAAGTTTGTGTATGTTGTCCAGAAAGCCCATGAACTAAAATTTTCTCCACCTGGAATAGCTCCTCCAGTATTCCAAGGAATTGAAAGGCTTTCCTGTAAAGTATTTATAATTCTCCTATTTGAAGACTTATGTTGAGTACTTTGGGTACTTTTAATTTTTTTTAACCATAGTAGTTTTTGACTTATGTATTTCATTTTCAAAATCCAAATTCTCATGAAATATGTGCTACTCTCCCTAAAACAAATCTCACATGCTGAATAGAATCCTTAATATGAGTAAATCAGATAATGAACAAAAACATTAGCCTATTTGATTTTGGTTCTTCAAGTTTGTGCAATTAATTGAGGACTTATTTTTTTCAGAATTCTTTTTTTTTCTTATGTGATAATATAAGAATGAAACAACCACAGATACTAATAAGAAAAAAGTATCATTCTCAAGATAAAACTGAAACAAAGTAGAATATAAAGTAGGATATCTGGGAGTATTTCACTGAAATTGTAATTTTGGCAAGGTTTTATTAGAGATTTATGATATTTCTGGTTCTCATGGAATAGAAACATCTTTATTTTATGTAAGTCTGTTTTTCATCCTACTGGCATTCTGCATACATACATATTTTCAAGAAAACATTGTATACAAAGGTGGGAACTGTCTCTATTATGAATAACACTACAGTGAACATCTTTACATATAAATTCTGGACTGCATCTCTGATTATTTCTACATGTCTAGTGTCATACTGTCTACACTATGGATAACATTGCTGTGAATTTTTTATACATAACTGTTTGGCAGCGCTTTCTTTATGGTAAATTACTTCAGGTAAAATTACTGGATGAGATGAATAAACATGAAAATTTGGGTTATGCATAGTGTAGTCTGTTCTACTGTCAGCAACAGATAAGAATGGATATTGGCAATCTTGAAGGAATTTTTAACCCTTAAAATTATTTTACAATTGATTGGGAGATAAAATACTTCCTTGTATTTGCATTTCTTTTTTTTTTTTTAATCAAGCATGACTACTATTTTACATATTAGTAAGGTACTTGTGTATGTTTTCATATTTTTCCACTGTGGCATTTATCTTATTTTATTAATCTGTATTTGTTACAAAAGAGGAAACTTTTTCATATTTATTACCAATATGTAACCCAATTATTTATTTTTTAACCAGTGCTGCTTATATTTTGCTTTTATGTTTTTATTAATTATATAGAAAATTCTGTTTACATGGCATTCTCCAGATTTCTTCTGCCTTGGACCAGCTAGAGGTTAAAATTATTAAAAAGTAGCTTCAAAAGGGAGAGTTCAAATTTCATTACCTAAACTTGGATTTTTGATTCTTCAAGATAGGCAGCAATATTTTGCAGCAAGAAAGGCAAGATTGTCAAGAGAGAATTTTAGAGAATTTATCATCTTCTATTTGGCACTGGACTTTAAGGATCTACATAAAGGACCATGTGTCTAGAAAAAAAGCTAAAAACAAAGCCTGCCCAGGGCCACCTCTGTAATTTTCATAATGAAAAAGCAGGTCCCTTGATCAAATATCATGACAATATCAAGACAGTGACAACCGGGTATTAAACCAAGTATGTGACCCTGTACAACTGCACAGGTCACATGCCCATGAAGCCAGCCTTGATTCTGCCTTTTCTGACCTTGTTGGATTGCAGACAGAAGGAACATTAAATATACAGAGGCAGTTGGTCACAGGTGTGCCACCATCTCTTCTCTCTGCCTCAAAGTACAGTGCTTGTTTTGTAGGTTCCGGGAAATTCCTAGTCTCAGGGGATTATCTTCCCCCACATACATTCACATTTGGAATTAGGGATAGAAATGTTCCTCACCTGGCTCCTCAACAAAATGAAGGGAGGTCACATGAAGGGAAACTCAGCTCACAGCTCAGTCAGGCAGAGTAGCCTTTAGGAAAACTCCTAGCTTTTCTTTTGGTGTTAACAGGACCTCTTCATGCCTTCACGGGGAGCAAAGAAATTAGCTGAGTTGAGAGTCAGCATGGTGGCCAAGGCATCAGCTATATCTGCATACTCCTGTGCAAAGGAGAGAGTGAAGGAAGAGAAAGCCAGGCAAAGCTGCCCTGTCTCCCAGCAGGTGAGTAGTGGGAAGAATCTAGCAGCTGTATTTTACAGGTGCTTGTGGAGTGACCATCAGGAAAAAGGACATAAAATGCTGACTACAATAATTTCTGACACAAGTACTTCCCATAACCTCTTATCTAACAAAGAAGTGATAATGGAAAAATAAATAGATCAACGTCCTAGCAAAAACTTTAAGATACATCTTCTGAATAATACAGTAGTTACAACTCTTTTGGCCAAAAACCCTCTTTGCTATTAGTAATGTCAGCTGACAACTCCCCAAACAGACCACCAAATTAAAATGTTGATCAAAGAAAGCTCAGCTGATTAACTTATTAGAGTAAGGGAGAGCATCACCTTAAGAGACATTCAGTTTCTTAAAAGGGGAAGATGGGAAATAGTTATTTTTAGGGTTTAAGGCTTTGGTGGTTGAAGTTAGGTGTTTAGGGCTTGAATCTGATTTGGACTGGGTACAGTTTTGGATATCATGGTTTAGGTTCTGTGGACAAATAAAGGTAAGGATCTTAGATAAGTGTCCCTGAGTTACTAATATTGGGATGAGTGATCTCTTTGCCTATTTGAACCATCTATTGTCCTCAGAAGGCTGCCTACCTAAATAAAACTGTTGTTCCAGAAAAAGTCTGATAGAGCGCATTCCTTTTAGATAGTTGCATTTTGGGGAAGATCCTGAAGCAAACAATGAAGTTATTTACTGTTTTATATCTTTATCTTTTTGGAAAGAATTTTCCAGAATAAATAATACTGGAATGTTGATGGAGGCAGCCTTCATATTTAGTCCTGAGAGTTAGGTTTTGGGGCTGCAGGTTATCTCAGTCCTCACTAGACTCACAAAAGTAACGTCAAAAGAGTTAGATTTGCCTCTTATGATCCGGTAAGAGCAATAGACAGTTTAAAAGTGATTGTCAACTGTGATTAACATGGCCAGCCCTGGGCAAACTTTTCAAGAAAGTATAAAGTTCTACCACTTCTTGAAGTAACTTTTTAGTCTTATGTTGTCCTCAACTTCTTGAATTTTCACCTCTGTTCCAGTTATACCATTTTCCTCATCCACCAAATTCTTAAAGACCCCTTCCCCAAGGCTTTCCTATAAGAAACTGAACAGAAGTCAATAAGCCTCCTTTGAAATTAGAACTCCTTGCTCTCAGAATATCTATTTAGTAGCTGTTGTACGGCTTTAATAAACATGTCAGAAAAATATGCACATACCTATCTACTTGCTACAGTTTGTGCTATTAAACGGAAAGTATGACATGCAGAATTCATGTCTTTGGGGAAGATGAATTACTCGGTAATATGTAGCATACTTTCTAGATGTATTTATTAACTGCATAACGGATTGAATGGTAATTGCCTTCAATATCTTTAAGTTTGGATTTGCTCCTTTTGGTTTCAGTTGGCTTAAATAAAATATTGAATTGGTGTTTTCAAACCAAGGTAGATTGGATTAAATAATCATAGTTCATCAACCACTGTTCTATTGTTGTTTAGTGTAATGTTGTGAGAAAGTACTGAATTGATAGTGAGAAAACCTTGGTGTTAGTCTTGATTCTGGCACTAATGGACTGCAGGACTCCATATATCACTTAATTACCCTAATTTTCAGTTTACTTCTCCATTAATTGAAGAATTATACTAACGGGTTTTTAGAATTAATGCCAGCTCAGTCTTCTCTGATAGATGATTCTAAGTTGTACACCATCTCTCATGTGAACTGCTTAGAAAAGTCTGTTTTCTCACATGCATTTGCCAGTCATCTGTGCTAAGTCTGAAAGGTCATTCATCACACATTGCTGGTTTATCATAGTTATTTCTGTACACCTGCCTGAAGTGTCTACAATAAGCATTTTATAGCATGAGTTTTTAAAACACTCTAGACAACATAGGAAGACTCATTTGCCAAGAGCAAACTGAAGAATTTATTGAAATCATGACGATTATTTAGGAACCAGGGAGGGACTGTTGATTAACTCTTCAGATTAGTTACTCTCTCTCTTAGCTCCAACTCAGTGAACATAATCTATTACAGAAAGATACTTATTTTCAAAAGTGGTAATAATTGGGGATCGAGGGAAAGAGTTGATTAACTCCGAATATTATTCTGACTCTCAGGTATGGCTCAGATGAAAATGACATTGCATTGATATAAAATGCTCTTGTAAAATTTTAAGGTAAAGGACACTTACCTTCTACATCACTATAAATGGTAATAGTAAATATAATGAAATACAAATTTCAAAACAGAAGCAAAATTAAACTTTAGATCCTCTTTATTTTACTACAGCCAAGCCTCAAACCAGGAGCAGTAAAAAGGGGAGAACTTTATTGCTACTCACTGTTCAACACTTCTGGGCCATGTTTTATTTTTTCTTTTTTACACTTCATCTGTCTTTGCCCTATGTTAGGAGGGAAAGGTTTGAATAGAATTGAGCTTCCTATGCTATCTAATATAAATTCACTAGGTCATATAGATCTAAACTCTGCACATATAATGTATGATAAACTACTTTTTAAAAAGGAGTTGCATATGTGTATATCTAACTCAAACTCTGGCACTTTCTGTGTCTAGAGCCCCTCACAGCCTGGACAATCATGAGGTAGGAGTTAATGAGCAAGGAGAGAGACAGATGCTCCTGCAATGGCACAACCAACAAAGTAGTCCAGAGCTGGCCTTTGAGCCCTCCAGGCTCCTGGTAACCAAAAACACTTCCAGATGTGGCCCATTCCCATTTTGCAGCAATAATCCTCAGGCATTCTCAGTAGCCATTCCCACTTAAATTCTCCTTCAACTATTTTGGGCTTCAAAGGATTCTCACAGTGTGTGGGCCAATGAGCCCCCAAAAGACACCCTTATCTTTTTTGCTGTAATTTTGGATTTATTGCCATTTCTTAAGCCATTTTTAGGGACCAGGAACATAAGAGAGACAAGCTGCAATGTGTTCAATCCATCATCTTGCAACCATGGTAATCAAATAGGTAGATATAAAGCCAAAATGTCAAGCTGAAGGGCAAATAAGTATGCAGAGAAATTCTCTGTAGTAATAAACAGAAATCTTGAGTTAAGGCAAGAGACTTGGAGCACAGCAATGACAGGGAAAGGGGTGCTGTGGGACAGATGAGCGTATGGGTAAGTGATGGGTATGGCACACTCACCATCCACCTCACAACACCCTAAATCATGTCACTCAAATGAGGAGATAAAGATATTAGTTAAACAGGCTTAAGATAAAATATTTTATACATAATGAACACATTCGTAAGTAATGTCAAGTATAAACCCCAAAATGTCCTCTTGCTCGCCTATCAACCATGGTTGAAATTAACATCCTAAACACTCTCTGTAGTTGGCGGCCTACCCAAGCATTTTACCCCTCATGTTTCCCTTCTCCTTTAAAGTTGTTTTGATTTTACAATGGCATCTAAGTAAGTGTAAATACAAAGAATTTGGGAGGGCTGTATTGTAGGGGAAGAAGCTATGTATTCTCTATAAGACTCTGCCTTATTTTTACTCAATTAGTTCCAATTAGCTTGAAAGTAACCTATTTACTGCACTGGGCAAAAATAACCCAAATAGATTATTGGAAATTTTCAAAACCAAAATATCCAGCTTGTATGTATGTATGTATGTATGTATGTATGTATAAATAAATAAATAAATAAATAAATAAATAAATAAATAAATAAATAAAAGATAGGTAGATAAATGAGTGTTTGATTTTGTTACAAGGTCAATATTATATCTACCTCTATATCTACATGTGTTTCTGCACTACATCTATCTATAGCTATATCTATATATTTACTCTTAACTTGATTTCCATACATAAACCTATCTCACATGACTGTTCAATTATCTTTTTTTTTTTGCCAGAATAATTTTTAAAAATCTATACAACTTTTGAGAAAAGGACTTTTTTTGGTTGAAGAATAAAACATTTTTTACACCCCCTCCTCCAACATAGTACACAGATATTCTAAAGGAAATCATATATTGAGATGTTGGTTTCAAGCAGAGATGCACTCACCAATTTCTTCAACACGACTTCTAGCTAGAAAGTATCATAAAGGATAAAACAGAACTTGTACCTTATGTTTGGATGAGCAAAAAAGGTTTTGCTTTGAATTTTATGCCAAACAAGAGTGATGGAAAAGTCAATATTTTTTAGGATTCTTTAGTACCATGGTGAATACGACCGATTTCCACATACTTCAAAGAAGTCTAGTGTTTAGCCTGTATGTTGCCCTAAAGATGTTTTTTTTCTGTTCTGTAACATATTTCCAAGGGTAATTTGAGTGAAAGATAAACATGCACCCCCCAAAACTGTGAAGATACATCTTTAAAAGCCTCTTTCACTACTTCTACTTTTCAAAAGGTTATAAACAAAGAAGTGTCAAAAATTTTACTCAGTTCATTAATAAGGGAACCAGTAAGATGTTAAACCTAGTTCAAAGCAGACTTCAAGAAATGAAGATTTATGTAGTCTGTCAGTCACAGTAACGCTGAAAATCATTTGCAACTAGATATAAAACTGATTAATGTCATGTATGGCAATAAACCCTAATATTTGCAGTTACTTTTTCTTTTAGATAGATATAATTTTTACATTACTGTTGGACAAGAATCCACTCTAGTGATCCCAGTCAAGAAATGATTTCCCAAATACCAGTTTTCTACAAGTTAACCTATATCCCTACAGAGCTGTAAAGTATGCTAATCAATAGTGAAAAGATAGTTTAATGAAGACAACCACTCCTAGAAAATTAGCTAATCCTCAGTAACGTTGTGTGTCCTATTCAGTACTCAGCATTACACTGGTAGGACATCCATCAATCTCTGCATCCTATGTCCATGTCTTGGATAATTTTTCTTAAAAGTGTCTATGCTTGTGTGAGCATACAGGTTGGGGCAGTTGAAGGTAAGGCAGCATCAGGAATATTCCACCAAAAGACAGAAAGAGTTAATATTCAAGTTTTGACACCTAATATAGTATTTTTGAGATGGTAACATGGCAAACAGTTTAAAAGCAAGGCTGTTTCCAGAGAAATTCTTTTATCTATCCACTTAACTTATCAAGGAGAGGTCTGCAGAATGTGATTGTTGAGTGTCGCCCAAGGAACATTCCAACAAAGAGAAATGGAGTAATATCCACCACAACCTACAGCCCTGGTAGATTAATGGGGTGACAGGAGACAGAGCAGAAGAGGCAGATAGCCAGGTGTATGGAATGGGGGATGAATTGCTTTCATTGAGAGGAATACCAAGACCCCAGAAGTTTCTGCTAATTTCTCTTCAGGTGTCCTGATGGAGTCAGCATGGTAGGGTATCTCAAACGTCCCCAAGGGTGGCCATATAGAAAAGAACTCAGCTGTACTGTATACACAGGCACAGAGAGGGTCTGTATTCTTCTCATTCAGTGCTGCCTTAAAATTAATTGTTGTGGCCAGTAGTAGGATGTGGCAGTTCTCGCATGCAGGTAAGGAATTTCTGTAACTGTACCTGGGCCTGGGGTAGTTTGGGACTCAAACTCAGATCCCAGCAGGCTCCACAAACAAATCTTGAGAGACAAGATTTTCAAGGACAGCTGTCAGCACCCTGACTAAGATGAGAAAGGGCCATTTTCTAGCCACAAATTCAGCAGAAGGTAGCAGCGGGTGGCTTGGAGGGGAGAGGCTAAGACCACGCACATGACAGCAGCTGATACTTCAGAGGGAAAGCCAGGGATGGAGGGGTGGGATGAAGGTAGGTAGGATACTGCATGGCTCAGAGACATTCTTTTCTTTCCCAAAGACCAAGCCCTTGAAGCGTTAACCCTCCTGCATGCACCCAGATACCATCCAGGAGAGAGCAGGCGAGTGGAGTAGATTTCTGAAATTTTATCCAATATTGTCTGACCGATCACTTAAAAAGATTTAAATATGATTCGAACTAATTTTACTGGATGAGAGGTTTTTGTTTTGTTCTTTGTTGCTATTCTTTCTGTCCAGGCTTATTTGGGTGGATACATGTGATAAAAATCAGATAGCTAGGGAAATTAATCTGTGTTTCTTCATGTAGTTGAACGTACTGAAATACATATGCAATCCTACTACGAATCTATTGTTATTCTCTGGTGCCCTAAACTTTGAGTTTTTCTTGCAAACAAAGGAAGAAAGGAAAGAAGGGAAGGGAGAGAAGGAAAGAAAGCACTAGGTGCTTTTATTTAGCTGGGGCTGGATGGGGTGGGGGGGCAGGGATCATCCCATTTGTTTGTGAGCCTTTGCAAGTGTCTCCTGCTCCTTCAAACTGAGTAATCTGCACCATCCTCTTCATCTGAGCACAATAAAAACTTGCAACCACACCAGAGTTCCCTCCGAAGTGTGAGGAGAAATCAGAGACACTCTGCCTGTGTTCTTGTCTGGGATTCCCAAGTGGGACATACGTGCAGAAGCCCCAAAGACAGCGTGAGGGACCCCAGAGTCCCTGGCAGAGTGGGAGATGGCTCTCTGAATGCCGCACCCTTGAGGAATGCTGAGGGGTTTAACTTACTCAATTGTGGCTCAACTAAGGCAAATATTTTGTAAAAAACTGTAGGCTGGGTCACAGGTAGGGGCTTAGTGACATAAAGCTGCTTCCCTGTGGGACCACCGCCCTGCCCTCATCCAAGCCATCTAAAGGTACCACCTGTGCCAGGCAGAGATGAGAAGCCCACCGGTGGTGACAGCATGTGAGAAGGGGTGCAGAGACCACCAGAAATGCAGAACAACACAGAAATAGGGGGGACAAACGGAGAATTTTAAACCAGAATAAGACTGAACCACAGACCTGAATTAAATGAGAAATTGATCACTGCACTGTATAGAAATTAAACCCAGAAAGGACCAGTTTAAATTAGCAATTTAACAGTGAGAAGATAGTTCTGAATCAGACTTTAAGAAATAAAGAATAAGGGGCACCTGGGTGGCTCAGTCGGTTAAGCGTCCGACTTCGGCTCAGGTCATGATCTCAGGTCCGTGAGTTCGAGCCCCACATCGGGCTCTGTGCTGACAGCTCAGAGCCTGGAGCCTGCTTCAGATTCTGTGTCTCCCTCTCTCTCTGACCCTCCCCCGTTCATACTCTGTCTCTGTCTCAGAAATAAATAAACATTTTTAAAAAATTTAAAAAAAAAAAGAAATAAAGAATAATACTTTCTTTTTTCACACCCCAGTTTGCCACTGGGGTTATAACTATTAAATATCTATCTGTTCATGTGTACTACACATTAAAGTAGATGAAATAAAACCTAAATTCTAGTTCAGCTGCTTACTTCATTATAGCCAACACTGTATGTGTGATACTTTTCAAAAACATGAGAATGCCAAGAGGAAGCCAAAACTCATTATTGTATCACTATCTGCCAAATATTTTAATTTGGAGATTTTTTTTTTATTCTGATGCTGAACAGTGTGTGAGAAACACTGGCCACAAACGAAAACAAAAACCCCACTATAACTGAGAGATAATTGGTTTTGCACTAAATTGTAAGAAAGCCCAGCTTATACCTCAGAACAGAGATGATGCTAATGAAAGAAAAGAGAAAGAAAAAAAGAGAAAGAGGGTAATTTAGCAGTTAGAACAAAGCAGCATGGAACTACAAGTAAAAATTTGATTGGCTGAAGATCATGCCTAAAACTTTGAAAATTAACACCCCAGAGTATTATTTTTTATTATGCCTTGAAATGCTGTTTTTTTAAATCACAAAACTATATAAACAAAAAAAATTCCCTTTTCCACTGCTGCAAGTAGCTGATAAGAATGGAATTTCTCTTCCCACATACGGTAGGCCTTCTTGCTTTAGTGGAAATGTAAATTTCTACTTTGTGTAAATTGAGTCATAATTTGTTTTATTGTGTTAAAATACGCATAACATAAAAATTATTATTTTAAAGTGTACAATTCAATGGCATCAAATAAATTTGCGATGTAGTACAACCATCATCTCTATCTGGTTCTGAACGTTTTCAATGTTGCAAAGGGGAACCTCACACCCTGTAAGCAATTATTCCCCAGTCCCCTGCCTCCAGCCCATGACAACTACTAATCTACTTTCTGTACTTATGGGTTTGTCTTTTCAGGATATTTCATATAAATGGAATCTTACAAAATATGTGCCTTTGTGCCCATCTTTTTTTACTTAGCATAATGTTTTTAAAGTTCACCTATGTTGTATTATAGATCGGCACTCCATTCCTTTTTTTGGCTGAATAACATTGCATTGTGTGGATATACACATTTGTTTGTCCATTCATCCATCGACAGACATTTGGATTATTTCCATCTTATGGCTATTGTGAATAGAGTGATTATGAATATTTGTGTACCAGTTTTTGTGTGAGTACCTGTTTTGAATTCTCTTGAATAAAAAGCTAGGAGTAGAATTGCTAGCTAATGTGATAACTCTATGTTTAGTGTATTAAGAAACTACTAAGCTGTTTTCCATATTGCTACCTGCAATGCATGAGAGTTCTAATTTCTCCATATTTTCACCAAGACTTGTTATTTTTTTATTATGATCATCTAACTGGATGTGAAGTGTTATCTCAGTGTGGTTTTGACTTGCATTATCCTAATAGCTAATGATGCTAAAAATCTTTTAACGTGCTTATTATCCATGTGGATATTGCCTTTAGACAAGTGTCTATTTAAGTCCTTTGCCTGTAATTTCAGTTGGATTTTTTGTATTTTTGTTGCTGTTCCATACAACTTTGAACAATGAAAGTAAATTTGAAGTCATCTTGACAATTCTCCAGTGTTTTTAGTGGAAACTCCACACGCTGGCCAAGAACAGGTCACTCCAAACTCTGGGCTTTTAAGACAAGATGAACATGGGGTCAAGAAATGGGAGCTACTGGGGATCCTGGGTGGCGCAGTCGGTTAAGCGTCCAACTTCAGCCAGGTCACGATCTCGCGGTCCGTGAGTTCGAGCCCCGCGTCGGGCTCTGGGCTGATGGCTCAGAGCCTGGAGCCTGTTTCCGATTCTGTGTCTCCCCCTCTCTCTGCCCCTCCCCCGTTCATGCTCTGTCTCTCTCTGTCCCAAAAATAAATAAACGTTGAAAAAAGAAAAAAAAAAAAAAAGAAATGGGAGCTACTAAGGCACCAAGACTTGATATTTACACACTAAATGGAAAAGCAGTACTTCCCAGTCCAAGCCCTTTACCACAGAAGACTGACACATCCTGACTCTCCTCCCACAATCCCCTCAAGTCTAAGTGTGATCTGTATGTGATGAAAACATTCTGCCTTCGGCAGTGGGCGGCAGGAAGGAGCATGGCTCCTTTCACATGGACCTTGCTCCTGCAGCAGCCATGGGAGCCCTAGTCTTGTAAATGATGAGACTAAGACAATGGGAAGCTATAAGACATGACCTAAGTTCACCCAGTTATTATTGTACCTGGGGCTCAAAAATGGTGTCCTGTCCCCTATGTGTTCAAGCTGTCCTTAGCCATAATCTTCTGTATGCCACATCATAAAACCAACAAACGTTTTTAAGATAGCTGACTGGAATTAGGAGGATCATTTGTCATATTAAAATAATGATGACCACCTGAGGCTATCTTAAAAACTTTAAAATTATGAGCATGTATTTTGACTTAAAAACAATGTTTCAGCTTTAATTAAGGAATTAAATGAATGCATATAAAACATCCAGATCCATCAAATATGTAAAATATGTAGTTTGAGACCATTTGGGGTAGAGATAATTACCAAAGAAAGTGCAAATCATAAATGGATTTTAATGAGCCCAACCTAAATACGATTTAAAATATCTGACAACATAAAATAACAGGGGAGACCAATTTATGCTATAATGTATGTAATATGAAATGTTAGAAATTAGTTCACTCTTGGGGCGCCTGGGTGCTTCAGTCATTTAAGCATCCGACTCTTCATCTCAGCTCAGGTCTTAATCTCAGGATCGTGAATTCAAGCCCTGCATTGGACTTTGCATGGGCATGAAACCTATTTTTAAAAAAGGGCAGGGCACCTGGGTGACTCAGTCGGTTGAGTGTCCGACTTCGGCTCAGGTCATGATCTCATGGTTCATGGGTTTGAGCCCTGCATCGGGTTCTGTGTGCTGACAGCTCAGAGCCTGAAACCTGCTTCATGTTCTGTATCTTCTTCTCTCTCTGCCCCTCCCCTGCTAGTGCTCTGCCTCTCTCTCAAAAATAAATAAACATTGGAAAATAAATTAAAAACAAAAAAAGAAATTAGTTCACTCTCGTGACCTGTTTTTAAGTTTATTTATTTATTTTGATGGAGAGTGAGTGGGGAATTGGCAGAGAGAGAGTCCCAAGCAGGCTCCATGCTGTCAGCACAGAGCATGAGACTGGGATCAATCCCACGAACCATCACGAGATCATGAGCTGAGCTGAAATCAAGAGTTGGTCCTTTAGCCCATGGAGCTACTCAGGCACCGCTTCACTCTTATGACCTTTAAAATGCTCTCAAGCCTTTTTGTTTAGTTTTTTTTTTTTTTTAATTTCAATTAGTGATAAAGCATGGATGAGAGACACAAAATAAGTGAAAAGCTTAAACTCACTATTTAAAAAAAGGTTGATCATGCTCCAGAGACTAGACTTCTTTTGGCAAGGTATTAAGTAGACTGCGAGGAAGCCTGGTTTGTCCCACCCAGGGCTCTAAAGCCAGTTTTGCTGCTCTGTATCAATCTGAGTGCGTAGGGAACATCAGAAACGGGAGGCCGAAGGTCTAAAGCCACTGAGATGGGAGATAAAAGATGGAGCTAATCAGATGCTTAGATGGTCCTGGAACCAAAGCATGAATTTAGGATGAAAGCACACAGCTATTTCAGTCACAGCAAATAGAACAGAGCATGACCTTCAGGCTGGGGAGAGAATGCGCCAAGCCCCAAATTTCTTGGAGGTCAGGGATTATAGATGAAGGACCGTTGATAAAAATACGGACAGGAGTAAATTGCCTTAGTGCTTTGTGACCTGAGAAGTATATTTGCCCTGCTTTTCTTTCCTGTGTAAGAGAGAACATCCTTTATCTCAGCTACCAGAAAGCATTCTAACATTTTCTCCTGGAATCTCCATTCAATTTTTTTTCCATTCAATTTTTTTTTATAATTCGAACATAACCAACATATATTGTTCCATTTATATTAGAAAGTCTTCAATAATTATCAAACCATTATTCTTCATCTTAGACTTTGTAATAACATGAGTAGTTCAGTAGAATTTTGGGACTATTCCAGTATTCCCAGTTGGTATCTTCCCTTTGATGGAGAGGGGCATAGTGAAGCAGCAAGAGAAGCTATCGAGACTGCTACATGCGAACTGGAATGCCTTGGGAATCACATTTCTTCATGTTAGATAGTTAATTTGCCTTGAAGACAGGAAGTAAACTATGTAGGAATCAATTTTCCATTGGACTCTTATAAATTTCTCCCTATAGATAAAGCCTACCATTAGTTTTAAACAATAGGCTATACTTCCTAAATATAAAATATGTTTTCATTTGATATCTGGCAAAATGAAAGAAAAACCATGCAGAAATTAAAATATGGACACATTTATTTTGCTATGGAGAGTGGTATAATTCATTCATATATTTTTCTATGCTACCTTCTCAGACATTTTTTTTTAATTTTTAGTTTTAAGTAGTTGTCTTACGTCCAATTTATTGAGCCAACTCTAATTGACAGATATTATTATTATGTAAATCTCCCTGCCACTTCTCCACGTGCCATCTAAAATATAGTGCAGGGGAGAGGTATACAGGATATGAAGTGCTGATAGTAAGGCTTGTGTGATGTGACAATGTGTTCCTCAAAAAATTATGTAGTAGATATAGCATGTCATATGCCCAAATACAATGTTTATTTATTCCTTGGTAGATAGAAACACAATTTGTTCAGATATCCAGCTTTCAGCAAAGTTGATCCTTGCTCTAGCTCAGAGGTGAATCCTGATTTATCTAAAGTTCCCACACTGTCCAATGGGAATTTCTGTGATGAGAGAAATATTCTATGTCTACGCTGTCCAATATAGTAGCCATTAGCCTCATGGGGCTATTGAGTATTTGCAATGTGGCAAGTAAGACCGCAAAACTAAACTTTAAATTTAATTTAATTTACTTACTGTCAATTCATTCATCCATCCATTCATTTTAAAAATTACTATGAATTTCACTTTAATAGACACATGTGGCTACCAGCTTTTGCATTGGACACCCTAGCATAACCAATTATGATAATCCCATTGCCATTGCCACTAACTGGATTGACATAAGACATTTGACAAAATGTTGGCCAACAGATGGGAAGAGAGTGTTGTTGGCAAATGGTATTGTTACTGCCCCCATTAGACAATGCCTTTCCCAGCATTGTTGCATGGAACCGGGACACTAACCTTTTCATACCACGAATAATAATACCACGGCAGAGCAAGGATGCTCCTGCATGACCTTGAGACTTCCAGTAAATGAGATAATGCATTTTTCATATAGCTTAAGCCATTTTGATTTGTGTGCCATGTTATTTGCAGAGGAAGCGTCATCACTCATAGAAAGCATCTTCTTCGTTACTTCATGAAATTGTCAGAGAAAGTATTATTTTTAATCTTCGAAATTAGAATAGGCTATTGTTGGAATTTTAATAAAGACAACTTGTATATAGCATATACATTTGATTTGGTAAAGTAGAGTACTTATGTAGTAACAATAATAGTAAAGATCAGAGTTGTGAATGTTTCCTATTGTCTAAACTGAAATTCACCTTAAAATCTTATGAAAGGGTAACACAAGTGAAACATATATGCTATTTTGAGGATAAATAATTTGAAATTAGAAGATGTTAATGAGGTCAGACCGCTCATTAATTATGGGGATATGTCTCAATCTTGGGTCTTTTTTTTCCCAACAAAATACTTCTTTTTTAATTTAGATTGGTTGTCTCTGTAATTATCCTTTTTGTTAGTGGCTTACAAGAAGAAAATAAAACTGAGCATTTAAGTATTTGTGTTTGTAATGGTCTAGTTGATTTTGTTTCCAACATATCGCTAGCTCTGTTAAAAGCAGTCCATTTTTGAGTCAAGTATGGCAGGAAAATGTCATACTTGAAGAGAAGAACAATATCTACTTTAATTATATTAAACATAAATCAGAAAAAAAGGGATAATTGAAGAAGTTGGGTTTCAGAAAATCTATAAAAATAAAGGATATAAATGTGTGAAGTTGCATGCAGTGAGTGACTCACAAAATTTCACAGCTGAGAAATTGAAGAGACCTAACATTTACTACTATTAAAGGTAATTATTCAAATCATAGGTCTTACAATATCTGCTATTAGTTGCAAATGTTTAGGTAGAATTTAGAAAGTGTGCTTAACAATGGAAGCAACAATTTTGTTTTCATATCTTCTTGCATTCAGAGTAGGAACTGTTTTCCCTGGCCTTTGCGGGGGGGGGGGGGGGGGGGGCATCAAACAGCCTTTGAACAGCAGCAGAGGCTCCTTAGTTTAGGCGATTTGTTTTTAGACCCTAGAATGGCTTGATGAGGCAGACTTTTTATCTCCTTTTCTAAAGGCATTTAAATATTTGATCATCTTTTGTCTGCAAAGTGTTTTCACTTCATTATGCCCTACATGAAGATAATGCAATAGACTAAAAAAAAAAAAAAAAAAAGAAAAAACCCCACAACTATTCAAAGTTCTTCTAAGCTTTATGATTTTTTTTAACTGATCTCTGTGCCCAATGTGGGGCTCGAACTCACAACCCTGAGATCAAGAATCACATGTTCTACCGACTGAGCCAGCCAAATGCCCCCCAACTTTTATGATTTTATCATTTAATTGTATCATTATAAATTTAATGATCAATGTATTCAGATGATATTGGAATTTAAATCTTTTAACCCTTCTGTTTTACCCCTGAGAAGATTTACTAATTTAGCTCACAAAAAACAATTCCAAAATGCAAATGTGAGAATGACCCAAGTGAGACTGGATGGAAAAGGAACTGTTACTGTTAAGAAACTTATCTCTAGATATCACTAAGGTACAGCAACACTGAACAAACATCTATTAAAAAATTATAATAATTATGAAATTTTTATTCCAAAATATTAAACATTTTTTTGTAATGTTTATTTATTTATTTTGAGAGAGAGAACGCGAGTGGGAGGTGGGGCAGAGAGAGAGAGGGAGACACAGAATCTGAGCTGTCAGCACAGAGCCCTACGCGGGGCTTGAACTCATGAGCTTTGTGATCATGACCCGAGCTGAAGTCAGACACTCAACCGACTGAGCCACCCAGTCGCCCCCCAAAATATTATATATTTATATAAATATGGTTTCTATTTTTATACTAGAATAGTGAAAATGATATAACACATGGCATCCATTAAACTGTTATTTTGTGCTAGGCACCAAACTAAGTTTTTTATGTGCTAGGTACAAAGCTTAGGTTTTTAGTTATCTCATTAAAGTCTTATGCAATCTGATGCAGTAGATACTAATCTTATACTTATTTTACTAGTAAATAAACTGAAGATTAGAGCTAAACAATTCATTTACAATCATGAATAATAGTGGAAAAATTGGAGTGATTTGGGTTGGCCTTATTTGTTTCCCTTCTTGTAGGGATCACCATCCTGTTTCTGCCATTGTCTAGTATTAGAAAACAGGGATTTCCCTTTTTTCTCTCATTTTTCTAATGCATACTGGAAAAGCAGGGCACCTGGGTGGCTCAGTCGGTTAAGCGGCAGACTTCGGCTCAGGTCATGATTTCGTGGTCCGTGAGTTCGAGCCCCGTGTCAGGCTCTGTGCTGACAGCTCAGAGCCTGGAGCCTGTTTCAGATTCTGTGTCTCCCTCTCTCTGACTCTCATGCTCTGTCTCTTTCTGTCTCAAAAATAAATAAACGTTAATGCATACTGGAAAAGCAAGTCAGGATCCTGTGTGGAAAAGAAGGGAAGATTCTGGGGAGGGGGGGAGCGGGTGTGGAAGATCATGATCTCACTGTGAATTTCAGCCCCCCATCGGGCGGTGTGCTGATAGTACAGAGCCTGCTTGGGATTCTCTCTCTCTCCCTCCCTCTCTCTCTCTCTCTCTCTCTGCCCTCCCTGGCTCATTCTCTATGTCTCTCTCTCAAAAATAAATAAAGATTAAAAAAAAAGAAAATCATTAAAATTGTTTATACTCAATTTCAAAGCATTTATAGATTTCTTAAAGCTCATACATTGTTGCTTTAGGATGCTAAGTTAAGAAACCCAGATGTAGCATTTATGTATCGATTCGGTAAGAATAGGGCCAGTATATTTGTTCTTCTCCTCCCCCTCCTGCGACAAATCTCTTCCCAGAGTACATGATGTTAATTCTAGTTGCCAATTCATTCATTTGGTGACACCTGTAATAATGATTTATTACACCACTCAGCTTCTGGGCAGGGCCAGATGTATATCACCCTGGTCATGCAACCCCTTTCTCTGTGAGTGTATAAACTTTCAGGGAATAGTGCCTTGCCTTATGCCTAGTGTAAATCACTCAGATGGTATTATAGCCCTATTTCCTTCTGTTTTGTCCTCACTGGATTTGGAAGCAAATGTGAAAACAGCTTAAAAAGTCATTTACCTGTTGTAAGTATAGCTGCTTAAAACAGGAGGGCCATCTTTTATAGTTATGAGATGTCACAATGACTTTATTGGGGAGACAGATTTAATCAATGTCACTGATGGAACTGTATTAAATAATTACACTTACTCTTTTGACTTTTTCTCTAGTTGGCACTTGAAAAAGCTATCCTTTTGTTCTGGATCACAGTGGAAATCTTTTGTTATAGTGAGAAAGTTAAAGGGTTTTTCTTTGTCTTCATTTATTTCTCCTTTGCCACTTCTTTATACCTTTCAGTGTAGGCTTAATTTATACCAGTAGATGCATACTCATTGGATTAAATGCTTACATCTTAAATTAAAAAAAAATTTAAGTGTTTTATTTATTTTTGAGAGAGAGAGAGAGAGAGAGAGTTCAAGTGGGGGAAGAGCAGAAGAAAAGGGAGACACAGAATCCAAAGCAGGCTCCAGGCTCCCAGCTGTCAGTGGCAGAGCCTGATGCAGGGCCTGAACTCACGAACCATGAGATCATGACCTGAGCTGAAGCGTTGTAGGTAGAAATCTCAAAATAGATTTAAATATTTGGAAATCAGTGGGAAATTTTGTTCCCCTTCCCATTTAGAGTCAAGAGAAAATAGCAGTGTAGGGACATATGGCTGATAGGACCAAAGATAACCTCCCAAAGACTTCTGTGCTCTAGAATGGCATGCAAGCTAATAAATGGCACATAACTCATGAAAGAGTGGCTGAAGTTGAACAAATGAAGAGGTGTTTTAGCCAACATCCTATGCCTCAGTTGACTTCTCTTCTAATCAATGTTTTGGTACCACATAAGATTCCATCATTCAGAATTTAGGCAAGCTCCTGGGGCAGGGGCGGGGTGGGGGTGGGGGGGAGGTGGCAAAAAGATCCAAAATTGCCTGTGTTTAAGATTCTGGTTTTTTTATACATTATTAATTTGTATAAAAACAAAATTTTATTTTTGTATTCCAGGGTTGTGGATTTACTAATATTTAATTCATTCACTTAGTGTAATATCTGAAACTTATGAGTTAATTTGTAATTTTTACAACACAATGATGATATATGGCTTGATACCTGGATATTGCTAGTCAATTTATGTATCACTTCTGGGTTTGAAAGTTAACTTAACATATGATATTTAATGTAAATATACACTTTTAAATGACTGAGTCATAATTGTGATATTCTGGTTATGACATACAATAATGTGTGATTACATCCTTTACCACCCAATTGTAAACTCCATGACAGTAGTAAGAATGACTGCATCCTTAGCACCTAAGAAGGTTTCTGGGTGTCAAATAGGATTGGGTGAATAAATACAAAAGTATATATATATCAAAGATGTGATCCAATAAGAAAAAAATATATGAATGGTATAAACCAAGTTTTCCTTTACTTCTTGTTTTACTTTCCTTTTGAAAGGTCAGGAAACTCACCTTGGGTATTTGTTTAGGTAAAAGAGTGTGCCTGACTCTTGGGTCATATGCCCTCAGAATCGTGCTGGATGAAACAGACTAATAAATTAATTTCAATGTGGTTAATAAGTAGGTTTACATGTTACAGTCCTCTAGTGACTTCTGAAGATTGTTTCTAACTGAAAGTAATGTCTCTAGTATATGAAAAGTGTGACTTGGGGTGCCTGGGTGTCTCAATCCATTAAGTATCCAACCATTGATTTTTGGATCAGGTCACAATCTCAGTTTGTGAGATGGAAACTTGCACAGGGCTCTATGCTGACAGCACGGAACCTACTTGGGATTCTCTTTCTCCTTCTCTCTTCCCCCTTCCCCACTCATGTTCTCTCTCTCAAAATAAATAAATAGACAGTAAATAAAAAGATGTCTTCACTTTTATGTTATATAGAAGTTGTACAATTATATATCATGCTTTCTTTTAAGCATTTGTATTTATTTTTAAAATTTTTTAAATGTTTATTTATTTTTGAGAGACAGAAAGACAGAGCATGATCAGGGGAGAGGCAGAGAGAGAGGAAGACAAGGAATCCAAAGCAGGCTCCAGGCTCTGAGCTGTCAGCACAGAGCCCATCATGGGACTTGAGGTCCTGTGAAATCATGACTTGAGCTGAAGTCGTACGCTTAACCTACTGAGTCACCCAGGCGCCCCTAAACATTTTTTTAAATGCTTATTTATTTTTGAGAGAGAGAGTGTGTGAGAGCGCAAGCAGGTCAGAGAGAGAAGTTAGCAGAGGATCTGAAGTGGGCTCTGTGCTGACTGCTAGGAGTTCAATGCAGGGATCCAACTCACAAACCATGAGATCATGACTGGAGCCAAAGATGGGTCTCAGTCGATTAAGCATCTGACTCCGGCTTGGGTCACGAACTCGGGGCTCATGGGTTCGAGCCCCACGTGCGGCTCTATGCTAACAGAGCAGAGCCTGGAGCCTGCTTCGGATTCTGTGTCTTCCCTCTCTCCCCACCCCTCTCTCTTTTAAAAATAAATAAAGACATTAAGGGGCACCTCAGAGGCTCAGTTGGTTAAGCATCCGACTTCAGCTCAGGTCATGATCTCATGGTTCGTGAGTTCAGGCCCTGCATCAGGCTCTGCCACTGACAGCTGGGAGCCTGGAGCCTGCTTTGGATTCTGTGTCTTCCCTCTCTCCCCACCCCTCTCTCTTTTAAAAATAAATAAAGACATTAAGGGGCACCTCAGTGGCTCAGTTGGTTAAGCATCCGACTTCAGCTCAGGTCATGATCTCATGGTTCGTGAGTTCAGGCCCTGCATCAGGCTCTGCCACTGACAGCTGGGATCCTGGAGCCTGCTTTGGATTCTGTGTCTTCCCCTCTCTCCCCACCCCTCTCTCTTTCAAAAATAAATAACGACATTAAGGGGCGCCTCAGTGGCTCAGTTGGTTAAGCATCTGACTTCAGCGCAGGTCAACGCTTAACCCACTGAGCCATCCAGGTGCCCCAAGCATACACAGTTTTATATGCATACATATGTGGCATTTTTATAGGGTAAGAATATCTGTATCTTGCACTGGATTCCCTGTATAGGCAACAGTCACAAATGCAAGAAAAAGACTATCACTTTTTGTGAATCTCTTGAGAATTTGGGAAAGGAGGATGTGTATGCTTTAAATATGTTGTAAATTAATAAAGGAAAAAAAATCTACAATTTCTGATTGTCATGTTCCAGCTCATTTTTCCTTCCAAGAATGCTCCCTATTCTGCTAAAGAAATGCTGAGTTTGAAAACCAATTGTGTATGATTATATTTCTTCCCACCTGTGGCTCCAGCCTCCCTCCCACCACAGCTTGCCTTCCTCAGGCTCTCTGTCCCAGGGCTACGGATCCGTGTAAGTTCCAGTGTGCTGTGTATCCTCTGTGACCTCCTAACCTTTACAGAGACAGCTTTTTCTGCCTGAAATATTACTTCCACCTCTAGTCTCCAACTGATTAACCCTACTTGTCCTCCAGGATTCCTCTCTGGTGACCTTTGACCAGGACCCTGGGCAAATCTCTGTCGATGCACATATCAAGCTGCATTGAAATAATGTGCCTTTACCTTCTCTTTTTTTCCATTACTGAGTTGCAGAGTTCCTTGAAATCATTTAGAAATTCATTCACCTCCGTAAGCTCACAACCTCACACAGCATCTAGTACATAAAGGGTCAATAGTCTTATTGAATGTTCACAGTTTTGATAAAAAATGAATAGTAGTGACCAAAAGGGTTTAATGAGTTTTCCTTTGTAGAGTGCATATATTTTTAAACAAAAGAAAAATATAAGCTGAAGGAACGAATGACTACTTTTCGAACTGATTTCATGCAGAAAGAAACAAAGTAGAAAGATATCTGGTAATAAAGGAACCTTCCTGAAGCCACTGAATGATTAAATTCCTATCACATAGTTGACACCTTCAGACTTACTCTCTCTTGAATCATTAATCATATGCCCATTTGAAAGTACCTTACAATTCACAGTTTTTGTAAACAGTACAGTTGAAGTTCATAGGAACAGATGGAATTTATATTTTGTCAGCTAACCTAGCAATATTCTCTTCTAAAATTTCAACTTGGCCCAATTCCACTTGCTTCCTCTCCTAATTGTTTTCTTAAGACCAGTGGTTTTCAACGGATCGTATGGTAGATACTGTGATGCTCCAACCACATGTCCCTTCAGAACTGGAGGACTCATTCTGCACTTGCTGTTTGTGCTGCTGCCTGATAGCTTCCAACTACGACACTTTCCTCTGCTTGCCCTCAGCTGGAGGGGGCCCGTTCACCCAAGTCTCACTCTGCTCTGAGGGCAGCCTACATTCATTAGTGGTTAATGGGGAGCTAAAGGCTCTGCCACTTCTCATCCACCTTGAGACCACTCAGAAGGGCCACTTAAGTGTCAGAGGTTCTTGTGGGACTGAGTGACCTTTGCTGAGACTGTATCACAGTGCAACATTTCCCTTTGCCTAAAGATGATCTCACCATCCCTTGCCCCTAAAGGTGCCAATTCTAAGAGTGTTTCCCAAAAAATTCTGGCGTTTGTGTTGATAATAGACTCTAATGGACAAAAATGCAGAAATTAGTTGGGAGACTGTTGTAATCCAGGGAATCAATTGTGATCACAGGTGATGAGAAATATTTGGATTTTGAATATATTTTGAAGTTAAAGACAACAAATGTTCTGATACATTGGGTGTAGTTTGTAAGAGAAAATGGGAATTCAAGGATATCTCCACTTATGTTGGTGTAAGTGCTGGAAAATAGTGGGCATGACCTGTATGTGGGGCTGATATGGGGAGGGGTAATTGAGACTGGATTCATTCTGAAGTATGTTCAGTTTGAGATGTCAACTAGACATCCAGTAGAGACGTCAAGTAGACAGCTAGATTTATAGGTCTGCAGTCTGTTGGAGCACTGTGGATAAGAGGTGTAACTTTAGAAGTCTTCTGCATATACTAATTTTTAAAGCCATGAAAATAGATGAGATATCTGTCAGAATGAGCATAAAGAAAAGAAGAAGACCAAAGACTGAGACTGGAAATGTTCTAATTTAGAGACTGGGGAGAAGAAGAAGAACCAGCAAGGGGGGGGGCTGAGATGGAATGACCACTGAGGTAGGGTAAATCCCTGGAGAGTAAAGTCTTGGAAGAAATGTGGGAAAGTAGATAAAGAAGAAGGGTATGGTAATCTATTTCAAATGCTACCTACGGGTCAAGTATATTGGCTTTAGTTACTTTGATAGTGATCTTGATGACACCATTTTTAATAGGTGATGAGGAAAAACATAATGAAGTGAGAACATGTGAGAAGGGGGAAAACAACACATATTTTCAGTGTTTTACTACAAAGGGGAGCAGAATAATAGGAAAATATTTCACAGAGAAAGTGGAGTCTGAAAACCATTTTTTTAAAAGAGATAACAGTCTATGTACATGTTGATGGGAATGATCCAGTAGAGTGGGAAAGTGATGATGTAAGGTAAAGAAGGGATTATTTCTGGAGCAATGAGCTTGGGCTGAGTAAGAGACAGGGTTTACTATACAAATGAAGATAGCGACATCAAGTGTGAGTATAACAGTATAGTAAAACTAGTAAATATTTTTCATGTGTTGGACATAAAGCCAATGTACACAATTAAAGTGTTACTTATGGTGCTGTGCTTACAAGTTATAGGCTGAAATAGTCTCTATGATTTTGTTAGCTATAAAAAATGTACAATATATTCAGATAAGCCATCTGATTTTTTAAAGTATAAAGTGAAAGAATGTTAAAGATGTAATATTTTAAATTTTTTGGTAGTATTATAATTTTAACATAGCTAAATGATAACCTATCTTCTTAATATGTAATAGGTACAAAGTCAAACGTTGTATATGTCGTTAGAAATGTAACTGTGAATAAAGTGTGTCTTTTCCTATATACTAGTATAAGGCAAACACTATAAAGCTCATACTAATGGAGAAAATGTTGGAAAATATACCTAAGGAAAATAAATATTGCTAATATTTTTTTCAGTAATATTAACAAATGGGACAATAGAATGTTATGTTTAAAGCTAGACCTTTGTGTCATATATCACACAAAAAGTACTTAAATGACTGTTTAGAAGATAATATCTTTCCAAGAATGGGAATTTAATATGAAAACAAATTATAAAAAGTAGTTAGTGTCTCTCATATATCCTGATTTGACTAATTAGTTTTATGTAATCCATTAAAACATCAGTCAGATTACAGTAGCAAATTTGGTAGCATTGGATCATACTACTTACAAATAGGAGCATCTGGCAACCATTAACCTAAGAGGCAATTTTCTTTTCCATAGTTATTATCCACATAAGTTTAAACTCAATTTATGTTATTATTTATATTTATTCAGAGGCAGACTACATGTAAACATGCCCTTCTCTTCTAACTCTCCCTCATCTGTAAAAAAATTTCTACTTCAGTTATGATCTTTGCCCATTTCTCATTTGGATTAAATTTTCTCCATTATCGGTTTGCTGGAAAAAAAAATCTCAGCTACTGTCACTTGCACCAGAGGTGAATGACTACCATTATTAAGTGAAGGGATATTTGTTGCAGCATAAATGCCCCATTTGTTAGACAATGCAATCTGGTCATCCCAAGATCTACCTCTTCTGTCACCATAGAAAAGCTGGGGCTCTGAGAAAGGGAAACAGGAGCTAATGCTTTACAGGTGACGTAAAATTTGCAGTTGGTCTTGACCCGTGCAATGTCAACCCATATCCTTATGTAGATCAACTCCAATCAATTTGTTTGTGTGAGTTTCTGTAAGAGCAAGTGCCCCTTAAGTAACCAAATTCTTGGTTATTTATTCTTTGTCTTGCATGTGGTACAATTGTTTCTGCAATTGCTAGTAAGCAAGGAAGAGTGGTTAACATTATGGTAAAGTGAGATGTCTGAACTCTGAGAATTTTTGTTTCCTAAGAGGTCTTGGTGAGTAGAAGTTACACTTATCATTGCAGAAACAGAGATCTATCTATCTATCTGTCTATCATCTCTCCTCACATATATGATACCCCTGCGGAGGCACTTCCCCAATCTTTTATTTTTAAGAATCCCTGATTACAAAGGTCCACCATTACTAAGCACAAAGAGAAATGGATGCTTGCATTCTAGGCTGAGCACTTTATGTAAAAAAAAATAATAAATAAACAAATAAATAAATAAATATTAAAAATCGATTTTTTGAGTATTTGTGTGATGAGTATTCAAAATACATCATTTCAGATTATTGGATGAATTTTGTATTAAGTCTTTAAGACATTGGTTTTTGTTTAATCCTTTAGTCATGTTTCTGGTAATTGAAAAGGTTCGTTACAATTGAAAAGTCCTTTTAAAATAACACCATACTTTTCTTACCACTGCTGCATGGTCAAACACTGTCAGGCTTCTGGTCTCAGGGCATGTCAACAAGAAAAGAAACACAGAAAATGCTACTCTGTTGGTAAGGTGAAGCATTTATCTATAGGCCCTGAGCAAGCAATCCCAAGTCTTTTTTTTGTTTTACCATTTTTGTAGACTTCCCACTCAAACTAGAGCTTCTTACTCACTGGATAATCTAAATGAGTCATTAATTATATTTGCTTCTTCAACATATAGAAAGCAAGAAGAAGATGATGAAGTTGGGTATATAGCTTGGGTATATAGCTGTTTTTTAAGCAACAAGGCAAAGTTTAAATTACTTACTGCCATTAACATTGAAGACAATGTTGAGTTGGAATTGTATCCCTTAAATAAAATAGCCTACAAAAAGAATTCTATACTTTGCTAAAACATATCTCCAACATCTATTTAGACTGATAGCTAGGGCTATTTTGTTGGTCTCAAAGGCTCATGATAAGCTCTAAAGCTTGTGTAAATTTGTGGGCATAGGTGTGTGTGTGTGTGTGTGTGTGTGTGTGTGTGTGTGTGTATACATGAATACATCCACTAGCATTTGAAATAAAAACTTCTATCACTCAACCATGTAACTCAAATAATATGTATAATAGGAAGCCACCATATGGAAGATTCACACACTGTGGGGTATAAACATCAAACCCAATGTCTTGAAATATTTAAAGCCATATGTGGTAACAAATGTTTGCATCAGTAACCTGGATGTAAACTGAATTTTTGGTGCAGTATTCATATCCCCTGGCTTAATTAACCTGTATTATATTTCTCTAAATTTGACAATATGAAAATTTATGAGTGCATTTCAATGATTTCTCATGTACTTTCCTATAAGTTTCCTATATTTCAGTAACAATATGAACTCAAATTCTTTGGCAGATCACATTTGTTCCAACTGGAAATAAAAATGTTTTCTGGGTTGGGAAAGGCAAGTTGGGTTTGGGACTGAGATGTAATCAGATGATTTTTGACCATGGTTCATGAAACCTTCATTCCCTCTGGTGAAAACCCAGCATGATAAATTGAATCTTGGGACATGGAAAGTCCCATCACATTATGAATTCTGTTGATAGAATGTTGATGACAAAGAGGTTACAGATTATTTAATTAGCACAATGAGAGCTTTTCAGATTATAAATTTATGGAAATATTTTAAACTAAGCCCTATTTTTATGACATTTGTTGTTCCTTCACAAATATAAAAAAAAATAGGACAAAAAAATGCAAAAGACCAATGCAGCTCTAAAAAAGCTGTAGGCAGCCCAGCAGAGAGCTGTAGGGCAAAAATTGCCTATAGAGAAGTATTGTGTAGAGAAATCAACACGAGGCCCTAATATGCTGATCATGCTCAGTCATTGGCTGGGGGCTGCCTAGGGAGAATGTGTATCTGACTCAAATACTGTAATGGATCCCAGAGGTAGACAACTTAGGCTGTTATCTGACTGAACACTATGCAACAGGTTCATTCTTTTTTTATTTAAAAACATATTTTTAATGTTTATTTTCGAGAGAGAGACAGAGTGTGGGCAGGGGGAGGGGCAGAAAGAGAGGGAGACACAGAATCCGAAGCAGGCTTCAGGCTCTGAGCTGTCAGCACAGAGCCTGATGTGGGGGCTCAAACCCACGAGTGGTGATATGATGACCTGAGCCGAAGTCAGACACTCAACCGACTGAGCCACCCAGGCTTCCCCAACAGGTTCATTCTTACAGGTATTTCTGAGAGGTACACATTTATTGATTCCACATTAGTAAATACCAGATTTTTAAAAATGCCATTCATAATAACAACAAACATTATATGTAATAATGACAATAAAGTCCTGCAAGAATTTAAGAAAAAAAACATAAAACTATGGAAATAATAATAGAATAACTAAATTCAGAAGTATACAATGATTATGGATGACAATAGTCCATATAAATAATTACTCTACAACGTCAATGAAATTCTAGTTGATAGCTTAGAAAGATTTTTTTAAATATTTACGAAATATAAGATCTTAAGATATCCAAGACATTCATGAGAAAGATTAACAAAATGAGGAGGCTTATCCTACCAAATATCAAGGCTTATTATAAAGCTGTAATAAATAAAAAAGATAAAAGTCATAGGTCTGCTGGGTGGTAGGGTCAGTGCTTCGAGAGAACATCCCCACAGGAAGACCCGGAAGAGGCTGGCCCCGGAAGAGGCTGGCTGGGCTGCTGAGCCTACTGGGCCAGACAGTAAGAGGCCAGCAGGAAAAACAAGATTCCAGCAGAGACATCAGCTAAAGTGGGTAACTCTAGCCCTAGGAAGACCAGCCCTTAAAAATTGTGGGAGGAATCAGTTCCTGGCTAATGCAAGTCAGAGTCAGAAAGCCAATCAGACACAGGCCTAGATGTAAAGTTCAGTACTGAGGATCTTAAAGCACAGTCCAAGCAGACTGGGATGCTGGGATGATCTTTGAAACTACCAAGACAGGCCTGGAACTTCCTTCCAGCCATGAAGCTGGAGGGAGAAGACTTCTTCTACCATAGCAACTGCAAAAAGCCAGGCATCACAGAACTTGTGAAGCTTATGAAGGAGGCTTACCCAGACCACACACATTTTGAGAAAAACAATCCCCATTATGACCCATACAGCAAAGAAGACAATCCCAAATGGTCCTTGGTAGATATACAGTTTGTTCCAATGATGAAGCATTTCATTACCCTGGCTGAGCTCAAAACTCATCACCGAGCCCTTAAAAAATATGGCTCTCTTAGAGAGGCAAACCATAAAAGAGACTCTTAACTACAGAGAACAAACTGAGAGTTGCTGGAGGGGAGGTGGGTGTGGGATGGGCTAAATGGGTGATGGGGATTAAGGAGCGCACTTGTGATGAGCACTGGATGTCGTATGTATGTGATGAATCACTAAATTCTACTCCTGAAACTAATATTACACTATATGTTAACTAACTGGAATTTAAATAAAAACCCGAAACATTAAAAAAATATATGTATGGCTCTCTTTACTCGCCACTCTCAATTCATCCCCTGACTCTAGAGGAGTTTGATTTTATTTTGAACCTGGAGAAAAAGGAACCAAGTTAACTGGGATACTATTGCTGAAATGTGCAAAACATTACTCCAAAGAAGTTAAGCTTTTAGAAGACAAAAGAAGGTGTAAAGAGGCTTGCTTAGTATGTTCACCTGGGATTGTATACATGGGTGGTTTTCGTGTACCTTTTTCAATAAAACATTAATATCAAAAAAAAAGAAAGTAATACACTGAAGAACTTAAAAATAAACCTATCAATCTATCATATCTTAATAAATAAATGTGTAAAGGATGGTTTCATCATTTAGTGTTACCAGATAAGTGATTTCATTGCATATAGTTTTAGGAAGGAAATGGAGCCATATTCTATGCCATACTTAAAAATCAAATACAAGTGACATCACCAAGATGGCTACATCTGGGCTGTTCTGACTTTGATCTCTCTCACAAGAAGAGTTAATATCTACTGAGGAACAAGACACTGCCGAAACAATCCTAAATCAGAGGGGTGAGGCTGAAGCATCCCCCACACCTCAGAGACAAGACGGATTGCACTAGAAGGGAAGGAGAAGAGGCTACACTTTGACCACATTGCCCTTTCGCCAGCCTATGCAGACCATGCAGTGAACTCAAAGGAGTCTTTAGTTCCTCTGGTGGGAAATGACAACCCAGGGGGAACAGCTAGCCTTCCCAAGCATGTGGGTCACTTTGTGGGAGTTTCTACTGGATCTTGCACCACAGACATTGCAGGGGAATCTGTGGTAAGTTTATATCAGACAAAATATACTAAAAAAATTTTTTTAACATTTATTCATTTTTGAGAGACAGAGAGACAGAGTGTGAGCCGGGGAGGGGCAGAGAGTGAGAGAGACACAGAATCTGAAGCAGGCTCCAGGCTCTGAGCTGTCAACACAGAGCCTGATGTGAGGCTTGAACTCATGAACTGTGAGATCATGACCTGAGCCAAAGTCAGATGTTTAACCAACTGAGCCACCCAGGCGCCCCAGACAAAATGTACTTTAAACTAAAATGGAAAAAAGAGGCAAAGAAAACCAAGGTATAATGATAGGAGGGTCAATAACAAGAAGCTATAATAATTGTCAATATCTATGTTCCCAACACTGGAGCACCTAAATATTTAAAGCAAAGTTAACAAAGTTAAAAGGAGAAATAAAAAAATACAATGAGAATTGGGAACTTTAGTACCTCAGTCTCAACAATGGATAGACCATAACCAGTCAGTTAAACAATAAGGAAACTGTGGATTTGAACAACACTGTAGACCAAAGGACCTAACAGACATATCCAGAGCATTCAAGCCAGCAACAGCAGAATATGTGTTCTTCTCAAGTGCCCATGGAACATTTTCTACGATAGATCATATGTTAGGCCATAAGACATGTCATAGCAAATTCAAAATTGAAATTATACCAAGCATCTTCTCTGACAACAATGGCATAAGTCTAGAAATCAATAAAAGAAGAAAACTAAAAAATTCATGAACACATGGAAGATAAACATTTCCCTGAATAACCAATAGATCAAAGAAGAAATTACAGGGGAAATTAAGAAAAAATTGAGACAAACAAAAATGGAAACACAACATACCAGACCTTATGGGCTACAGTGAAAGCAGTTTTAAGAGAGAAATTCATAGCAATGAATATCTACATCAAGAAGCAAGAAAGATACCAAATAAACAACCTCACTTTATGTCTTAAGGAACTAGAGAAAGAATAACAAACTGAACCCCAAGTTAGCAGAAGGCAATGGGGTGATGGGAGGGAGAACTTGAAAAAGGTGATCAAAAGCAACATTCTTCCAGTTATATAACAAATAAGCATAGGGATGAATGTACAAGATGATGACTATAGATAACACTGCTGTATGATACATAGAGAAGTTGTAAGAGAGTAAAGCCTAAGATTACAAGGGCATTTTTTCCTTTCTTCATTGTAACTAGATGAGATGAACGTTAACTGAACTGTTATAATCATTTCACAATAATATAATTCAAACCATAATGCTTAAACCTATACAGCGATGCGTGTCAGTTATTTTTCAATAAAATGGAAAAAATCAAATACAGGAGGATGAAAATCTAATATGGAAAATATCAGTTTGAAGTTTTTGAAGAAAATACAAAATAATATCTTATGATTGGAAGGAAGAACTATTTTTTTTACATGAGAAAAACAACATAGCCATAAAAAGTAGATAAATTTGACTACACTGAAATTACAAACTTCTGTTGAACTAAACATACAATAAAACAAAAAGCAATAACAGAGAAACCATTTATAAATTTGACAAGCTAAAAACTATTTATAGTGTATTTTTAAAGCCCCACAATTTCCAAAGTTTAAGAAAAAGTAATAGGAGAGGTGCCTGGCTGGCCCACTCAGAAGAGCATATGATTCTTGATCTTGAGGTTGTGAGTTTGAGCCCCACGTTGGGTGTACAGATTACTAAAAAAAACAAATAAATAGAAAAAGAAATAGGAACATGTGCAAATGAAGAGACCAAAGAATTCTTAGAAGCATAAATATGAATTATCAATAAACATAAGAAGAATGGCTGAAACATACTAGTATTTAAAGGAATAACTATTTGCAAAGCCAGATATCCCTTTAAATTTATCTGATTTGGTGAAAAATATTTAAGTCTACAGATACCAAATACATTTTCTTATATATACATAGAGAAATTTTCACAGTAGCATAAGAAGACCAGCTCCAACATGTTTATTATAGCATTGTCTATAATAGCAAATATCATAATCAACCAAAATTCCCACTAAAAGCAGAACAAATATTTAAATTGTGCTTAAGCCAGGCAGTTTTGGCATAGTGATTTAGAATGATTTTTTTTTTTTTTTTTTTTTTTTTTTGAGTCACACTGCCAGTGTGTGAAGTCCAGCTCTATCAACTTTGGGCAAAATGTAGCTCTATGCTTCAGTTTCTTCATTTGTAAAATGGAGGTAAAAATTGTGCCAGCTTCTTATTTTTTGTAGGATGTTTTATATAAATAGACTTCAGAGTAGAGTAAGAGACATAGCATATAGTAATTTTGATCTGTTATTATTAATATTAGCCATATGACAATAGACCGCACAACAGATAAAATGAATAAACTGTATCTATCAATGTGAATGGATTTCATCAAATTGCATTTAGGACATTTTTAAAGGATACATAAAGCATAATACCATTTACATAAAACTAAAACTTGAAAACAATACTGTACATAATTAGCAAATATGTTCATGTATTGTGAAAGTAAAAAATCATGCATGGGAATTCATCTGTAATTGGAATATTTTATTTTATTAAAAAATAGACCTAAAGAAAATGATGTACAAGTGTATATAAGCATTGCTGGACTATTCTCTATCTTTTTATTAATGCTTGAGATACTTGGTAATTAAATATATTATAGTGTTAATTTACTTTTTCACAAAGAACTCTGCATTTCCCAGGCTCTTATTTTTAATTCCCTTCATTATTCAATTTTTAGCAAAAGCTTCTATAGCTCTTAAAACTACAGTTTCACTTAATTATGCAAGTCTTTTTTTGGTAATAGTTAGACCTAGTCCATATGTGTTATGAATTGATTTTACAAGATAAATATGCAATAATCCCATTACTAAAATATTTACACATGTTAATTAATATAAATATTTTGATAAGTACAGAGCATTGGCTGTAGAAAGATCATTGTTCCATCAAAAAGAAAAACAAAAAACAAGTAGCATAGGACATTCAAAACAAGAACTGAAGGGTGCCTGGGTGGTTCGGTCAGTTAAGCATCTGGCTCTTGAGTTTGGCTCAGGTCATGATCTCACAATTTGCAAGCCCTGTATTGGGCTCTGTGTGGGCAGTGTGGAGCCTGCTTGGGATTCTCTCCACTCTCTCTCCGTCCCTCTCCTGCTCTGTCTCAAAATAAGCAAATATTAAAGAAACAAACAAAAATTGAAAACCTATGGTTTTCAACCTATGGTGAAAAAGGTATTTCCTTCACAGCTTCCCATGGTGCCTGAACTGTGCATAAACTCCATCTCTTCTATGTATTCTCATTTTGGTAGTCTTTCTGATAGACAAAATAGTCTCTATGGATCCTTCTCAGAACTTGTAATGAGGGGTTTGCTTCATTCAGACAAGGACTTGGCAAACATTTCTATGATGGGCAAGATAGTAAATATTTTAGACTATGTGATACATATGACCTTGGTCACTATACGCAACTTTGTAATTGTAGGGCAAAAGACAAAGGCATAAACAATATGCACATGAAAGGGTGTTAGAACAAATAGGTGATTGGCTTCAATTTCGAGCTCTGAGTCTAAGTTTCTACAGTGACATAGTCAGACTCTCATACCTTATCAGAGACCAAGGAGAGGTCATTACTTTCCTTTTAAAAGATACAGCGGAATAGATTGTGGCAGTGCTTTATTCCAGAAAACCAACACTATGTTGAGTTGTTCCACTTTGGGAAGTGCCCAAATAAATTCATATTAGCTATGGACCTTATTAACTAATGAATAAGGACCAAGAAGAAAGGTTAACTCTTCTTAAACCTTCTGGTCACTGAATAATCTCTGCATCAAGTTTCTGACAGATTCTATTTTTTATTGCTATCGGTGAGAATATACCAAAATATGATCCTTTCCAAGTAGTCGAGGTAGTCATTTTTTATTAAACCTATTGCTTGGTGGAATGGCCTAAGATTATCTCTGACCTTGGAAATGACTCCAAATAACCCCATTCACTGATATCTAAGGACTTCAATGTTGATTGTCCCAACAATGATTTTATTTAAGCTAGTGGTCCACGAGTTCATCTACAGCCCTTTACATGATTACACAAGCTGAAAGCCTATGCTTTCCACTCGTTCCATTCTCAGCCATGCTCACTCATCCTGCCATCAGTGTAATGCATCAGTTGTGGCACTGTTGGCAATTTTAGATACCTATCTCTGTGAAATTGCTATGGCAAAATGTAGGGAAATTCACACACTTGTTTGTTTTCTTTTTAAATGTTTATTTATTTATTTATTTATTGATCTCAGAAACTATAAGATCATGACCACAGCCAAAATCAAGAGTTGGAAACTTAACTGACTATGCCACCTGGGCAAAATGTTTATTTATTTATTTATTGATCTCAGAAACTATAAGATCATGACCACAGTCAAAATCAAGAGTTGGAAACTTAACTGACTATGCCACCTGGGCACCGCATACACACACTTGTATGGGATAAAAGACAAACTGCTAACCATTCCAGTAAAAACAAATTGCCTCAAAGGGTCTAAGTATATAAGAACCAAGATAATTGATTAACAGTTTATCACTGCACGTTGTAAAGGAGATAATGTGCTTTAATGCAGTTATTACATAAGGATTACAGCAATGGTTGAGATACTGGTAGTCTATATTACTCTTTAGAGTGTATCTGTTCTTTGGTTTGGTAATGAGGGAAGTAAAGTGGTGTTAACAAGTCGCTTTTCTCCTCGATTTCTTTGTTTAATATGATGACCTCCCTACTTTCACCAACACAGGTGGATTTACAGTTTAGAAGTTGACTGAAGATCTGTGGGCTTCATTTGACTACCAGTTGGTGAGGTTCTCCTGTTCTATGTAAAAGGAAAAAAAAAACTGAGTAAAGGTTATCATGTTCTTCCCGTATCTGAACATTACCCAGTAAAAATGTGATGCCCATAAAATAGCACTATTATTTATTCTGCATTTACTATGAGTCAAATAGGTGCGTACCTAAACAATTTATCTGTACTGTCTAACAATTCTTATAACGATCTTTTGAGATATAGCCTTTTCTTGTTACTGTTTTATAACTGATAAATCTGGGAATTAAAGATATTCAGACTGGCTCAGTCAGTTAAGTATCCAAATTCAGCTCAGGTCATGATCTCATGGTTTGTGAATTTGAGCACCGCCTTGGGCTCTGTGATGACAGCTCAGAGCCTGGAGCCTGCTTTGAATTCTGTGTCTCCAGCTCTCTGCCCCTCCCCCACTTGCTCTCGCACGTGATCTCTCTCTCTCTCTCTCTCTCAAAAATAAATAAAAATTTTAAAAAAAGATATTCAGAGAAATATTTAGAACTAGTTCTTCTGACAAGCCCAAGATCTTTACCATTTTTTTCATACCATCCCTATTAATCTTTTAGATGAAATAAAATCTGTTTTCTGTATTATTCAGGCATGCGAAGAATATTGACTATAAAATAAATGTGTTAATGAGAAACAAAATATGCCTCTGAAAGAACTAAGCCTTTGTCAATCCCCACTTCAGCTCTTGGGACAGTGAGTTCTCAGACATTTAGTTCACATTATACCAGTTGAAATGTCACTTGTGGGCTTATGAATAGAAAAACAGATAGGACAGAAAAAAGGGTCAATTAAAACTAGTAAGACCTGGTGAAGCAGCCAGATGGCTGACCTTTCTCTCAATATCATCTCAGGGTACCCAGATTCTAATGTCCTGGTTTATTGTCCCAATGGCAAGGCATTAGCATGGTTGGATCAGCCCACAGCAAGCTGATGCACTTACAAACTTTAAGCCAGCTGGAAAGAGACACTCATACTTCTGGACCCAAACTCTGTGCTCTGAGTCAAGCTGTGAAGTCAAGCTGTGAAGCCAAGAAACTTCCTGCATTATGACCTCTCAGTCACAAAGGGAATACATTTCTTCTTGCAGCATTAGTAAGCTGTTTTCTCATCCACAAGTATGTGTAATGTTGTTGGGCATGGACAGGACGTCTATTCATTGAACATGTCATCAGACAGAAAGCAATGGTTACCAGCTTGGATTCAACTTGTGGGTTATCTAAATTTCCTGTTTCTTTTGTTTCTGCTCTTTTTTGAATGATGTTTTTGACAAGTCTTCAGTGTTTCTCTATCACTATTAGAATGAGAAATTTTAACTTACACAGGTCCAGCATCCATTAGAAAAAAAGAAAGAAAGAAAAAAAGAAAGAAAGAAAGAAAGAAAGAAAGAAAGAAAGAAAGAGAAAGAAAGAAGACAGAAAGAAAAGACAGACAGAAGGAAGGAAGGAAGGAAGGAAGGAAGGAAGGAAGGAAGGAAGGAAAGAAGGAAGGAAGAGAGAGAGAGAGAGAGAGAGAGAGAGAGAGAAAAGAATTTTTAGGCAGATATGTAGTGAAGAAAGAACTTTACCCAGAGAGGTTTATCCTTAGTTCTGGCTCCTGGGAGGTAATTTCTAAACCCATGGAATTCCCCAGAGAATGGAATGTCTTTGTTATTCATAGTGGACCTCTGGGGCCACAGCTGATAGTTTATGCTAACAAGATAATTGGTAGTAGGCTAAGCTCCTCAGACCCCAACTGATTATTTTGCTAAAGAGATGACCCCACTGTAGGGGCTGACCAAGATCCAGAAGTACCAACCCTGTGATCAGAGTTAGGCTATGTGAAATCAGTCAGATTTCCAGGGCTGGGACTAGAGACTGAATTCAATATGCAGGCAGTAAATCATTCTTGTCAACCTAATGAAGCCTCCATAAAATCTTGGGACAGCAAAGCTGGAGTGAGCATCCTAGTTTGGCAGAATTTCATGCACATATTGTTACACTTCAGTGCCAGGAAGGTAACATACCCTTGGGATACAGAAACTTTATTTGAAACCCTCTTCCCAGTCTTACACTGTGCCTCATGGGTGTTTCTACATCATGTCTTTTTCCTATAATAAAACTAAGAGTAAGATAGTGCTTTCCCGAGTACTGTGAGGGAAATTATTAAATGTGAGGATGGTCATAGGAACCCCCACGTTTTTAGCCAGCTGATCTGAATTCATGCTTGAAACCCCTAAACTTGTGAATGATGTCTAAATTCTTGGGTAGACTTGGCAGTCTGGAGGACTGTACCCTTAATCTTGAGTTTTGTCTAACTCTGTGTAGCAAATCTTATCAAAATAACATTCCTCTAATAAAAATGCACAAAAAATATACATAACCTTTTATACAGTAATGTTAATGTTAAAAATTTGTCCTAGGGTAGTGGTATATAACCATAGTTATAAAATAAAATACAATAATAAAATAATGACAAAAATAACTGAATAGTTCAACTCTTTCTCTCATCAACATTTTATATGGTATTTATTATGGCCTGGCCACTGGGTTAGATACCAAAGATAAAATATTGAAAAAGATAGACATACTACCCTATTGTGTAACAATAATATATGGAATAGTAGTTTATTCATTTAGATGGATAGAAAATTTTAATATTCTATGATAACTTCCTTGATAAGAGATGTTCTATGATGGGGCACCTGGGTGGCTCTGTTGGTTAAGTGTCTGACTCTTGGTTTTGGCTCAGGACATGATCTCACAGTTTGTGAGTTTGAGCCCCGAATCAGGCTCTGTGCTGACAGTGCAGAGCCTGCTTGGGATTTTCTGTCTCCCACTCTCTCTGCCCCTCCACTGCTCACTCTCTCGGTCTCTCAAAACAAATAAAAAAGCTTATAAAAATTTTAAAAAATTGAAAAAAGAGATGCTTTATGATAACTTCCTTGATCAGGGATGTTCTATGATAAGTTCCTTGATAAGGGATGAACACTTTGCCATTGAGTCACATAGTAGTGGCACTGAGCCCAGACCTGAGTCCAGAGTAGTTTATACAAATGAAGAGATCAAACTAGAGTTGACTATAAATAACTAAATATCTTATTAGTAGTGGCTTACAAATAAAAATAGTTATTAGATCAACAATAATTTAATCACAAAATAAGAGCCAAGCAATACTAGATTTGGAACAAAAGCTCAATTTTATCATCAAGGACCCAGTGATATCACCACATGTGTCATTCTCTTTCTCCTGCTCTGCCATCTTGAGCATGCTGGCCTTTCAATCCTGGGTAAGGATGTTTCCTACAGGTCAATGCCATCACATTCAAGGAAAAAGCAATGGAGTAGACCCATAGGTTTCCTCCTCAAGAAGTTCTGCCTTTTCATCAGGAGTATAGACTAGAGAATTTGCCAAAATGATGTCATAGGCCTCATTAGTGAGAAGGTCATAAAGTGAGGCTCTGATGTAAGAGAATGGGATTTCCATAATTAATTTCATAATGATTCATAGTCTGGTACTGGTGGAGAAGCCATATCCGTTCTGAGACCAGGGAACTTCCACCCTTAACTAAGATCAAGTAGGATTTGGCGAGTGGGTAATTGACAGTATCTACCATAAGAAATAACCTATAAGCTAAGCCATGGTGGCTGATTAGGATTAGCTAGAAAAATATGGGGATCAAAGGGACAAAATGAGGAAAAAATTTTCAGACCGAATAACACGTAATATTTCAGAGACAGAAATCTTGATAATTGTACTGAAATACCAACAATTTATCACAGCGTAAAAGGTGATTATTGAGAAATGAGATGATAAAAACTAAGAAAGAATAAAATAAAAAAATACCAAAATTACCTAAAATGAAATGTTATTAATTAATCAAATGGATAATTAAAAAGTTTATATGAAATAGACATACAGACATACCTGGCAGTTATTACAGGTTTTGTTCCAGACCACTGCAATAAAGTGAATATCACAACAAAGTGAGTCAAATTAATGTTTTAGTTTTCCAGAGCATATAAAAATTATGTTTACACTAACCTGTAGTCCATTAAGTGCTCAATAGCATATGTCTAAAATATGTACATAATTAAAAAAACATTTTATGCTGAAAATGCTAATCATCCTCTGAGCTTTAAGTGACTCATAATCACTGATCACAGATTACCATTACAAATATAATAATGAAGAAGTCTGAAATATTGCAGAAAATACCAAAATGTGACATATAGACATGAAGTGAGCAAATGTTGGAAAATGGTGCTGATAGACTTGCTTAAGGTAGGGTTGACACAAAAGTTCAATTTGCAAAAAATATAATATCTGAAAACTACAAGAAAGCAAACCACAATAAAATGAGGTATGCACATATTTATGGATAATGTTAAGGAAAATAAAACAAATATATGTACTTGGTAGAAAGTATAAATAAGTATGATAAATATTTAATGTATAAAACAGTTATAATTATGAAAAGACGCTAGCTAGGATTATGAATACTAGATGTTCAATTAATTTATATATGAATAATTTAATTGATTAAATTAAAATGCTGATTAGTTTCCTACCAGCACAATGTTTGACCTTACTGTCAATTTACAAAATAGAACTGTCAAGTGAAATTTTATTTTCTTCAAAGTTCAAGATGCCGCATGGGGTTGCATAGATCGTGCACTGCACAAGGTCACCCAAGAGTCAAGTGTTAATTCTGTTTGCTCTGCCATTTGTCTTTGTGCAGGGCTATACCTGGAGAGGTTCCATTTTTAATTCCCAAAAAGTTATCAAATGAACTAGCTGCAGCACTTGCTCATGGTGGAAGAAGACTTCAGTATCTGCAATGAGATTTGAAGATACTCATTTTCCATATTCTCTTCTCTCTCAACTAGCATGGCTATTCAAAGTTAACTGTAAAACTCATGAACTCACAAAAGGAATGTACTTGAAGTTACATAAAGACAGAACAGTAGCAAAGTTCATGGAATAATGAATACCAATATTCTTATTGGGAAATGAGAAATCTTCTAAAGAAAAAATATATGTCAGGCAACTGTGGTCCCTTGAGTGACCTCTGGGGATTCCTATAGATGCTCTGTGCAGAGAGCACTTTTTCTGTTCGTTATTAAATTATTTCCTAAACTTCCTTCTATTCTTTATGGTGCCGTTTGACCTACAAAAAAGGTATTGAAATAGAAGTTTCTTTTCCCTTCTGACCAAATGAGAAGGGCAAGATTTGTGGAAGTTTTTCAAGAGACGAATGAGCTTCTTATTACAGTGAATTATGTGAGGGAAAGGGCCAAAATATAATTTGGTTTCTGCTCTCCCTATTTAATCCTATTAGTTTCAGTCTTTGTGACATGTCTTCTGTGCTTTCCTGAGCAGTCAGAATCCCCCTTTGGTTTGAGCTGGTGGCATGACCAGCTGAGTACAGTTATAACACAGGGAAAATTCTTTCTTTAGGGTTCACGTAACAAAATAAGAACAAAAAGCTTTTGTCAAGTAGAATGAAAAATACCTTAGAGGGTGTGGACGTCATTGTTCCTGAAGCAGCTGCTTTTTCTCCCAAGGTGGTCCTTACCTTATAAACCTGTCTGTACTATTCCTAGAGGGAAGTTTTAACCAAGATGTCCTAATAAGATCAACTTCTTAGGCGATCTGAATTAGAAATTTTCAGAGACTGGCATTTTTCTTAAAGCAATTTAGATTCATCTCAAAAGTCAGCAATCTGTCTAATGGCCTGAGCCAATTCTGTCCCCATTTGGAAGAACTAAAAACAATAATTACTACATTTACTAAACACTTACTATGTGCTATGACATATTTGAGCGCTTTACATGTATTTACTTACTGAATACTCACAAAACACCATATGAAGTAACTAATATTGTCATCTACAATTTACATATGGGAAAACTGAGGTATTGAGAGACTAAATAATTTATCCGCAGTTAATGAAATCCTAAGTGATGAAGTTAGATACAAGCCTGGGAGCCTAGCCCAGAGTCCTGACCTGTAACTTCTCTGTGGCGATAGCTCTGTTTGATCAGACTGAATATGATAATCAGGACGAAGAATCATAGAAATGTATAAATCATCAATGTCAATATGCTAACTAGTGCTTGAATTATGTCTGCATTAATCCCACCAAGCATACAGCATCTCCAGAGATGACATATCCATTGTCTTGTAAATCTGGACATTTTAGACTTGGAAAAAAATTTTAAGTGGACTTAAATTTTAAGTGGAAAAAATTTTTACCAGTGGACTGGTAGCTGGTGTCTGTTCTTTTAAATGAAGTGAAAAATTCCAGCAACGTGCTATCCAATTAAATGGCTGCATTCATGCAGCACTTCTCATCCAGATGAAAGGTTTTGTTTCATTATTTGCTGAAAACTTTATTCTCCAAGGCTGCACAATGCTCCCATGTGCTTCAAGTGGTATTTGTGCCATGGGAAACAATACCTTGGTTAAAAGACTAGGTGAAAACTCTGATTTTCGTAGGGAAAGAATAAATGATAAGGTTTCAAAACCTATCTGAAATATGAGGTAACTTATGAATTAACGGGAATGTGGTGCTATCTGTAGAGAAGCATGTGCCAGTAACGCTTTTTCTTAATCCTAGAAAAGGGCCTTGATGCCAAGCAGATGGCAGCTATGTTATTCAAACTGAATGGAGAATGTGTCTTTTCTTAAATCTCTTCTCCAGAAAGCGAATACAGTTACCTAGCAGCAGTAAGTATGCCGTTTTATCACAGGTATTAGAGTGAGTGGGCAAAATGAAACCCCACATAAGGAAATACTCCTTCCAAAACACACACATGGACTTAAAAGTTAATTTAACAATTTCCCGATTGTCAGTTTCTGTTTTCAATCATCATCTTCCTTCCTTTTACATGGGCTAGTATAACAGCCATCCAATTGAATGTTCTACCTGTGATTTCTGTCATTAAATCCAGCTTCCACACACCTGAGTTGTTTCTGAGTCATGTATCTTATCTGATCGTTTCAGTGCTAAACACTTCCTGTGGAGGCTTGATTGCCTGATACGATCCCACGTTTTTTTATACGAAAATCAAGAACCCTTATTTTTAGCTCCAGCCTTCTCCAGTCTTCAGTATCTAAAGATTCTGAAGGTAATTTTCTTCACTTCATGATTCCTCCAACAATATGAAGGTAGTAGGTAAAGGTTAAGTGTACCAATACTCCTGAGGAACACCACCCAAGGCTGGATGATCACTCTGAGGTAAAAGTGGTTAAGGGGACTTTTTATAGGTAGTGAGTCACAGCAGGGTTATCAAAAATTAAGAATTATTGAAAAAAAGTTGAAGGGCCATGAAATTCAAATATAGAAACATGTCACCAGAGCATTTCATAATCAAACATACTTTGAAAATTAGAAATTCTTTATGAATTAACTGACAACTACATGAAACAGGTGATGTCTTTAGGTGATGTCAAAGAGTTCTGCAAAGCTGTCATTTACAATCCAGGCTGGAAGACGTCCAAATAATGAGTTTTATGATACTTTAAAAATCTTTATCTGCATGAAACTGTAATGACTTTTGAAGAACTAAAATGAGGATAGTTTCATTGCTTGCAGATGCTTGATGCACTAATCAGTGTAAAGACTTTTAAGGCTTCATTAGATTTTTACTCAATAAATGTTAAACTTCAATCAAAACAAACTTTAAAATATCAATGGAAAAGTCAACTTTTCATTATTTTGAAACCTTGTCATGTAAAATTAAGTACAACATTGATTGCCCTCCATAGAAAATAGATTGGTATCCATCAACTCCAGCAATGTTTCAGTGGTCCTATTTCTACACATTCCCCTGAACATAATGTTTTATCAAATGTCTTGATCTTTGCCAATCATAGACCTGAAAAATGGTAACTCTTGACCATTTTAACTTCAAACTTTCTTAATATGAATGATACTGAGCATATGAGGTATACGTTTACGATTCATTTATATTTATATTCTGTGTGTGCTGTCTCCTCATCTTTTGCCCTTTTTGTTTTTTAGAGGAAGAATTTTTATATAGTAAGATATTAGTCTATTGTCTGACATGAGTTGCAAATATGTTTTTCTATGGTCCATTACTTGTCATCTTTTTTCGGGTTTTGCCATGTTTATTGTTTTTCTTTAATTTTATGTGGTCAAGTTTATTACTCTTTTTAAATTCTGGGTTTGGGATAATATTGAAAAATACATTTTGACATCCAGATTAGAAGATTTTTCTGTATAGTTTACTTTTCAATAATTTTATGGTTTTATTACTTTACATTTAAATCTTTGATATTTCTTGAAATTTTTATGGTCCAAGGAAGGGGTTAGAAAACTGTACCCCATGAGCCAAACATGGTTCACAATGAGCCAAATCCAGCCAAATCAATTATTCATGCTGTCTACAGCTGCTTTCACACTGTAACGGCAGAACTGAATAGTGATAGAAACCTGCAAAACCAAAAATATTTACTATTTGGCCCTTAACAGAAAAAAATAATAAAAACCACCACAACAAAACATTTTCTGACTCTTAAGTCATGTAATGCAAAATACTGCATATATTTTCTAGGGAGTTAAACACTATTTACGTCACTTTTATCCACTGCTCTGAGAGTTACTTTTATAATATACCAAATTGTAAAATATCTTTAGAAATGAAAGACAAACACAATAAATACAGGCACCTAAATTTTAGAAAGTCAGGTTACATGGATCTCTTGTATTCTCTTATATGAATGAGTTTTGTATGTTTCCTTCCAGGAAGGAACTCTGGCCTGACTAGCAAGAAAATGTCATAAAATTCATGTTTTATTGATTCTTCTTCTCATATTAGGAAGATCCTAAATGTTTGTCATGAAGTCTTATTTTCCTTCTTCCTATAATTTATCAGTAGGGGAGTATTTAATATATATAATGTATGTATAGCACAGATACAAATGGAAGATTGTATCTCATATATAATGTATCCATCTCATTGAACACACATTATTAGTGCCATTAGCTTTGAATTGAGAGGATTATATTTTATTCTTGCGTGTAAAAATGAAGGAGGAGTCATTGTTCTCTAAGAAATTTTGTCAGTAATCTTACTGGATTGACAAAGACTTCTAATTATTTTGCCAGTGGCCTGATTGGATTGACAAAGATTTTTTTTAAAATTTTTAAAGTTTATTTTGAGAGAGAATGAGAGAGAGTGCATGTGTGACCTCATGTGAGTGGCATGGGCAGGCAGAGAGAGAGAGAGAGAGAGAATCCCAAACAGGCTCTATACTGTCAGCATAGAGCCCAATGTGGGGCTTGATCTCATGAACCATGAGATAGTGACCTAAGCTGATATCAAGAGCCCGCCACCTAATTGGCCGAACCATCTATGTGCCCTTGGATTGACAAAGACATATTAATCAACCTTCCTCTTGCTCCTCTTGAGATCCATGACATCTATTGGTGATTGTGATTTGAATACCTGGATTTGAAGATAGAGTTGGTCTGTGATGGGGGGAGCATTTTTCTCAGTGCAACGATGTTTCTCATGAGATACTTCAGAAAGATGAGAAAAAGGCATATGCACATATGGTGAATTTTATATACACAAATCTGCATGATAACCAAGTGAAGATGTCACTTGCCAATCAATATTTGGCCCACTTTTTATTTTTTATTCCCTACAGTATTTAAATAAAATACACTTTAATGCCCCTGTGACTTAGGGTTTTGACAAACTCACAAACAACTCATTCATAGGCACAGCAAGCCTCACCTCTAGAGGCACTAAATGACTGAATGATGCCCAAGCACCTACTAAATGTCCAACATAGACAGAAAACGGAAGACTGGTAAGTGGACTGACACTGTAAGGCAAAGAAAGAAGACTCTATGTCAAGTGAAATTTAGTTCTTTAAAGGAACAGTTAAATCTGTAGTTTTCAGGTAGCCTAGGAAGTTTTAAATGGCGGCTCATTGTGAGAAACTCATTTCGAGTACATTTGAAAGGCAGAACATCTAAACGTGCGGTGGCCTTTCCACCTCTCAGGAACTTTGATTGGGCCCTGACTGCGAAGGAGAATGCAGAGAACTGAGTCACCAGCACAGCTTCTATAGCACCCTGGGGTCCTTTGGAAACAACTCCTCATCCAACCTCAGTCTAGGATGGGTTAGAACAGTGACTCCTCCAGGCAGGGGTCTGAGATAAACGACCTCCGGAGTCCTCGCTCTGCCTCGCAAGTCTTTGATTTTGAACTGACGAAGTGCAAGCCGACTTTAAGTAGGTCATCCAAAGAGCTCACATCCTGGCATGTAGTTGGCATTCACTAAATAATATGGCAGAGAGAGAGAGAGCGAGAGCGAGCAATGGACGTTTTTTAAAAGCAAATCTTTCTACATAAATTTATTTTTCCTAAGGATTCTATAGCCCTCTTCCTTCTCTGGGAAAGTATATCTGTGAGTGGTAGCACCAATTAGCATAGGCATGAAGACGAAATTGTATGTGATTGTTCATGGCACCTGTATTCACAAAACTACTATGGAAAAATTAAAATAACAATGCTTCTGCCTGGTTGTGTAATTGGTTGGTGAAGCAGGTGGCATTTGGGTGATTTTAACGTTTCAAGCCCAATACGTTTGAACCAATGCAATACATTGCAACCTGTAATTATATAACTGATTTTTTTCTTAATGCATGGGTTTAATTAACCCTAGGACCTTAGCGACTGGTAACCTCTCCATCACTTAATTCCTTGACCTACCAGCTTTTCAGCTCTTCCTCTCTTTCATCTTCCCCACAAACCTTCATATTTACTACCATCTACATTATATACCATAATATAATGTAGAAGAAAAGTCAGATGCAGCTGTAGGTTATTGATATCTATGTAACTTCTGTGACCTATATAATTATGCTTCTTTAGTAACTTATATAACCCATGGAATCTTAAAGTTACAAGAGACCTTTGGGACCATCTAATTCAATACATTCATTGGTAAAAATGGGGAATTTGAGATAATTGTCAGTTTTTCCAACCCATGTCCCAAAGTCAATGTCGTTCAATTAATAATAAAATGTAATAATAAAATGTACTTCTCACCTTTATTTCTGATAAATCATTTTGCCATCACAATTTCTTTTCAAAGCAGAAGATTAGCACAATTTCTTTCATAAATTTTCTTCATGATAAAAGAATAAAAGATAAACATGTTCACCACAAATCAACACAGTTATTTGAGATGATTATTTTTACTATAAAAAATAATTTCAAAATGATGCACCTATTCTGTATTTTCCTTTCCTTTTTGTTATACGTTAACGAGAGTCGACTTGAGTTGAGCTACTCTCTGAGGTTCTTTCTGAAAGAGAGCAAAGCTCACTGCTCTCTGAGTCAGTATGAAACTCATTTCTCTGGTCTCATTATCTCATTCATTTAAAGAGTCATAGAATCTGGAAATCTGGATCTTCATCTTTTTTTTTTTTTTTTTTTTTCTCTCTCACTGACCAGCTGCACTTTGATGACTTTTCCAGGCACTTCACTAATAATGAATATTGTGGCTGACTTCTGGCTGGCTTCCTTCTTATTTGAGATCCCGTACTATTTGCCGCAATGTGCATGTATATTGTGTGGGATGGGAGAGGCCCCGTCTGCATGGCTGATGTAAACAATAAGCAACATTAAACCAAATTCACACAAACCAATAAATAGGAGAAAGGATTTATTTACAGAGTAGAAAATATCCCTTTATTTTTATTGTAAGATGTTTTTAAAGAGAAGGAAATACAGTGGTTTGGTTCATTTGCTTTTGTTTTCTAGATGTACACAAACAATTTAAGAAAGTTCAGAATTTTGTAATTTGATAGTCTGAGTGGCAATGCATAAGCGAAAATAACATTTAGATTGTTAATAAAACAGAGTGGGATTTAATATGTTTTTTACTTGAAAAAGATTCCATCTATTTAACTGTAGTGACTCTGATGAGGCTTTACGTTTTTCATTTTCTCATTATAACATGTACTTAGAAGTAACAAAATTGTTCCTGAATCTACGTGTGAAATATGTTATCAATTCAGTTTAAGTTATTCAGTTAAGTCAAATGTTGTGAAGTAGAGGTGATTTTTGGTAGATCACCTGTCTGCTGCTCATATCCTAAACATAATTTCTTAGAATTCTAAACCCTATTAGTTAATTATGGTGAGAAATAACAAAGTTGAAGCGAGTTGCCCTTCAAAGATAGCCAGTTGTCACCTTACTCATAACATTAGAAAAAAGTAGCTTAAGTCTTTTTCGCTTGAAATTACTAAATTCTATTTAAATGAGTTTGACTATTTTTAAGCATTTTTTTTGTTTTGACTAAATTTATTGCTGTTGGTAAACTTTAACTAAAAGTTATATAACCCCCATGAAGACTATCTTGAACAATATATAGAGCCAAGTTTTCTCCTGAATGAAATAACAGAAAATGTGTACCCAACTAACACATGTTTTGTTTTGTTTTATTGTTTTTTTTTTGTTTGTTTTGGTTCAGAAGTGCCAAAGACATGCTGTTTCATGTTTTGTATCTGTGTCATAACCAGTAGACACATGCTCGCAGAGAAGGTCATTGCCTCCCCCTTACTCATAGTATAAAGATCCCTTGAGAAATACCACAGGGGGGTAGTGAAACTGCCAACAGATACCAAAATCACTTTGTTACTATTTTAATTATAAAATGCAATCGAAAGCCCAAGCATTTGAATATTCAAACCGAATCATTACCATGTGTATAGGCAGCACATTTGGCAAATGCTGAAAAATTGAACACTGAGGATTTGTGATAAACTAGGGTTACAACAAAGCTGTTGGAATTAACGTTTTAATTCATGCTTGCGGGTATAAAGTCATAGCTTATCATGCCGGCCAGGCAGACTTGCTGAGTATTTCTGTTTCTGAACTCTTTTCATTGACATTTAAAAGCTCTTCCAACATGACGATACAGTTTCCCCTTCTGCTATCTATTACATGCTTAAGCAGTGAGAAGAACCCTGTAGGATGGATGATTGATACACAGCAATTCACATCAAACAATTTGA